>NC_139392.1:12305000-12930000 GCF_054392235.1 Sus scrofa | reverse complement strand
AATCCTTAAACCTAGTTCCTGGTCTTTAGTTCCCTCGATCAACAAAAGCCAGCCCTGTTACGGACCTGGTTGTTCCTTAGGAAGAAAGATTTCTGTTGCCCAAGCTCACCTAGCCCCAGTCACACTGAGCAGTCCCACTGTCGCGCTCTGCAGGGCCAGGCTCTGGCCTCCACATCTGCTCACTACTCCCCTGGAGGCAGCAGCAGGGCCACCCGAAACCCAGAGCGAGAAGCAGAGGTAATCACACACTGGCCTCCTTGGGTTACCCCTGCTTCCTGGCTCACGCTGGGTACCTCCCTCCATCGGACCCCAGCCTTGTGCGAAACCTCCCCTGGGAACCCTAGGACTTCCTGGTATGAAGTCCCAAGTCCAAGAAACTCTGAGCTGCACCAAGGAGTCCAACTCGGAGCTGCCTCCGTCTCCCGACCCTGCACCTCCACTTGCTCCTCACCCCATTGCTGCGGAGTCTCTCCCGTCAGGGACGCGACCCTGTGTTTTCTTCTCTTCTCAGGAAAGATCACCTCCAGAACGTAGCTCTCCGGACGCTCCCCCCCCCATCCCCAGGAGTCGGAGCAAACAGCCAGGAAGAAAAGATAAGTACACATTTAAAAAGAAACGGTGATTTATGAAGAACAGCTGAGGCAAAGTGCAGAGAGGTTTTGCTTACAGATCTGAAGGCCCCAGAGAAGTGCAAGGTATTGTATGTCCCTACAAGTCTGTGGATTTGCTTCATTACCCAGAAGGAGAATTACCAGATAAAATAGAGGGCACGACGCTCTACTTCAAGCTCAAATAAATAATGAATAATTGTTTCATACAAGTATTTCCCAAGTGTGTGAGTCATATACATTTATTTACTAAATCTGGCGGCTCTACACAGAACGGAACTGTCTGTCCTCTTGCTCCGATTCTCAGGAATATGTCTATTTGCCATATCAATATTCTCCAGCCACAAATGACCCCGGCGGTAACAACAGTTCTCCTCCCCTTTATCTCCCAGAAACTTAGCAGTCTTCACTCAGGAACAGGAAAATCCAGCCTCATTTCCTTCCTGAGTCATCATCCATCAGGATTACAAGAAGGCTGCCTTGCTCACATCACCTGATGACCAGAAAACCCGCGAATTCGTAGACCAGTTCTTCTCAGCAACATGCGAGAGCATGTACTTAGAGCTGGTGTTGTTTAGAAAAAGAAAAAACTCTTCCTAATCCTGAGGACCCGTCATAGGAAGTGGCAATTGGCCATGATGGGATATATTTAATCTCTCCCAAGAGCGCCCTTAGGCCATTGAGAGGTCAGAGAAGCATGGAAGACCTGCAATGGCCCGAGGCCAGCTGAGATGCGCTTCATCAAGTCCTGTGTTCGCAGATGCCCTCCGTCCATTAGCAGGAACACGCACCAAGAGTTACTTCCTGGTAGCGGGGCATGGCAGTGAGCCATCCTCACTCTTGTTGGATGTGACGGTCACCAACAACAACTCTCGGACTGGAGGCTGGGGCCAAAGCAATTGCCTTTGGGTGAACCTTGCAGATGCCGAAGAGATAGGCCGGATTCCGAGGCGGAACTAGCGGCCCCATGGACCACATGAAGTGTCAAATCATGTCTTCCCTGAGTCCAGGGGGTCCTGTTGCTTGGTAGCTACCTGTTAATCAACTATATTCCTTTGATTGCAAAAGGAAGTTAATGAAATGATGAGTTGAAAGAAGGAGAAGAATAGACATCACGGGGAAAGATGGTGAGTAGAAGACAAAAAAAAAAAAGCTGATGCAGAAATTGCACATCCGTAGGAAACAAAATTTGTTCAGTGATGAGGGCAGGCATGGTGCCGTGGCAGCCTCTGCCCTTCCCCGGTTCTTTCATGATGTTTCAGGCCTGCCCAGATTTAAAAGATGTCGTCAGCTCAAATAAACTGCATGATACTATTTTGTTAAAGAAATACTGATATTTAGCAAGGTAGCAAATGACTGTTTCTAAGTCGAGGTAGTATGGAAGCTTTTCATTTTTCGCTTATTGCATGTTTTCTCAACGTTCCATTTCTAAGCAGATGTGTGCTACTGTTCACGGGAAATGTATATTATATTTTAAAGTTGCTTTTGTACTTCTGTGTCATGTGATATTCAAGGACCCTCTTCTTGGGGGCAGCTTCCTCTAGATCCCCTTAGGAATGTCTTATTTCACCTCCTGGTCAGACTCATGGCCCTTCGCTACCTGAAAAGGCAGGGAAAAAAAAAACAAAACAAAACCCAGTAACTCACTGAATTCTCACGAGTTTGCTTGGGAGAGAGGCCCCAGCTCGAGGAGAAGAAAGCCAGAATGGAGCCAAGGCGGAGTAACATTGAGGAGTGACATTGATCTTCAACCAAGAACTTAGCGCCTAGTAATACTAGGCTTTTACGTTGGGATTTTGAAGCTATTAAGTGCAATGTTGAAAGCAGTGGTTTAGACCTCAGTCGTAGATGCAGAAGGGCTTGGATCTGAATCCCAGCTTCACCACTTCCTCCACTTGGGCATGGCATACAATCTCTGTAAACCTCAATTTCCTCAGACATCCAGTGGGTCACGACCATACCTACATCACAGGGACTGAGAGGAACAAGCCACCGTGCCTGGCACAGAGTAAGTGCTCAGTGAACGCCAGCTTGGTACTATCACCAGGTGGTACCAATCCCCTCTTCCTGATGAGGCTGTTAGACTTGAAACAGATAAGTGACACTTATTCCAAGTCATTCAGATGCAAGTAGAAAAATCTGAAACTGGAACCCCGTCACCTCATGACATATACAGTCCTCTTGCAGCTACGATTCCCTAATTCACTGTGTAGAAACACAACTTTTAAGATGCCATTAATGCAGTCTGTTTGAATTTAACATCAACCCCAAATGAAGCAGCAGCTCTGGTGCCAGAAACCCAAATGATACTTATATAAATCTCTTTTTTATTAAAGTAGAGCTGATTTACAATGCTGTGCCAATGTCTGCCGTACAGCATAGGGACCCCAACATAATCCATGTATATATGTGTATTCTTTTTCTTACATTATCTTCCATCATGTCCATCCCAAGAGATTGCATAGAGTTCCCTGTGCTGTACTGTAGGGCCTCACTGCTTACCCATGCTAAATGTAACAGTTTGTAGCTGCTAACTCCAAACTCCCCATCTATCCCACTCCTTTCCTGCTCCCTTTTAGCAACCAGAGGTCTGTTCTCAATGTTCACGAGTCTGTTTCTGGTGGTTTTTTGCTTTTTGCTTTTTAGGGCCGCACCTGTGGCATATGGAGGTTCCCAGGGTAGAGGGTAAAGGTTGAAGCTCTCTCGTGCCTCTTGAATCCTCCCTTGATGTAACTTCAACAGCTTGGCCCTGTGTTGTGCTGTAGCCACTGGGCTACACCACAACCACAGCAATGCCAGATCCTTAACCCACTGCGTGAGGCCAGGAATCGAACCCACAACCCCATGGTTCCTAGTCAGATTGTTTCCACTGCGCCACAATGGGAACTCCTATTTCTGTTCTGTATAACAGTTTTGTTTGTGCCATATTTTAGATTCCATATTTAAGTGGTATCATATAGTATCTTCCTTTCTCTTTGATACTTTACTTCTTAGGAGAACCTCTAGTTGCAGCCATGTTGCTGCAAATGGCATTATTTCATTCCTTTTATGGCTGAGTCATATTCCACTGTGTATATGTACCACATCTTATTCATCCATCCATCAGGTCTGTGCCTCCTTATCTCCTTTTTTTTTTCTTTTTTTTTGTGTGTGGGGGAGGGACAGAGGACGAGTATAATGTCATTTATTTCTATTCGCCTCTGATGGTATCACCAAATTCAATCTATCTTCAGGTTCTATTAGATTTTCCTCCCTAATATCCCTAATGCATCTCTTCCCATTCCCCATCTAAGCTCTCTCGTGCCTCTTGAATACTCCCCTTGATGTAACTTCAACAGCTTGGCAGCCTGTCCTGCGCTGTGGCTTCTCCCTCCAGCATTAACACAGTGACAAGGGACCTTTTAAAGTGCAAGTATGGTCATTCAGTCCCTACTCAAAGTCTCATCTCCAAGTGGAGCAAACAAACACGCATTTGTCAAGACATAGTGGTCTAGCCCTTTACATGGTAATCAACCTCCCTACCTGTCATTAATAGGCTAAGAACTTTTTTGCCATATCATTGCTTTTTTAAAAAATTTTTATCGCAGGATAGTTGACTCAGGGTTGCATTAGTTTCAGGTGTACAGCAAAGCGGATCAGTCATACATATAAATATAGCCATTCTCTTTTCCACATAGGTTATTACAAATTATTGAGTAGATTTTCCTGTGCTCTACAGTAGGTCCTCGTTACGCATCTGTTTGATACAATGGTGTGTATTTGGTATTCCCACATCCCAATTCCTCCCCTCCCCCAAGGGTAACGGTTTCCCCTGGGGTGACCTTAAGATTGGTTTTGAAACTTTCGAGACTTGTAAGTCTTCTTGCTGATTCCTCCCCCCCACACACCCAAAGAAACTGCTAACTGTTACTCCCTTTCAGGACTTTGTCTTTGTCTTCTGGCCAAACGAAATGAACTTGGACATCCTCTGAGCCCCTGACGCCCTTCATCTTCAGCGTATGGTCCTGTATCCTCACCTAACACACGATTCCATCACCCACATGGCACCTACACGACGAAATGCGCAGGGATTGCCTGATGCAACGGTGATGTCCTCACCATCAGGGACCCCTATAAGCCCTCAGTCCATTTTTTAATAAATACATAAAAGTTTATGTCCCCGCAAATTCAGTAATGGAGTCCTTTCATACTCATTTTCGGCTGCATATGGGTTAAGTAGATTCTGTGATCTAGCTGGGAAAACGATCATTTATAAATGTGTTTTCTTTGGGAAAATGCACTGATGGTTCCAAGACTTATAGAGAGGATTTGGAACAAAAGCCCATTAGTAAACTGAAGATTGGCAATATTTATCTCCTTGCATTTCTGCTAGCTCTGAAATCGCCCTAAATCATCTTTCCCCTCCCGGTTAAGGAGGTATTTGAATAGAGGGAACGGAAATACACCTCTAACAGTTGGTATTCTTTGATCACCGTTATGGGGATCTAATAAATGCCGTGCGCTGGACTCGCTGGCGTGGACGGCGGGCGTCCTTCCCAAGTAGGTGCTTCCGACATGTCTTTTTGTTTTCTGGCCCTCTGTCCATGTGACCCTACTTAGGAAAACCTGACATTTGGAAATCCAAACTTAGAAACCAGATACATGCAGGGGTAATGACTCAGGTTACTAAATAATTTTTCTCTTTAGACATTGAATAGTGACTCACTCTGTTCATTAAAGAGCAATAAAAACAAATTATCATGGAACTCCGAAAAGAAATACAGCATTCCAGGACAGAATTCAGGCTGATCGTATTTGGAGTCATGAGCATTTCTTTCCAAAACACCAGAGTTGTGACTCGCGCCCCCCCCACTCCCCCCCACCCCCGCCAGTCGGGTTTATCTTTGTGGCATGACAAAGCTCCCTCTACCAAGAAGCACAACAAAAGAGCATTTGAGTAGGAAGCAGATGTGTATCTTCTGGGACTTAACACCCCTGGCTCAAATCTGACGGTGAAAATTTACAGCCCTTAAAATATACTACACTGTGGTGGCCGTGACCGGGGGGCCCCCTCCCCAGCTGAGGAAGGAAGGTTGCTAAAAGGTTAGTGGCCAAAGGGGGCCGGTCAGGGGAGGGAGGAGACGGAGTGTTCCCTGGGACAAAATGAACCCAGAGATTATCAGTGGATGATATAATCAAAAACTCATATACCGGCAACCAAGTTTTATTACACGACTGAGGAAAACAGCTCATTTATACTGGATTTCCTGTCCTTTTTTTCTTAATAAGGGGAACCACATATCTGTGAGTCATCATGGGGATTACAGATTTGACAGAACACTTCACCGTGACAATGCACATGACTTTTTTTAAAAGGGATTATGAGAAACTCTCATTGCATATGCCTCTGCATTTATTGACAGAGTAGTTAAAGAATGAATTGATCTACTTCTCATTTCTTCATGTTTCTTGAAATAGCCTTGACTATTTTCAGTAGGCACATTGCTCTGTTTAACATACAAAAATTAATAGGGGAAAGGCACTGTGGGAATAGGCCATAATAAAGACAAATGGAATCCATATTTCAAAAGTTGGCAAGAGCTAACAGATATGTTCTCATTTTTTTTAATTTGTGTAATAAAATATTCTGTATTCAGAGTCATTTCTTTCCTTATTATTTCTCTTGTCTTGAGGGGAAGCCATAAACGCTTCAACAAACAGAAAATTAGATTGAATGTTCAGTTCGCGTTGCTGAAGTCTTTTTACAAAGTACTACTTAATGCTGAAAGGGCCATAATATTGTTTTAATGAGAAGGCTCAAATTGTTTTCTAGAATGACCCCTTGCATGAAATATTCTTTGGACTATTACAGCCATGAATTAGTCCTTACTGAGCATCCGGTACTTAGGCGCCATTCTGAACACGATAAAGGGGTAGGATGAGCAGGACAACGAGGCAGCTATTTTTCAACGGCAGAAGCGTACTTGGGAGACAGCAGCAACGACAGAGCCTTCTCAAGGCTGTATCACCAAAGCAAAGGTAAAACTCAACTTGGACTCTATGTAGTATGCAAATAGCCTTTCATCGGTTGGCCTCAGATTCCTCGCAAAGAAATCTACACTGTTTCTCCAGCCCAACATTGAACTGTGGAGTGCGATGACTATCTCCGACGTCGGAGAAAGAGCAGATCTTGGAAAGTGACTGGTGCACTGACCAGATCTTCTGGACAGCAGGCTTAGAAACCCAGACATCAACACGGCACTCTGGTGTCTACCCAAAGAAGGCCCTACTCTCTCTCTGTCATCCGCAGAGCCTTGGTGTGGATTGGTTTTTCCAGAAACCAGGGGGATGGGCCACCAGATCAACCCTTCTCCCCACCTGGCTTGGCTTGGATGCTCTCTCAAGCTTTGTCAAGGGAGCTGGCCAGTGCTGACTCCTGCAGAAACTTACCCCTGTAAGTAAGAGCAAGGAGGAAAACACTGACTCTTGGCCACGGAGCCATGAGCCTCCTCAGCTCTGTGGTCTAGCTCACTGCCAGTCAGCCACAGGGAGGACATACGGACAAACTCAGAGACAAGGGGGACTTGATACCAGAGCCAATCAAAAGAAATCATTCCCCGAGAGAACACGTAGAGACAGCTAGTTGATGACATGACAAGTGTTAAGAAGATTACTTTACAAATACACTGAAGATGATGAAATCCAGATCAGGTCACATGAATTTTCCCTAGTTAAGTCCCAACTCTCGCAGCAGAAGGTCCATCCTTAACCTGAGAGATGTTCTGAGTGAACCAGTAGAGAAAAATGGTCAACAGAACAGATTTTTCCATTTGGGTTCTGTGTACACACTATGGCCGAAGCCAATCAATCGTCTAAGTAAGATGCACTGGTTTTCTTAGAGTTGCTACTACTCCTTATGAAACAATAACTTAGACGTCACAAGGTTGAAGGAATTTCACATATTAAAACTTTCTTGGGAAACTAAATGAGCACCACCGTGTATCCGTACCCCCAGTGATGGCTTCTTCCATATAGAATGAAGAAATAGAAATTGGTCCAAGTTCATCAAGAGCTCTTCCAAAACGGGTTCCCATGGGATGACAACATTTTCTCCACATGTGCATTTCGCGTAGTCCCATTTCCTCTGGAGTGAGCCCAAACTGTTCTGGAGGCTTTGGCTAGTGGTGAAACGGATGCAAGCGTGTCCGATAGGAAAATGCTTCAGCCCCTGCTTTATCGTAATGAGCACAATTAGCCACGACCATAACATTTGAATTATTAATGCTCCCTAATAGGGTGGATAAAGTGTCTCCGAAGCAAAGCTGCTTGGAGTTCTGGTAAAGCTCATGCCAGATTTAATTGAAAAGTTCACCTTGAAGAGGGACAATGCTGGCATTGTGTTACATTGATTTAAAACAAGTCTGTCCTAAGGATTTTCTTTATCCTTATCTGCAGTAATAGAATATGAAAGAGAGCAAGGAGGGGGAGCATCAAGTGCTGGAAAATATCTTTCTCAGAAACTAGAGCAGACAGTCACAACATTTTTAAACAATGATAGTAACATTTATTATATCAAAGCCATTTTATGTTTTATTTGGAACTCTGGCGCCTTTTTCTTTTTTTCAAGTTCCCATAACATGACAGTAATTATAGCCATCAAGATGTTCCCTAGAAGATAGCAGTCCCAAATCCAGATGCTGCTGCCCCGCTGTCCCATCGCTGGCGCTCGGAGTGCACACATTACATCACAGTGTAGTTTATTTTAAAAGTGCTTTAAGAATGTAATGATAGTAATTGTAGACAGGGAAAATTAATGGGGAGCATTGCTGGTCTGCAAATTCCATTTATAAAACACTCCCGCTGCTCAAAAAGAGAGTGGTTTCTTGTTAACAGAGGCTTCAAAATACAATTTGGAGGATGTATTAAATAAACTCTGTGCTAAAGTCATTTTCGGCTGGGTCCTGTGTGTACATATTTTCCTCTCACTTCACCACGAGCTCACCGCACGACTTTTCCTAGAGGATACAGATTCTGCAGAGAAGCAGAGGGTGCGCGTGTGCAGGCCAAAACTACCGTGGCTGCAGAGCAAGGCAGGTTAAGTGGCAGCGCTGGTCTGGGGCCAAGGAACACATACATTGGAGAGCACAGACGGGTCCACACACGCCTGCACCGTACCTGGAGCCGTGTTCTTTCACAACCCACTAGGTCTGGGTTTTAGTGATACGGAGGGCTCCCTGTTTTAGCAATGGTACCCGGTAGATGCCCAGGCCAAAAGGATGCTCTTCCCTCTAGCTTTATGGCACAGTACAGCTGCCCCTACTCAAGGCTCCTTCTCTTTTCTCTTTTTGCTTTTGAGGGCCACACGCTTGGAAGTTCCCAGGCTCGGGGTCGAATCAGAGCTACAGCTGCTGGCCTGCACCACAGCCACAGCCACAGCCGATCCGAGCTACATCTGTGACCTGTGCCACAGCTCACCACAATGCCAGGTCCCTAACCCACCGATTGGGGCCAGGGATGGATACCAGTCGGGTTTCATTACCACTGAGCCGTAGCAGGAACTCCTCAGCACTTCTTGTTTTGTGTTCCTTACACCTATCACCACCATTCCTTTATCTAACAAAAATAAAATAACCACTTTGTGAGAGCTTTCCAGATGCTGTTTGTGGAGTTCCTATTGTGGAGCAAAGGAAACGAATCTGACTAGGAACCCTGAGGTGGCAGGTTCGATCCTGGCCTCACTCAGTAGGTTAAGGATCCGGCGTTTCTGTGAGCTGTGGCATAGGTTGCAGGTGCAGCTCGGATCCCGCGTTGCTGTGGCTGTGGTGTAGACCAGCGGCTAGAGCTCCTATTGGATTCCCTAGCCTTGGAACTTCCATATGCCACGGGTTCGGCCCTAAAAAGCAACACACAAACAAACAGATGCTGTTTGTGATGGAATCAGCTGTTCGAACGGTGACCCATTTCGTCCTGTGAAGTGGTCAAGGAAATTTCAGTTGTTTCTCAAGTCTCAAGGAAAAAAAAGAAGAGACCAAAATTTGGAAGGCTTTCCTTCATTTGAATTCCAACAACAACCAAAAAAGGAAGATGAAAGCTTCCCACACAAACAGACTCACAGACATAGAGAACAAACTTGTGGTTGCCAAGGGGGAGGGCAGGAGTGGGATGGACGGGGAGTTGGGGTTGGTAGATGCAAACTCTTGCATTTGGAATGGAGAAGCAGTGAGTCCTGCTGTACAGCACAGGGGCCGATAGCCAGTCTCTCGGGATAGACCGTGATGGGAGATGGTATGAGAAAAAGAATGTGTATAGATGTATGACTGGGTCACTTTGCTGTACAGCAGAAATTGGCACAACACTGTAAATCAATGATACTTTCATAAAGTAATATATACGTGTATGTATGGAAATGGGTTGTAGGGGTGCTTTATGCCAAGAGGATGAACCAGTGTTTGTCCCCAAAGGAGGGCTACCTGGCCATTACACTGCAGTGTCACACATCACACACAGTGTCACATGTCTCTGCACCTGTCCCAGCCACAGTACGCAGTTGAGCCACTTGCCTGACCTCTGAGGTCCTGGAGCCTCCATCCCTGAACACCAATGTCCCGTTAATGCGTTTGTATTAAATTTAAAGGAACAAGGGCCGGGGGAGGAAAGTAAAGGCAGGATGAGGACTCGTGTGCAGCGACATCACAGCGCCTGCTCTGTACCCGCCCCCTTTGAACCAGCTTTACCGTCGTCCTCTCATCTACTCTCCACAACCATCCTCTAAGGCAGATGTTATAAACCCTGGTTTAGGGATCAAGACGCTGGAGCTGGCGAGGTCATGCTGCTGGTGTGATGGCCAAGAGCCACGTAACACTGCCGGGGGCTCCAGGCAGGGGCCTAAGCCCTTCCGTCTGACAGGTCCAGTCCTCATCACAGCCCTGCAGAGGCAGGCCCTCGCATTCTCTCCATTTTATAGGTGAGAGGATGAGGCACAAAGACGTCACGTCCAAGGTCACACAGCTAACAAACGGCAGAGCCAGTTCCAAAGCCAAGCCGTCTAGTACCCCAGCGGCAGCTCTTAAGAGCCACTCTGCCCTCCTCCAGGTGACAAGACCGGAGGCTGTCTGGGGACAGAACTCTTGCCACCACAGCATGAGATGCCAAAGACAATGCCCCAAGGGAGCAAAGGGGACACTCTGCCAACTCTCTCCTCAAAAACAGCCCAGAGCCAGGGACAGTTTTTTACACGCACCGAGGCAGAATACTCACGCACACCCGGCCCCCGACTCCAGACCCCTGCTCCCGAGTACGGTGTGTCCCCCTTACCCATGGGAAACGGGTGCTCTCTCTCTGACCTCAATAAAGCAGCCTGACAGGGTGGAGCTAATAAGCCAATCTGCATGAACTGGAGTTGGTCTTATAGGAGATGAAAACTACCAGCTCCTCACCTATTGGTACGAGGAGCTGGGTGTGTGGTCACAAGCCACGGTATTCTGTGCCACACACTCCAACAGGCTGTGCATTCACTCATCAGACAGGTCCGTGAGCCCTCTCCGTCTGTCCAAGCAGCTCTGAGAAGGACTTTTATGTCCACTTAACATACGAGAAAGCCGCCGGGTCCACGTGGCTTAGGTCAATTCCCCGAGGCCTCCAAGTTAACGCGGAGCTGAGGTCAAACACTGGAGGAGCGACTAAGTTAATAAATAGAGGAGCGAATCTAAAGCCTCAGCCTGTCCCACTACCCCCTTCACTCAGTCCGTAGTTCTCAAGCTCGTCCTCCTTGCCAGGCTCTCCCAGGCACTGGGCATAAAAGGGGTCCCTCATCGCATTTTGATGGGCAGAGTCAGGGAAGAAAGAAACAAGTCTTCAGACCAAGGACAGGATCAGGCGATGATACTTACCATGAGAAGAGGTAAAACAAGGTGTTAAGGACCCGTCACTATGTCACATTGGGGGTGGGAGCATCAGGGAAGGAACTGACAATTAAGCCCCAAGGATGCTGCCAGGAGGGCCAGCTTCTGGGAAGTTCATGGGCATTCGAAGCCACAGGAAGCTCTGTCCCTAAGAAGGAAAGAAGCTTTGACCTAAAGAAAGTCGTTGAGCAGGGGAGTCAGGGGGCTGCCCATGGTCAGAGGCGTGGTGAGCCGAGACAGGACGTCTGGAGTTTGTTCTGGGGCCGTGGAGCCCACAGAAGCTTTTCTTCAGGAGAGCCTCACAACTCGATTCCTTTTTTAAAGGCTGCTATCTGCCAACCCATGTGCTCTCAAGGACCCCATGTCTTTCTTCTTCCACTTAACTTCTCCCGATCCAAACCCATCTGGAGCCTGTCTCTCATTATCAGGGGCACTTCCTCGCTCTGATGGCTGTAAAAATTGGAAGGGGGCTGGTAAATGACTCCCTCCTAGAAGTAACTGCCTGATAGTTACCGTGTCACCCTTCCGGAGGTACTTGGGTTACAGTCAGGGTGAATTGTGTCTGACACGGTGACATGAGACTTAGAACCCTTCTAGGGCTCCCTCCCCAGGCCAGGCTGACAAACCCCTGATGCTGATTAGCCAGTTACCTCCTGGGCCCCACTCTGACCAGGGGTGTTCTTTGATGTTGATTAAAGGGGAAAATAAGTGGGGCCAGTAGAGAGAGGATTCACCTCGTGCAGCCACACAACTGGATTCGAATTCTAACCCAGACATCAACCATGCAGCCTTAGACAAACCATGCACAAGCCCTAATTTCTTCACCTTTAAAATAAGATCACCCTACTTCCTCGCTTAGTTTGCAGGAGTAATGGGATGAAGACTGCGAGTGTTTCTTACCAGCCCCACGGGACCCACCTGCTGGCAGACGAAGAATAGAGGAGGTTGGATGTTGGGGCAATGGTGGTGGACACTGTTGCTGCCTCTGTAGTCATGGATACTGAGGGGGCAGGCTGAAAATTAATAAGAGGAGTTGTGGCTCAGCAGTAAGGAACCCGACTAGTATCCATGAGGATGCAGGTTCGATCCCCGGCCTCACTCAGTGGGTTAAGGATCCAGCATTGCCGTGAGCTGTGGTGTAGGTCACAGATGAGGCTCAGATCCCACGTGGCTGTGGCTGTGGCTGTGGCGTAGGTCGGCAGCTGCAGCTCTGATTCCACCTCCAGCCTGGGAACTTCCATATGCCGTGGGTGTGGCCCTAAAAAGAAAATATATATATATGTAAAAAGAAAGAAAAGTTATAAGAGACTCAGACTAGATTAGATGATCTCTAAGACAGTCCCGTCTCTAAAATGATTCAAGATCCACTGAAATAAGAAAATTCTGGAATCTGTAGGAGAGACATATAAAATGTGAGAAAGCATGCCCCGAAAATAAAGAGGGCAAAGAACTTTGGCGCGGGGGAGGGGGGGGTCCTTCCTTGAAGTGTTTCCTCTGTCCCAAAGGCCGGCTGTGCCTACAGGTGAAGTCCCTGCTCCCACAGCTTCCCCGAGTGCAGCCGGTCAGGACCCAGCACCCCCGCCTCTGCCTCTCCATTAACTCCCTGCTTTGGAGTCAGAGCTAATAAGTGCCTAAAGCTGAGCTTACTAAAGCTGTTCATTTCATGTAAGTTTCTCTCTATGATTTTTTTTTTCCTCACTGACTCCTGAACTTTCCCCAGTCCGTTATTTTTTCGAGCAAAAGACGTTTCCGTTTTCTCCAAGGAAGTAGCGGGTGCCGGAGCCCTCTCCTTGACACGTCCTCAGGCTTTGCAGTTTCCGAGGACACTTCCCAGGACTTGGTCCCGCGGGCCCTTGAAACTTAAGCTCAGGGAACCCCTGGCCTGGGCCCAAACCGTGACTCGCGACACAGTGAGCCCCCCGGGATTCCGTCTCTCCATCACCAAGGAGTCCGCCGATACCATGGCAACCACTGCATCCCAGAGTCCGCGCAGAGCAACCCAAGTCCTCAGCTGAGAGGTGCTTTGAGGCAGCAACTCCCAGCCAGTCCCCCAGGGAACTAATTTTAATATCAAATGCAGATTTATTACCTCGAGAAGGAGCACTTCCTGCTTCCAAAGGAAGCTTAGGCGTGCCTGGGAGACGCGCCTACAGAGTACCAGGAACCAATACATAGAGAAAGTCATCAGGCAGGATCCTCCAGGGAAACTCCCTTCTTCTCAGGAAAGCATGTGGCGTGTTCAAGGAAATGAAAAGTCTGTAAGAACATTCTTGGGAATTTCATCACGGGGAAGTTTGCTAATGATTTCAAGAACCACTCTCCACTCCAAATAAATGGAGCCATGGTCATTGCTCAATTGCATCTTTGACCACCCAGGCCAACCCTTAATAAGGGCTTCAAAGTTTGTCACCAAAGCAGAAGCTTCAAAAGGACACAAATTAAGGGAGATATTTGTGTGGGCAGATATTCCTAGCCATGAGGGGGCACGTGTGTTTATTTCTCTTAAAGGTCACCTACAGCATAGCTGCCAAAGAGTTGGAGAATTGTGTTTAAGAAGCCAGTCCATACACCAATGCCTCAGCCATCTACTGGCTGTTTGATCTTTGACAACTGTTTAATTTCTCAATAAATAATCACAATAATATGAGTACACTCACAACAATTCTGCCGTGAGGATTAAAGGGGATAACGTGGGATCATACTTTGTAAAATATGATGCTAATGGGTTCACTTTGGTCCATTCATTCTACTAATATTATTAAGAACCTACTCAGCACCAGGTACTAACATTAGTGCTTGGGCTATAACAGGGAGCCAAAAATTAATAATGGGGAACAAAAAATTTCTTCTCTTTTTAGGGCCACACCTGTGGCATAGGTAAGTTTTGCAGCTAGGGATTGAATCAGAGCTGCAGCTGCCAGCCTACACCAGAGCCACATCACCACCAGATCCAAGGTGTGTCTGTGACCTACACCACAGCCACAGCAATGGGAGATCCAAGCCACATCTGTGACCTACACTGCAGCTTGCGGCATTGCCAGACCCTTAACCCACTCAACGAGGCCAGGGGTCGAACCTAAGTCCTCACAGACACTGTGTCGGGTTCTTAACCCACTGAGCCACAATGGCAACTCCAAAACTTTTTTTTTTTTTAACTTCCCTTATAGAATTTCTATCCTTAAGGGAAGTTGGGGTGAACATACAGTTACAATAAACATGACAGATAAGTAAATTATAGAATACCAAATGATAACTAAGAGGGGTGGGGCCCCGTGAAATGGATCAGAGCAGGAAATAGGACAGGCAGGGAGGTCTCATCCAAAGGTGATGTGTTGGGGTGCGTTCCCACTGTGGTGCAACCAGATCAGAGGTGTCTCTGCAGTGCCATGATGCGGGTTTGAACCCCAGCTGGTCCAGTGGGTTAAAGGATCCTGTGTGTGGCGCATTGCAGCTGCGGCTCGGATCTGATGCTGGCCCAGGAACTGCAGGTGAATGGGGACAGCAGGTGAGGGGAAAGCAGCAATCATGCATGAGAGCCCCTCCCACAGTGTGAACCTAAGCTTTCATTCTGAGTCAGGTGGGGAATCCAGAGGCTTTTGCATGAAGCATTGACGTGAGGGGCTCTGTATTTTATACGGATCACCTGCCCACTCTGTGGAGAAGAGACTGGGAGGGAGGATGTGAGAGGAAACAGAACAAAATAATTTGGGGGCGGGGGGGAGTCTATTGAATATTCAAGATAAAGATGTCAGCCCTTAGACCAAAAGAGCAGCTTGGAGATGGTGAAAAGCGCTTAGATCCTGAATGTTAGTTGGAAATCGGAGCCTTCGGGGTTTCCGAATGGATCCTGGAGAAGGGTAGATTTGTGGTCAACGTTTTTTGGATTGAGCATCTGAGAGGATGAAGATGCCATCAACTGAGATGGGGAAACTGCGTGAGGCTTGAGGGACTCAGTCGATAGGATGGAGGGTTTGAGAAGGAAACTCAAAGTTCAAATTGGCTGTAAGTTTAAAATATACAATTAGCATCCACGTGCAGATGTAAAGCAAGCAGTTTGGATACAGGAGGCTGGAGATTCCGGAAGGAGGACGGAAATGGACTTAGAAGCTTGGTGGTCCTAAGCCCAGGTGGTATTTAAGGCTGTGAGAGGGTGTGAGCTCACTAAGATAAAGAAGAGGAAGACACAAACTGAACCCAATGTTCAGAGCTCGAGGAGGAGAAACCTTCAAAGGAGACTGAGAAGCAGCGGCCAGTGAACTTGGAGCGAAACCAGAGAGAGTGGTATCCAGGGAGAAGACGGGATTTCCAGTCTCAAATAGTGCTGATAGACCATTGGATCCAACAAAAAGAAAGTCACTAGTGACCTTGACAGAAGCCGGCCTAGGGGAAAAAGTGGGAAAGGTCTGGTCAGAATGGATTTAAGGAAAAACATATGAGGGAAACGAATAGGAAGCAGCAGGAGACACCAGACATTCTAGGAGATTTTCTGCTAAACAGCAAAGACTTAGGATGCTTGTCGGAGGAAGGGATTCCTTAAAAAATCCTTAGAAAAATAAGGATTTCTGTAAATAAGAATAATAAGAACGTGTTAATAAGCTGATGAAAGTGACCTGGACGAGGGGGGGAAAACGACGATGTAGAGAGAACTGTGGAAAAGGCACGTTGATTTTGCACGAGGGACCCGCGCAGAAGCGGACACATTGGCTTCAGAGAGGAGCCAGTACCGTTCACTCAGGGTGAGAGGCAGGAAGGCAGAGCCCGCGGCTGTAGGTGCGCATCTGCGGTGGGAATCTGTGAACACTGCCCTCTAACCACGGCCCCTTCTCACTTACCTTGGTCCCCGGTGAGCCTCCATTAATATCAGTTTGTTGGAATTATAACCCTTAAAGCTGTATTTTGATAGGAAATCCCTTATGGGATATCTTCTGCTGTAGGCCTGTTGTGATGGAGAAGGAAGGCCAATGAGTTAGATGAGTACAGAGAAGGTGAAGAGCTCTGGCTGGAAAAGTGTCCTACGAGGCACGCACCCTGGACGTCCAGACTCAGGGGTTCAGAGGAAAGTCGGGCATAAGGGAGAGCTGGAGGGGAGCTGTCTCCACCAATACTGCCAGGTTCTCACTGCAGACAGGAAATGCCTGAAAATCAGAGCTCCACTTGTGGTTCAGCAGGTAGTCAACCCGACTAGAACCCAGGAGGATGTGGGTTCGATCCCTGGGCCCACTTAGTGGATTAAGGATCCAGCATGGCCCTGAGCTGCAGTGTAGGTTGTAGATGTGGCTCGAATCCGGCGTTGCTGTGCCTGTGGTGCAGGCTAGCGGCTGCAGCTCCATTTCAGCCCCTAGCCTGGGAACCTCCATATGCCATGGGTGTGGCTGCAAAAATCAAAAAGAGGGAAAGGAAGAAAGAAAGATATTCCTGAAAATCTACAAGAAATGCTGCTTCTCCCTGAGCCACGTTGCCCCTACGCTACACATGGCTTTTTCTATCCATTTTCCTGACTGCGATACCAGCTAGAAGTGTTGACTTGGTTATTAGTTGTCTTAGGAAAACCCTAAAAACATATTTAAATACTTTAAAAGGACACACTATTCCGTCTGAAAAAAACCCTGCTTCCTAGGGTGGAAATGGAATAAAGATTATTTTTCACGTTCTTCTGGAAATAAAACTGTCACTGAGACTGGCAAAAAAAGAAAAAAAAAATGCACCACAAAGGCCTGAGCCCTCCGGGTCTGTGAGGGGAGAGGGAGGGGGCGATGCCTCCGGCCAGACAATCTCCGGATGATGTCGAAGTGAGTTAGGTCCTGGGGTGGTTCGGGGAGCTGGCTGAGAGCTTTAGAGCCGCGCCTCTGCCAAATGTTCTAGGAGCAGGTCTGCAGCCTAAGAGTCAGCAAGTGTCAGAAGCAGTCTAATGAAGGGAGAAGGCACAGCACCTGCGAAACAACCACCACCCATAAGTCACCAGCTCTAAGAGCTGGATGTCACCCGGCAACAACTTGCAACAACTCACAACTCTGGAAAGAGCAGAAAGGGGGTGGGGGGTGGGGGCGCTGCGGAGTCTATGATTGCGCGGCACAGGTCCTGCCTCCAGCCCTCTTGGCCCCCATCCCGTCTGCACACCCGTGTCCTGAAGGGCGCCACGGCACTGACTGCCAAGCCCTTTCCTGTACAACCTCTTTCGTGGCAGGAACCTTGCTACCCACCCAGGGAGATCTTATCTTAGACCTTTGTTTTATGGTGTTAAAGAACATATTACAGGAGTTCCCCTCGTGGCGCAGTGGTTAACGTATCCAAGTAGGAACCATGAGGTCGCAGGTTCGATCCCTGGCCTTATCAGGTTAAGGATCCGGTGTTGCTGTGAGCTGTGGTGTAGGTCGCAGACACAGCTGGGATCCCGAGTAGCTGTGGTATAGGCCGGTGGCTACAGTTTCAATTAGACCCCTAGCCTGGGAACCTCCACATGCCGTGGGTGTGGCCCTAGAAAAGACCAAAAAAAAAAAAAAAAAGCATATTACAGTTCCCATCCTGACCATTTTTACGGTTCAGGAGTGTTAAATCAGCTGACATGGTTTGATGTCGAGAACTTTTTCCTTTTGCAAAACAGAAACTCCCTACCCCTCGCTCCCTAATTTCCCCCCCTCCTAGCCCTTGGCAATTGCTTTTCTGCTTTCAGTTTCTGTGATATTTCATACGAGTGGAAGCATACAGTATTTGTCATTTGGTGAATTGCTTATGTCACTTAGAAAATGTCCTTGAGGTTTATCAATGTTGTGGCATGTGACAGAATTTCCTTCTTCTTTAAAAGAGACAGAAGATTTCACTGTATGCATGGGCCACATTTTCTTTAACCATTCATCCACTGATGAGCCTTTGGGGTGCTTCTGCCTTTTGGCTATTGTGAATAACGCTGCGGTGAACATGGGTGTGCAAACATCCCTTCAAGATGCACTTTGAGGCATTCCCGTCATGGCTCAGCAGTAACAAACCTGACTAGGATCCATAAGGATGCATGTTCGATCCCTGGCCTCACTCAGTGGGTTAGGGATCTGGTGATGCTGTGGCTGTGGTGTAGATTGGCAGCTGCAGCTCTGATTTGACCCCTAGCCTGGGAACCTCTATATGCCGTGGGTGCAGCCCTAAAAAGGGAAAGTAAAAAAAAAAGATGCAGTTTGAACTCTTTTGGGTATAAACCCAGAAGTAGGAATGCTGGCTCCTATGGCAGGTCACTTTTATTTTTTTAAGAAGCCTCCTTTATTTTCCATAGTAGCTGCACCAATTTACATTCCCACCAGCAGCGCACAAGGCTTTCAGTTTCTCTACTTGCTTGCTAACATTTACTACTTTTCGTTCTTTCGAAGGTGACCATCCCAATGTGAGTGATTTAATTTGCATTTCTCTTAAGATTAGCGATATTGAGGGTCCTTTTTTATGATACCAGCCGTCTGTATATCTTCTTTGGAAAATCGTCTATTGAAGTCCTTTGCCCACATTTTCCTTGAGTTCTTTGGGTTTGTTGTTGGAGTTACTCATATGCTCTGGATATGAACCCCTTATGCATGATTTGCAAATATTTTCTCCCACTCCATATGTTGTCTTTCCATCCTGTTGATTGTTTTCTTTGATGTGCAAACGTTTTTACTTTTAGTGTCGTTCCATCTGTCTACTTTTGCTTTGGGATCACGACCTATGTTTACAAGTAGAAAACTGGTCCATCATGAGCCCTCTCTAAGGCCTTTTCTTCCCTGCAAAAGGATTGGGGGCAGTCGTTCAGCTGCCGCCAGCAGCTGGTTCTCCACTGTGCTCTTCAGACTACCCCCTCCCATGTGTTTCCCAGGGTTCTTTACCATTCTTAGTGCCTACCAGAGAGGAGTGCTTAATCTCTTGTTTCTGGCATGAAGACGAGATCCTTAATAAACCAGACACGCTCTTGGTAGTAGCTCGGGAACCGATGCTCCCATCATCCCGTTTGCCCTGGAGCAAGCTCTTCATGGATGATCCGCAGCTCATCCAAACCGTCAGCCCGCGTTGTCCTTCACAGTCTGGCACCTTGCCTTCTCTTCCCTCCCCACAGATCCCCTCTCCCACACGGACACTATCTGATGCTTTCTTTGCATATATGGCTCCATTTGTCCGGAACATTCCAACACCAGCGCTCCCATCTTTTTCCCCTCCATTTATCAGTCCTGCCCAGATGCCACTCAAGACTCCGCCCAGGGGCCATCTCCCCCCTCATTCATATAAACCCACCCTTAGGCCACCCTCTGTCGGCGCTGGCTACTCCTCTCTCATCCTGTCCCGGTGCCTTCTCCTCATTGAGCACTTGCCATGTCGTCTGTCACACTCCACTGACTCCCAGCTGTCTCCCGCCTTACAGGGATCACCAAGAAGGCACACCCTGTCTTCCTGGGCTTTGCATCCTCAACGCCCAGGTCAGTTCTTGACACACAGCAGACCCTCTTTCATTGTAGACTTATAAAATCAGGAAGACGAGGGCTTCCAGTTTGTGTTAAAGTTTTTTACATCACTGAACTGAGGCAAGGCCAAAAATGTATGGTGTTTCTGTTACAACTCAGAAATCAGCTTGAAGAAGGAAGGTGACATTCATACCACATAACTAAAGGGGCGTGGGCAGCTTATGCATAGAGAATGGCGCGTTCTCCTTTCTTGCCCGGTGAAGGACAACTTTTGATCCTCTCGTAAGGTCTGTAATCCCTAGGCACGATTCCAAAATACAAAACCCCTGAACACGGAAAGCTTTTTGTAACTATTTGGCCACAAAATTTGATCGTATTTCAATTTATGTGACAACAAAACCTGACCTGAACAGATGTGATACTACTTAATAGTCTTCATTGATTTCATTTAGGAAAAATAGTCATGCTTTATATTTGCGTAAGAAATATCGTTTGCTAGAAAGTGTTGGAGTTCCTGTCGTGGTTCAGCCGTTAATGAACCCAAGTAGCATCCATGAGGACACAGGTTCAATCCCCCGCCTCACTCAGTGGATTAAGGATCCTGTGTTGCTATGAGCTGTGATGTAAGTCACAGATGTGGCTCGGATCCTGCGTTGCTGTGGCTGTGGTGCAGGCCAGCGGCTTCAGCTCCGATTGGATCCCTAGCCCAGGAACCTCCATATGCTGCAGGTGTGGCCCTAAAGACCAAAAAAAAAAAAGTGTTACCCTTGGCCATAGGGAAACTGTTATCCAGTACAAATATATGCATCATATTATTTTTGTAATAACTGACAAAATCCAAGAGTATGTGGTCCTTAGGATTTTAAGGTTAGGGCTGTGGCTGTGAATCGAACGTTACGCAGGAGCCGAAAGGAGCGTTAGATTCTCTTGCGATGGGAACAGTTAGACAATGACAACCAGTTCCCACACACACACAACCGAAAGACACCATTGTTCCCCGCCCCCCCAACACACACACGCAAAATTATCTTCACTTTACTACCCTCCACGTTTTCCTTCCCTGGGCAGGTTTGGGGCCTGGTTTTTATTTATCGTGGACTCTTTGTTTATTATACTGTTTCCATCACATAACCTGGTCCTCCTGGGTACACACAGTCGTCTAGACGACATGGGGAAACAGCACTGACCTCATTTTCCCGGATCAGGAGCCCAGGCTCAGCAGGAATTCTGGTAGCCCGCGCCCAGCAAAGGGCAAGCAGAGATGGACACTGGGTTTGAGCACCACGGTGTCAGCGAGGACGTGGAAGTCGGACGTGACATAGCCTTTTCCCCATTTTCTTGGCCCCGGCCCCCCGCGGCCTCTCAGATGCTGAGACCACCCTGAAAAAATACAAAGAGTCCAACAAGAGACTGAATGGACTTCCTACGTGTCAGGCACATGGGGAGCCTTAACGTAAAGAACTTTTACAAACGTGTGTACCCTGGCCCATTTAAGCTGGTGGACTGAGATGTGGGTCATGAGATGGGAGAGTTTAACGCTCCGGACCTACTTCCTCCGTTTGCTCTTATTCTGCCCCCGTTACGAATTCGAAAGAGAGAATTTGAAGTCAGTCCCTGCTGCCTGGCTCTTGATCCGATCCCTGGAAATGCCCCCCAATGAGTTTTTTTTTAAGTACCAACAGAGCATAAAACATGCAAGTACAATGTAACCTATGAGTGCGAAGTAGAATTTACACTTAAACAATGTATATTTATGATGTTCCTCTCCTTCCTCCACCGGGAGCGGGATCACTTCTGTATACTTCATCAGAACACATTCTAAATCACACCACGTAACAGGCCTTGTGGCAATCTACGATGGCCAAAGTATATAAAATATGATGAAGTTAAGAAGTTACAGCTGAACCAACAATATATCCTCCTGGAAGGGAGACATTAAATAAATCTTCACTGGTTTTTGATAGCCTATTAAAAGTTCCTTAAGAGCTCCGGTACCTTTGACTACATTTTTTTTTTTTAGCCCTAATGCCTTAAACAAGCTTTTGTAATCATAAATATCACACTAAAAAAAGCCAAAACAAAGAATTAGCAATTAAACGTGTCTCTTGCTAGAAACAGTCAATGAACAGAACCTTCCTCCAAAGGGAAGTAAAGGATTATATAAAAAGCCAAGCTCTATGGGAATCTTTTTTTTTTTATTATTTCTTTATCCACTTGTGGGGATTTACAGTCTCGTTTTTATTCTTGCTTAGGAGGGTGGGAGGTAACACCTCCTGATAAAGACAGGATCATTTTTCTTCATCAGGTAATATCTCTAGCAGAAACACTGACGAAGAAATTGCATCTCGCCCTGAAATTAAACTTAGTTTCATTTGTTAAGCAAATGATTTAATTAAAATAATTCAGGAGTTCCCGTCGTGGCGCAGTGGTTAACGAATCCGACTAGGAACCATGAGGTTGCGGGTTCGGTCCCTGCCCTTGCTCAGTGGGTTAACGATCCGGCGTTGCTGTGAGCTGTGGTGTAGGTTGCAGACGCGGCTCGGATCCCGCGTTGCTGTGGCTCTGGCGTAGGCCGGTGGCTACAGCTCCAATTGGACCCCTAGCCTGGGAACCTCCATATGCCACGGGAGCGGCCCAAGAAATAGCAACAATAACAACAACAACAACAACAACAAAAAGACAAAAAAAAATAATAATAATTCATAGTTCTTTTCATAGAATAGCTTTTTTACCCTAGAAGGTAGAATCTCAGTAACGATCAAGGGAAAAAAAAGGCCAGCAAAGAATTCAAATGAATAAAATGGCATTCGCTATAGATTTTTTTCTCATAAAATGTCACAAAAACAATACACCAGCTAAGGACAGAACCAAAGTCACCAAAATAACCAAAGTAAAGTGAAATCACTAAAAATGTCCAGTCAGCTGTTTGGTGCCTCCTCAAGCATCTCATAGTATTTTTAATTAAGTAATAGGCACTGGATAAATTAAGTAATACACACTGGATCCAAAGCTTCTTTGGGACATTAACAAAATTGTCATCACTCACTAACTTTTCTTATAATTTTAATGGCCATAGACAGGTATGTATGACAACTAGATGCCACGAAGTTAACAACACACTGTGACAGCCAGAGGAGTTCAAATACTGGCAGAGGTCTTAATGGAATTGAGACAGAAAAGAGGAGTAAGTCAAGACAAGGCCAGAAAAAAAAACCTGCTAAGAGAAGGGAGCTTGGAGTAAACTCAAATATCACGGACCCGAAAGGCCAGACAAGCTACACGACAGGGATTTCAGGTTAGCAGAACTTGCCTTGATGGAGCTGAAGGAGGAACAGGATCAGGGCCCCCAGGGAAGGGCAAGGCAGAGGTCAAGGGCAGAAGTCAAGGATGAGGCAGGCAGGTACTGCCTGCAGCAGGCCAAAATGCTGAGCTCGGAATGCAAGAAGAAAGGGCCACAGGACAACTCCAGAGACACTATTTTTTCTTTTCTTTTCTTTTTTTTTTTTTACAGCCGCACCTGCAGCATATGGAATATCCCAGGCTAGGGGTCGAATCGGAGCTCAGCTGCTGGCCTACACACAGCCATGACATCGCCAGATCCGAGCTGCATTTGAGACCTTACCACAGCTCAGGGCAATGCCGGATCCTTAACCTACTGAGACCAGGAATCAAACCCGCATCCTCATGGATACTAGTTGAATTTGTAACCCGCAGAGCCGCAATAGGAACTCCTAAAGACACTAATTTAAAATCTCAAAATTACAATTTTCAGCTCCAGGAGGACAAGGGATTTCCTAATGAATCTGCAGAGCCCAGGTCTTGGCACAGAGTAGGTATATTCATTTATGAATGGATGTTCCAGTGGACAGATATAAAGATGTACTGCATATAATTCCATCTTCCATGGAATTTAACGCCTGTTTAAAGTAACCTCGGCATAGCTGTCTTCACTGTCAAAGCCAGTGGCAATGAATGCTAAGGGATCATGAAGCCATGCTGATTTTCAGCCAGAATATGACACAGTTATCGAGTCTGTCCAGGTGCATTACTCCGCCCACAGTACATTGGCACATCCAGAACTGTAGACCAAGAGATAACTTACTATTAACGAGCAGGATGAATTTCTATCACAAGACAAACGGGCTTCAGAACCAGCTAATATAGGATTAACATAACTGGCTACAGAAACAAAAGAATTACAATAGGAGAGAAATAAAGGACCCAAATGGTCTTTCAAAGAAATGTGAGAGCAGATTTGGGTTTGTTTGGCAAACAAAAAAAGCCAAAAGAGCTTCCTGGATTGTCTGCAGGCACCTTGGGAATAGCCTGAGTTCATCCCCTGCCCACAAGCTCAATGACAACCTCCCCAACGAGACCTCTAGCCCCGGCCCTTGGCAATCAACCCACTCCACTTGCTCCTATTCAAACATCTTTGGCTGTTTATAATAAAGGTTATTCAGATTAATTATTTCTTTAATGTCTTGGCTCCCTTGGCTTTTTCTCCTGCGTAGAGACCTTCACTGCCTTCCCGCCTCCCCAGCCTGCTCCTCGGCACCCCCCACCCCGGCTGGGCGGATACACACCACGGCCACATTCTCGGCTTTATCTCAAAGGCAGCATCATGTGCACTCGGCCCCTGTTAAGTGCTCTGCTCCAGGACTTGCACTGATTTCAATAGGAAAAGCAGAGCAGATATCCCTGTAGAACCCTGTCGTCACCTCGTAAGGCTGGCAGCCTGGGATATCGCATGCTTCCGATTTCTCAGTTCCTTCTCAGCCTGAACGGATTACAAGGAGGGCACTAAAAATCAAAGGCCAAGAGGGACCAAACCACGGCTTCAAATGAGAAGTAGAAGCAAAAGTCAGGAACCACGTCCAAAAATGGGGAGTCTGGGGGGTCAGGAGTCTAAGGGCCCTACAGCGAACATGGGTCACAATGTTCCCAGATGCAGAAGACAGGAAGCGGCCCATGCTTGAGACATGGCTTCACCGCATATGGGTTTAGACTGTGTGTGACATTAAAAAAAAAAAAAAAAAAAGACAGAAGCTTGGATGGACGGCTCATCGGTTATCAGTCTCCCAGAGACGGACACAGGATTTCTTCCTTCTAACTCTTCAATTCGCTAATAGATCTTGTACAGCTCGGGGCAGGGAGTGTGAAGGTTTCCACTTCTGAGGATACTGGAATCTCAGAGCTGAAAGGACACTTGCAAAGCCACGCCCAGGGCACTTCTCTACTGGTAACATTATAGGACCACAATATATATATATATATATATTGGTCTATTTAGGGACCCACCACAACATGTGGAAGTTCCCAGGCTAGGGGTTGAATCGGAACTGTAGTTACCTGCCTACACCACAGTCACAGCAACCGGGGATCCAAGCTGCGTCTTCAACCCACACCGCAGCTCAAAGCTGCCGCATCCAGCGCTGCAGGGCAATGGGAGATTCTGGAAGAGGGACGGCACGGGGATGACAGGACACACAAGATGCTTACGTTTAGAAGGTGGGAGACCAGGAGGCACTCCATTCTGCAGAAAAAGACGCCCAGGCTTTAGCCCTCATGACTTTTATTAGGGAAGGTGACGTAGGCTAATGAGCAAAATCAGGTGCAGGTAATGCTAAGCGCTCTTAGTGGTTGTGGTTTTGCACATGTGCCAAATTTGTTTACTGCATCGTTCAGCAGTTTCAGTGGTCTCCCAGACATGGCAACGCCAGACCCTTAACTCACTGAACAAAGCCAGGAATCAAACCCACATCCTCATGGATCCTAGTTGGGTTTGTTACTGCTGAGCTATGACCGGAACTCCTGCAATGCGTTTTTTGCCTCAGTAGAAGAAGAGCAAAAGAGGAAGCCAAGACTTTAAAAAGGATGCTTGTGAGCACTTTATGATTCTCACTCCTATCCCCTCTTCCCAGAGCCGTGTCCTCTCCCTGTGCCAGCTCACCACTTGCAGGAGAGAGAAGAGGGCCCGGCTTTCTCTACTACTCACTGTTCCATCAAGGGACCAAACTCTCTTTCCAACCATCTCTCTCTTTGTTAACCCATGCAACAAATAAGATTGATGGCCCTTTGCTTTTATAAAGCACCCTGAGTTTAGAAAGCGGTTCCGCATGCTTAGACTTTCCTGCTGGGGTCATTGGCCACTTTTAGCTATTTTCTCTTGTGATTGGCAAGAATTCCATTGCTCTCTCCCCTCCCTCCCTCACTCAAGGCATGCCGAAGTTCCCGAGCCAGGGATTGAACCTGAGCCACAGCAGTGACAACGTTGAGTTCTTAGCTGCTGGGCCACCGGAGAACTCCAGAATTCCATTGCTCTGATCAGAGGAAATGCACTCACGCTTAGCTCTAGGGGAGACCTAGACCATTCCCCATTAGGCTGATTATTTCTTTTTTTTTTTCTATGTCCTCAATTTTATTTTTTTTATTAGAGTACAGTTGATTGATAGCGTTGTATCAATTTCTGCTGTATAGCATAGTGACCAGCCACACACACACACACACACACACACTCCTTTTCTCTACCATTGTCCATCCTCCTCCACCCCACGATCACTTCTTGGCTGTATTCCCCCAACATTACATTTAGAGTCTGTTCCTGCTTTGGGCAATGGGCTTACATTTCTGCTAGAGAATTGGAGAATCCCCCAAATTCAAGACTAAGTCCATTTGCTGCCTCTGAGTGTGAAAACATAAAAATGAAGTGTGTGGTTTCCATCCTTGCTCTCTACCCTAGGAAGCAGCTGAAAGCTCCACCCACCCCAAACAGGTGAAAGTCACAGAGCTTCCTCCAGTCCCTCCTTTCCTGTGAGAAGAATAATTGGAGAAGAAGGCAAACAAATCAAGACATATGATCTTCCTAGGCAGACTTCCTATCTTCCATGAGACCAGACCTCACCAACTCAAATGCCTGCAGAAGCCAGACAGGCCAGTGGGAGTGGACAGAGTGGGTATGAAATCCTAAGAGTGGGGGGGGGGTCGTGTGGCCCACTCAGAAGCGTAGGCACAGCCCTCCCAACTTCCCCATCTGTTCACTTCCAGCCACTTGTTAAATAGAAACTCAGGTCCGGAGTGTCCAGAACTTTGGGGTTTTTTTTTTTTTTTTCATGAGGCTCCCAAAGTCTGGCTATTTTAATGTGAAATCTCCCAATTTGTAAATGTTGGCAACTAATTAAAAACATTTCAAAACAACGTGAAGGCCAAAGAAAACATGTCCAGGGGCCAGCTGTGGCCTGTGAGCCCTGGTGTGCGACCTGTGTGACAGGCTGCAGAGCTATTGCAATTCCCTAAGATAGTTGGGGTACATAAAGGAGGAGCCAGAAATGGCCTAGCCTCTTGGCTTCAGATGGACGTTTAACAACCTGCAAGAAGGAAAGGTGGGTCCCTGCGGAAACCCTGGGCAAGCAGCCAGCACTGGTTGGCCCAAGCCTTTTGGACTGACAATTATTTCACTTTGTCCAAGAAATAATCTCCTTGGAATAAGTTAGCAGATAGACATGGAGGTCTCATTTAAAGAGCGTGCTGGCCTGAAGAGATGAATCAGAAGTCCACGTGTTTCCACTCAAGAGCAAGAAGGTACGAAAGCCAGTGGGGCTGAGATGCCAGGTCCCAGTTTTTCCAGGGAGGAAAGGAGGACGATGGGAAATTGACGAGGGATGCACTGTTATTTGGGTGATAGAGAAGTGGGGTCGGGGGAAGAGGCACAATGAGCAGCCTGGACCCTCGGGGAGCCAGAGTGGCCCCCACGGTAGATGCTGGTAGACGCGGTCAGAGCCCACCTCCCCCAGCGCCTACCTTTTCAAGTCACTACTCAGGTTCAACCAGCCCGAACTGTTCAAAAGAACACAAATAATGAGGCTGCCTCTTTCTCTCTGAAGCTACAGTCCTTGAACAACAGTCCCCACGAGGACATGCTGGGAATGCTTGGGGGAGCACTGCGATGGATTCCTAGAACAGCAAAGGAGAAGGCCACGTGCACAGAGCTGAAAAACAATATTCACTAATTTACAACTATTAATTAAAAGCCCTGTCACCAAGCCAAGCACTCCAGCGTGATTTTAATATTCTCCGTCCCCTCACCCCCAAGGTCGTTTCCAACTTCTCCAAGGAGGGGGTTGCAGAGAATATGCAGAGGAAATGCACGGAGCCTGGGCAAGCCGGCTGGGGAGCAGACGCCTTGGGCCTTTGGGTTTGCACTAACTATCCTGCCTCCTCAGAGCTGAGACAATGCCTTGCATTCACTGGCATCTCAGAGCTCCGGTGCTCTGCTGAGGAGCAGGGAAAAAAAAAAAAAAAAAAAACTAGACTTGAATTGAGAATAAATTGGTATTCACTAAATGGCACTTCTGAATTTACTGCAGCCTTCACCTTTGGAGGGAATTGCCAAGGTGCTCATAAAAGGAGAAATGATGAATATTCAGGATGTCTTTTGAATCCATTAGGCAACCGGGGATGAGGTCCCCATATGTAGACTTCTGGTTCTTTCCTTAGGCCGTTAAGGAGACGCCAACATGGTGTGTGCAGGCAAAGACGGACCCAGGGTTTGCCAGCGGGGAGAAAGTCGGAACGCCAAAGGTCAAGTCCATGGAAATAAACCAGGTTTAGGAGTTTTTGCAAAGGAAGAGATCTATAAATTTGGGACTCCTGAACCCAGTGAATGAGAAAGTATGTCTGCCGGTTTGTAGGAACACTGATGAAAACGGGGTAGCAGGCTATCCATCGTGCTGTCAGCCTTTGTTTCACAGGATCAGATGTTCTGCAGATCTAACTGTGTCCACCCCACACAGGAAAATCCCAGACAATCCATGTAGGGGCCTCCCGGAGTTTTGTCAGCTGGGCTTCCCAGAAGCTGAATGCTTTGTGCATCCCTGAAGACTGCAACCTATCCTCTCCCCAGTCTGCTTAAGTCCTGAGTGCTTGCTCCTCTGGCTTACACAAAGAGGGACTGTGGGTTCTTTGTGCTAAAAAAGCATTTTAAGCAATAATTTAGCAAAGACCATCAGCTCCCAGGAGTACCAGACAGAGGTCAATCAATCTTTTAGAAAAGGGAATTTCTGAAGAAGGAATGGTACCAGTCACTTAACAGTTTCCTTGCTTTTAAAATAAAAAGCGTGGGCGTTCCCACCATGGATCAGTGGTTACAAACCTGACTAGTATCCATAAGGACGCAGGTTCGATCCCCAGCCTCCCTCAATGGGTTAGGGATCTGGCCTTGACATGAGCTTCACATGTCGGTCGCAGATGCCGCTCGAATCTGGCGTTGCTGTTGCTGTGGCTGTGATGTAGGCCAGCAGCTGCAACTTCAATTTGACCCCTAGCCTGGGAATTTCCATATGCTGCAGGTGCAGCCCTGGAAAACAACATGAATAAAATAAAATAGTGGAGTCAGGGGGTTCCCTTCATGGCTCTGTGCTTAATGAACCCAATTGGTACCCATGAGAATGTGCGTTTGATCCCTGGCCTAACTCAGTGGGTTAAGGACCCCGCTTTGCCATGAGCTGTGGTGTAGGTCACAGATGTGGCTCAGATCCTGCATTGCTGTGGCTGGGGTGTAGGCCGGCAGCTGCAGCTCTAATTCCACCCCTGGCCTGGAAACTTCCATATGCTGTGGGTGCGGCCCTAAAAAGCAAAAAAAAAAAAAAAAAAGTGGAGCCAGGTTGCAACCAGCACACATTCATGGAGGTATCCACGCACGGGGCCCTTCTTGTCCTCAGGGCACTGATGCTTCAGCAAGGAGGAATGCAAGTACATGAACTCGTATACGGGGGGGAACTACACAGGAGTATACTTTTACTTGAGTGTCAAAACTGCTACACAAAGCTTCTCTGTCACCTTGGATGAGAGGGTGATTCGTTTTGGTGGGGGGGGTGGCTGGAGGATAATTGGAGATGGAATATGACACAGGCAAGAAGGCATGTGGGCTGAGTCATGAAGGAGCAGTTAGGCAGGAGGAGAAAATAGGAAAAAATGGAATCCCAGATAAGGGGGCCCAGCAAGACCAAAGCTAGTGGGTGGAAAAGCACAGGGAGGGATGGGTGATAAGGTGGGAAAAGCATCTAATTATTTTGAAGGAAACACAACTACCCCTCCGAGAGATCATGTGCCTGTCCCTGTGTTCTAAATCAGGAAAATATAGTCATGTATCACCAAAGTCCCTTCCAGAAATAACATGCCATGATTTTTAGAATTCTAAGGGACAAGAAAAGTTGAACAACTCAAGAAAAGCCTTGGGAGTTCCCACCATGGCTCAGCCATAATGAACCTGACTAGTATCCATGAGGATGCAGGTTCAATCCCTGGCCTCACTCAGTGGGTTAAAGATCTGGCATTGCTGTGAGCTGTGGTGTAGGTTGAAGATATGGCTCAGATCCTGCATTGCTGTGGCTCTGGCATAGGCCTCAGCTTCAGCTCTGATTGGACCCCTAGCCTGGGAACCTCCTTATGCCTCGGATATGGCCCTAAAAAGACAAAAAAAAAAAAAAAAAAAGAGAGAGAGAGAAAAGAAACATTTTTTCTGCAAAAGATACAGTTGGAAAAATATTTGCAGATGACATATCTGATAAAAGAGTCGTATCCTGGATATTTTTTAAGAGAAAGTAATCAGGCTCCCTGACCTCAGACTATACTGCAAAGCAGCAATCATCAAAACCATATGCTACTGGCACAAAGACAGAAATATAGATCAGTGGAACAGGAGAGGAAGCCCAGAATTAAACCCATGCATCTACAGCCAACTCATCTATGACAAAGGAAGCAAGAATATACAATGGAGAAAAGACAGTCTGTTCAATAAGTGGTGGCAAAAACTGGACAGCCACATGGAAAAGAATGAAATTAGAATACTCCCTAACACCATACACAAAAATAAACTCCAAATGGATTAAAGACCTACGTATAAGACCAGACACTATCAAACTCCTAGAGGAAAACATAGGCCAAAAACTCTCTGACATAAACAACAGCAACATCTTCTCAGATCCACCTATCAGAGTATTGACAATAAAAAGAAAAAGAAATAAAGGGGACCTACTCAAACTTCAAAGTTTCTGCACAGCAAAGGAAACCCTAAACAACATAAAAAGACAACCCACAGAATGGGAGAACATCTTTGCAAATGAATCAACTGACAAGGGCTTAATCTCCAAAATTTATAAACACCTTCTGCAGCTCAATGCCAAAAAAAACAAACACCCCCATCGAAAAATGGGCAGAAGATCTAAACAGACAATTCTCCAAAGAAGACATACGGATGGCCAAAAAACACATGAAAAGATGTTTAACATCACTCATTATTAGAGAAATGCAAATCAAAACCACTATGAGCTACCACCTTACACCAGCCAGAATGGCCATCATCAAAAAGTCTACAAACAATAAGTGCTGGAGAGGGTATGGAGAAAAAGGAACCCTATTACACTGTTGGTGGGATTATAAACTGTGCAATCACTGTGGAAAACAGTAAGGAGATTCCTCAGAAAACTAAACATAGAACTACCATTTGATCCAGCAATCCCACTCCTGGGCCTCCCCAGAGAAAACTATGACTCACAAAAACACATGTACTCCGATATTCATTGCAGCACTATTTTCAATAGCCAAGGCATGGAAACAACCTAAATGACCATCAACAGAGGAGTGGATCAAGAAGATGTGGTACATATACACAATGGAATATTACTCAGCCATTAAAAGGAGCAAAATACTGGCATTTTTAGCAACATGGATGGACCTAGAAATTATCATGCTAAGTGAAGTCAGTCAGACAACGAGACACCAACATCAAATGCTTTCACTGACATGTGGAATCTGAAAAAAGGTCAGAATGAACTTCTTTGCAGAACAGGTACTGACTCATAGACTTTGAAAAACCTATGGTCTCCAAAGGAGACAGTTCCGGGGTTGGGAGGATGCACTGGGGTTGTGGGATGGAAATTCTATAAAATTGGATTGTGATGATCATTGTACAACTATAAATGTAATAAATTCATTGAGTAATAAAAAAATTTTAAAGAAACTTAAAACTTAACAATAAGAAAATAAACTCAATTATCATTAGGGAAATGCATATTAAAACCACAATGAGATACCACCACAAACATGAGAATGGCGCACAAGACACACACATGCGTGCACACACACACACACACACACACACAATACTATTCACAATTCCAGTGCTGGAGAGGATGAGAAACAAGGAGCTCTCATTCCTTGCTAATGGCTGCAAAAGACTAAAGCAACTTAGGAACAATTTGGCAGTTCCTTACAAGGTCAGCATATTTGTACTATACAGCTTGGCAATCCCCGTTCTAGGTTTTCCTCAAGTAAACTGAAAACTAATGTTCACATGAAAACCCGAATGTGAATGTTTATTGCATAAAACTCCGTAACTGCCAAATCTGGAAGCAATCAGAGGTCCTTCAACAGGAGAATTGATGAAATAAGCTGTGGTATATTGATACAATTGGATAGCACTTCTATTAATTCATGTAACACCACAAATGAATTTTAAATACATTTTTAGTGAAGGAACCCAGGTCTCTCACTGTCAGTGAAAAAAGCCACAAATTAACAATAAAGGGAGTCTGGAATAAATCCTGTGGTGCTGACTGGGTTAGAATCAAAGATATCAAAATGCGTTCATGTATAATGTAACATATTTAGAGATAAATAGATACATAAATAAAGACAGACATGAGTACTCATGAGTGAGTGTATATACATATATATTTCTGTGCTCCCTCTGCTCAAAGGGTCTAGAAGCAGTGACACCCTAATAGCAATGAACACACCTGCTGCCCAGATCTTGATTTCTAAATACCACTCTCCAACAAAAAGAGCCAGAATCCTTAGAGAAATGGGTCATTCTTAAGCTGGGGCAGAGAAAATACAAGACGAATCTGAAGTATCTGAAAGGGCCAAAAAGTGAAGAGCTAAAAATACATAGAGAGAGAAATAAAAGGATAACAGTGTGTCAAAAGGACACAGGCATCCACCAGGAAGAGCTCCCAATGAACAGAGCTGGACCATTTGAGCAGCAAAATAACAACGTTGCATTGGATTATAACCTAAAAATACAATAGATAGCCACAAAGCAATACAGATATAAATAAATGCTTAAGTAAGTAAATAAATGAAGACAGGAAAGACGAATCTTCCTGACAGATGAGCCCCAATTAAGAAAGGTAGAAGGAATGAGGGAAATAGAAAATCATCATTAAACCTTAGTAACAAATGTTGCAGGTGAGGTCCACTGTGGCATCTCGAAATTAGCAAGAGGAACCTCAAGGAGAAACAGGACAATGCAGAGGCTCAAAGTAGCTCCAAAATATGTTTATTAATTAATGTCGTAGTTTTAGCAAACATCAAAATTCTTTGATACTCTTCTTTCCGCAAAAAAAGCTCACTTCCCCTCCCTTTGAATGGGCTGGAATTATTGACTCGCTGCTAATAGCTTCTGAAAAGAGAAAACTAGCAAATTTGCAGTGGAAGAACCTGGCAGATACCACCTTGACCAAGTAACAGCACCGGTTAAAAAAATAAAAAATTAAAAATCATGTCATATTCTTATCCCCTGATATGATGCAGGGACAAGGGCATTTTGCTTTTGGTGTATTCTTCCCAAACATCTATAACCCCAGTCTAATCCTAAGTAAGCATCAAACAAATACAAATTTAGGGACAGTCTACAAAACACTTGGCCAAAAGTTCAAGGTCCTCAAAGATAAGGAAAAAACAAGAAGCCATCACAGGTTGGAAGAGACAGAGGAGGCATGGTAACTAAATGCAACACAGTAGCCTGGACGGGATCCTGGAACAGAAGAGCATTATCAGAGGAACTGGAAACATTGAATAGACGCCATAGTTTAGCTAATGTTACTGTGCTGATGTGAACAACTTAATTTTGATAAGGACCATATGGTTATGGAAAATGTTAAGATCGGGGGAAGCTGTGTGAACAGCACCTAAACATTCTCAGTACTATCTTTCCACTCTTTTAGCTTTTCAAAACCAAGGTTGTTTTTTTTTTTCCCTTATATCCAGGGGAGTTCCCATCATGGCTCAGTGGAAGCGAATCTGACTATCATCCATACGGACACCCCGGCCTCGATCAGCGGGTTAAGTAAGGACCTGGTGTTGCCATGAGCTATGGTGTAGGTTGCAGATACAACTCGGATCCTGCCTTGCTGTGGCTGTGGTGCAGGCTGGCAGCTGTAGCTCTGATTCGACCCCTAACCTGAGCACTTCCATATGCCACAGGTGTAGCCTTTAAAAAAGACAAAAAAAAAAAAGAGTTTTTTCTTAAATCCAATATAGCTTCATTCACCTCTGCCGTGGTTGCTAACTTTCTCTCCTAAGGTTTTGAGAGATTGCCCACCACACCATAAAGAAATGTGAAACAAAAAAGAGAGAGAGGAGTTCCCGTCGTGGCTCAGTGGATAACGAATCCAACTAGGAACCATGAGGTTGAAGGTTCGAGCCCTGGCCTTGCTCAGTGGGTTAAGGATCCGACGTTGCTATGAGCTGTGGTGTAAGTTGCAGATGCATCTTCAATCCCACGTTGCTGCGGCTGTGGTGTAGGCCAGCAGCTGCAGCTCGGATTCAACCCCTAGCCTGGGAACTTCCATATGCCACAGGTGTGGCCCTAAAAAGATAAATAAATAAATAAATATAGATAGATAGATACATAGATAGTTACATAGATACACAGATAGATGATAGATAAATAGATAAAAAGATAGATACACAGAAAGATATATACATACATAGACACATGGATACATAGATAAGCTAGAGCATCAGTTTTGTGTCAGAGTAGGAAATTAACTAACAATGTCTGGCACATAGAGGGCCTCCGTTAAACTTAACTGCTGGCGTCCCCTCCTCAACCCTCACAGTCTTGCTCTGCTGGCCTGGCTGGCCTCTGTTACCACGCCTGGTAGCTGCCAGTTTACCACCTGCTCTGCCTATTGGAGTTGATTTCTTCTAACCATCTCTTTCTCAGCCCAGAGGCCAAGGTTGGCCCATGCCTGACATCTGCTCAGCCTCACTCAGCTGATGTTCACCAGGCCAGGCCTGCACGTGTCTTAATAGGCCATTGGCTCCTTAGAAGGATTCTCTCCTAAATGGAATAATACTGCAATGACCTTTGGGAACAGAAGGGGAAATGCATCAGAGGACATGGCTGCTGAGAAGCACATTCAAGGCTGTACATGTGTGGCAACTGCTTGTCTCATCCAGTTGTCATGTTCTGAAACCTCCTGGGAGGGGACCCAGTATTATCAGGCGTTATCGTGAAAGGGAGCCTTTTATTCACCCAGTCACTTAGGAGCCACATAGAACTAAGGACCAGTGAGGAAGCATATGTCACTCTCTGGGGCCAAGAGAAGAAGGAGGGGAAGCGGCTCCGAGTGAGGACAGGGGCACGGGGTGTATTTCAAACACCTACCAGTGAGCCTCTGCTTTTACACTGAATTAAGGCCCACTAGGAACCAATTATGTCATGAGTTGCACAGTAACATTTAAATCCCATTTTTCTAATCCTTAACTGGCTGGATCACTGCAAAACCAGATTACATAGTGATGAGGAAAAGACACACATGCGTGTAAGCAGTGTCATAAAAGGCCACCGCTCTTTGTCAAACATCCCCTTACTGAATCGGTAAACCTGTCCTGCATGCTACTGCATAGGTTACTGGGGTGTGATAGGATGCAAAGAAAAGGCAGGTGCCGCGCAGCTGTGGACTGGACATCCCTGCACCCCAGCCCTGTCCCAGGGCCCACACGGGTAGACGGTGCTCCTCTCACCCTACTGTGGATACAGCTGCACCTGCCTCGTGCTACTCCAGCATCAGCCACCTGGAAACTGGCCCATGAGTGACTCTCCCCTTTGTCCATCCTGTGGGTGATGCCGTGAGCCCAAGAGCACACCGAGAGCCACAGCTTTAGAGCCGGAGCCACCCGCACATCCTCTGGGAAGCCGGTCTCCCCCTTCCCATCTCTAAGGGATGACCCCCTGCCTCCACCCCATTCCAGATTTCTCCACACAACCCCTGTGTTACCGTTCTTGCCAGATCCTGATGAGGCTGAAGAAGTGACTCCCTCCTTCCTCCCTCCCTCCCTCCTTCCCTTTCCCCCTCTCTCTCTGCCACTCCTCCTATATGTCTCTCACATAGATGGATGGATGGATAGACAGCTAGGTAGGTAGGTAGATAGACAGACAGACATAAAGAACGGCATTTACATCATATTTTGACTGAAAAAAATCTTTTCTGCTGTCTCCTTGCCTTCTGAATGGAGCTCCCACGGTCTAGGCAGGTTCCAGGCCGTCCGCAGTCTGTGTCCCTTGCCGGTTCCTGCCCCACATCCCTCTGCGGAGCCCGTATGACCTCCATCCTCTCCTCAGGAGCAACCTCCAAGTCAAAATATCACCTTTCCCAGCCAAAGCCAAGGTGATAAAAGTTCTCTTCCCATGGCCAGGGCCCTTTCAGAGGTTCTGCTGCCCACCCAGAAACATGGTTTCTCCTGGTTACTGACCAGGAACCACTTCACACACCCGTGTGAATACACAGGTATGCACGTATTCAAGAGGCATTAATTGGGCAGCACTAGAGCCTGAGCTGGATCCTGGGCTTGGAGCAGGAGCCTCTCGTGTGCTCAAAACCACACGCATTTTGCTCCTTAAACCACAAGGGCACGAGCACATGACAATATCACAGCAGGAGAGTCACTGCTTCTATCCAGTAGGAAGGACATGGACGTGGCACTGGGGGGTTCTTAGCACCGCACAGCCCCCAAAGGTGAGCTCTCCCTCTCATTGCGCATGGCTTCTTCCGCTTCGCCCTGTGCAGGAATGTCTGCTTGCTCAGCAGCCTCACAAACTAAACAGTAATTGATGCGAGAAGACAGGCGGGAAGACCCCTTTCTCAGGACCTCAAGTCAGGGTTGATTAGGTCATTGTCAGAGGTGGGTCAAGGTTACCGGTCTGCCCAGAGCATTCAGCAGGGTGGCTTAAAAATGCAGACCCTTCACAAACAGGAGGGTCACAGCCGAGAGAGACCTCTCCAGAGTCAGACTGAGAGAGGAGAACAGATGGCAGCCTGTGGTTGGTGCGTTTGAAATTTCCAAGTGTTTCATTTCATCCCATTTCTATTTTAGGCTGTCCTCTAGCCCTCACTGGGAAATCTGGTAAAGTTAAACTATGGTTTTGCATTTTGCTAGCAAACACTGAGGTCCTGAAGGTAGGCATTGCGGCTTTGGATTCTGGGGAAACACAGGGCTCATTCCCACACGTTTTCGGGGCCTGTGTTGGGTGTTGATACAGGGAGACAGCCAGTAGGAGAGAAGATGAGCCTCCAGTGAGAGGTTTTGCCAAACTCTGAACCCACAAACGCTCGGGCCAGGACCCACCTGCCTCTTCCAAGGGCCACCCCCCACCATCAATCCTGTGATTCCACATTTACACAGTCCTACTTGGGGTTTCGGGGGAGCGTGTTAAGACAGTCACTGGATTTCCCACATCAGCATGTTGTGGAGGGGAATACTACTCAGCTGTAGAAAAGGACAAAATGTTGCCATCTGCAGCAATGGGGATGGGCTTGGAGGGCATTCCACTAAGTGAAATAAGTTAGACAGAGAGAGACAAATACCATACGACAACACTTATACACGGAATCTAAAAAAAAAAGGCAACAACAAACTAGTGAATATTGCAAAACAGCAGCAGATTCACAGAAGTAGAGAACAAACTAGTGGGTGCCAGTGGCGGGGGCAATAGAGGGAGGGTAGGAGGGTAGTTACATGCAAACTAGGGGATGTAAGAAAGACCCAAGGACATAGTACAACACGAGGGATGGAGCCAGTATTTTGCCATAACTGGAACTGGAAAGTCACCTTTCAAAATCATATAAGAAGTTTAAAATTTGTTAATTTAAAATTAAAAATAAAAGTAATTTTTTAATGTTGTGGCCTGGCTCTCTAATAATTACACTGGCAAATGGCTAATACTTTAAAGTTTGCCAACCTGTCATACATTTTATCCCATATTTAATCATCACCATAGTCCTGTAGACAGGTGTTAGTTTCCCCACTTCCTGGGTGAAAAAAAAAATGAGGCTTAAGTATACATCAACTTGCTAAGGGGTTTGCACTAGGAGGTAATGGTTAAGAGACTCAAACTCAGGGCTTCCCCAAAAGAGCTCTGCTTGAGCATCTATTCTGGTCCCCATACGTGCGCTGGTATTGTTTCAGAGGCTCTTATTCAAACTGCATAACCCCAAACCCATACCTGGTACCAGTCTCGTTTCGAGAAATACAACCTGTCTTCGACCACCCCACCCGCCAGTCCGCACAGTTTCCAGCTGGCCGCTCGCACTTGTCTATGTTGGTTGTTAAATGCAGATGACCCAGAAAAACAAAAGAGCCCATCTTGACAACTCAAAGGGAACCTCTCCCAATGCGGCTCCTTAAAGTTGATTCTAATCTTTCTTCGACTTTTTGTTTCGCACTAAAGGGAAAAAGCTACAGATGCCACACAACCCGCTTCCCACAGATGGAAAACCGAGAGCTGAAGGAAAACGTCAACGGTACTTCCCAGCTGAACACAATCAAAAATGGGTGCGAAGCACCAGAGAGGTTTGCCCTGCCTGACATGGTCAGAGTTTCATCAAAATTAGTCACCAGCATTTCCTCTCAACCGCTGACCCAGTTTCTACCAAATCCCCTTAGGTCCCTAGCGTCTTCCACGTCGTGTCCCCAGCCCCACCTCCCCTTTCCTTGGGCATCAATTCCTTGCCTACAATAGTGTGGCTCATTGTTGGTTTCATGGTCCAGTCTAAAATTTGAGTGTGACAGGCTATTTTCACTCGTGCACAAAGGGATCATACTATGGCAAGGACAATTAGGCATCTGATCACACAATTAACTCGGCTTTTTTTTTTTTCCTTGAGAAATGTTTACAATTACCCTGTCTCTTTGAAGTCATCACGCTGCCCTTCCTGGCTTTCGTGACATTGAAAAAGCCTCTTGTCCTCTCTCTAAACTCCAATGAAAGGAAAACCAAAGGACCAAATGGAGTTTTTGAGGAGAAAAGACGGAATAACGTGAAAAAAAAGTGTTTTGAAAACAGTAAGAGCTATACAACTTAAAAAAAAAAAAAACCCTCATTATGTTATTGATGGCTCTATTTCCTTATCTGTAAAATGATGATCTTGAATAGCACTTGCCTCAAAGAATTATTGGAAAGGTTCAGTGACATAATACAGGGGAGAAGCCTTGCACATGGTAAGTGCTCAAAACTGTTAACCACGTTCCCAAGCCTCGTGCCACAGGTCAGGCTGTCTCCACTTTATAGCCGAGGACACTGAGGTTTGGAAGGTTGGGGAGACTCAGGCTGCCCTTGCAGCTTTAGCCTTCCATGCCCCAATGGAACACGTTTTTATCCATATGGCTGGGAGCAGCAACTGGGGAGCCGGTGGGGAGGGATTGCTAGCAGGTTTTTCTGTTTTGAAAGGATACATGAGAAGCAGCAGGCTTCTGGACACGTGGCTAAGAATCCAGGTCAGAATTCGCCAGCCCAGTCTGGGTTGTTCTCCCCCCCACAGCTGCAATTCACCCAGATATTCATGAGAATTGCAAAATGAAATACCACGAGGAAATGAAAGATAATCAGTGATGTTGCTTTTAACCCTCAATTATAAACAGTGGAAGAAACAGCGGGAAAGAAGAACCCTGCAAGGTTCAGGGCAGCCGCAAATTCCAGACGTCGAGGACAGAGACCAGATAAGTCACTTTCCCAACTTTTGAAACCTTCCAATTATTTCCTAGTTCAGGTCCCCACGAGGGCTGGCAGTCCGGACCCTCGAGGGGATGGGGGAGGGGTAGACCATTCCTAAAGGCACCCGTGACGGACAAGACCTTTCAGCAGGTTGCGGAGCTTCCTCCGGTAAGAAGAGCAAGGCTCCCCAAGACAGCCTCTTACCATCCAGATTTCGTTTGTCTGAGAAGAAGAAGGGAAAAAATAACTCAAATCTTCAGCCAAGAACACCAGTTGGGGAATTAAAGATCTGGGCACACAATAATTTTTAAGTCAAGTCAGAGGAGATTTAAATAGCATACATCAGCCGAAAAGAATGGGGAAACCTCCAGTACACTGACTTCATCGATACCCCATTTATCAGCAATTACCGACTCCATTAAAGGCGAGTTTACAGCAGAAAGAGAAGCAGAGCCTAAAATATGTCCCAGCAGATGGACCGAGAGTGTCGGTGATGCCGTATTTCAAAGGCATCTGCTATGCTGTTATCACTGAACGTGGAGTCAGCGAGGCAGCAAAAACACCAGCGGCCCAAGAGCCAGCAGATGATTTACTTGACCCTGGATGGGGTAGAACTGACAGCAAAAGCCTCATTAATTCCTCAGGTCACTCTGGAAGACATTAATTTGGTTCGGACTCACGGCGAGAGGAGATTTTCCAGACATACACTAGGAATTATGAAATCTCCATGGCCGGAGAAAGTATGTCCAAATCACTTCTTGCATAAATCAAGCTGACTTTCTGTAAAAGGATAATACGCTTAATCAAGGGAGTTATGGAACTTCTTGTGCTTATTAGACAGAAAATATCACAGTATTTTATTTGGTTATCGGTTCTGGGAGAAAGATTTTTTTTTTCCCTCTTTAAAGTCTTCTGCCAGCGTGGAAGGGATCCTTCGTAAGAGCTGAAAGAAACTGGACGTGTAAACAGCCAGTGCACACAGGCCAGCTTGGCTTCGCTTTTTCAAGCAGGCACGTGGATCAGGCAGGCACCTCCTCGGAGTCTCAGCCAATTCGCCAGCTCACGTCCCCTCCTCTGCTGCCTTATCCTTTTATGTGGAGCTTTGGCAATCCTGGGTCCATCCCCACAAGTCACAACCGCCAGTGACTGGTGGTCTCATGCTGTGTCTCCTAGTGGCCCGGGGTCAAAATGAAGAAATCTGGGACCAACTTGGGCTGAAACCCTAAATGTATAATCCAAACCAGACAAACCTCTCGTTCTTTCTCCAAGCCTCTGCAAATCTGCACCTAAGCACGCGTAGGGAGAGCTAAGGACCTCTGGTCCCCAAAAGAAGTCCTGGCTAATCCTGTGTAATTGAATGACTCTTAAGCTCTATGACCTTCTCAGAAACCCTGCTTCTTTGACTCTTTGTTAAACAAGGAAAAAACAAATGTGGAGTTTTTTGGGTTTTTTTGTGTGTGTGTTTGTCTTTTTAAGGCCACACTCATGGCACAGGAGGTTCCCAGACTAGGGATCGAATCAGAGCTGCAGCTACCGGCCTACATCGGATCTGGGATCCGAGCTGCATCTTCGACCTGTACCACAGCTCACGGTAACGCCAGATCCTTAACCCACTGAGCAGGGCCAGGGAGCAAACTGGCATCCTCATGGATCTTAGGTTCACTACTGCTGAGCCATCGTGGAAACTCGAGGTGTGGAGTATTTTTGAGGGGAAAAAAACGGTTGATTCAGTCCAGAACCAAGCCTTCAGCTGGGCTAGTTACACAAGCGAATCACTTCATTTTAGGGACACTGACAGACAGATCAAGTTACTCAAAAATGGTCCGGGGAGAGAGCTTGAAGATTGAGATGGAGATGCTGCCAGGCAGTGAGTTTACACCGAGGTCCGAGGCATAAGCCGCAAGCCCTCCTTTGCAATGATATCTTCCCTTGTAAAAGTTGCATCCATCACGTTTCAAGCAAGGTTATCTCTGGCCGAAGGGAACATGCATTAGTACGTTTTACTCATTCAACACTGAACACTCCCTATCACCAGCCGTCTGGTTAAGGGGGAACCAGGAGAACAAGAATTAATCACAGGAAAAGACAACTTAAGGGAGTTGGGCTATAAAATGGAATTCATTAGTAAGCTATAAAGTATTACGGCTTTAGCTAGCCTTTCCCTCGCACGCTGCTTCCTCTGCCCGGGGACTGCTCCAGCTCGCTCACCTGACAGCCTAAAGCGCAGTCACACACACACACACACACACACACACACACAATACTATTCACAATTCCAGTGCTGGAGAGGATGAGAAACAAGGAGCTCTCATTCCTTGCTAATGGTTGCAAAAGACTAGAGCAACTTGGGAGAAAATTGGCAGTTCCTTACAAAGGTAAACATAGTCTCACTATACAGTTCCGCAATCCCAGTCCTGGGTACTTCCTCAAATAAATTGAAAACTAAGGAGTTCCCATCGTGGCTCGGTGGTTAACGAACCCGCTTGGTATCCATGAGGATGCAGGTTCCATCCCTGGCCTCGCTCAGTGGGTTAAGGATCTGGCATTGCCTGAGCTGTGGTGTAGGCCAGCAGCTACAGCTCCAATTCTACCCCTCGCCTGGGAATTTCCGTATGCCATGGGTGGAGCCCTCAAAAGCAAAAAAAAAAAAAAACAGAAAGAAAAAGAAAAAAAAGTATTTTTTCTTTTGCTGAGTCCTATCTCCCGACCCTTACCAGCACATATATTCACCACACGCCAATACATTGGAGTATCTCTGTTTTGACTGCCATGCTAATTGAAAGAGCTGCTATTAAATGATGGTGAAAAATGTCAAGGTTTTCATCCCTTCATCTTATATTTGAAGGATGTTCAAATCCTTTCCAAATAAAGCAGAGAATAGAGAGAAGGCGTGCAGTAGAATTCTCCCCGTCTGGATTTCTTCCTTAAGCAGCCTGAAATTATTCATCTAATGACATTGGGTATTCAGAGGGCTATAGGTCAGTCTTTATTCTCTGATGATGAAATAGTAGGAAACAAACAAAAAAAAATTCTATGCATCTCAGAACAGCCTTCTCTCACTCGAAAATGTATTAGTCTTACCTGGGTGATACCCCAGCTGCTACTTTTAAAAGCAGTAGAACCAAAGTGAAAAATCAACTGCTTTCACAACAAGGAAGACTTGAAATCAAAAGCTTAAGCAGGAGTTCCTGTTGTGGCTCAGTGGTTGACGAGTCTGACTAGGAACCATGACGTTGCGGGTTTGATCCCTGGCCTTTCTCAGTGGGTTAAAGATCTGGAGTTGCCATGAGCTGTGGTGTAGGTCGCAGATGCGGCTCGGATATGGCGTTGCTTTGGCTGTGATGTGGGCCAGCGGCTACAGTTCCAATTAGACCCCTACTCTGGGAACCTCCCTATGCTGCAAGCTTAAGCAGAGAAGAATTCAAGGGCAGTGTCTTCCTTAAGGCCACCAGTAAAATCATAGATACGATTTGTTGTGGAAGTGCCTTCTGCATGAGGCGGTGTGGCAAGGCCCAACTGAAGTCAGCCCATAACATCTCTGTACATAGCTGCGTCATCTCGAGTCCTTTGGTGACTATCTCCAAGCTTGTTTCTCACTTATAAAATAAAATAATCTACCCTATTGTCAGAAGGAAGTAAGCCAATATGAGCAAAGGGCCTACTCTTCAGTCGGGCCTTCAATAAACGGCCAAGAGGGGGGTGGACTACATGGTATTGAAAGAGCTATTAACACATGATGACCTTTCACCTGCAGAAGCCAACTCTGACCAGCTGTTGAGCCACTTGTCATGGAAAGTGTAGAGATTACACGATATGAAGCCTCATTGCATGCTCACTACTTCCTTCACACTTCGGTAAATGAGCCTGTTGGTTCACAAAAATCCAAGCTCCTTGGTGGACGTGATCTTTTTCATTAAAATCACTGATATTTTTAATTTTTGAAATTCCACTAGTTCCTTTGTGGAAGTACCAAAATAGCCTAAGCCATGGTTTTTGCTCTCCAATCTGCAAACCAGAGTGTTGACATACTCTCTAGTGTTTCTCTCTCAGACCATGGCTTTGGCCACTGTTTTTGAATTACCATGTGATCAGCAATCCCCCTTCTGGTTATATGCCCCCCAAAACTGAAAGCATGATCTCAAAGAGAGCTGCACACCCAGGTCCATAGAAGCATTACTCACAAGGGCCAAGAGGTGGAAGCAACCCAACTGGGAGACAACGTATAAATGGATGACAAGATCTGGTGTATCCATGTGATGGAATATTATTCAGCCCTGAAAAGGGAGGTAATTCTGTCACATGCCATAACATAGACAGAGCTTGAGGACATCATGCTAAGTGAAATAAGAGGACAAATACTGTACAATTCCACTTGTATGAAGCACATAGTGTAGTCAAGTTCATAGAGATAGAAATTAGAATGACAGTTGCCAGAGACTGGGGGTGGGGGGTACATGGATACAGATTTTCATTTTGCAAGATGAAAAGATCTGGAGATTGATTCATAACAATGGGAATATACTTAACAACTCAGAACTGTACACTTAAAAAGGGTTAAGATGATAAATTTTATCTTTGTGGCATTTTTTAGGGTTTTTTTTTCTTTTCTTTTCAGGCTCACATCCACAGCACATGGAAGTTCTCAGGCTAGGGGTGGAATTAGAGCTGCAGGCAGGCCTACACCCCAGCCACAGCAATGCAGGATTTGAGCCGAATCTGTGACCTACACCACAGCTCACAGCAACACTGGATCCTTAACCCACTGAGCGAGGCCAGGGATTGAACCCGTGTCCTCATGGATGCTAGTCGGGTTCATTACCTCTGAGCCAGGATGGGAATTCCTATCTTATGTGTTTTTTAACAATTAAAAAGAAATAAAGCATCCATAATTCATTATATATGTATAAATCTGTTCATATTTTGAAGCTGCAGTTACAAACCTAATTTTTTTCACTTAGCCCTATGTTAACAGTTCCCATGATATTTCATATCTACAATCACGTTTTAATGGCTGCTTAATAACCTAATGTTCAGACGAAGCCCTATTGTTGGCTGTTCAGGTTACTTCCAGTTTGTCATTACTATGAATAAATCATCATTAACCCCATTTTTACATTATTTTAAAATTTCATATTGTACTCCTTACACTGCATCTTTATTTTCATTACCAATTGAGATAATTTTACTGAGGCAGTTCAGTTACTTTTGCTTCTAAACCCCTTTGATGCTGAGACCATACATGTTGAATTCCCCAGAGCAGGAAAGAGAATCAGGGAAGTCAAATCAATCTTTAAAGGATGTCAGACTCCCAGTTGGAAAACAGCACTGATTTCAGCGTGAGGATCAGCCACACCAGACTGTCACACGTTGTCCCTTTCCCAGAGAACGTCTGCCCAGAGAGCAGGACAAGCAGACCCCACTGGCTCCAGTCAGTGAAGACCAACTGCCCTTCACGTGTCCAGGATCAAACGGTACTCAGAACACAGCCTCCAGCGCTTTCATACAGAGTAGAATTATTTACTAAAACTGCGCCCTTGAAAAGTAACTGATTAGGTTGCTTTAGGGTGAGTTTCATCACTCCCAAGTTAACTGTGAGAAAACTGGAAGCCAGAGAGGTTAAACAACCAGCCCAGCGTCACACAGCGAACAGTGGCAGAGTCCGTGTGCAAAACCCAAGCCGCCCGCGCTTTCCCCACCGCGTGACGTTGCCTTAGTGAACATCATAAGTGACCACAGAGTTCTAGGCATAAAGGACAAATCGGGTGAGTTCAGGGGGCATGGCTGGGGACTCGAGGCACAAAGGCACGCTCCATGTCTAGGATATCCGTGGCTCCCAATTGTCATTATCTGTAAGGAAGCCCTTATACTTACCTGACAAAGACTCTGGGGCTAGTTTCAGAGACGTCTTCCCAGTTGCCTGTTTTAGTCTATTCTCCTCTGCCTGCTGAACTCACCCAAATAATGAAGCAAAGTCTTTCCAAAGGAAGCCTAAGAAGAGTATTTCTGCAGGGAGTTAAATAACTACAATTAGAGATGCTCTATTTTAGGAGGAGTTGGGGCTGCAGGTCCTGTCGCCATATGGCAGTTGCATGTGTTTATTAATGGAAAAGACTAAATGCAAAGCCCTATGACTGTGAAACAGTTATCTCGTGCTAACGTGCCTGGGAACCAGACGCAGCCTTTTCTAGCAGGCTCGTTCCCCGCAGTCACTTGTGGCCGTTCTCAAAGACTTTGTCCTCAAGTCTCCTCTCAGAATGGCTGTTTCTGTAATGTGAGTCCTGACGAGATGACTCACTGGGGCCGCGTTAACTTTTATCTTCCTCTGTTTTGAGCAGTAATTAGACCAGAGAGATCTGGGGGGGCAGCACATGAGTCAAATTTGCAGTCGCTCCCTGGGCCGGAAGTCCTGGTCATTATTGTGGGCATTTGGTGACCACATTATGCACGTGAGCTTGGACGGGGTGCTGCAAAAGGTGTCTCTGCTTGGGCAATTAGGGATGCAGTGGCTTCTTTTCTGTCTGTCTGTTCACATCAAAGGCCTGCAAAATCCATCCCCAAACTCCTTGTCCTAACCCAACTGTGGCTGCTGCTATGTAGAGAAATCTTTAAAGATGGGACAACCAGCCGTTCACAATGGTCATTCTTTACTATTGCAAAGGTTTGCATAAAGTGTCTAATATTCATCGAGAACACGTGCAGTGCTTGACGGGATTTTAAGGTTTTGAAGGCAGGGAAGACATGCAAACTACTAATTTTTTAATTACTATAACCATATGGGACAACTCCAGACTCCAAGTCCCCACTCGAGGGGGCCCTTATTTTTAGCAAAATCTTCACATTTCCTGCTGCATGAATGCGTGCCAAGCTGCACAGCTGAGCACAAGGTCCCCACCCCCTGCCCTGCCACCAACCACGGTCCCACTCTATAATTCTCAACTGTGACTTTTTGCTGAATATTCACAGCTGAATCCACTTCCCACTACCTTTTAAAGATCTATCTTTTAAGATTCCACTAGATGCTCTGAGCCCCACTTTCTAAGTCCCCAGATCCTACCTAAACAGTAAAAAGCGACAACTCAACTGATCAGTTAGAGCCCCAGCGCCATGACCCAGAATAGCTGTCAAGGAGGAAGGAAGTCAGACCTGGAGCCAGGACTCTGGAGCTTCGTATCATAGAAGGAGCCAGTGGTCAGAAAGATGAAATGGAAGAAGACACTTGCGTGGACAGCAAAGTGTTGGTTACAGCTTCTACCAAGGGCAGGAAGGGAGGTAGATGTGGGCTAAAGAAAATAGACACAGTGAATAAAAATGCAAAAGACGGAGTTCCCGTCGTGGCGCAGTGGTTAACGAATCCGACTAGGAACCATGAGGTTGCGGGTTCGATCCCTGCCCTTGCTCAGTGGGTTAACGATCCGGCGTTGCCGTGAGCTGTGGTGTGGGTTGCAGATGCGGCTCGGATCCCGCGTTGCTGTGGCTCTGGCGTAGGCTGGTGGCTACAGCTCCGATTCAACCCCTAGCCTGGGAACCTCCATATGCCGTGGGAGCGGCCCAAGAAATAGCAACAACAACAACAACAAAAAACAACAACAAAAAAGACAAAAGACAAAAAAAAAAAAATGCAAAAGACTAAACCAGGACGCCGGGACGTCCTTACCATGCTGATCTGGAGTTGCCCAATCCTCTCTCTCAAAGGATTCAGCCCCTCACTCGGTTGTTTTGGGAAATATTCCTCTGCATCACTTGAACATTCACCTTTATCAGGGATATAGAGAATAAGGGCAGGTGTGTGCAGGAATGATGAACTCCTGTTATTCATCAGGATACTGGGAGACAAGGGATACACAAGCATTTCAAGTGTATCTCTTAAGCCAGGGATGAGTACATCGATATTTTTTAATTTTTCTTTATCCCTTTTTGAATGCCCCAATATTTTATAGAAATTTTTTTTAATAGAAACTTCTAAATAAACAAAGAAGTAGAAGCAACTCCTTACCAAAGCTCAGTACTTGAAACCTCCATCAAAGAGCACCACGGCGGGATTCCTGGAGGTACCAGTGTCAAGTGTGACAGTCCACACCTAGACGCATCCCATGTTTGCTTAACCCTCTGCTGTCACTGTCTTAAAATTCTTCATGAATGGATAAGCAATGAGGTCTTCCTGCACAGCCCTGGGAGCTATATTCAGTCTCCTGGGATAGACCATGATAAAAAAAAAAAAAAAGAATATGTCCTTTATATATGTGGGACTGGGTCACTGTGCTCTGCGACCGAAATTGGAACACTGTAAATCAACTATACTCTAAGAAAAATCAAATTTAAAAAAAAAAAGGAAAAATTCTTCATGAATTTTTAACAAGGAGGCCATATTTTCATTTTCCACGGGGCCCTGCAAATCAAGTCGCCAGGCCTAGGCACCACTCACAGGGTCAACAGAAGGAACTTTCTGCCTGGGAAGTAGCAGGACACCCTTGTCACCTGCCCTTGGGAAGCAGCAGGTCTCCTCCCCCACTGGGCCTCGGCAGAACTCTCCTCCAGATAACGTCCGTTTCTCCCTCCCTCAGCTTGTTCATCTTCCCTCGTCTTCTCCTCGAAACCCAAAGACAGACAAGAGACAAAGGAGGAAAAGAGTGGTCAGGGTTGGGCGACGATTCTCGGGAGTGGCGAGAGGAAGCGGTCCCAGACCTGTCCCCCCTCCTCTCTTTGCACCAAACCGGAAGGAGGTGGCTTCCACGATCTCTACTCCTCACCAGAAGTCACCATGTTTTAAACATGGGTGTGGATTTAATCCACCAACTAAGGACATAAAACACCTACCCTCCCATTATTGATAAAGCATACGCTTTCACCCAGAAAAGAACTGCTGAGCGCCTATGGTGTGCAGGCCACTTATCAGGCCTTGGAGGACGGGGAGGTAGACAGCTGGTGTCCCCGGCCCGGAGATGTTTACAGTCTGTTGGAAACACAGGGGAGCAGGTGCACAAAGACAATGGAGGTTGGTCCCTGCTCTTCTGGAGGTGGAGGCTGAGCGCTGGAGATGCCGAGGAGAAGCACCAGCATCTACCCGAGGGTGTGGAGGCATCACAGAAGGTGCTGTGAAGAAGTGGAAGGAAGAAAACTTTGCAGGCAGCTGAAAGAGTCTATGTACAGAAGCATGTAAGACAGCGTGGTGTATTTCTGAGAAGGTCTGCTGCTTAACCACTCCTTCTCTCTAATAAATCACGTGCAAACACCATCCTTAGAAGTAATTCAAGGATGGTAATAGTAGAAGTTAGACAAGTAGGAAGAGGCCAGATTATGAAGAAAAAGGTCAGTTTGGTTTTGCTGGTAGAGGACTCATTGAGGAATCTGAGCAGGAAGGTAAGAGATTTGTTTATTGGAAAGAAAACTCTGGCTTTGAAAGATCATATCAGGGAAAATGAATTAAAGGCTTGTGACCAATAAGAAGGGGGCTACTGTAGTCTCTCTGCTGCTGTATAATCTGGGCAGTGATGAGACAGAGGAGAAATATTTTAAGAGATAGAATTTACTGAACTTGGAGACAGGATAAGGGGTAGAGAAACGAAGGAATTTAGTGTAGCTCTCTGGTTTCTTCTGTGGGCCGGTGGGGAAAGGTAGTATCGTTCTCTATGTGATGGAGATCAAGAAGGGAAGTGGGTTTGCAGAGAAATGTGAAGAGTCCATATTTGGTATTGTTGACTTAGGGAAGTCTGCGGGTCTCCCAAGTGGATGTATTTCCGTCCAACCAATAGGCATATGAGTTAAAACTCAGAATTTTGAGCTGGAGTTTTGTTCATTCAAGAACAAAGAGAATAAAGAGCCAGAGCCCTGGAAGAGGGAAAAATATGTAGGGAAAAAAATAAGGGAGTGACAAGAACCCTGCAGTGGAAAGGTAAAGATAAATCTGCAAGGGAGACTGAAACATGACCACCAAAACACCAAATAATTAACCAGGAAAGAGTGACATTGCAAAACCATCAAGATGACGAACGTGATGAACAATGGTAATGCAGACGGATAAGGCACAAAAAATAATAAATATACGAAGAGAATCCCTAACTCCTGGATGATTTTTGATAACCTCCACAAAAATCATTCACATAGAGTGGTGAGATTATTTTGGATGACTTTATTACCTTGGCTAGTGTTTATTTTTTAAAATCTTACCCATGTCTTCAGACCCTTGTTCATCCCCACTTAGTAGCCAAAGAAGATGATGTAATTTAGTAGTTAGGATAAATCTAATGTCTATAATTGGCATGGTCTCTATTTACCTCCTTTTTAAAGAGGTCACACAGAGTGCTTTCCACAAGCTGACGCTGAAACCAAATGTTTCAAATGAGATGGTTGAGACAGGGCAAACGCTTTGTTACTTCAATTTCTTATTTTGAAAGCTACCCATAGAGCCTCCTGATTTGTTATTTAGCTAAGGGGTTTTCCCCAAACATAGCTAAATTATTGCAGGTAATTCCTAAGAGGAAAAGCCCGTTGGAATTGTTTGTAGATTATAATTCCATTTATAGGGCTATGCCCTACCACCCAGCTACAAGCAAAGAGCCAGGACAGTGAAACTTGAGACAGAAACTCTTTGGAGTTTAATTGTTCCAAAGGAGAGGGTGCTTGTGTTTTTTGTCTACATTATCATCACAGTTGCCATCTTTTAAAGAGATGAGAAAGAGAGAGAGAAAGAGACTGTCCAAAGTGCAGGCTCAATGTTTCGATAACTGCAATTATTATTCTCCCATGAAAATGTGCTGCCCTGGGAAAATCAAGTCCCTATTCAGAGAGGTCCAGCACTGACAACTTCATTAGTTAGAGCATGACCATGGCGGGGCGCCTCCACACGCTAAGTCCTACCAAGCTTAGAAGCAAGAGCTCATTAGCAGACTTCCTTTGTTTTATCAGCAAAACCTAGAGATGAATCGTGTAGACCTTACAATAATAATGTAGAAAATAGAGAGAAGGGCCAAAGTCTAAGGACCAAGGGAGCATGAGGGACACCAGAATAAGGTCACACTCAGAAAGGCTGATCTTTCTTTATGGCGTATAACCATGGTGACAGGAGCATAGTAGCAGATTACTGACATTTTAAACAATGTCACTTAGGGAGTTCCCGTCATAGCTCAGCTGAAATGAATCGGACTAGAATCCACGAGGACATGGATTCAATCCCTGGCCTCGCTCAGAGGGTTAAGGATCCAGCATTGCTGTGATCTGTGGTATAGGTCACAGATGAGGCTCGGATCTGGCATTGCTGGGGCTGTAGTGTAGGCCAGTGAATACAGTTCTGATTAAACCCCTAGCCCTGAACTTCCATATGTCACAGGTGAGGCCATAAAAAAGACAAAAATAAATAAATAAATAAAATCCGACTAGGAACCATGAGGTTGTGGGTTCAATCCCTTGCCTTGCTCAGTAGGTTAAGGATCTGGCATTGCCATGAGCTACGATGTAGGTCACAGACATGGCTTGGATCTGGCATTGCTATGGCTGTGGCATATGCCAGTGGCTATAGCTCCAATTAGACCCCTAGCCTGGGAACCTCCATATGCCACAGGAGCAGCCCTAGAATAGACAAAAAGACCAAATAAATAAATAAATAAATAATAAAAATAAAAAAATAAGTAATGTCATTTAGGCTCTATCTCCTCTCTCCCATAAACATAAAATAGGTTGGCTCCTTTACTTGAGCAGACAATTATTTTTTTAAAACTTTGAGGGGTTTTTTTGTTGCTGTTTTGTTTTTTTGTTTTTTTTTTTGTTTTTTTTTTTTTTTTACTGAATTGACCAGGTAGCTAATGAAAATGCCACCAAGAAGATATTCCATAGGATTGATTCATCACATAGAAACTCAAGTTAAAGAAAGCACAGTGTTTAAGATCAATTTATTGAACTTTTTAAAACTGACTTTGAACCATTCAAAATAATCAATTCACCAATCTCATGTACACACTGAAAAATATCTTAATCCCCACCAGTCAGTGTGAAACACAGGAAAAGAATAAGTCAACAAAAATGGAAAGTAAACCGAAAGTTCCCAAAATGAGTTCTAACCTTTTTTTCAAATTTATATTAAGCCATGGAGCTAATCAATTCCATAGTTTTCAGGAAGAACTGAACTACTTGGAAGTGATAATTGACTTTATAGGAAGTGGTAGCAGCTTTCTTTTACCAAAAGGCAGCAAACCATGATTTAAATACAATGAGTTGACTTTCCAGCTAAAGTAGAGTAATAGGGACTAGATACGGCTTCCCATAAGAAACTAACAATAAAGATAACAAAAGATATGAAGCAATCATTTTCAAAACAGTGGACATCAAGCAATAAAACAAAATGTTCCATGAGAGATAAGAAACAAGGTAAGCACTACAATTGCTCAGCTTACTTCCCAGAAAAAGTTTCCAGGCTGCCACACAGAGAGGGAAAACCCACGCAGACTATCTTGCTCCCTCCCTGAGCTGCAATGATGGAGCTAAGAATCTGGAGCTAAAGGAAACATTCAGCATGTTAGGTAGAAACAGGATAATATGAAGTAAAAACAATTTGAGTTTCTAGAGATGAGGCCCATGTGATCAAAAAATTACACTCGGTAAAGTTAAGAATAGATTAGTCTTTGCAGAAAAAAAAGTTAAGCTGAATATGTGGCACTAAAGAGGGAATTAAAATGAAACACAGGGAAAAAATAATTGAAAAGCAATGAACACAAAATCAGTGAACTGTTGGTCAACTGCAAGAAGTATAATAGATTTGTCATTTGAGTTCCAAAAAGAGAAGAAAAATGTGAGACAATAAATATTTGAAAAAATCATGACCAACAATGTCTAAATCCAGTGAAAACTGTAAATTAACAAATCCCAAAAGCCCAGCAAGCCCCAAGGACAAGAAAAATGAAGAAAACTACACCAAGTCACATTACAATCAAATTGCTTAATACCAGTGATAGAAAGAACATTTTAAACATGACCAGAAGGGAAAAAGGAGAAATTATGTACATACACAAAAAGGAAAGACAGCAGACTTCTCATTTAAAGTGATGCATACCAGAAGACAGTGGAACTACATATTTGCATTACTGAAAGAAAAAAATGATCAATCTATAATTCTATGTGTAGCAAAAATATCTTTTAAAAATGAAGGTTAGATTTTTTTTTTTTAGGCACACAAAATATGAGAGGATCCGTTACACTACAATTTTCATTCCATATTTTCAAATAGAAAAGAAGCAATACCAAAGAGAAATCTATATTTACACATAGCAAAGGAAACTAACACTGTATTTATATCACATTTTCTCATTAAATCAATATTCAGTGTTTATATTATTATGAACATATAAACATTATTTACAGATGAGCCATTTAGAACATGAGAATCATGTTTCTATTCATATACAATTTCCTCCCTCCTATATTCTCTGATCTTTCTTTTTGGAACTCCTCTTAGTTCCTGACCTGGTCATTTAATTTTCTAATCTTCTCTCTAATATTTTTCAAACGTTTATCTTTTGTTCTATTTTGTAGATTTATTCAAACTTACTTTCCAACCCTCGTATTGGCTACTTTATTTGCTTTTCAGTTTGCAAAAGCTCTTGTTCTCTGATGGTTTCTTTTTTAGGTAGAATATTATTCTTTCTTTGTATCTTTTTATTATCTTTCTGAGGGTATTAATTTTTGGAGGAAGGCTTATTTCTAAAAGTGCTCCAGCTGCTTGCATTGTCTTTCCTTCCTCTGAGGTCCATTTTCCTGTGTTGTTTTAATTGTGGCCTCTATTTTCACCTTAGAGACTTTCCTCATGTGCCTGGTGGTCCTTGATCATCCAGTCCCATGTAAGAGTAAAAGATTAATATTATTCAGAAGCATTTTTTGAGTGGAAGTCTTCTCAGTTGTGAGCTTCATTGTAGGTGAAGACCTGCTCACTTCCTTGAGGAACCCATAACTTTAGACTTTTTCTCTTTAGCAAGTTTCCTCAAGGACAAGGCACCCAGGAGGGTATAACACTGACTGTCCACATTCCAAGAGTTTCTTCAGGAAAGGAAGCTTGGGGTATCAATGGTTGGTATGTAAACGTTTACTTAATTTTCCTGTTTTCTGTGTGATGCCCTTATCCTCTGCCATGCCTGGTATTCGTGAATCCAGGGAACGCCTATTTCTGCCTCTCCTGAGAGTGAACTTTCAGTGGTCTAGAGGTGAGGGGAGACAGAGCTACCTGGCTGCCCAGGTTGGCAAAAAGGATCTGCACTCTTTCAGATTAATACCTTCAATTTGAGATTCTTTCCAAAGCTCTTCAGCTCATTTTCAATGAGCCTTCCTATTTATGCACATTTCATTTTCAGTGTTCTCTAAAGTACAGAGTCATTTACCATTTACTCTTCACTTTCTAATTTCCAAATTTTGTTCTTTTCTTTTCTCCTGTAAGCTTATACCATTTTTATTTCTTCCTTATCACTTCCTCTTGGGTGGCCCCTCGTCAGTGGCTAACCTGTCCCTGCTTTGGGACACTGTCTGCTCCCAAACTTCCCCAATCAACTTGCTAATGCAAGAAATTTCCTCTTCAGAAATATATATATATATATATATATATATATATATTTTTTTTTTTTTTTGTCTTTTTGCTATTTCTTGGGCTGCTCCCGCGGCATATGGAGGTTCCCAGGCTAGAGGTCCAATCGGAGCTGTAGTCTCCGGCTTATGCCAGAGCCACAGCAACGCGGGATCCGAGCCGCTTCTGCGACCTACACCACAGCTCACAGCAATGCCGGATCGTTAACCCACTGAGCAAGCGCAGGGACCGAACCCGCAACCTCATGGTTCCTAGTCGGATTCATTAACCACTGCGCCACAACGGGAACTCCAGAAATATATTTCTTGATATAAATCATTTAAACCTGTGTTTGAATGAACTCATCTGATCTTTTTTCAGAGGACAGCTTTCCTATACAGGAGGAAAGAGAGAGTTCAGGGAATGAACTGTCTTTAAAGAAAGGAAAACAAAAACCAAAAGTTTTCTCCCTTCTCCATTTCCTTTGTTTCATGCCAGCCCTGCCAACCAATACTTCCTCCTTCAGACATCACCCTCCCTTGAGGATTAACCCAAAACTAAGCCATCATGATTGCTGTGGTTGCTCTTCTGTATTTTATGATCTCATGGCAAACTATTACATTTAGAATCCTACTGTACAGCACAGGGAACCATATCCAATCTCTTGGGAAAGACCATGATGGAAGATAATATGTGAAAGAGAATGTATACACATGTATGACTAGATCACTTTGCTGTACAGCAGAAAAAGGCACAACATTGAAAATCAACTATACTTTAACAATAACAAAAAAAAATCTCTTTGGAGTTCTCCTTGTGGCTCAGTGTGTTAAGAACCCAACTAGTATCCATGAAGATGAAGGTTGCAACCCAGGCTTCATTCAGTGGGTTAAGAATCTGGTGCTGCTGTAGCTGTGGTGCAGGCCAGCAACGGCAGCTCTGATTCAACCCCTAGCCCAGGAACTTCCATACGCCCCAGGTGTGGCCCTAAAAGGAAAAAACAAAAAACAAAAAACTCTTAGCTTGTAGTTTATTCCTATATCTCTACAGATATCTCAATTTAGAATTTAATATCCTTGAAAGCAAATGTATTCTGTTTTTTTTTTTTTACATTTTATAGTTCCTACCCCAGGATACTACTAACATTTGTCAATCTGATCCTCCAACCCATGATTCAGAGGTCATTCTGTCAAAAATTCTGCACAGAAAGACTTTTAAAGGTAGGCTAATTTCCTGCCTCTGACTCTGGAGGGGCAATGAAGAGGTGTCTCTTCCCCATTACAGCAGAGAAGGCACTATTGCTTCCTTCACATTAACAGCTCTTAGCCTCAGTTTCTTCATTTTCCCCCTTTTTAAAAGTTTTATTGACGTATAGTTGATTTATAATATTACAGTAATTTCTGCTGTACAACAGAGTTATTCAGTTATACATAAACACACATCCATTCTCTTTCCTATTCTCTTCCCAAATAGATCATCACAGAATATTGGGTGGGGTTCCCTATGCAATAAAATAGGTCCCTGTTGACCAATCATTCCATATACCTCAGTGTACATATGCCAACACTAAACCCCCAGTCCATCTCTCCCCCACTTCCACTTTGGTAACCATAAGTTTGTTTTCAAAGCCTGCAAATATGTTTCTGTCCTGCAAATAGGTTCACTTGTACCTCCCCTTTTTTTTAGATTCCGCATATAAATGATATCACATGATTGTTTTTCACAGTCTGACTTCACTTAGTATGATAACCTCCAGGTCCATTCATGTTGCTGCTGATGGCATGATTCCATTCTTTTTTATGGCTGAGTAGTATCCCATTGTGTATATCTGTACCACATCTTCTTTACCCATTCCTCTGTCAGTGAACATTTAGGTTGTTTCCATGCCTTGGCTATTGTGAATAGTGCTGCAAAGAACATTAGGGTGTATAATATCTTTTCAGATTATGGTTTTCTCTGGATAGATGAAATGGGTAAAATGATGCCTAATTCACAGGGAGTGTTGAGGAGTAAAAGAGAAAACGTGATGGAAATGCCCAGTATGTGCCTGGCACATCTCTGATGAGCAGCAGGTGTTAGTTTACTGACTGGGTGGCCCTCAGCCAGAGAGCAAGAAGGGAAGTGTTGGGGAGACCGGGGAAGGTGCCCCCACAGGGATGAGGGTAGCATCTGAGGAGGTGCCAGGCACTGTGGAGGGCGAGGATTGTTTATTCCCCACAAGACCCACCCATCCATTTCCATCCGCCCAAATTCCGAAGCCTGTAGAAGCATTAAGGGATCTTCCTCCTAGAGCCACACACTCTCCCTGACCTAAACAAGAAGGCTGGGCCCCAGCAGGACCACAGGGCCGGGCCATATTTCAGCAGCCCTCCTGACCTCTGAGTAAATAAGTGTGTGCAACAGATACAATAAACATTTTCTCGGCCCTGAAATCAGATCTGCAGATTCCTCAGCCCCTTCTGTGCAAGGCAGGCTGTAATTACAGGATATGTTAAATTTTCTTTATAGCGGGTCCTGATGTTTGAGAAGTGACCACACCAGCCTGTTCAGCAGCCCGCTCTGGTTTGCTACCATGGGTAATGAAAACCAGATGGTGGTCTGAAGCTAATCACCAGCTACAGCCCTCGCCTCAAGTTAAGTAGGGGTCCCCGTTTGCTTGGAGAAGCCATGTAAAGTGGTGATAAGCTGGAGTGACCTGTAACCTGCCCTAGGGGCTGCCACTCCAGAATGAGATAAGCCATTTGACACCCCCAGAGGTGACTGCAGAGAGAAGGAGCAACTGACAAAAACTTGACCCAGCACACCAAGTGTCTTCAGGTGTCCTAGCCCACACCTGAGGTGTCATTGGAGGACTTCTAGAGGGATGGCACCTGGGAGAGTTAGGACCTCTTTGCTGAGAATCCACAGACATCATTTGGCTTGTGGACAACAATCTCTTGGAATTCCCAAGCAAAACCTCTTCCATGAAGGGGCAGTTTTCCTCCCTTGCTCAGAGATACTCACACTATATATAAGTCAGTGAATGTTTAATTGAATTACTCCTGTAGGCATCTAGCCTTATAAACCTCAGAGCCAGAACTGATAAATATTTATAGGATAGCTTCAATATTTATAGTTATGAAAAGGAAGCATCAACACAAAGATTCTGATGGAAGGTGTGAGGTAGGACCCTGGAATCTGCACTTTTGATGAGATCCTCAAGTCATTCAGATCCAGAGACACGGTTTTGGGAAAGTGTTCTCAAGAACCATTTTTTCGCTCCTGAGCCAAAGCAGTTTGGAGACACAGAGGGAGGGTATGTATTGCTCTCCATCAGTCTTGGCGCCATAAAGACTGCAAGAAGAAGTCCCTCTTCTGCCTGGTCTATAGCCTCTACATCTGAGCATGGCCTCCATATGCTTCCCTTAAAATGAAGTCAGATCTAATCCAACACAATTGTTTTAGGAGATCAGGGGTATTTTATAAGGAAGGGCTGAGAGGTCCTGACAAACTACACATAACAAAAAAAGTCCAGGAGTTCCCTTATGGCTCAGGAGGTTAAAGATCTGGCACTGTCACTGCTGTGGCTTGGGTCATGGCCATGGAACTGGTTTGATCCCTGGCCTAGGAACTTCAGCATGCTGTGGGCATGGCCAAAAATTTTTTAAAAGTTATGTTTTTGAATGCTCAACTCAGAAACATCTATATAAAATACCTGTTAATTCTTGAGAACTCACTTCTTTTCTCAAGTTTCCACCTCAAATTTATAATGGTCACACTCAGTTACTAAATACATTTGCTTTGCCTGATAAAGTATTTATTTTTCCATTTCATGAACATCTCTTTTTTCTAAGTGTCTTGATTTGATTGTGCAAGACAGCAGACATTGGTGGAAAGGATATTCAAGCAAAAATATGATCCTTATTCCTAAATCAAGACAGCCCAGGAAATTTTCAATAGAGTGCCTTTCTCTAAGTACTGTTTTAATTTGAAATAGTATATTTAGTGTAAGTAAATTCTGTTAGCAGAGTTTAGGGAGTAACAAGTGGCTTGTTTCTAAAAGGCCAACCTAGTCTCTTTCTGAGTTTAAAATTTTTTTAACACATAATTGTAAGAACTTCAAACTATACAAAAATGAATTACGTAGAAAGGGAAACTCAGCCATAAATAGATGGGGAGTTCAATTTGGAGTAAGAATCAGATGGCTAAAAAACACATGAAAAGATGCTGGGCATCACTAATGATTAGAGAAAGGCAAATCAAAACTCACCTCAGATATCACCTTACATCAGTAGAATGGCCATCATCAAAAAGTCTGCAAACAATAAATGCTGGAGTGTGGTGAAAAGGGAAGCCTCCTACGCTAGTGGAAGGGAGGTAATTTGGCGCAATCACTGCGGAAGGCAGGGTGGAGGTTCCTTAAAAAGCTAAATATAGAATTACCATATGATCCAGTAATCCCATTCTTGGTCATACATGGAGAAAAACATAATTCAGAAAGATACATGCACCCCAATGTTCATAAAAGCATTACTTACAGTAGCCAAGACATGAAAGTAACCTAAAATAAACATCCATCAACAGAGGATTGCATAAAGAAGACGTGGCACATATATACAACAAAAAATTACTCAGCCACGAAAAAAGAATGAAATAGTATCATTTGCAGCAACGAGAATGGACCTAGAGATTCTTAAACTAAGTGAAGTATCAAAGACAAATATCATATGAGATCACTAATATGTGGACTCTAATTAAAAGGATACAAAAGAACTTATTCACAAAACAGAAACAGATTCGAAGATTTCAAAACCAAACTTATGGTTATCAAAAAAGAAACACTGAGGGGAAGGATGGATTGGGAGTGTGGGACTGGCTCATACACACCACCACACACAAAAATCTCTCAGTACTAAGGACCTACTATACAGTTCAGGGAAATACACGCAATACTCTGGATAGCCCATATGAGGAAAGAATCTGAAAAAGAATGGAGATATGTATATTTATGTCCATGTGTGGTTGATTCACTTTGCTGTACACCAGAAACTAATAGAACCTTGTAAGTTACCTATATTCCAATCAAATTATCTGTAAAAAAAAAAAAAAAAAAAGAGAGAGATTCTGATGGGCCTGTTATACATATTATTTGGTAAAGTCATCATTCACCAGAACACTTGGGTGCCACCATCAAAGTGGCTTCCTCAAAAAGCTGCCTCTTCAAAGATTCACCTTCATTCAAAATTCCCCCTCTAATATGCCATCTATTCCCACCCCTGGACTCCCTGGGGAGCTTTTCTGCTTTATTTTTCTCCACTACCCCCAATGGTATATGACACACTAGATAGTTGACCTATTGTTTGTTTATTTATTCACTGCTGGGTCTCTAGCAGCTAGGACAGCCCTGGGGCATAATAGCTGTTCAATAAACATCTATGAATAACCCAACTCAGACACTGTTCCTGCTCTGCAGTCTTTGCTCCCTTCCATTATTCTTGATTTTGACTGAGCAGAAAGTCATTCCCTTTCTTCGTGCTTCTGTATCACAGATGCCCACCGTTACATTTTTCAAACAACTGCCCTGTGCTGATCCTACTCAGGACTGTGAGCTCCTTGAGAGAAGGAGCGAGGCCATTTACATATTCAATCCCAAACTCATCTCCATACCTATCTTCTGATCCTGACAGTGTGATTGGGAAGAGATTGAAGAAAGTGCAGCGTGAATAATAAGACTGCTATTTTGATTGGAGCAGAACCAGAGCCGAGAAAGAGGGGGAAACATTTGCTGGAGCATATGGGACTGGATGGAATATAACTCTGACTCCAGGTCCCAGACATAAAACGAAGGAGGACGTGACGTTGGCCTGATGTGGGGGATGACTTAACGTGTGATTGCTCAGGCTGCGGCAAGTCCCTGGATGCTAGGGTTTCCCGGAGCTTCAAAGATCAACTGCTCCCTGGGAGTTTCCATCATGGCACAACAGAAACGAATCCGACTAGGAACGATGAGGTTGCAGGTTCGATCCCTGGCCTTGCTCAGTGGGTTAAGGAACTGGTGCGGCTGTGAGCCGTAGTGTAGGTCCAACACACAGCTCTGATCCTGAGTTGCTGTGGCTGCCAAGAAAAAAGATTTTGGGAGTAGGCCAGTGGCTTCTCTAAAGAGCTGAGGATTGTGTTTGTTCCTGGGAAACTGAGGCAGTTCAGTCTAAATCATCTTCAAATTGTCTTGGGGGCTTAGGGGCTCCTCAGAGAAGGCTCAGAGCTCTCAGTGGGAGTAGGTTTGTCAGGAGGGGCCAGGTCTCTGCCTGTCCCCCACCCCTGTCCCACTCCTTAGCTGGGGAACTACCACTGGGGACAAAGCCAAACAGAGAACTTGAAAACAGCAAACAAATTCCTTGCTTAGAACTTTCCTTGGAGTTCCCGTCATGGCTCAGTGGTTAACGAATCCAACTAGGAACCATGAGGTTGCAGGTTCAATCCCTGGCCTTGCTCAGTGGGTTAAGGATCTGGCATTGCTGTGAGCTGTGATGTAGATTGAAGACATGGCTTGGATCCTGCATTGCTGTGGCTGTGATATAGGCCAGCAGCTACAGCTCCAATTCAACCCCTAGACTGGTGAATTCCATATGCCATGGGTGCGGCCCTAGAAAGACACACACACAAAAAAAGCTAAGGGGTATCAAGGACCCACTGAGTTCACCTGCTGAATTCCATACCAAACCCCCCCACACACACACACCATAGCAGTGATGGCTAGCTGCAGGTGGGAGCACCTTCCTCCATATCCCTCTTCGAAGCACGAGAGAGACTATAGTTGAGTGCAGCGTTGTGAATGCCCACCTGATGCCCTGCACTTGGGTGAATGATAATTTCAGATATGAGTGTCCATGTAACTCAAAAGTTCCTATGGTGTGTGCTGCTCTTTCTAGACCTCCTTCTTCATGGAGGCGTTTCTTTTTGCCCAGGAAAATGATGTAAGCGTACCCTCAATTATTCATGGGCTAATTTTCATCCTGTCTTCCTTGCAACTTCCTATTAACAAAATTAACCAAGCTAGGTTCAAGTACTTTCCTTAAGGACTTACAAAAGGATTGCTTAGCGTGGCGTGGGCCTTCCAGCCACACGGAGGGGAAAATTCAGAGATTTCCCACCGAGCCCCTCCCCACCCATGCATAGCTCCTCCATGATCAGTATCAGCCACCAGAGTCAAGTACTTCTTAGTAATAGCAAATAGCATTTACAAAGTACCTACCACACAACCTCATTTATGGGGTACCATAACCAAGGTACGCATCATTATACCCCTCTAACCCAAAGTAGACTGGCTCCAGGACCTTCAGCAACCTCTCCAAGATCACGTAACTGGAAAGTGCCTGAGATGCCACTCAAAACCAAAGTAGCCTGACTCCAGAGGTGCTTAGTTTCTAAACATCATGATAAAAAAAATAAATAAATAAAATAACCATTCCCCACATCTTTGTTCACTATTCCTGTGATATCCGGTTCAAGTTCATTGAAAGCAGGACAGTTAGCCATCCTCTTCAAGAGAACGGGTGCAGGGGTGGTGTTTTGCATGGCAACGACCAGCGAGGTGCTTCAACGCCCCGGCCGGGAGGCATTCCATCATCCTATCTCCAGAGGGAACTCTTCCACCTTTCCAGGCCTACGGAGATATTTCTACTCTTGCCTGCAGCTTCAGTGTGGAGTTTGAAATGATCTGAATTCACAGAACCTTAGGAACACCTGCATTCCAATGAAACGCCAACATTAATCACGACCAAACGGACAAGATCCTGGGCTTGTGTGCCATGTGCTTCATCCATATGCTGCTCCTGTCCCTCGGGAGGGCTGATTGAGAGTTGATTACAAGATCTTTTTCGATGATGCTGCTAAAAATTGTTTGAAAAATATCATCCCCGCTCCTCACAAGATGGATTATATTGGGCAACATGAAGTCATGATTACATTGCACTAATTTTAGCTAAGTCAGATGTCTTCATGGGAGCATTACTCATGCCTGTCAGCCACTGCTGATTGAGTCAAACTTCACCTGACTTTGGACAAAAAAAAGAAACAGTCAGTACCTTTCTGTCTCTGTGAACGGGCTGCTGCTCCATCAAGAGTCAAAGCAAAGCCTGAAGCAGAGAGGCTTGTTCCTTTCTAGAGCCCACACGCTCCGCTGCCTCTCCTGGGGTGTCCCCATGCCATCCCCCCTCTCTGCTGGCTTTTCAGTACCCAGGCAAGGTGGACAAAGGCATGGCCATTTTATGGTCCCCAACCCCATGTTCTGAGCCCCTGGTTGAGGACCCATGACGCAACTGCTTGCCTCCCTTGTGATCTGGTCTTTCCCACATTGGAGTGCACCTGCTTCCTGCTGTAGGATCTGCTTTGAATTACCATGTAATCCTGAAAAACGTGTTATAGTGGTCCGAGACGGCAATACCCCCAAAGCTCTTTTTGAGTCTCAGGACTAGTTGAATTGTTCGGGGGTCAGTTTATTTGATTGGTTGGCAATTTTTCCCATTTGTTACTTTCTGAAGCCTCTGAGAACATTCTAAGGGGATTCTGACCTACGCCCTTCCTTACCCTTCTGGTTTTTACTTTTTTTTTTTTTTTTGCCATTTTTTGGGCTGCTCCCGCGGCATATGGAGGTTCCCAGGCTCGGGGTCGAATCGGAGCTGTAGCCACCGGCCTACACCAGAGCCACAGCAATGCAGGATCCGAGCCGCGTCTGCGACCTACACCACAGCTCATGGCCACGCCAGATCCTTAACCCCCTGAGCAAGGCCTGGGATCAAACCCGCAACCTCATGGTTCCTAGTCAGATTCGTTAACCACTGAGCCACAATGGGCACTCCTGGTTTTTACTCTTAATTTATTTGCTGTAAGGTAAAGAGACTCAAACTAGGATGCTTTGGATTTTATGATGGCTTCCATAGCTGGCCTTCAAATCATGTCTGAACAACAGTTAAGGCTGCCCACACGAGGACGCACTCAACTCCTACAGGTATTTTCTCAGCCCTGGAGGTATTTGGTTCATTGAAAAAATAGGAGCCCAGATTTTCAACTTTCTTCCCCAAGGATGAGAACCACATTTTCATTCTTTCCATTTTTTTATATCTCCTGAAAGCCTGAATGAACACTCGTGACTAATGGGCAGCCAGAATTTGCATTAATTGAGACACCCTGGGATTAAGACAAGATTCAAATCTAGCTTTGTCATTTACTGTAAGACCTTGGTCAATGGCCCTGAACTTACTGGAGCCTCCGTTTCCTCATCTCTAAAGTGGGGATGATTATAATATTTACTTCTCAGGGTTTGTGCGAAACTCAGATAAGTGAATTGACAGGAAGCTCCTCTGTACAATAGGCCAGATCAGTGCTGCTTGTGGAGGTGAGCGGAGCCTTTAAATGCTTGATTCTAGCATCATCTCTCAGGGTGGACAAGGGATTGGTATTATGAGCATTGTTTTAGAGAGGCAAGTGAAGACCTGAATGGCTCATGGTATTCCTTTTGTTCATTCAGCCAAGCTCTAGCAGTGCTTGCTAAGAAGTGAATTAAAGTGTTTACAGCCCGTCCTTTAGATCGCAAGGCTCACGACCCTGCACACGTGCAACATCTGTCACAGGTCTGGGCAGGATTCTCCATGGGAAACCCTGAAGGAGAAACAGCTCCAGATACCAAGCGTTTAATAGCTTGTCAGAGTCAATCCAATTAACTCAGTTACTTAATCTGGAACATTCTACCGGCCCACCTCTACCAAGAGGCAACAGGAGAGGGGTTATTATAAGGCTGGTAGTAAGAGGAGGCAGGAGTCTCACGGGAACTGAGGAAACGGGTTTCTCCAGAAGTAGACTGGAGGGTCAGCCATCACCTTGGGAGCTCTGAGGATAGGACTGTTACATGTCCCTCAGCACCGGAGCTTGGTGGCCCTGCTCGTTAGTGAGGTTCTATACGTGGCCTCTGACTCTCACTGTGGGATCACCTGACTGGTCCTGCCTGTCCCAAGAAACACTTGAGAAGGAGAAACTGAATGGCCTTGCTAATTGCCAGGACCCATATTGGGCAGAGTTCCCCCAACAAGGCCACCCCTAAGACCTCTGAGTGGCCACTCATGTTTCAATCCACCAGAACCCAAGGGTCACATGGCCTGAAGGTCCCTGTTTGGAAAAGTCCAGATCTGCTTCCCTTGACAAGAACTGAGGATGAGTGTCTTTGCTCCAGAAGCGGCTGCAGCCTGGAAAATCCGACTAGGAACCATGAGATTATGGGTTCGATCCCCAGCCTCACTCAGTGGGTTAAGGATCCAATGTTGCCATGAGCTGTGGTGTAGGTCACAGACGCGGCTTGGATCTGGCATTGCTGTGGCAGTGGTGTAGACCCAGCAGCTGTAGCTCTGATTAGACCCCTACCCTGGGAACCTCCATATGCTGCAGGTGGGGCCCTAAAAAAAAAAGAAAGAAAAATATCCCAATGGACTGGAACAACAGCGGAACAGTTTATAAGCGAGGTAGGGAAGAAACTACTTTGGCGGGGGCGTGACACTGGGTAGATCAAGAAGGTGGAGACATTCTAGGCAGACAGAACTGGTTGAGCTTTGAAAGGACTCCCAAAATGCACATCTAGGTTAGCAAATAACTCCCCTAAGTCTAATAGCTGGGAGTCACTTTCAAGTTGGAAATAAAATAGCAAAGGGAAAACAGGCCACTTTTTATTCTGCAGTAAGGTTGCGAGATACCAGTGTGTGTATGTACACACACACACACACACACACACACACTTATATACATGTTAATAAAGTTGAAGATGTTTTGTAGACTCTTCTGCACTCAAAACTATGCTTTTTAAATTCTAGTGGTGTCTTTTCTCCCTTTCCAGGGTTTGGCCTGCTGGTACAATTCCTAAGAGTAATAATAGTGAATAATAATAGACACATGCACCCCCATGTTCACTGCAGCACTATTCACAATAGCCAAGACATGGAAACAACCTAAATGTCCATCAACAGATGAATGGATTAAGAAGATGTGGTACGTATATACAATGGAATACTACTCAGCCATAAAAAGAATGAAATAACGCCATTTGCAGCAATATGGATGGAGCTAGCGATTTCATACTTAGTGAAGTTGTCAGAAAGAGAAAAACAAATGCCATATGATATCACTTATATGTGGAATTGAAATATGGCACGAAAGAACCTATCTGCAGAACAGAACCAAACTCATGGACATAGAGGACAGACTTGTGGTTGCCAAGGGGGAGGAGGAAGGAGTAGGAGGGACTGGAAGGTTGGGGTTAGTAGGTGCAAACTATTGCATTTGGAGTGGATAAGCAATGAGATCCTGCTGTACAGCACAGGGAACTATATCAAATCATTTGTGATGGAACATGATGGAAGATAATATGAGAAAAAGAATATATATACATATATACGTATAACTGGGTCACTTTGCTGTACACAGAAATTGACACAACATGGTAAAGCAACTATAATAAACAATTAAAAAAAGAAACAAAAATTTACAGACAACCTGAGTGCCAGTATTGCATTAAGTTCTTTATATGCATCATCTCATGTCACCTTTATTATAAAAGGTGATTTAGAAAAGGACCCTACAGAGCTAATAATTAATTAATAAGAGGAGAAAGACTTCCTCCCAAGAAGTAATATTTAAACTAGATTTTCATATGCCCTGTGCGAGTTCTCCTGGTAATCAAGTCTGGGGAAGACATTCCAGGCGGTGGGAGTGGCATCAAAGAAATAGAAAAAAAATCATGGAATGTTCCAGAAAAAGCAAGTGGCTCACCAAGTTTAGATGATAGGGTCACTGTTGGAAAGGGTAAAGCTGGGAACAGACAGGCTGGAAGAGGCCAAATTGTAGGGAGCTTTGTATGTAGCAATTTGATCAAAATGCAGCAGAAATCCACTGAAATGCCTTAACAAATTTGAGTCTTTGAAAGAAGACTTGAAGGTGGCGTGTGGCGTGGACTGACAGAGCAGGGAGACTGGAGGTGAGAGCAGTCAGCTAGGAGGCTGTTGCTGGAGTTGTCTAACTCAAAGATGAGGAAGAACAGAACTGAGCCAGGGATGGAGGAGACAGAGGATCAGACTCAGGCAAGAGGTGGGTTAAGAGTATAAGATATAATCCCTGCCCTTCAGAGCTTCGATCCAACATGAAAAGAAAAACCTGGCAAACAATGCCAAGGGCACCCAGCTGTAGAAAGGTGAGTCCTAGTGGACAGTAGATATAAAGGGTGCCGGGCAAGCTCAGAACAGGGGGACTTTCAGCTGCGGCACCAGCAAAGCTTCCAGAGGGATGACAGCTGAGCTTTATACCCACAAATGATTTTAACAAATGATGAAATATTGTGAAGAGCTTTAGAGGATGGAACAGCCAAAGCAAAGCTCTCAAGTGGAGAGCATGGGGCAGCCTGGGAAGATGGCAGAGTGGAACAGACAAAAACCCACTCAAAGGCTAGCCTCACCATGATGCCCCAGTCGTCAGAATTCTTGAGCTGATCCAATCAGCTTCCCCCTTCTCGTGGTAGACGCTCCATAGTAACCCCTTCCTGGCAGGGGCAGGAGAAATTATACATGGTCTTTATCACAGCAAAGTCCAGGTAATGGTCAGGCTATGAACACAGGCCTAGAATCACTCTCCAGCAGTAATGCCTAGGGCATGGCAGTGGGACAGCCTCTTCATCACGAGGAGTTTCTGTGAGAAATCTGTTGGGCTTTTTAAGCCTGTTCTGTCTACATTCCAGTCCTAGTTTCCTTGGGTCGAATGGCCCTGCCGTTTGGTTCAGTGTTTCATTGTCCTGAGCCTTCTCGTATCAAGAATGAGTCTTCCATCCTCACCAAAAAGCAAGCAGCAAGTCAGGGACCGTGACAGCTGCCGACAGTTCAGGGGCCACATCTTCAGTTCAGAGGCTGCTCAGGGCTCCCCGCCTGGGGGCGCCTTGCACACCCTACCGGAGCCTGGAGGCTGCAAACTCCTTCCTCCCACCTCTTTATTCATGGGCAGCCCTGAAAGCTGTTTAGCAGTAAATGAAGCATGTATCCTTTAATTCTCAGATGTATGTGATTGGAAAAAAATAATAATAATAACAGAGAAGAAAATATCCTGCCGACGTCAGAGGGAGGAAAATGTGGAGAACAGATGCTGCCACTTGTTTCGGTCCTGTTTTATCTTTTAAAAATACATAAAACATGAATAACTAAGGAGAAAGAGTTCCAGCCTTTGGTAAAATAAAAAAGGGGATATTTTATAGTTGGGGTGGAACTTCTTACCTCTTAAGATGTTTTGCTACTTAACACAATTTGTGAAATCAGAAAATTCTAGAATAAAATCGGAGAGATAACTCATTCCACTTGCTGGCCTTTAAGCAGGTAAGTGGGCATCAAGGCTAGAAAAAGGCTTTTTCTTTTTCTGCTCCGTTTACAAATTCCTCTGCGGTGCCATGCCAACTTGGGTGGACCATCCAGAGAGTCAAAGAGCTTTTTTCAGCTACAGATATTCAGGCACTCATTCTATTCACTTAAAATTATCTACTGGGCTCCTACTAAATGCTGGATGCTCTCCTAGGTAGCAGAGATGCAAAAACATGACTCCTAAGTCTCGGTTACAGGACTCTTGTATATGAACAACTGACTCACTTTGCTGTACTCCTGAAATTAACACAACACTATAAATTAATTATAATTTTTTTTCGTCTTTTGTCTGTTTAGGGTGGCACCCGTGGTATATGGAGGTTCCCAGGTTAGGGATCTAATCAGAGCTGTTGCTGCCGGCCTACGCCAGAGCCACAGCAACGCGGGATCCGAGCCGCATCTGCAACCTACACCACAGCTCACGGCGACCCCAGATCCTTATTCCCCGGAGCGAGGCCAGGGATCAAACCCACAACCTCATGGTTCCTAGTCAGATTTGTTTCTGCTGCACCACGACAGGAACTCCTATAATTTTAAAGATTGTTAGGAGTTCTCATTGTGGTTCAGCAGAAACTAATCCAAGGAGCATCCATGAGGACGCAGGTTCGATCCCTGGCCTCGCTCCATGAGTTAAGGACCCGGTGGCCTACACCACGGGACCCTTCTCTGCCTTCCTTGACACTGCCTTCCTATTATCATTTCAAAGAAATAAACTCATACGATGGAGCAGGGCGCTGTGGGAGAAGCGAGACAGTGATACAAAGATGAGGAAAACGTTAAGTTGAAGAGGAAGAACCACATAATCACACCCAAAGAAAAAGGTTGTGGGGTTGGTTGGGTGTTTTGCAAAACATTTGCAAGTGCCCCAAGCAAATGAAGCATCAGTGGTTGGCACAGGAGTCCAGAAAGGCAGACATCACCTCGCCTTGCTGACCCCGGGGCGGGGGCGGGGGGGGGGGTGGCAAGAAGGATATGCTTCATCTGCGCCTTACAGGTGGGAAGCCAGACGTTGCTGCTGGGGAGTGGAGGTCAGAGGAGAAAAAGGAAAAACACTGGTTTTGCCCGACACTGGCCAGAAGCATGAGTTGCAGACTCAGTCCTGGTGGGTCTGAGTCCCTGCCCTGTCTCTTTGGGGAACTTTGAGTCCTTCACCTCCAGACCACATGAACAGCCAGTGAGATCACAGTACCTGCAACACAGCGACTCTCAGGAAAAGGGCGCGCCGGGGGTGGGGGGGTGGCGTTATCACCCTAATGTCATCACCATCAACCCCACCCTGTCAGACACCTCGGGTCCCCCCAACACGCTCCCACCCAAGAAGGTGCTAATCCACAAGCCTCTTAAGACCCATGGTTCCTCTGCCTTCTTCAGTCCCAGTGCTGGCCTCCCACAGAACAACCGTTTACAAAAACTGCCTTTCCTCGGAGTTCCCGCTGGGGCGCAATGGGATTGGAGGGCCGTAGGAGCGCTGGGATGAAGTTCGGTTCCCTAAGGATCTGGCGCTGCGGCTTAGGTCGAGACAGTGGCTCAGATCTGATCCCTGATCCCTGGCTTGGGAGCGGCACGTGCCCCTGGGCGGCCGACAACAAGAAAAACCGCTTTTTCTTCAGGATCGCCCTGTTTTCTGGGCCTTTCTGTGGAATCGGTACCCCTGAAAAGGACAGCCTTCTCAGCAAGGTCCTGGACCGTGCCCACGATGGCCCCAGAGGCTCCTGAGCAGGTGGGAGGTGGCGCGGGGTGGAGGGGGGTTGCTGGCGGGGCTAGGACTCGTCTGCTCTCCCCCGGAGCTTCCCTCTGGGTCTGCTCTTACTTACTGCATGACTCTGGGCTGGGCTGGTAGCAGTCAAAGCCGCGGGGGACCAGCTGCCATGAGACCGACACAGAAAGAAAAAAACGTGAGACCAGGGAGGAGGGGCTGCAGCTGCATCCGCCAAGGAGGCCGTGGGGCTGCGTGACAATCGGGGCTCCCGCAGGCCAAGTACCGCTTCCCCCCACCTCCCCACCCCTCAGCCCCTTCCCACCCTCCGGCTGTCAACTCACCCCCGGAAAGAGAGGCCCTAAGGTGTGCCAAAGAAGGCCAAAGAGGCTGGGGCTGGGCATCAGGACCGGGGTGCAGGCTAGACTCTGCCAGTGTGCCTCTGTGGGAACTCTGGCCAAGTACTGAATTTTTGGACTGAACGAGCAGTTCCTCCAGCTGGAACCCTGTTGATGCTATTACTGACCTTGGTTCTCAGCACATATTTGTATAGATACAAACACACACCCCCCACGCACACACAATCACTTATCACTGAATTTTGTTATTTCCACTCTCCTAACAGTTATCCAACGTTTGCATTTTGAGCAAAAGGTTTCTTGCATTAGTACTATAGAAAAGGTTACTTTCTGTAAGATATAAAATCCTATTCAGGAGTTCCCATTGTGGCGCAGGAGGCTAAGAACCCAACTAGTATCCATGAGGATGTAGGTTCAATCCCTGGCCTTGCTCAGTGGGTTAAGGGTCTGGTGTTGCCAAGAGGCGTGGTGTAGGTTGTAGATGCAGCTCGGATCCCGCATTGCTGTGGCTGTGGTGTAGGCCAGCACCTGCAGCTCCAATTTGACCCCTAGCCTTGGAACCTCCATATGCCGCAGGTACAGCCCTAAAAAGCAAAACAAATAAATAAAATAAAAAATAAATCATGAAATCTGATTCAAAAAATGCAAGCTGTAAAAATAAAAATGTGTAGACAGTATGAATGGATAATTTACACGAAAGTAGGTATAACGAGGAAACAAAATGTGGAAATATGTTTTTTGTTATGGGTAAAACTGTAAATGCCAATTAAAGGAGCATGGATATATTAAGACATATAAATTCATATGAATCAAAACAGAACTTCTGCGTCAGAAACAAGAAAAACAGATCAGGGAGACAGAATAGAGAACTCAGAAAGCAGTGTACATGTGAGTGTGTGGGTGCGTGTGAGTCTGTGGGCACATGCCTGACACACAGTAAAGATGGCAGTGCAAACCAGTGAGAGAAGACAGATGTTTAGTAAAGGGCTGCGGAGACATCAAATCCCATATGGGCAGATGTAATGAGCCAGTTCACAAAAGAAGTAGCGCCCATGTCTAACAGCAATTGAAGGAATGCTCAAACTTCCCACTAATCACGGAAATCAAATTAAAACAATCAGATACAAAGTAGTAGCTTTTATAATCGCCTGAAAGCAAAAACAGCTGGCCAGTGAGATTACACACTGCCATTCTAGAAAGAATCCGCCACTGTTTTGCAAAAGGAATTATTTATTTTTCGGACCCAGTGGATCCACTCCTGGGTATAAATTCCAGAAAAGTGGTCCCACAGATCCATAGGTATGCGTGCTCAATAATTTTCCCGTGCTGTGTTCATAGCTGGTGGGTAGTTGGAAGCAAACCAGCTTCTGATTCCTAGAGGAAGAACCATCATGTGTAGGAAATGCATGCTATGGCATCCTGGGTGGTAGTAAACTCGAAAGCAAGAAGAAATCTCAAAAACATATAAAAAGCAAGACACAAAATGAGAGGGATAATACAATCCCACTGCAAACGCAACCACAAAACCACAGCAACTATTTTATAGTCACATAGGTTTCAGCACACATTAGAACGCTCTTCTGCAAAGGGTGTCTGGGCGAGGATCCCATCAACAAAACAGAAACCTCCAAGCAGGAAAGGATCTCACGTGGGGATTGAGGTACTCTCAAAATTGTTGCAAGGACTGAAGGAATAAAGGGCAGAGAGGACCACTACTAGTTCCCAGGGTCACTGCCCAACTTCATAAAAAACAGAAAGTTGATGCTGTAACCCGCAAGGACTAAAGGAGCTGTCACTGCCAGTCACAGCCGCATTAGCACTGAGCGAGACAGAAGCACTGAAGTCACCGAGAGAGCTCACATCAGCCAAAGCCCACACATCTGCCTACCACTGCGGAAGAAAAAGAATGGCCTCCTAGTTCTAGCGAGGGCATCTCCCACTAGTGAGATATAAACTGGGAGCCTTCCGAGAAGGGAACCTGGAGCACAGAAGCTTTTAGCTTAGAGACACAGGGAGCCCCTGAAGGGCGTGGGGATGGTGCTGAATGCCAGCGGACACGCTTCTGGCTGCTCACCAGCCACACACACCTTTCTGGGTTTAACTTCCCAATAGCAATAATATCGGCAGCCCCCTCTCTGCCAAACATGAAGTGGTTATCTCCTGTACACCTGATGAGGCATTTCTCCTCTTCCCAAAAATGTTCCCGGGGGTAACACCGTCACTGTGACCATCATCCAGTTCAATCACAACCACTCTTCAGTAACAGGTAGTGCATCTAAAGGCAGACACTTTTTCTTTGGTTGGTTGGTTGGTTTGCTTGTTTGCTTTTTAGGGCTGTACCTCCGCCACATGGAAGTTCCCAGGCTAGGAATTGAATCAGAGTTGTAGCTGCTGGCCTACACCACAGCTCACAGCAACACTGGATCCTTAACCCACTGAGCAAGGCCAGGGATCGAACCCGCATCCTCATGGATACGAGTCGGATTCGTTTCTGATGCATCACAACACGAACTCCCTAAAGGCATACACTTAATTAACAATAGCATACTTTATATAACATGGTAGAGAAAGAAAGAGGACAAATGGAAGGATCCGTATCACTTAATATAAATAAAAACACATGCATATACACCTGAAACAAGAAAATGTAAATATAATCGCTACAGTTATTTCTGCAGTTGATCCCAAGATCATAGTTGGTATTTTCACTCTTATTGAACTGTCTCTTCCATAATCTCTTTGTCCTTCAGCTGCCACTTCAGCTGGCCATGGTTCTTGACCTAGTATAGTGACTCAAAACCTTAGTCCTAAACATTCTAAACTACTAGTGGTCCTGCCTGTGCTGAGCTGCTATAATCTTCCATTAGATTTTTCATTGGCACGAAAGCTGCAACAGGCACCCCTAACTCCCTGGACTCCACATATATGTTTTCTGATCCTGCTTTAAAGCCACAGAGCTATTTGAGGCTTGGTCACTTTCGACAATACTGGAACCGCCTTCTATGTCCTTTGGTTCAGTGACACAAGGAGAACAAAATGCAGAACTTCCCTTTCACTGGAATGTCCCCTAAAAAAAGCTTTTCTCACTTGGGTACTAAGATCGCTAAACCAACAGAGCCTAAGGATGTTGGCGTGTGGAAGCAAATTTTTCCAAGTCCTCCATGAGGAATAATGATTATTAAAAATAATAGCGTGGCGTTTCCTTGGGGGCTAAGGATCCAGTGTTGTCATCGCAGGGGCTCAGGAATTTCCACATGCTGCAAGTGCAGCCAAAAAATAAAATAAAATAAAATAAATAAAATAAAATAATAATGCAAGAAGCCATCACCCCTTTTCGTCTCTTAGCTCCTGGACAAGTGCAACCATGCATCATGAATTGGTTACTGGTTCAAAGGAGGGAATATATTTGGTAGGATAGTTCTCCACCCACACAAGGTTTGCTCTTCCTTCTGGGCACAACGATTTAGTCTTCAATGAGCCAAGCTACCCGTTCTACAAAACCAGATACTTCTATGGGATGGAGTACAAAAGAAGAATCTTGTGGTCATGGAAGCACGACCACACTTTTTGTCATAAAATTAGTTCCTTGGTCAGGAACAGTATTGTACGGGATGCCATATGATGAATAAAGCACGTGCTGAGTCCACAGATGGTGCCGCAAAGCATTACAGGCAGGAAAGGCACATTCATATCTTGGATAAATGCCTATTCCTGTCAGGACAAAATGCTACACTCTTCTTGATATAAGTAAACCGGCAGGCACATGAAAAAATGCTTAAGGTCACTAATAATTAGAGAAATGCAAATCAAAACTACAGTAAGGTACCACCTCACTTTGGTCAGAATGGCCATCATTAATAAGCCTGCAAATAACAAATGCTGGAGAGGGTATGGAGAAATGGGAAGCCTCCTACACCGTTGGTGGCAATGTAAATTGGTACAACCACTACGGAAAACAGCATGGAGGGTCCTCAGAAAACTAAATATAGAGCTATTATATGATCTAGCATTCCCACTCCTGGGCATATATCTGGACAAAACTATCTTTCAAAAAGATACATACACCCCTATGTTCATAGCAGCACTATTCACAACAGCCAAGACATGGAAACAACCTAAATGTCCAATGACAGATGAGTGGAATGCTACTCAGCCATAAAAAAGAATGAAATAACGCCATTTGCAGCAATATGGATAGAACTAGAGATTCTCATATTAACTGAAATAAGTCAGAAAAAGAAAAACAAATACCGTATGATATCACTTATATGTGGAATCAAAATATGGCCGAGTGAATCTATCTAAAGAACAGAAACAGACCCACAGACATAGAGAACAGACTTGTGGTTGTCAAGAGGGAGGGGGAGGGAGTGGGATGGCCCGGAAGTTTGAGGTTAGTAGATGCAAACTATGACATTTAGAATGGATAAGCAATGAGGTCCTACTGTACAGCACAGGGAACTTGTGCTCTTGTGATAGATAGAACATAATGGAAGGTAACATGAGAAAAAGAATGTGTATCTCTATATTATATTATATATGTATATATATACACACACAAATATATATTACTGGGTCACTTTGCTATACAGCAGAAATTGACAGAACATTATAAATCAACTATACTTTAAATTGTTTTTAATAAAAATAAACCTGCCACCAAATGTCTGCCTAAGGAATGATGCCATGGAAGGCTTAGACTTAGCCTCTGCTATGAGGAGGTTGGGTATCCAGCAGTGGCACAAGCCTTAGTGAGACGTCCACGTTGTCAAGCCAGTACATAACCTCTGTCCCTACCACTGTGGCAACTTTATTCATGAGTCCACTGAGCAAAAACTGGAGTGGTTGGGAAAAGAAACTGAATGACATCCATAGAAAGGCTCACCTTGTCCTCTTGAGTCTCCTGTACAATAGATGCCTTTTGGTGAGCATTTACAAGGGCCACAAATACCTCCTCATTCTAGCTCCATTTTGGAGCTCCACTCTCACACATACCCTTTCTGCCTACTCCTGTATCATCAATCCTCCCAAACCCTGAACCAAAAGACTAGTGTCTATCCATGAATGGCATATTCACACCTGTAGACAGCCTTTCATCCATCCAAAGTCAGCCACAGGATGTACCGCTTGAAGTTAGCCCCACTGGGACTTTCAGGACCTTTACTAATCTTTCAGGATCAACACTGAGTGGAACTATAAAGCTACAGATGGTGGCTAGGCTATATTTAAATAAAGGCTTTTTTTTTTCTTTTTTTTTTTTGCTTTCTCAATCAACTCACCTTGAAGAATTTCCCATGAGTGCATCCAGAGAGAAGTAAAAATGAAGAGTAGCTATTATGATTGTCTGAGTCATCTGTTCACGCAATATGCTCGTAAGCTTAGTTACTTTTTGAATCTGCTCAACCACTTCAAGTTCATTATAGAGTCCTACTGCGTATGCCCAGCTTTTGATTTAGGGCATCAGATAACACCAAGGTCATGCTGAGCAGCTCAAGTTACGCAACCACTTGTAATATCATGATCAGGGAGTGAATCTTCATCCAAGACCCAGCAGCAAGACAAGACCTGTTTCTCAAAAGGAAACTGGTGTTTGCTTAAGGGTCTATGGCATTACTCCAAAAATCTTAGGGAATCACTATTTAGGTTCTCTTATTGTGGCTTCTCGTATTGCGGCTTGCCAGAGACTCCACACAGCATCACTAACCACTGGACTTCAGCTTCCACTGAGTCTGCTGAATCATAAAACCCAAATAGAAGAGCAACTTTTACCAAAGCCTGGAATAACTGCAGCACTTTCTCTTATGCTATAATTCCCTAAAACTGACAGCATTACAGGTTATTCAGTAAATGAGTCCCAGGGGTAGATTCAAATGAGGTGTGTGTTATCTGTAAACTTCAGAGAGACCCATCAGACATTGTGCCTTTTTCTTAGTGACTGGGCACAAAGTGTAGAGTTTCCTCTTTTCCGTGTTGGAGGTGATTTTTTTGACTTGTTCCCAATCTAGTCCTCAGAATCTTCAAGTGTCAGCCTTTAGGATACTCAGGGGTTTATCTTCCACTTTCTGATTTATGTATGTAGTGAAACAAGCATCCCACATTCACTTACCAGATGCCATTAATATAGTCAACAGGTGTGATACCCATATGGGGAAATAGTCAATACCCCTTCAGGCTATATGATGCCTGAAAGACCCCTATCAGTTACCACGAATGATTTCTGGTGGTTTTTATGGAACAAAATAGAAAGAGACTTATGGAAAGATGGAACAGAAGCACTTTTCTCAATCTCTCCCCCTAAGTATAACTAAAGATCCAGGATACTGTATATAAAAACATATGTAAGAAGATTCTAGGAATTCCCATCTTGGTTCAGTGGTTAATGAACCTGAGTAGTATCCATGAGGATGCGGGTTTGATCCCTGGCCTTACTCAGTGGTTAAGGATCCTGGGTTGCTTGCTGTGGCTATGGTGTAGGCTGGCAGCTACAGCTCTGATTAGACCCCTAGCCTGGGAACCTCCATATGCCGTGGGTGCAGCCCTAAAAAAAAAAAAAAAGACAAAAGAAGATTCTAAAAGGTGGAGAAAAGAAGGAAGACTGTCTAGGAACCTCGGGACTGGCTAACAGCACAGTGGCAGATTCCTAGGTTTTTGCTTGGCTAGGTATATGCCCAGTTTAGAGATGAAGACATCACCCATTCAAAAATACCAATAAGGAGTTCCCATCATGGCTCAACGGTAAGGAACCTGACCAGGAACCATGAGGATGCAGGTTTGATCCCTGGCCTCGATCAGTGGGTTAAGGATTCGGCATTGCCATGAGCTGTGGTGTAGGTCACAGACACAGCTCAGATCCCAAACTGCTGTGGCTGTGGTGTAGGCCAGCAGCTGCAGCTCTGATTCAGCCCTCTAGCCTGGGAACTTCCATATGCTACAGGTGCGGGCCTAAAACAAACAAACAAACAAACAGGAAAAAAACAATAAGTACAGACCAAAAAAATGGTACAGACCATTCTTTGGCTTCCTCTTGCCAACGAATCAGGAAAGGGGTAGCCTCATAAGGCAGAAAACATTTAGGCCATAACTATTCTTCTCCAGTTAAACACTGCAGAAAAATCAAAAGTGGCCTTACAACAACCCTTGCCGGCAAAGGCTGAGTGGGAAGACTAGCTACTCCCACACCCAAGGCTACATCCATCCCACAGGATAGGGTCTGAGGATGCCAAGTAAGGAGCCAGGACTTCATCTCCACTCCTGCCACCATCCATTGTGTCAGTAGAGACCAGGAGGGGCCCTGGAACTACCATCCTCATCCCAGCAGTAACAAGGAGCCTCTGTTTTTATTGTCAGTGGGGACTGGGAAATCTGGATTTTTCTCTCCACCTGGCAGTAACAAGGTGATGCAGCCTCTTTTCCTGCCAGAGCTGTGTTAGAAGAAACCAGTTTAAAAAGAAGTTTTAAATAAGATCCACAATCTCATAATACATAAAAGGTCCAGGTTTCAGTTGAAAAAAAAATCACCCATCATGGCAGGAAACAGGAAGATCTCAAACTAAATGAGAAAAAGTCAATCTGAGATGAATTATCTGTCAAAGATGTCAAAACAGATACTGTAAGAAATGCTTCAATGAGCGGTTACAAGGACGCTTGAAACCAATGAAAAAAATAGGAAGTCTGAACAAAAGAACAGAAGACGTAAGGAAGAACCAAATGGAAACTTTACAACGGAAAAATACAATAATGGAAATAAAAAGCTTATTTGAATGAGCTCAATAACAGAATTCAGGGGACAAAGGAAAAACTCAATGAACTGGAACCAAATAAATTACCCAGTTTTAACTGGAGTGAAAATAAAATTAATAGAACCTCAGAGACCTGTGAGACTATAACAAAAGATTTAACATGCATGTCACCATAGTCACAGAAAGAGAAGTGGAAAAAAAGCACTCAAATGCTGGCTGAGAAATTTGCAGATTTGGCAAGAGATGTAAACTAGGAGTCAATAAGCTGAATGAGCACCAAAAAGAATAAATCCAAAGAAATCCATGCCATGACATGATAAGTAAAGTTCTGAAAATGAAAGCCAAAGAAAAAAAATATTGAAAATAGCCACAATAAAATGACACTTTTTTTAATTGGGAAAAACAATTGGAATGACAATAAATTTCATATCAGAAACTAAACAAGTCAGACATAAGTGGCAAAACATTTTCCAAGAGTTGAAAGAAAAGAATACTCAATCCAGAATCTTATAACCAGTAGAAATACCCTTCAGGAAGAAAAGGAAAACCAGGACATTCTCAGATGATGGAAAACAAATTTTTCACCAGTTGGCCTGCCCTAAAAGAACAATAATTCTCTAAATGGAAAGAATATGATACAACAAGGAACTTTGGAACATCAGAAAGAAAGACCATTATAAGTAAAAATACGTGTAAATACCATATGTTTTTCTCCTTCTCCACTCCTCTTGCATTTTCTAAATTATGTTTGATGGTTGAAGTAAAAATTTTAACCCTATCTGATATGGTTCTAAGATTACGTGGGGAAATATGGAAGAAATTTACACCCCAGATGAGGATATCGAAGGGATATAAAGAGAGGTCCTTCACTCGAACTAGTGAAATGATGACAACAGTACATTGTGATAAATGGTGTATATACAAGGCAATATCTACAGCACCCATTAAAAAGGCTATATACAAAGAGATACACTCACATTCAAAAGACATATAAATAAATCAAGATGGGATTCTAGGAAATGTTGAAGTAACCCAGAGGAAGGCAAGCAAGGAACACAGGGAAACAAAACTGGAGAGAACAAACACAAAAGTAGAGCAGAAATTCACACAACACTATAAACCAGCTATACTCCAATTTTAAAAATGGTAGATCAAAGGAAAAATCCAAATACGCTCTTTACAAATAGCCTAAATTCACCAATTTCAAATGTAATTGAAATAGACAAAAAGAACATATTTCTAATTAATAGCTACATATCAGAGGCAAGGTGATATGGGGATTTGTTCCATTGTAGAGAACACATCTGGAACAGCAGTTTCAAATAGTATCAATATATTATGAAGTTGACAATACATCTACGCTTTCTTTCCAAGAACTCTCTCCTGCATAGACTAACCTGGAGAAAGTGATAAAAATCATCACCATAAATCCCTGATGTTATGACTCGAACCAAGACCTAAAGTATTTCTATTTATGCATATCAAGGAAGACTTTTATAGTCTTTCATCTATTGATTCTTAGGGAACCATGATCAGTTAAATGTCAAAGATTTCGGAAAGTCAAATCATTATTACCGCTTCAACTCTGCTTCCCATGTTGATCTCCGGTAGGCAAATGTTTTGTGGTGTCTGCTATCCTGGAGGAAGAGCATTTCAACTGCAGCATCTTCTGCCTTCATTCTCAACTTTCACAGCAAAGTCACTACAGAGCTTTCAAAGAATGCCAAGCCTCCCTTCACAAAGTTTTTTTTTCACGCCTTCTTGAGGGAATTGTCATTCGGACCCTTTCCAAGGACCTCGGGAGGGGATAGACAAGTGACTTCTGGCATCTCCATCGATTTACTGTGGCACTGAGTTACATTCAGGCTTCGATCAATGTAAGCTAACTTCTGCTGCATAATTAATTGCTCAAAAACAGTGGATTCCCACATCAATATTATTTCTACGATTCCCTGGGTTTGTTGGGCAGTGCTTTGGGTTTAAGGCTGAATGACCACGGATAACCTCAGTTGAATTTCTGAAGATTTGCCTGAGACCCTTCAACTTCTTCAAGTGATCACTCACCATCAGTAGCTCATTGAAGCGTGTTCATATGGCGGCAGAATAGGTCCCAGCAGCAGGAGGGTGCAAATCCCAGTGTGTCTGCACTTTTCAAGCCTCTGCTTAGACCATGTTCACTAATGTCCCAGGGGCCCAAAAGAGTTATATTACCAGGTCCAGAGGCAAGGAGGAGAGAAACAGTGAAGTCCTTTTGATGGAAGAAGGGGCAATGTCCCATTTCAAAGAGTTGAGTGTGCAAAGGTGAGACGAATTATTGAGTAAATTTTGCAAACAAATTGTCACAGGGTCAACCAACAGAGAGAACTGTTGAGCCATTCCCAGCTGGTGAAATTGACACACTGACACCATAATCTTTTGATCATGCAGCCATATCCATAAATTTGTTTTTGTTTGTTTGTTTGTTTCATTACAGCACAGTTGAATTACAGTGCTTTGTCAATTTCTGCTGTACAACATAGTGATCCAGATATATATACATATACACTTTTTCTCTTACTATCTTCCATCACATTCTATCCCAAGAAACTGGATAGAGTTCCCTGTAGGGACCTCATTGTTTATCCATTCTAACTTTGACACATCCCAATTTCATTTCTATCTGTGTTATAAGGGGGATCAGAGAGCATAAGCTGTCTCTTCCCAGTCAGACTTGCATTTGTCCCCCTGGGATACGCTGGGCTCTGACTTAGTTACACATCAGCAGGTAATGAGGATTGGAGGCTCAAGTCTCAAGGAAAACCAGGATCTACTTATAAGAGAACTGGTCCAGCTAAGGTCATTGCAGGCTTTTCCACCCTTAGAAAGTTACTCTCAGGAGTTCCCGTTGTGCCACAGTAGAAACAAATCCAACTAGTTTCCATGAGGATGCAGTTTCAATCCCTGGCCTCGCTCAGTAGGTTAAGGATCTGGCATTGCCATGAGCTGTGGTGTAGGTCACAGTCACTGCTCGGATTCCATGTTAATGTGGCTGTGGTGTAGGCCAGCAACTACAGCTCTGATTCGACCCCTAGCCTGCGAACTTCCATAGGCCATGGGTGTGGCCCTAAAAGCCAAAAAAAAAAAAGAAGAAGAAGAAGAAGAAAGAGAGAAAGAGAGAAAGACAGCAAGCTACCCTCCTCAGATAAGGAAAGCAAAGTTATTGGGAAGAAAGTTCCAGTTCGATGTAAGGCTTTGATGTAATCGGATTCATCCAAGCTTTTCCATATATTCCTAATCACTTTTACATTCTCTCCCTTTGCAAAGCAATGTCATAGTTGTCACATAGGACACAGCAAGGCTGTGAATTCAACCTACAATGTAATTCTGTAAGATACAAGATCAAAGTGTGGTTCTGACTTTTTTGTACATTAGCCCTAAGAGATTCTTTTAACTCTCATTAAAGTCATCTAAGCTCTCGGGTCCCCTAATTGCACTTTAATCAGGTAATTTAAACTCTTTATGGTAGTCATAACTCATTGCCCCACCTCATAGTCCCAGTATTCATTATTACCACGATTAAAGTTAACTGCAACAGCCACCTGATCCTCAAAGTCTTATCTTCAATACAAAATTTGTCGTTGGCAACAACAGGTGATAATTTAAATAATGCTTTTGCCATTGCATGTCATGGATTATTACTATCCATGTCGCTGGCAATTATACCATCACTGTGTTCAAATATAACTAGATCAAATAACAAATACCAGCTTTCCACATGTAAAGATATATTTCCTGCAGCCACTACTGATACCAAATGTTTGATCAGTTAATATTTGGTCAAGAAAACACTCACAGTATTCCAAGCAAGAAATGATTTTTTTCATATTCCATGTCTGTATTCTTGTTCATTGAATTTTTAAAATTTTATTGAAGTATACTAAGAACTTACAAAACAGAAACATACCCAAAGATTTCGAAACCAAATTTATGGTGACCAAAGGGGAGCATAGCAGAGAAGGATGGATTAGGAGTTTAGTAATAACATATTATACACACAACTGAATATAAAACCGGTAAGTCACAAGGATCTACTGTCCAGCACAGGGAAACCTACTCGATATTGTGTAATAACCTATATGGGGAAAGAATCTTGAAAAGAAAGCACTTTGTTTGTTTGTTTTGATTTGAGGGGGGCCCGCACTTGCTGCATACGGAAGTTCCCAGGCTAGGGGTCTAATCGGAGCTACAGCTGCCAGCCTACACCAGATCCAAGCCACATCCATGACCTACATGGATCATGGCAACGCAGGATCCTTAACCCACTGAGGGAGGCCAGGGATCAAACCCACATCCTCATGGATACTAGTTGGGTTTGTTACCACTGAGCCACAAGGGGAACCCCAAGACAAGTTTTAATGGAGGGAATTCTGTACTTAAAAACTGATGCAGTTGGTGGAACAGTAAAAGTTAAAGAAGCATACTTCTAGCTCTCAGAGTAGTAGGAGGTATCCGTTAACCAGGTCAGAAACGGCAAGAAATCATTGCTGAGTTCACAGCTGACGCAGAAAATGCTATAAAATCTCATAAAACCCTGATGTCCGCATGTCAGAAATGGGAGGAGACTGATGACAGTGGCATCCACTTTGCCCACCAAATGTTTAATAAGTGCTTCTCATCGACAAACTATAAAGCGGAACCTTAGTGTCAAGCGAACCTGAAAACTGTAGTTCCTGGGACACTTGGGGAGAACAGACGAGAAAGGTGGAATTTTGAGACTGAGTTCAAGAAGAAATTGAAAAAGAAGGAGAAAAAGACACATTTTCAAAAGAAAAAGCCCTTGTACAGATGATAACAATGTGTCCTGTAGTTCTCTGTACCTAAGGTCCAGTGGGAGGGGGGGAAAAAAGGAAAAAGAAATAAAGAAGCTCATTCACTGCATAGAGAGAGAGAGCTCTCTGGGGAAATGATGTGACATTCATATCAATGTAAAAAAAATACATATATATATACACCCTCTTTCTTACTTAAAAGAAATTATGATAAAGAACATTTTGTGCACAGTAAAAGCTTTTTTCATGTTATAAATGAAGAAAGTGGAGTTGATCTTTGATATTCTCAAGAGCTATCTCCTGAGAATGTTGAATGTTCCAGATTTGTGGATGTGTTTACTTCTCCCATTAATTTGCTATCCCTTTTTATATTTTGTGGCTGTTGTAGAAAATATACAAGCTCAGAAATGTTCCGTATCCCTGATGGATCATTTCATTGTTATTCACCCTCCCTCTTTTGCTACAGTAACACCTCTGGACTTTATATCTGCTTTTGCCACTGCTATTAGTGTAGCTCTTTCAGCTTAGATTACAAGCACATGTCATAGCTCTTTCTATCATTTTATTTTCAAAATGTCTGTATCTTTGTATGTAAAGTCTGTTTCCTGTAGGTGGCGTATAGTTGGGTTGTTTTTAATCTAGTCTGTTATCTTAGTCTTTTAATTATGGCTTTTAGTCCGTTTATATTTAATATACCCATTAATATATCTGAACTTAAACTATCATCCTGCTAATTGTTTTATATTTTTCTTTTTTTTTTTTTTTTTTTTTTTTGTCTTTTGTTGTTGTTGTTGTTGTTGTTGTTGCTATTTCTTGGGCCGCTCCCGCAGCATATGGAGGTTCCCAGGCTAGGGGTTGAATTGGAGCTGTAGCCACCGGCCTAAGCCACAGCCACAGCAACGCAGGATCCAAGCCGTGTCTGCAACCTACACCACAGCTCACGGCAACACCGGATCGTTAACCCGCTGAGCAAGGGCAGGGACCGAACCCGCAACCTCATGGTTCCTAGTCGGATTCGTTAACCACTGCGCCACGACGGGAACTCCTGTTTTATATTTTTATTACTTATTATTCTTCCTTTACTCTCTTTTCTTGCCTTCTTTTGAATCAATTTTTTTTAAGATTTCAGTTTCTCCTCTATTTGCTTATGCGTTATAATTCTTTTACTATTTCTTTTTAGTGAGCTCCCCAAAGATTAGAATAGCTAATAAAAATTATAATTTTTATTTCCCAAAATGAAACATGAACTCAAACACATTTTAAAATTCCATTTATCTCCCTCTCTTTTTGATGCTTTTTGTCATTTATTTTGTAGTTAACCCCATAAGACATGATTATTGTTTTATAAAAACAATAGTTTATTTTTGTGCACATATGTATCCATTCTATTGTTTTGTGTTCCTTTTTACAATTTTTTTTCCATCAGGGATAATTTTACTTCTTCCAGAAAAAACTCACTATAGTGGAGTCATGGTGATGACAAATTGTTTCTGTTTTTGTATAACAATAACTTTATTTTGCCTTCATTTTAAATAGTTTCTCTTGGAATAGAATTCTAAGTGGACAATTATTTTCTTTCAAAACTAAACACATCATATACCATTGTCTCCTGGCTTTGGTTGTTTCTCTTAAGAAATCAGCTGAAAGTCTTACTATCATTCCTTTGAAGATTCCTTTCAAAATTTCTCCAGCTGCTTTCAAGATTTCCTTGTTTTTAGTTTCTTAAGTCTTACTACAATATTCCTAGGAGTAGATTTATTTTTAATCAGGGATTTGTAATGATTCTTGAACCTGCGGCTTGATGTCTTTTGTCATTATGAAAATGTGTGCCTTTTATCCCTTCAAACATTTGTTCTACATTATTCACCAGCTCCTCTCCTTTTGAAGTTTGAACTACATTGAATCTCTTCAAAAAGCCCAATATACTCTGTTTGGGAAAAGCATCTTAAGAACTTGTTTGGAAACCAGTGATTTCAGAATTCACAAACCATTCTACCTATCCTGGACTTGAGCTGCAACATTCCCCAGCTAACCAGACTCCCCTACAATCCTTTCTTTACAATCCTATTACTGTTGGTCCTGAAGTGTGTTTTTTGTAAACAGACAAGATGGCTTGGGTGCTTTGTCTGAGGTCAAATGGAGACTCAGCAACCAAGGACCTGAGTCCTGAGCTTTTAGACTTGCAGGGCTTGTCCCCATACTTACATATAGAGGTACAGCTATACTACCCCTTAAATTTTGTTAGTATGTTATGCTGTTTCACATCACACTCTTAAAGCTCTAGAATTTAGCATTGTTGTGAATTTAATAAAAACAGTGTTAATAAAATAGTATTTTACCCAAAAAAGAGCCCAATATATTTGTCATATTATTTTCTGTATATATCATTCTTTTCTCTGCTCCATACCTAAGTCTGTATATCTTCTACTGATTGTCTTCTAGCTCATTGACCCCCTCTTCATCTATATTAAATCTACGATTAAAATCATTTATTTAGTTCTTAACTTCAGATATTGTAGTGTTCTCAAATTTATATTTATCTCTTTTTTTGTAGGTCACATTTCACTCCTAAAATCTTAATCCTGTATCCTTTTTCCTAAGCATATTAATCACAATTTTATGTGTATACGATATGTGTATACGATAACTCCAAATACAGATTTCCTGGTCTCTCTTTTAATTGACATTCCCTCTCTTTCTCCCTCCCTCCTTCCCTCTCTCACTTTCCCCCCCACCCCACATGGTCTTTTATATTATCAAGTTTTTATTAAATACTGGGAGCAGAGTAACTATCACTCCTGGGAGTGTAATTCAGTAAAACCACATTGGAAAAGTGCCTTCAGCGTCAATTAGAGCTGAACACAGGCATATCTGACATAACGCAGCAATTTAAATACTCTTAAACCCTAGTGGAAATAAGACAATATGGAACATCACTTCAGCAGACTACTCTTAAATCATTAAAAGTTATATTTATTTCAAATTTGGTAAAAATCATGGAAAATATTTGTGATATATGAGTGCAAAAGTAAGATATAAATCACGTGTGTAGTGTGTATTATAACTACAGTTATGTATAGATAAGTACTCTATAAGAAATAGTGGATGGAAATAAACCAAAATGAGACATAGTTATTTAAAGAACCAATGGGAAAATTTTTTTTACAGCATTGCTGTAAGCTGTGGGCTCAGATCCCATGTTGCTGTGGCTGTGGTGCAGGCTGGCCCCTGCAACTCTGATTTGACCCCTAGCCTGGGAACCTCCGTATGCCATATGCAGCCCTCAAAAGCAAAAAAAAAAAAAGCACTCATTAAAAAAGGAATACAATTTTGAAAATGCCACCTTTTCATTTCGTTAACACTAATAAAAGTCCTAAGACTCTGCGCATATAGAAAATGGATACCAGAATTACCAGCTGGTGTCAAAGACTACCCCTCCCCCACCTTGACTGTTACCTGACACTGTTAATTAATCAATAATTTCAGTGAACTTTCTTGTGTCATGGGTCCTTGGATAATCTACTGAAAATTATGGCACCCCTCCCCAGAACAATGCATATGCCTACATACACAACAATTTTGTATTCAATTTCCACCGATTCATGGACCCCCGGAAAGCTGAGGATACAGCTCGATCCCTAGTCACAAGGCAAAGTCCACCTGCCAGTGAAGAACTGACTCCTCCGAGCATCATTCATGCCCCTCAAACCTGCTCTGCTTCTGGTGCTGTTAGACCAAGAACTGGGTACTGAGCGAAGCCCCAAACTCTTCCTGCTTCTTGTCCCATTTCTGTTTCCCTAAGAAGCCTCTCGGCAACCCTAAAAGCCCAAGCCAAGAGAAAAGCTTCCTCCGATCGACCAGTCGCTCCAACCCCACCACAGACTGTGTTCTTTGCATTTCATGAGCTTGTCTTCCTGATGAAGCGGGACGTCTGTTCCTCCTCTCCTCGGCTTCCTTCACTCCTTTGGAGGAGCGCCCCAGATTCCTTGCCCTCCTGACATGGTCCTGGGTAGAGAACGTGATGTAGGTGCAGAGGCCTCCCCAGGGCCCTTCTCTCAGTGCTAAGGTGACCATGCTGTCTACTGTCTATCCCAGGACACTCTGAGGAGGGTGAAGTTATTGATTAAAAGACCAGAGGGGAGTTCCCATCATGGCGCAGTGGTTAACGAATCCGACTAGGAACCATGAGGTTGCGGGTTCGATCCCTGGCTTTGTTCAGTGGGCGAAGGATCCAGCGTTGCCGTGAGCTTTGGTGTAGGTTGCAGACGGGGCTCGGATCCCATGTTGCTGTGGCTCTGGCATAGGCCGGCGGCTACATCTCTGATTGGACCCCTAGCCTGGGAACCTCCATGTGCTGCAGGAAGCGGCCCTAGAAAAGGCAGAAAAAAAAAAAAAAAAAAAGACATAAAAGATCAGAGGAAGAAATTCCTAATAAAACTCATAATCGAAAGACCAAAAAAAAAAAAAAAAAAAAAAGGCGGTAGGAGTTCCCGTCATGGCGCAGTGGTTAACGACTCCAACTAGGAACCATGAGGTTGCCAGTTCAATCCCTGGCCTTGCTCAGTGGGTAAACGATCCAGCGTTGCTGTGAGCTGTGGTGTAGGTTGCAGACACGGCTCAGATCCCGAGTGGCTGTGGCTGTGGTGTAGGCCGGCGGCTACAGCTCCAATTCGACCCCTAGCCTGGGAAACTCCATGTGCCGCAGGAGCGGCCCAAGAAATGGCAAAAAGACAAAAAAAAAAAAAAAAAAAAAAAAAACCAAAAAGCAAAAACTCATAATCATTGAGATGACAGAGGTAAGGCAGGACTGTCCTAAATAAAGAGGTCATATGCATTCTCCAACTTAGCAGGAACAGGAGAGTGACAAAAACAGCAAAACTCCTCCAAAAAACCTGTTGGTAGAAACCAGCTTCACGCATGAGCTCCTTCCCCTGTTTTCCATCGATCACAGCCTGTGTGAAGGAATTCAGCTTGCACAGGCCCTACTCTCTCTCAAGAGGTCTCTACGACTGTCACAGGCAAGAACAGTAGTCCTAGGCCCCCAGACATTCTCAAATAGACGCTTTCCTGTCCCCACTAGGTCAGCCACCTGTCTGAGAATTCCCTATGCCATTTCTTACTGAAGGACAGGTGATTACCAGCCTTATAGTCCTTGGGCCAAAAAGACTATTACTGGATGAAGACATTTCAAACAAAGAAGTGAATGAACAGAATGAACGAACGAATATCAGATGTAACTATGTGGTGTTCTAAAAAGACAGAAAAAAATGTGGAAAAAAAGAGACACAGGCAGGAGTTTCTTGGGGTCTCCATGGGTTGAGGAGCCAGTGTTGCCGCTGCTGTGGCTTGGGTTACTGCAGTGGTGCAAGTTTGATTCCAGGCCCAGGAAATTCTGCATGCATGCCATGCACACAGAAGAAAGGAAAAAAAAAAAGACAGTGGCATAAGGATCATGCTCCAACTGACTCGCAGTCCCACTTCCAGAAGAAAAGCATATTGCCTAGGCTTGGCCATGCTACGAAAAGGCCAGAGGACATTGCTTAAAATGTGACACAGCACAATGACTAAATCACCATTCGCACGGTGAAGACGTTTCCCCAGTGGACATAGATCAGGCCAAGAAAAAGAGACTCGTAAGGAACACAGAGAGCTTAGCCATTCTTTCTAGATCCATGGACTACGCTGGCCTTAGAAACAATCTGGTTGGGTTGTGCCTTTTTTCCCAGACATTTTTGTTTACATATTTGAAATGCGTGAGAGTCAACTGCTCCACATAAATCTTACTAGAAGACTCAAAACACGTCTGTAACAGAGACAATAAGGGGCCTTCACCTTCTGCTCCCCCGCCCCCCCTCCAACAAGGGCCCTGAGGAGTTTCTGGAGGTGGTGTAAGAACCACTGCTCCAACGCAGCCTGCATTTCTCACATGAGAAACCGAGCTCGGATGCACGTGTGGCTTGTTTGTGGTCCCAGAGGTACCCACCAGCACCTCTGGAACCAGTCCCTGGTTCTCTTCTGACTCACTCACAGTGATCTCTCCATGACACCTGGAATTCTCTAACTGGGTAACACACACTCCCAGTGGCCGGATTAAATGTCATCCAATGAGCTTACATGCTATAATAATTGAAACAGTCATCAGACCTCACCATGCTGCTTTATCCAGCTATGCAAGCCTTACTATTTTGTGACTGCCTTAGGCTTCTCTCCCTCTGCCCTAACTCCTGGCCCAGTGAGTAATAAGTCAGAGCAACCAGGGACCTCAGAATAAACAAGGTACATCCTGGAGCTGCAGCTTTATTTAGAAATTGGGTGTTGGTTCGGAATAAAACAAACCCAGGTATTGTAGACTGCAAATTTTGCTGTACAGCAGAAATGGGCACAGCATTGTAAATCAACTACGCTTTAATACAACAAAGTCAGCAAAAAGCGTCACCCAAAATAATACAAAAAACACAATTTAAATGAAAGAATGAGCCTTCTGATTTTATTGCCAAACTCCCCTGGACGTAACATATTCCTTCGCACCTGCTCTAATGGAGATTTCGCCTAAAGATTCTGCTAAACACAGCCCTACACCGTGCCTCCACCTTCAGCAAGAAGCCTGGATGGCCAGCTGTGTGTCTTTGGGCGAGTTGCTTAACCTTTCTGTGCCTCTATCACCTCATCTGTAAAATGGAGATGATAAGAGCACCCACGCCCTGGGACTATTGCTTAGAACAATGTCTGGCACATAGGAAACAGCTCAGTCTATAGCATATTGTTTTTAGCAGTAGGATAATTGAATGTAGAATTACTGTCTGCGTACAATTAGCGTATGAAATAAAACAAGCGAATGCACTGGGTAAACAGGAAAATGTCTTCCCTGCATAAAGCGTCAGTATTAGCAGAGTTGGCTCTGCAACTATGATGTAGTCATAGGTCATAAAATTAACATGCACGGAATATTTACTCTTTATAAAACCCTGACAGTTGTTCCCTTTAGGGACTTGAGGAGAGCTGCCCAAATCGAATCCCTGGAGAAGAAAACTGCCTCAGAAGAAAGATGACCCTTAGATAAACAACCATAAACAGATTTCAGTATCATCATCAGAGCAACAAATCACCCTTCAAAAACGCCAGCTGACAGCTCTGTGATCCAGTACTGATGGGAACGTAAACCCTGCTGGGGTGAAATAATTGAGGGAGATATGGCTGGATTAGATGTCATCTGAGGGGTTTATGTTCTAGAATTATTGAACCAGTCGCTGGATCTCCCGGTCCTGCTTTACACGGCGAGGCAATACTTAAGATTTTGTGGCTGCTCCAAGTTTCTCTCCCTCTGCCCTGACTTCTGGCCCTGGATTTGTTTAGATGAACTGGATTTCCTGGGTGTGACTTGAAATAAATTAGCCCTGGGAATGCCTGCCTCCCCGCCAGCTTCCCACTGGTTTCTGGCACATACTGCTTTATTCGAAGTGCTTAGAAGCACTTTTAATAGCCCCTCAGCCTCACCAAGAGAAAAGAACTAGTCATTGATCCGCTGGCCCCACTCACAGGGAAGAATTGACTTAACGACCAGACGGCTCGGTGTGCTGCGATGCAGTGTGAGGCGCTGGGAGATAATCTAGCAAAAGCAGGAGTCAGGGCAAAAGCAGAGCCCTGGGAAGGGCCGGAGCACCAGGCTGCCTCTCGCTGTGGCTTTTTGTGGCCCATCTCAGCCCGGCCACCCGCCCATCCCATCTATCGCTGCCTGGATTCATTCAGGAAATCCCACCTTCATATTTTCACTTGAACTATGAAAATCACGTGATTTTGCACTTGCTCTCGACCAGTCACTTGTGCCCTTTCCCCAGGTGCTTATGTGAGGAAGCCACGAATGAGAAAAAAAAAAGGAGACTGTAGGTTTTAATTCCATGAAATGAGAATGTACTGTCTCCACAGCATAGTGGGGAGCACAAAAGAAGGGGTGTGGTCATTCGCTCTTTTTTTGGCGGGGTCTTTTTAGGGCTGTGACCCACGGAAGTTCCCAGGCTAGGGGTCGAATCGGAGCTACGTCTGCTACCAATGCCACAGCCACAGCCACGTGGGATCCTTAACCCACTGAGCAAGGCTAGGGATCAAACCATTCGCACTTGAAAATGTGACAGCTTCTGGGTGTCTCAGATCTAAAGCTGGGAGGGAGCGGTAAGTTTTCTGTGCAGCAAGAATCTTCTTCGAAAGAACGTCCAAGTTCACCAAGTGTTCAGTGTTAACATTTGGCTTCTAAATCCGGGTGATTCATTCAGTAATTTGACAGCCATTGAGGATTTTTAAAAAATGTAAAAGTTCAAACGGAGCCTGCAGATGATCAAATCCAACATTCAGTTACAGATGAAGAAACAAAGGCCACAACAGTAGTTGTGATTCACCCAAGGTCATTTACAGGAAGGTGGCTGAGCCAACTGGAAGCCTCGAGAACTCTCCATTCCCTGGTCCACAGAATTTCCACATGCTCCTTGGAGTTCCCGTCGTGGCTCAGCGGGAATGAACCTGACTAGTATCCATGAGGATGTGGGTTCGATCCCTGGCCTCTCTCAGTGGGTTGAGAATCTGGCATTGCTGTGGCTAGCCTGAGAACTTCCATATGCCACAGGTGTGGCCCTAAAAAGGAAAAAGAGAGTGAGAGGGAGGGGGTTAAATAAAATTTTAGGCATTCCTATTTCTGAAGATGTTTCTGGGGAATCTTCAAAGTAAAAAAAGCAAACTCAAGAAGAAAATCAAACCCGAGCTCTTAGGCAAGTTGGTTTCCCTTAAGCCCAAGTCGTCTATTAAAAACTTTTAAAAATAAAGTTTTCCCCCCAGGGTATAAAAGAGAACTCTTAGATGGGGTTCGTGGGACAGAGATATGGAGAAGGGGCAGTGGAAAATGAACATTGCTGGCCTGCCTTGTGTGAGAGGAGACTGTAGCTTTAGTTTTGCCCATTAAAATCATGTGAGCGTACAAATTTTTGGCAGAAAATGAAATGATGCAAACAGATGTAGAGAGCAGTGTCTGAATACCCAAAGAGATTTGTCTTAAAATATAATGATATAAAATAGAAAAAAAAAAAAAACTTTGTTTCTGAGCATCTGTTTTTATCTTACGAGAAATCATCAGAGGCAAGAGGGTAAGACTGTTCTGGAACTTCGTAAATACCCAAATCAAGGTATGAGGGGAGGGTTCTGGGGCTCAGGGTTCAATATCAGACCAAGAGGAATGACAACAACTCGGGAGGCAGTGTTGCCATGGCAACAGGTGCCAAGACCCAGCTGGCTGCAGGATTTTCGGGATCATCCGCTTCCGAGGCCCTGGTGTACCTCAGCCCCAGGCAGACCTGTTCAAGGTCATTGCCTGGCACCTGGTGATTCTGTCACCGAATTTGATTTCCTTGGGGCGTATCTGTTAGCACCTTCTACAGCTTCCAAAAGTCAGACAATACAGGGAGAGAAAGGCCCTTGGGGCCAAGAACCAGAATTGAATTTCCTATAAAAATAGCAGCACTACCGAAGCCTCTATTCCCTATGGCTCTTCCGTGCAAACCATACCCAGAGCACATCCCCAGGGTGTAGGAGAAGCAACTTGGGGATTGATCATGGGCTCTGTGAACTGCAGACTGTGCAAATATTTGCTTGCAGAATAGGAGGTGAGACGCTACCTCAGTTATGATTCCTAAAACTAAATTCTTTCTGTTTTGCGCATCAAAACACTGATAAAGTTCTGGAAGGATGCACCCGTCGGATAGCAGTGGCTACTTTTCAGTATGCGTGCTCTGAGGTATCTGAGGAGGTAGAAAAGGCTTTCTGGATCTAGTGGGAGTAATTTTGAATTATAAATAGGAACCACCTAAGCAAACAAGAGAAAGACGCTATTTCAGACAAAAGGTCTGACCGGTACCAAGCTGTAGGAACATGAAAGAGGTTAGTATTCTAGGATAGTAATTACCAGTAATTCAGTATGGTCAGAATATAGGATACATGGGAAAAACTTATCAGAAATGAGATTGGAAAAGGGGGCAGGTATTTAATCATTAACGGCTTGGTGTCTAATTCCAAATAATTTTAATTTTTTTTCTAAAGGCTATAAAGAGCCCCTATCTCATTACAAATAATAGAAGGATCATCCAAGAGTGATTCAAATAATAAGGCTATCTATTGTCTCATGTATTAGTCAGCTCTGAAGCAATAACAAATATCCCCAAGAGCTCAGTGTCTTACAACAGTATTCACTGCTCACACTACATGTCAGCTGTTGGCCCCTCTTCCGTGCGAGATGCCTTCCTATTCCGGGATCCCGGCTGAAGAAGCATTCCTCTCCATTCCTATGACATACCCGCCATTCTTATGCCAGAGGGAAAAGGAAAATGGTGGACCCACGCAATGACACAAAGTTTCTGCTTGAATATGGCGTCACCTCCATTCACATTTCATTGAGCAATTCAAGAAAAGCTAAGCTTTATATCAATGTTGCAAATAATTCTACTCCTTCCCAGGGGGGCACCTCAACTCACAGGGCAGTGGGTGGGATGGTACGAACCTCCCATAGGGAGAAGAGTAGCAAATCACTGGGAACATAATGCAATTTTTCATAACTCACATAACAAGGAATATAGAGGTAGGTGGCGCCAAGTTTGGGATAGCCATTCAGTGACGTCATTATGGACAGTCTCTTCCCATCTTTCTGCTCTACTCTTCATCACGGTGACTTTTGTTCTCACTCTTATCCCCTCATGTCACAAGATGGCTGCTACAGCTCTAACCTTCACATCACCTCCTACCTCTGAGGCAACCCCCTCCCCTTCCTTCTCCTTCTCTAGTCCTCCCTTTTTATCCGTATGAATCCCTGAAGTCTGCAGCTGACTTTGTCTGTGATTGCATTGGCCAGAACTGGGTCAAGACCCTACTCCTAAGTCAATCTCTGACACAGACCAGCAGAATAAACACGTTTGGTTTAGAGCAGCTGGATGTGAAGCAGAGACCTATTTCCTTGAGGACAGCTCTGCCCCATTCCTGAACACAATTAAGGTGCTTTTATCAAAGGAAAGTAGGGACTTGGCTTTTAGATAGGCTCACACTACATCTGATGAAGAGGTTTTTAAACAGTAGAGTGATGGGCTTATATTTACACTTTATGAAGGTCATCTTGGCTAAAGACTGAAAGGTGGTTTTGATGGGGATGAGACTGAAGACGGTGAGACCACTTCAAAGACTAAGGAAGCTCAAACAGAAGGACCGAGCAAGTACAGTTGGCCTTACTTGTTAGAAGACTAGCGACTCAGAGACACAGAGGAAAACATGACGAGGGCAACAAGATTACCTCCAGTCTCTACTTGGTTAAGGAGCTGAGGTTTCCAGTCCTCCACCTCTAAGCCCAAGGCTCTCAGGTCCTCAGGGGTCTACCATCACTTTGGCCATGGACCTCAACTTGCCAACGTGGGGACCCACAGAGGCTCCTTCATCCAGGGGAATTCCCTAAGTCTGGGAAAACCAAGATTGTGATGCTAAGTGAAAGGTCATTAGTCATGATTCGTGACTAAGTATGAATCATGAAATACAGGATTTCGGCTGTCTTTCTATCATACTTCGTGGCAGATGCCCAAATCAATTGAGCATTGTCCTTTCACCAAGAGATCTTCCTGAAGCTACGCTCTTCTAAAGCTTTGGGATTTCCCCCGTGGTCTTGAGGATGCCCTCACAAAGACCTTGAGGAAAAGTAAATCTCTTACGAGGGCTCATCTGTTTTCGGTTTTTATTAGCAACCAAAACACAGGCTTTTCTAGTGATTAAAGTAGACATCCACGTGAACCGCAATGTTGAGTCAAAAATGAGATGAGACAACCAAGCCAGAAAATCTCTGCTCTGACTCTAATACAACAGAAACAGAAAAGCAGAAAGAGGCTAGTGAGATTGATCTTCGTCGTGGTTTATCCATCAGTTCAGAAGACACGTTTCCTTGAGGAAACGTATCCCCCGTAAGTTTAAGCATCAGCAGGATGGGTTGATTTACACGCACTGTGAAATGATTAACACCATAGGTTAGCTGACATCTGTCTTTCCATACAGATGCAACAAAAACAAAAGAAAACAATTTTCTACTTATAATAAGAACTGCTAGGATTTATCCTCTTAATGACTTTCCGACATACCCCACAGCAGTGTTGGCCACAGTCGCTCTCCTCCTTATCTTACTGGAAGTCTGACCACCTTTGATTAGCTTCCTCCAGCCCCCTCTCCCCCAACCCTCCACCCTTGTAACAGGTCTGATCTCTTTTTCCTATGAGTTTGGTGGTTAGGGGGGGTTGTTCGTTTTTCTTTTTAGGGCCGCACCTGTGGCATATGGAAGTTCCCAGGCTAGGGGTCTGATCGAAGCTGCAGCTGCCAGCCTACACCACAGCTCACAGCAACAGTCATTTCTTGAAACAGAAAATGCTTTTCACTAATCTTTTATTACTATAGTTTATTTACAATGTTCTGTCAATTTCTGCTATACAGCAAAGTGACACAGTTATACATACATACATATATATACACACACACACAAACCCATTTCTTTTCTTATATTATCTTCTATCATGTTCCATCTCAAGTGATTGGATATAGTTCCCTGCGCTGTACAGCAGGACCTCCTTGCTTATCCATTCTAAATGTAATAATTTGCATCTACCAACCCCAACTCCCCATCCATCCCACTCCCTCCCCCTCCCCCTTGGCAACCACAAGTCACTAATCTTTATCTAAATGATCTGCTCAGCTCTCTGCTTAGATATCTTTGACCACACACACACACACACACAAAGACTTTGCACAGAATAACCTCCTACCGGTCTCCTCCTCAGCCTGTCTCCTGCCTGCATCTGTCATGATGGCTCTTTTCTATTCCCCAAACCAAGTCTTCACACTTTTTCTAATTATCCTCCATTTGACTGACTCAGATTTCTGAGCTTTTTATAATTCCAGTAAGAAAGGCCACAGAACACCTAGACAGACTGGGATTTTGGAGAGAGGAGTGAAGTGTAGGGGGAGCTTGACCCCCGTATTCTAGCTTTGATGCAAAGTTCATAGCTGCCCAAGTTGGTGACCCTCCACGCTGCCCCTATGGCCGCAGAGACTTTCCTGGGCAGGTGTTCGCCTCCAGCTGCCCTGGACAGGGCCTGGTCACTCTTGGCATTGTCAAGAGAATCCCTAGGACTCATGTGCTGACCTGGGGGGAGGGGTACAAGTCTTTCAGCAGAGCCTGCATCTCTAGCAATGACGGGCTAGTATAGGAAATTAACCTCAATGGCAGCTCTGGGGACCTTTGGAATATTTCCCCAGATGGAAATGCCCTTTGGGTCCCTCGAGGCCCAAAAGAGCCATGACAGCCCCCAAGCCCCCTTTGCAGCATCTTCTGTCCAGACTCCGAGTGATATGATGTCACCGACTATTTTGCTGCTAGGAGGATTGAATTGCTTCCTAACCCAGCTGCCTCCATCACCAAACCTCGATGCCCCACTGGGTCAGAGACTGACCAGGCTTCAGCCCCAGTGAGTTCTCTGGAACGCTAAATGGAAATATTCAAATTACCCAGCCCTCGGGGACAGAGGACAGTGAACTCCTGCATGCCAGGAGAAGAGCCTCTCTTGTCCATAGTAGCTGTAATATTGCCCTGTGTCGACTTGACACCACCGCGCCCCTTCTTCCCCATCAGACCATACATTCTATGAGAGCTGGGGTGCATCCTGCTCACCTTGGATTTCCTGGCACTGATTGCAGTGCCTGCACCTGCAGAAGGAAGGCTCAAAAAGCACCTAATGAGTAGAAGCGTAGTTTCAAGAACATCTGGGAGTTCCCGCCATGGCTCAGCGGTAAAGAACCTGACTAGGAGCCATGAGGACACAGGTTTGATCCCTGGCCTCACTCAGTGGGTTAAGGATCGGGCATTGACACAAGCTACGGTATAGATAGCAGATGCGGCTTGGATCTGGCGTTGCTGTGGCTCTGATGTAGGGCCGGCAGCTGCAGCTCCGATTTGACCCCTAACCTGGGAACCTCCATATGCTGCAAGTGTGACCCTAAAAAGACACACACATACACACACACACAGAATACCTAAATTTTACAATCCTGAACAGCTGCCAGGGAACTAAGCAGAGGGAGGTAAGAGCTCTGACTTCTTGCTCTGGACGAGGCTTAACCCAACCAGTCTGCCACCCTGAATAAACCCAACCCATGTCTCTGGGACTCAGCATTTCTCTTCTCGTCCTGTTTTTGTTTTGTCTAAACACAGATCAACAGAAGTCAGGATCACTGGCCACACTCCCCCCTTTCTACCAGGGGCCCCAGAGCTCCAACGCCACTCTGGAGCCCAGGGCCGCCCCGACATCCCGTGATCTCCCAGGTCACAGGCGCACCCCACCCACTTCTCCTGCCACCAAGACCCAACAGCACAACCCTAGTTCAGACGGGCCACATCTGAGAAAGGATTTGATTTACTGTATCTTCCTTCCGGCCACTGCTGGCCCAAAACTCCTTCACTCATCAGCCAGTAGGACGACAGGTCAGGAGATGGAGTCGGTTCTGAGGAACTTGTCTTGATTAGATGCATGCTAGCCAAGTGTCAGCATGGCTCAACTCAAACCCTTCTTCGGTTTGGACAAGAAAAAGATGTGAGCTTTCTAACACCGTCCGGGGAAGTAACACTTGTAGAGCAACTTCGGGAAAGAATTGGGCAGCATCCCTGAGAATGTTCGGTGATCTTAATCCGTTTCTAGGATTCCATTTCTCCCTTGGAGAACACATGTGTGACTAAGGTAATAATGAAAAGAATAAAGCATGCACAAGGGTGTTGCTTATAATACTGAAAAACTGGAAACAAACAAAATACCCATCCACAGAGAGGGACAATATAAACTGATATATCCTACCGTAGCAGTATTAAATCATATTTATTGCATACAGTTGTGGAAGAGCAATAACTTCTTTGTACTAACACGGATAGGTCTCTAAGACACACTAAATTAAAAGAAAAAAAGCAAATGCAAACGACCTGGTAGGAGCCTATTTGCTTAAATCACACACACACACATGCACACAGACACACACAAAAAACCTAAATATTTTCTATAAATACACTAGGCATGCAAATCAATTGGAAAAGTACACATCAATCTACTCGCCATAGAGTTACCTTGGAGTGGAGGGCAGAGAAGAAGAGAAAGGAGCAGAAGAACTGAAGGTATTAGTCAAGAGAGATTATGGTCTTATGTGTAATATCTTAATTTTTACTAGAAGAATATATTCATAGGTATCTTGCAAAATTAAATTTTAAAAGAGAGAAGAAAAATTCTGCATCTCTCTGCCTCTACAGGGGAAGGAAGACTATTGGAACTAAAGCAAAAGAGCAGTTCTTAGAATCAGTGCGATGGTCTGGGGTAGGATTGGCTTTTTTTAGGGCTGCACCCCTGGCATACGGAGGTTCCCAGGCTAGGGGTCAAATCAGAGCTACAGCTGCCGGCCTACGCCACAGCTACAGCAACACCAGATCCGAGCTGCATCTGCAGCCTACACCACAGCTCACGGCAACGCCGGATCCTTAACCCACGGAGCAAGGCCAGGGATCGAACCCGCAACCTCATGGTTCCTAGTTGGATTCATTTCCACCGTACCACAATGGGAACTCCAGATTGTCCTTTTATATGATCAGAATGGCAGGGTTTAAATAAAGTCACTGTGAACATTCTCAATATAAAAATATAAATCCTCGCTTTGAGAATTCTTTGCTGAGAAGGGATGCTAGGAATTAGGCAGAAAGTTCGACTAGATAAACTCTAGCATGTAATTCCTAGAATGCAGTGTAATCGGTCAATACATCATGACAACAGCCCCACTCTACCAGACATCAGCGTGTGCCTGCCACGGTGCTAAGTGTGTCACACGCAGCCTGTCTTGGTCAATTATGGTAACTCTGCAGGTGTGTGCAAGTATTCCTATCCTAGAAGCGAGGACCACAAGTTCAGACTAAGTAGTGAGCTGAGATATAAAACCAGGTCTGTCTTTCTTCCAAGGCCACTGTCTTAAGCACTACACTATTCCACGCGAGAAATTAGGGGACTCGGCCTGCTTGAAGTGGGTTAGGTATTTGTAATTAACAAAGGCATAAGGGGTCCTTTCTAAAATGCTTCCCAGATGACAGAATAGCCCTACCGTTTACTGGGTACCATGGGATAGTTTCTCTACATCCCATAAAATGAAGTTGCCTCCAAAGAACATTTTTCTGGACCTGACAACCCTCAAGTTCTGTCCCAGGAGCTGTGTGATCATGGAGTTTCCTTGTCATGTGGAAGAGGTTGGCGGAAAAGGAAAATGAGTCCAGACGGGCAGATCTGAATGGTGTAGCAGAGGAAACGCCGTCCCCGTGAACACGAGCAGCTGGGTGTCTGGATGCATCATAAAATTTTATTGTGAGATGCACAGATGATGGGCCCAGCTGCAAAGCATCAGGCGTGTTTATCATGATCTCCCAGCCCATGCTGCCTCGGCTCCCCTTTGACACTATTTTTTTGTGGGCTTAACCTAATTGAGATGAAGCCATTCAAACGACTTCAAGGGGCAGCCCTGCTGGGAGGCACAGCGTAGACTCCCAGGTCTGAAGGTCGTCTTGCCGTGGGACAGGGTGGACGAGACCAGGAGTGGGGAAGAGAGGGTATGAACTCGAGCAGGCGGCGTGACCTAACGTTTCCTGAGCGTGGAGGGGACATCCATGTCTGACCGACGTCATCAGTTATCAGGCTGGGGGGGCAGCATCCTCTTGGCCGCCACTTGGTCATTTGGTCACCAATTGCTACCGAGCTCTACAACTGCGCATGTGTATGCTATGTATGTTTCTGGTCCAAAGAATTAGACAATTGACAGCCTAAAAATTGTTTGATTCTCTCTCTCTCTCTCTCTGCACCCATCCCATGTATCTGGGCCTTTACAGGCAGTTCTCTCCTGGGTAATAATTCCTTCTTTTAGATAAAGGTTTGCCTTTTCCCTAAAAGACTATGACATTCTCAATCAGGGTTCCTCCTGAACCACAGGACAGAGAAAATGGTTTTGAGTGACTCTTTTTCTCTCTCCCAAGGATAGTACATAATTAGTACCATTCTAGACACCTAGGAATGAAGTTAAGTCGTTACCTACAAAGGCTGTGTTATGCATGAGGACCTAATGTGCTTGCCGAATTCCCGTTGAGAGGTGCTTGCTTAAGCCTTAAACTTTATACAGCTGTAGGAGTAAGCCATCAACTTTCCTACTAGAAAAGTGTCTTACAAGTTGTCAAGTTCAACATCCCCTTTTTACACATGAATTCCTAAAGATGTCTGGAAAAGTGACCCAGCAGGCCCTACCTGAACCGCTCAACCATCGGAAGCAAAAAACATCATTTGTGGAGAAGCCTCACTGCTAGCAATCCTGCCTCTGGAGGGGAAGGAAAGGACCAGAATGTGGGGAGCCTTGAACTCTAGATCAAAACACTCGGACGCCTCTTGTATTTCGTGGAGACCCATCAGCTCCTCTGCTCTCAGCAGGGCCCACACAATCCCAACAGGTTCTCCTCCGATTCTGCCACATCCTACCCTCTTAGTTCCAGAAGCAGATCCACAGACATGCTGACAAGTTTAGAAAGGCACAACCAGCAGGGAGATGCTATCCATAGGCAATGCCATCCATCTCACCTACAGAGATTTACCTGGCACAGTAGACAGTGCCCTACGGAACACTGTCACTTCCTGTCACCTACCAAGAGGCCCCTGTACCTCCTTGACTAACTTGCAAACAGCCTGTCATGATTTCTCCTGTTTTCTCACATCAAGCCTGGGCTGAGGTTTCAGGTGTCAAGTTGCTGCCTGAAGGGAGATTTATAGTCCTGTTATCAGCTCTTGACAGCAAGAGGCTGTGGTCTCATGGTGGGGAAAGTGCCCGGCAGGAAAAGCCACAAGCAGGGCTGCTGGTCAGCACCTGGAATCACCCGTGCCCACACCGTCCCCAGGGGCAGGTGGACTGGGCTGAGCACTGGGAATAGGAATGTTCCCGCAGGTCCTGGAAAGCGGCGCCATCCCCTCGAGTGTGGCTTTGCCCACAGCTCAGTCCACTGTCACCCACTTCAGAGGTGTTCAATCCCTCCGGCGATGGGGAGAGCCTGTGACAGCTGCATGGGAAGGAGGAGGTCACGATAAGTGGAGAGGGAGGGAGAGGACCCCTTGGGGGCTTAGTCAAGCCCATGCTCAGACCACCGAAGAGGCATGCTGCGGGCCTGTCCAGTGTGACCTCCGAGGACAAAAGTGACATGTATCAAGACAAACTTCTACGAGTCAGGCATGGGCAACGGGGGGTAGGCAGAAACAAATCCCATTGTCATAGCAACCACCCGTTTTCTCTCCAGCTCTGTCAACCACCTGCTATTGTGGGACTTTGCCCCCACTTCTAACAAATCCTCCTCACTACATATATAAATAAATAGGTGGAAAAAACACATACATATATAGAGAAAGAAAATATATATATATATAGGAAATATATCTTATATAAAATTAAAATTAGTATAAGTATAGATTATGATTATTACATATTATAGATTGTAAGGATAATTTATATATTAATATATAAATACATATAGGCAATCTATATATTTTCCTATAAGTGTTTTCAAATACCTATCCTCCTCGTGTCCTCCTTTTATCAGCATATGCCCCATGTGACAAACTTTTAAACACAGCTTCTATACACAGTGTTTCATAAATGTCTTAAATACACTATAATGTACTAATTGCTTCCCCATCCTCAGCTGCCCCCCCCGCTTGCCGTATCCTGAACACACGTCCCCTGCCACCTGCCTTGTTGATGATGAGGGGTGTCCTAGGAGAGACCCTCTCTGTCCCCCTCCCTGACCCACAGCTCTCTCCCAGATTGCAGGCGTGGGCAGAGAAGGGGAGAGCAGACTCCCTCTGACTTCAGGGAAACCCCGACCCTAAGCAACGGAGAGAACCATGTCGTTCTTCCAGGCCTCTGCTCCCGCTGCCGGCAGAGGTCAGATTTTCCAGCAGGCTTTAGGCTGGAGGTGCCCCTCACGGCCTTCAACCTGCTGCCCGGATAGCAGCTGCGGAGTCAGAGCCGGGCTGAACCTGAGCAGGTGACCCCAGAGGAAACGGCTCGAGTGTGCCCGTGAGCAGCTGTCTCCTTGGGAGCCCTGCTCAAAGCACAGCCTCTCCAAGACTCTTCCCCGGTTTATCCTGAGTAATTGAGCAGGGACTGAATGGCACTCAACAAATATTTACGGAGTGCTCATTACATGGAGAATGTGCTGTCAAGGAGATATTTCTGTTCCGCTCAATGCGGCTAACATTTCTTTGGAAGCGTTTATTAGTGAGAAGTGGAGGGTCATGCGCTCTAAAACATCCTGCCTGGTTCACATCCAGACTCAACATCTCTTTGGATATTTGAAAGTTAAATGAGTTAATATCTCCAAAATAATTAAAAGCATGCCCAATGCACACGATGTGTCTTAATCATGATTAAGTGGTACTTGGTACTTGGTACTTAGTACAGAGGTACTTGGCTGCTGGGAAGCTACAACCAATGGAAGAGAAGTCACTGAGACAGAGCATTTCAAAAAAGCCATGTTCTCAATCAACCACGACACACAGACAGATCCCCAGCGCTTCACAGGTCCACGGCCACATCGAGAACAATTTTTCAACGTGGAATAAGTCAAACAGAGAAAGACAAAGATGATATCACTTATACATGGACTCCTGACCATATGAAGGAACTTACTTACAAAACAGAAACAGACTCACAGACACAGAAAACAAACGTAGAGTTACCACGGGGACATGGGTAGGGGAAGGGGTAGATTAGGAGTCTGGGATTAGCAGACACGTGCCCTACCATCTATAAAACAGATAAACAGCAAGGACCTACTGTATAGCACAGGGAACTATATTCAGAATCTTGTAATACCCTATAATGGAAAAGACTAAGAAAATGTGTATTTATATAAAAAACTAGGGAGTTCCTGCTATGGCTCAGCGGAAACAAATCTGACTAGCATTCATGAGGATGCAAGTTCGATCCCTGGCCTTTCTCAGTGGGTTAAGGATCCCGTGTTGCTGGGAGCTGTGGTGTAGGTCGCAGATATAGACTTTCCTCATGTAAATCACTGAGCTGAGTGGAGAGAAAATACTGCAATATTGGGTAGAGCAGGGAATAATGCCAAGCTTGCACCAAAGAAAAATCACATATTACTAGAAAATATAAGAAAGTTATTTCATAAGTATATAAAAAAGTACTACTGGGCCACATCCAGGTCTGCTCAAACGGAGAACTCAAGAATACTTTTGTCTTCTGATAACACATTACCCAACTAAAATACTAAGGTAAAACAGCATTTATTGGGAGTTCCCTTCATGGCTCAGTGGGTTTCAAGCCTGACTAGTATCCATGAGGATACAGGTTCGATCCCTGGCCTTGCTCAGTGGGTTAAGGATCCGGCGTTGCTGTGAGCTGTGGTGTAGGTCACAGAGGCAGCTTGGATCCTTTGCTGCTGTGTCTGTGACACTGGCAGCTGCAGCTCCAATTCGAACCCTAGCCTGAGAACTTCCATAGGCCCCAGGTGCAGCCAGTCATGAGAAGCAAAAAAAATAAAATTTATTATCTTGCATGACAAAAAGCCTGGAGGAAGTTGGTTCAACAGTTGATCCATTTCATCTTTAAGCCCACTGACTTAATCTTTAAGCACCCATCCCCATGGATACAGAGTGGCTGCCATTGTTCCAGTCATCACAGGAAGGCATGATAATGTTCAGCAAAGAATCTCCCATGAGCCTCTTTGTTTAGAGTCACGTGTCCCTCAAATCCCATGTGCCAATATTGAATCACATGGTCAAGCCCCAGCTGCAGTAGAGGTTGAGAAAGCCAGTGTCTGACAATTCTAGCCTCTGTGATGGAACATGAGCTGCATTAGAAAAGTGTGTAACCAAACTAAAAAATTTTTTAAAAACTTAAAAAAGAGGTACAAACTACTAATAAAAAATAAACAAGTTACAAAGATATGTTGTACAGCACAGGGACTAAAACCAGTATTTTATAATAATTATAACTGGAGCATAATCTATAAAATTTTGACTCAGTATGTTGCATACCTGAAACTGATGTAATATCGCAAGTCAACAATACCTCGAAAAAAGTAAGAAATTCTGGAAAACCTATTATTTCAAAAAAAAAAAAACCCGCAAAATATAATGTCTACTAAAAACTCAAAAAAAAAAAAGAAAGAAAAAGAAAAGTGTATAACCAAGAATGTCTGCCTAGCAAATAAGTGACTTGTGCAGAAACTGTGGATGTTTATTCAAACACTGTGAGTTTTTATTATCCTATAATAATAGTTGTGTATTAATTATTATTAGCTTATTAGATGTGGCATTAAAACATTTAATCCCCGCAATTGTGCAGCCAAATAGTCTAGTCTTTCAAAATGGATGGACCACAACCACGGAAAGGCTGAGCACTAGTTTAGGACACGGTAGTAAGTGGTACTCATGCAAATGAAACGCTATGGAGGCGACTGGAGAATAAGCCAGGAGGTCTCCATATATCCATATGACACTCATCCCTTCATTCATTTCATAATTAGCTTTTGAACATCTGCTATGTATCTGGAAGCATTTACCACAGTGAGTAAAGCTAAGTCCCTGCCCTCATGGAATTTACACCTAGTGTGTGTGACCCCATCACCTTTAGTCCCCAAGACCCCAAGAGTGTATCATCCTAGGTTTCCAGGAGTTTTTATTAATGCGCTTCTCCATGTCTCTTTTGCCAGTACTTGTGTGCTTATACTCTGCTTCTTGGCAACTTTGTCTCGTGTCTATAAATGTTCTGATACAAGTGTGTCCTGTCTCCATCAGGTCTGCCAAGTTTGAAGAATAAGAAAAGAACTTCCATGAATTTGGAACCCCCACAAAGGACATACTATTCATCTTAGTTACAGTGGCAATTTGGCAGAGTAGAAAAAATGCAGACTAGGGCACTCAGCCTAACGTTCTTACTTCTTAGCCATATAGCCTTGGACAGGGTATTTCTTGAGCCTGTGTTTCTCCGATGACAGTGAGCAAGTTCAGAGCGCCCGTGTTGCTCTAAATGCTGTAATTACACTAAGCCTTGGTGCAGAGCTCACCCAAAGTTAAGCTGCAGGGGCTGGCGTGCTGGAGACACTCCGTAAGTAATGGACTTCCCTGCTACCTGACCTTCTCCTTTCATCGGCCACTTGTTAAATAAAGCCAACCCCTAGCAGCAGGTGGCCAAGCCAGTCAATCGATGCCTGCACATGGCATGGGGATCTGCTAATTGCTCCACAGGCTCCAAAATCTAAATTGGTAAGGTGGCTCAGCTGCCAAGGACACCAAGTTTTCCTCTGTGCCTCCAGCTGCCCGCAGCCCCGCTCCTGAGAATTCCAGTGAAAACTCTCATTCTCTGGAGACAGCTCAGCAGTGCGCACTGTTTAAAAATAAGTCACTTGGACCCTGACCTGACATTTAGGAGGAAACAGAAGACAGTTAGTGCCCTCTTTGATTTCTTTACCATCAAGAAAAAAAAAAAATGAAACGAGGGGGATTTTGACACTTGTCTCATGATTCAGCTTCTCAGCTGTCACCCTGACTGTTCCCGGACTACGCGTGAGGTGAACGGAGGGCCTGAGAAGAGGCAAGGAATCTCAAGAAAACGTCAAGCTCCACTATGTATTCGGGTGGCAGAGCACGGTATAGACTCACTGTCATGAATTAAATCATGAGTATTACTATTTCTGCATAGACAAATGTGTGCTGAGGTTTTTTCCCACATAATCAACTGAGTCTCCCAGCAACTCAAAAAAGAAAAAGAAAAAAACAAAACAAAACAAAAAAACACATCTGCTCTTGTGAGCTCTCTCATCACAGATGTCCTTCCTGAGTTTTAAACCACGGCATCGGCCTGGGCTTCCTGCTAGGAAGTATGGGTAACTTAGCATGTGTTGGGGAAGAGCCTGAGCACATATTTTTTCCTTTGCCATTCTAGAAGCATGGCGTGGAACCCATACATCAAAGCCTCACCATGTCCCTGGCACATCCTCTCCTAGCTGCTGGACCTGTAGTGGTTGAATGTAGCCGAATGGAGTGGAGACGTGGAGGAGGGAGGGAGGGAGGGGAAACAGATGGAGAGAGAAAGCTCCCCCCCACCCCACCCCGCCCCCAAGGGCCCCTGTCTATGGAGCTGTGTCCTCTTAAAGAAAAAGAGTAGTGTCCAGAATCCCCAGAGGCCGGGGATCGAACCTGCATCCTCATGGGTACTAGTCAGATGCATTACCTCGGAGCCACAGCAGGTACTCCAACTATGACATTTAGACTGGATAAGCAATGAGGTCCTGCTGTACTGCACAGGGAGCTCTCTCCAATCTCTTGGGATAGACCATGATGGAAGCTAACATAAGAACAAGAAGGTATATATGTGTATGACTGGGTCACCGTGCTGTACAGCAGAAATTGACTCAACCCTGTAAATCAGCTATACCCAAATACAAATAAATTATATTTTAAAAGAAAATATCTCAGAAGTCACTTGTTTTTGAATGGCGCTGTGTTAGGTAGCATTACACGGACATGCCCGTTTTGTCAGAACATTCGGGTATAATGGGAAGTAGGGCTCAGTTCGGCCCCCCTGGAATAAAACCACAAAGCAAGGTATTCACAGAGGGCAAAAGATGTGGGCAGCACAAGTCAGGATATTCGGAGTTACTTTCCACCTCCCTCACCTCACCCAGGCCAGCACATGAAGACATGGCTCTCATGGAGTTCCCGCCGTGGCACAGTGGTTAATGAATCCAACTAGGAACCATGAGGCTGCGGGTTCAATCCCTAGCCTTGCTCAGTGGGTTAAGGATCTGGCATTGCTGTGAGCTGTGGTGTAGGTTGCAGATGCGGCTTGGATCCCACATTGCTGTGGCTCTGGCGTCGGCTGGCAGCTACAGCTGCAATTGACCCCTAGCCTGGGAACCTCCATTTGCCGTGACTGAGGCCCTAGAACAGGCAAAAAGACCAAAAAAAAAAAAAAAGACATGGCTCTCAGCATCCCCTTACGACCTTAGCTTAGGTTCTCATGTGCAAAGAGTCAGAACTTTCCATGCACCTGTGAGGAGAGGGGCTGTGGTCCAGAAGGCCTAAAGGAAGGTCGGTGGTCTCAGGGTCCCTCTCCTCTGGCTTCCCCCACATCTTCCATGATTCCTGCTAGTAAGGGATTCATTTCATTCTTCTTGGACTAAAGTATGTTTTTTTCTCTTTGACTTTAAAATGTAAGCAGCTCTGGAGTTCCCTTTGTGGCTCAGCGGTGACAAACCCAACTAGAATCCATGAGGATGCGGGTTCTATCACTGGCCTTGCCCAATGGGCTAAGGATCTGGCGTTGCCCTGAGCTGTGGTATAGGTGGCAGATCTGTGGTGTAGGCTCGGATCTGGCATTGCTATGGCTGTGGTGGAGGCTGGCAGTGCAGCTCCAATTCGACCCCTAGCCTGGAAATTTCCATATGCCTCGGGTGGAGCCCTAAAAAACCAAAAACCAAACAAACAAAAAAACGAGATATAATAGTTTGCATCTACCAAAAGCAAACTCCTCTTCCATCCCACTCCCTCCTGCTCCCCCTTGGCAACAAGTCTGTTCTCTGTGTCCATGAGTCTGCTTCTGTTTTGCAGATAGGTTCATCTGTGCCATATTTTCTGAAGATAATAATCCTGAGAAACTGGTCCCCATCTCCAGCAGATATTTGCTCCCAAATGGACAGTGAATTCACTGTAGTCCCCAGATCGAAATGCAGGGTGAGCTTTCAACTGCAGGGGATTTCTGGGGGGCCTCCCTTCTAATCCATTATAAGTACACACGCGCTGCCTGCAATGATAATCTGCCTGCAGTGGAGCAGAACTGGAATGTCCCTCAGCCACCCCATGTCATCTCGCTCGGCTCCAACACCGTTCTGTTTGTACTCCTCCATCACCTTCATTTGTTTAAGAGGCCTGACAAGGCAAACACTCCTGATGCGATGTTTACATTGCAGCTTTTCACTGGAGCTTATTAAACTCATCGTTACTTCATATAAGCTGCAGATATGTGACTAGGGCCCGTGAGTGTTGACAGTGAGTAACAGACACCCTGTCACAAGGTAACGTGTTTATATACTCCACTGGGTGCCTGGTGGATTTTGTCCCTGTAAAACTATCACAGATAATGAAGCTACTATCAGATAAGCAGCCATAATAAATGGCCACAATTAGGTCTCTGGTTAATGAAAACACTTGGTGGTCTCTCTGGCCTGACTTAGACAAATCCCAGGCCCCGGAAAAAAGGAATCAAAAATCAAATGTAAGGACCTAGAGATGCTCATACGAAATGAAGACAGACAGAGAAAGACAACTATCATATGATATCACTTGTACGTGGAATCTAAGTAAATGATACAAATGAGCTTGTTTGCAAAGCAGGAATAAACTCAGACACAGAAAACAACCTTATGGTGACCAAAAGGGAAGGGGGGGGGATAAATTGGGAGTTTGAGATTAATGATACCCTCTACTATATATATAATAGATCAACAAGGACCTACTACATAGCCCGAGGAACCATATTCAATATCTCATAATAAGCTAAAATGGAAAAGGCTCTGAAAGAAGAATATATCTATAGAAAATATATATACACATATGTGTGTATAACAGAGTCATTTACAATATACCTGAAACACTGTAAATCAGCTATACTTCAATTTTTATTTATTTTATTAACGTATAGTTGATCTACGACATTGTAAAAAGAAACTTGAGATTGATTGAATAGGACCCTCTTTGATTTCGAAGAGTTAAAAGCCATCGAGCTTCCATCTTCCCTCTTGACTCTCTCCCCTTCTTTCCTTATCCTTCTTCCCATCTCCACAATAAATAAAGGAACTAAATTCTGAAATCAGATTCTTACAAAGTTCCCCCTTGCTTGGGATGCTTCCTCTCCAAATGTCCCCAGGAGAGCGAGCCCAGCGGGAAACCTCCCAGAACAGCCGAGCTAGGGGAAGCTTCTCCAGAAGGAAGGGCCGCCTTGGGCTGTAATTGCACCAGATGGAAAACTAGAGAAGAGACTAAATCCCCGAGGGCTCTTGGCACGAGCTTCAATACAGCCGGACCGGTCAAGGTGCCAGGCGGCTGCTTGCAAGGCAAGACAGTAATCACTCCTTGAAAGGGTTTTTGTTACTGCAGCCTTGCTCTCATTACCTGGCAGCCGAGTAACAGCACAGAACGCAAGGGCTCTGATGAAAAGGTCTTTAAAAGACATTTATTTTCTTGTACGTTGCAGCCCTGCCCAGGATGAATTACAGATTTACAGCGAGCTTTTGTTATATGTAAGCATAACCTAAGAATGTGCTGAAAGAAGACGTGTGGGGCTCTTTTAGTGACCTTAAAAGATGGCACAAGCCAAGTGGAAACCGATGGCCAGGAAAACACATACGGCACGACGCAGTGTGATTTTTTCGTCATCGGCGACAAGGATTTTGATTATGTCATGTCACGCCAGTTTGCCCCAGACATCTCCCCGCTCGTGTCCCTGGCACGTTCCCCCCACATCCCCCTTCCTACCCTCCCGATACTCCGACCATCTTCTCAGCCTCCTTGTAGCACGAGAACATTTTTAAAGTTTGGCTCGAGGGGAAGTGCTTTTCTGTAATATATTTACTCTGGGGGGTTCTATTTTCATTTTGAGTTAATATTTTCTAATAATAGTTTTAGGGGAAATTACCCTGAATGGTAGAGTGAATCCCCCCCACCCCAGGAATAAGTGCTTTGGGAATTGGGGGGCGGGGGAGGGGGGAGTGGGGGGTGATTGATGGAGCTTTTTGTCTGTCCCTGTTACCAGAAGACCTCATAAACTCAGGAAAGCTGCCCAGGCATCAGTCTGTTTACCTTTTCACGACTTTAAAGGTGATTTATTTGACCTTTGAAAACGGGGATCCTACGGCTTGCTCAAAACAGTGCACATTTCAGCATAAACGGTGACGGTGGAGGTGGTCAGGTCTCCAGTTGGAGGTCCTTTATCACACTTGTCTTGTTCTAATCTGAATGGGAAGCGTCTGCTGGGTTCTTAGTACAAACATATTTGGGGGACATTGTCTAAATATACGGAGATAAGTGTGTGTTTATGCACCATATGTACATATAGTTTCCATAACGATTTTTAAAACTGTTTATAAATGCCCTGAATATCAGGTAAACAAGAGGTCGCATGGGTAGAGAAAAAACTTGGAATTTGAGATAGGATCCGAGTCCTTCCCTGGCTGGGTTACCCTAATTATATAATTTGGCATCCTGCAAGCAGGAACGCCAGGGTCAAAGCACCTGCACTGGAGTCCCAGCTTTACCACTTCCACGCTGTGTAATCCTGGGCGAGATACTTAACCTCTCTGTGCCTTGATGGCATTACCTGTACATGGAATAATAGGGTCTGTATCTCGTGAGGCTGATGCGAGGATTCAGTAAGTTGAAGCAGGCAGATGGCTTAAAATAATGTCTGGCACATAGAAAACAATAAATGTTCATGGTTATTACTATCCTCTGTAAAAGGAGTAAAATAATTACACCTACGACAGATACATAATGTAGGAACTAAGAAGAAACAGTGCATATTAAGCACCTTGGACCATGTAACAGGCCAGGTAGACACCACTCACCAGAACAGAAGACGAGTGAGCGGGCTCTCCATTTCTCTCTCTGCTCCTGAACTCTGCAGCTAGATAAACGTTCATAATTTTCTTTACCCAAACTATGAAAGCAATGGGGCAGGTCATTTGTGTCTTCATTTCACACAGGAAGAAACTGAAGGTCAAAAGAAATGGAAATGACCTCCTGAAGGACACAGGGCTGTTCAGGATGCATGTGCATCCTAATTAAAATTCCAAGATATGGCGTTCCCATCGTGGCTCAGTGGTTAACGAACCCGACTCTCGCATCCGTGAGGACGTGGGTTCGATCCCTGACCTCGCTCAGTGGGTTGGGGATCCGGCACTGTCGTGAGCTGGGGTGTAGGTCACAGATCACGGGCACAGGTCCTGCATTGCTGTGGCTGTGGTGCAGGCCAGTAGCTACAGCTCCCATTCAACTTGGGAACTTCCATATGCCAGGAATGCGGCCCTAAAAAGCAAAAAAAAAAAAAAAACCAAAAACTCAAGGTATAATGTTATTGATTCCTCGATGGATAAAAGATGAGATCATAGCTATTGACGCCTCAGGTTCGTGGGGCCACTTCCCTGCTAGTTCCTGGAACGAGCCTCCCTTTCGGAAGGACCCAACCTGCAGAGGAAATGGTTCCCAGAGCCGAGCGAGCGAATGTCATTAGCAAGGTCATTGTTCCCTGAGACTCAACAATCACGGGAGGAAGGGAGGAAAAGCACGTTCAACGTGCAGCCTGGACCGAGGGAACGGCTTTACCGATGGCGCTCTTGATTTCGCCTTTCAGGGACGTTAGAGGGGATATTCGGTATCACCAGGATTCCTGTTAAAACGTGTTCCGAGTTCCTTAGGACTCAATCCATCAATAGGCGAATGAACCACTGCAATGCAGATCTAGGCAGTTATAAGAGAATCCAGTTTCCTTCCACTGATGACTTTGCAAGCCTCCCCAGCAACTGGCCTGCAGAACGGGCGGGGGGTGTACCCGAGCGTGAGGAGGACATTTATATCACGGCTACTCTGTGACCACAGCACCTTTCGCAAGCCCAAAGGGGAGCTGGTGGTATGGTGATTTGGGGGGAAAAGCTCCTGGGAGTCTCATAGGTACTAAATGAGGGCTCAAGACATGACCAATTGATACGGCTGAGAACACTCTCTTCAGCAGGCAGAGGGCACAAGCCTTCTAAAAACGGAGAGGACAAGTCCTTGGGAAGGCGGCTGAAAGTGTATTTTCCCAGGCAAGGAGCGGCTGCTCCCTAGAAACCAGCTAGAAAGCCATCCACCTGCTCCAACACTCCCGGAGTCTCCCCTGCAGAAACCGCTCCCTGGCCTTGCACTTCCCAAGGTCTCTGCATCCCAGCCTCATCTGCACCTCTCAGCAGCATCAGCGCTCACAGGTGCTGCAACAAGGTGCCCATCCTGGAGGCTGCACGTGCCCGCCGCCAACCCCTGTGCATCAAGAAGGGCTCTGGAAGTTGCCCGTCACCTCCTCGGATGACAGCCCCTAATTTATCAGCCCCTGCACTTCTCCGCAGGACGCGACGATTGCATGTGTTCTAAGGGGACCGCTGAAGGCCCATTAATCTTCACCCGGTGGGGAAGAGACTGATGGCAATTTCATTAACTGGACGGGTGAGGGAGACAGAGAAAGCCACAGGGTAAAAATGACAAGGTCATTAACCGCACCAAGAGCCGTCTGTTGACCGAGCCGCCTCAGTCGATGGAGGCGGGCTGGTTACACGGGACCAAGGTTCAAGCAAAACAGGGGAGTTTCTGGCAGATGTGGCTGATGGCAAGGCTCCACGGTTCCAGGGAAAGAGAGAAGGACTTTTGTGGTTCGAAGAGGAACTTGGGCTTCAGGCAGCTTAGCCAGCAGGCTAAAGTTGAAAAGGTCGGGGCAAAGGCAGAAATATTTCTCTCCCACACCCACAAAAAGGAAACGGCTGAACCTCGTCACCCAGATCCCGCTTCAGGTGCTCCCTGACCAACCTCCTATATTCCACCTCACTCCATTTTGCCTCCGGCCCAAGGTGTTTGGAAGGGCTGAGCTGCAGCTCTGCCTGAGAGAAACAAGTCTTCTGCCACCACCCTCAGCAGCCTGTGGAAGGAGCACTGGTTCAGGGTTATCGCTGGGGGGCTGCCTATGCCCCAGCCCGCCATGCTCCCCGTGTGCCCCCAAGAAAACAAAGCAGCAGGTAAAGGGATGTGACTTCCTCTTCGTCAGCATCCACCGTGGCTCCCCTCTGGGGACATTTTCTAGCATCTGCCATTCCATGCTGAGGTCTAAGAAGTCCCAGCAGCGAAAAGCATTGCTCCCAAACACAGACCACAGGAAGAAAGGAAAGCCCCTGCTCGCCTAAGTCGTAGTCTGGCTCAGGACCTGTGCACAGTCAAGGAGCACGAGCTTCCAGGCTGTCCTCCGTAGCCCAGCTTTGCGCCTGAGCTGATGGATCCTGAACCCAGCTTCCCTGAGCTCCTGCCCTGTGCGCCACCTCTGGGCTCCAGCGGACCAGGCCAGACTACAGATGGGCAGAATCACGTACGTTGTCCCAAACGAGGACAACACGTGCAGGGAAAAACCGACAGGTGTTTAATGCCACCGGGGTTATAAAGCACTCACGTCAAATGGGCTTCTCACACAACCTTGGAGAATGGCAACAATGAGAAAGAGAGCCAAAGACATCAACAAGACGGCAACCAGAACCTGGACGGCTCTAAGCCGCTAAACTAGCCTCAGGAAGCACACATCACCACACACTCCTCGCTGAAGCCGTTGTTACGTAACTTTTGTGTTTACTGGAGTGAAGAGTGCTCCCAGCTAACGCGCTCCCTGAACAGATGAGGCAAAACTCAAGGACAGAGACCATCCTTGCGCTTGAGCCCCCTTCGCGATCTGGTCCAGAAACTGTCCCGTGACAAATACTTGCTCAAATAAAGAAAAGAAGGAAGAAAAGAATGCGCTCTGAACAGACACACCTCAGTGTGATGAACGGAATGAAACCGAGGAAGTAGACGCCGAATCTTTTGCTTTGCTTTTTATGGTCACGCCTGCAGCATATGGAAGATCCCCGGCCAGGAGTTGAATCGGAGCTCGATTGGCAACACCAGATCCAAGCCACATCTACAACCTATGCCACAGCTTGTAGGCAAAACCAGATCCAAGCCACATCTACAACCTATGCCACAGCTTGTAGGCAAAACGCCGGCTCCTTAACCCACTGAATGAGGCCAGGGATGGAACCCGCATCCCCACAGAGACAAGGTCAGGTCCTTAACCCACTGAGCCACAGTGGGAACTCAGAACATTGAGTCTTCTCCTTTGTTCTACTGTTTTACTGCTGTTACTATTACCACCAACCTGCCTCCTCACTGTTGCTGTACACCTGGACAACTAAAAACAGTCTTTTACAAAATTGAGCGAAATGTTATAAAATTGAGCAAGTATTTTCTGCAATGAAAATATTTCTCCTGTTTAAAAATAGACTCACTTCAAGGTGATATTTCAAGTCAGTGAGGAAAAGGCAATTATTCGATAAGTGATGAAACTAACTAATAATTATTTGAGGGACTTCCCTTCATGGCACAGTGGAAACAAATCCAACTAGAATCCACGAGGACTCGGGTTCAATCCCTAGCCTAGTTCAGTGGGTTAAGGATCTGGCATTGCCGTGAGCTGTGGTGTAGGTCGCAGACTCGGCTCAGATCCCATGTTACTGTGGCTGGGGTGTAGGCTGGCAGCTGCAGATGCAATTCGACCCCTAGCCTGGGAACTTCCATATGCCACAGGTGAGGCCCTAGAAGGCCAAAAAATTATTATTATTTGAAAAAAAAATAAGATTCCTGATTCATCACTTCAAACTAAATTTCAGATGAATGACAGTCCAATATATTACAAAGTAAATAATTATTGAATCCATAAAAATATCTAAAGAACACATGTATAAACATTTATATAATGTCAGTTTTGGAAGGATTCAGTAAGGCAGAACATAAAAGAAAAAAAATGAAATGTTTGAATACATAAATATTTACATTTCCTGAATATAAAAAAACACCATAAAATTTGAGAGAAATAACATTGGAAAAAAATATTTACACACAAAGGGTTAGCTTTAATCTATATAGGAATATATAGGAATCTTTTTTTTTTTTTTTTTGGCTTTTTAGGGCCGCACCTGCGGCATATGGAGGTTCCCAGGCTAGGGGTCTAATTGGAGCTACAGCTGCCAGCCTACACCACAGCCACAGCCACTCCAGATGTGAGCTTCACCTTCAACATACACCACAGCTCATGGCAACGCTGGGTCCTTAACCCACCGAGTAAGGCCAGGGATGGATCGAACCCATGACCTCATGGATACTAGTTGGGTTTGTTACTGCTGAGCCACAACTGAAACTCCTCTGTAGGAATCTTACAAGCGTTCATGAAAGGGAAAAATATCCCAATAAAAAATGTGCAGAGGACATGAAATTTCTTAAGGAAAAAAATACCAATAATCAATAAACTTATGAAAATAGAGAACTTCACTGGTGACAAAAGATATTCAGATTGAAATGAGCTCCTCCTGGCCATTTCTTACCTACCATACTGGCAAAGATGTTTTTCGTTGTCTCAAGTGTTTGGAAGAAGTTAGAAAATTGTGTAACCCATAAGCTCCTAGTTCTACCAGAAAACATAAAAAAAATTTTTTCACACACACGCACCATACACACTCACACAAAAAGCAGGGGGGAGTAAACCTTTGATCTATAAGTTTCATTATTTTTAAAATTTATTCTAAGGATGGGACTTTCCGCCGTGGCTCAGCGGTAATAAACCAGACTAGGACCCATGAGGAGGAGACGGCTTCCATCCCTCACCTCGCTCAGTGGGCTGAGCATCTGGAGTTGCTGTGAGCTGTGGTGGAGACGTGGCTCGGATCCCGCGTTGCTGTGGCTGTAGGGTAGGCCGGCAGTTACAGCTCCGATTCAACCCCTAGCCTAGGAACTTTCCTATGCCGTGGGTGCAGCCCTAAAAAAAAAAAAAAAAAAAACCAACAAATAAATAAATAAAATTTATTCTAGGGAAATACTTCTTGGATGAATGCAAAGCTTTATCCATAAATATTGCTTATTGTGACATTACATGTCAGAATTAAAATTGGAATGAACCGAAATGTGTGTGAAATAATAGCATATCTGTGAGTGTTGATACAGAGCAAATATTGTCACGGGGCAATGCGCTCCACAAACTGTTAAGTGAAACAAGCAAAGCAAACAAGTCATGGAATTGGATAAGCATCTGATTATAAAATGGAAGTTGGTAGCGAGGTAATGATAGTGTAGAATTTTTTTCTCTACTCTGAAGTTTCAAATTTTTATGTGAATTACATGGATTATAATCAAAAATAACTGTTTTTACATGGGAAAAATGTAACCTCTCTTGTTCCAATATCAGAAGCCCAGGAGCATATACTCCTTGGCAATAATTCAAGTTTTACCCACTAGCTCCTAGTCACTTTACAGTATTGGCACAATACTTCACAAAGATATATCACTAACAAATAATTAATATGCTTCAATAATAATGGCTTGACAGAGTTCCCTGGTGGCTCAATGGGTTAAGGCCCTGGCATCACTACTGTGGCTCAGGTCACTACTGTGGCATGGGTTCAATCCCTGGCCCAGGAATTTTTGGCATGCCATGGGAGAGGCCAAAACTAATAATAATTTTTTTTTTTTTTTTTTTTGCATTTTAGGGCTGCACCCATGACATATGGAAGTTTCCAGGCTAGGGGTCGAATCGGAGTTACAGCCACAGCCTACACCACAGCCACAGCAACTCAGAATCCGAGCCGCATCTTCAACCTACACCACAGCTCACGGCAATACCAGATCCTTAACCCACTGAGCAAGGCCAGGGTTGGAACCCTCGTCCTTGTGGTTACCAGTCAGGTTCGTTTCCACTGCACTTCAACGGGAACTCCAATAATGATAATTTTTGAACAAATTCTATGAAGGAAAGTAGCAAATTTTCCACATCCACGATTCCTTACACAGACACTAACTTGTATAAATGAACGAGAACGCTCTGAGGGATGGATGGGCCCCTGGGGCTCAGGGTCTGAGTGTCTGATGATCTGTCCAAGGAGCCAATAGTAACTGCCGGGCCCCTGGCTTCCCGGCACACTGGCCCCTCCACGCAACCGAGTCTGAAGCACATGTGCCTGTGAGCGCTGTGGACTCAGGCGCAGGAAGAGCCCACTCCAGCCACGCACACCCCCAGCTCCCAGCGCCGCCGCTGGGGTCCCCGAAGAATTCTCCTGGGCCCTGACTGCCTCTGCTCACAGCTCCACACGACTGTCACCCGAGCCTTCCCCCTGCTCTGGAAGGATGGGTCCTTTGAGCAGCATCCGTAGAGAGTCCAGAAGGGCCAGGGCCGAGGGCGGCGTGAAGCAAAGCCTCGGGGAAGAGGCGAGCCAGGCGGGCCTTAGCTGGGCAGAACTGACCAGTGTGTCTCAGGCGGCCCATCTCCTCAACGTTGTGCTGTGGCAGAGGGACCTGAAAAATCCAGCTGCTCCACACTCGATAAATAGCTCTTCTCTGACTGATGTCTTAGTCCAGCATGCTCTTGGGGATCCCTTTGTGGCAGAAGCCAAAACAGGATCATACCACACGTCTCGTTTCGTCCCACCTACTGGCATGACAGAGACACTGGAACATTAAGCCCCAGGTGAGCCACGCACTTTGCCCCCCGTTATCCTTGAAGTCAGTGCCTGGCATCCTCTGCAGCCCAGAGCCAACGGTGCTGACCTGAAGCCATTGTGGGATGGGCTGCTTCGCCACAGACCGCAGGGATTTCGCTGCCCTCATCAGAGCCCCCAGCGTGAGCACCCGCTACACACACGCCCATGCCCTCCCTGACTGGGTTTCCAGCTACTGTCTGTGCTCGGAGGCCCGTGTCTCATTCACCTCACTCCCTGAGCATCTGACCCAGAGGCTGGTACCCAGTCAGTGCAACATGCCCGGGAGGTAGCTGCTCATCACTGGTACTTTCGGGAATCCCTATGAAAAAGCCAGCAAACGGGACCTCACAGCCAAGTGATAGAGAAGAAATGAGACTCACAGACCTACCTGCTGCAACGTGGGGAACATACTGCAAACAAGAATGAATACATACATACACATACACACACACACACACACACACACACACACAGGGATACATATACACACATACATATGCATCCTATAGATACATCCATACCCATATGTACATATCTGAATACACACACACACACAGATATACAGGTATCTTCCCTGAACTGGGAAGAACCAAAAACACGAGGAAGAGAAATGATACAACTTGTTCCTAGAAACATAAGCAAGATGATACAACTTGTTCCTAGAAACATAAGCAAGCACTGGGGGTGGGCAAGCTGTTGCAAGCAGGACACCCACAAAATCATCTTTAACTGTGAAGGGAGTCCCACTAGGAGAAGCTGAATGACTGTGATTATTGAACCAGCCCAGAAAATGCAGTGGCAGGTCTCTGCATCACCTGAATGCACGGAATAGAGGCTATACCACAGCCAAGGAAAGAGGGGAGGAGTGAAACAGCCTTTATTCCAACCCCCAATTTCATACATAGGAGAAGTGAAATGCAGAGGGGAGAAGAGACATAATTCAAGAAATATTTCTGGTACCTGAGACCTGAGTCTAGAACCCAAGTCTCCCAACTCTCAAATCATTAGATAGGGAATTCCTCCCTTTAAAAAAAAAAATTGCAAATGAGAACAAAACATAGAAACGTCAGAAAACTTGGTTGTAGGGAGTATACACTTTGGGGATATTAGATGCTTGAAAAGCACTTTTTTCTTGCTGCTGCAGATTTTTATCTGGCACCTACAGTGAAGGAAAAGAGTAGCAAATTTTCTAAAAGAAGGGAGGTAGCATGCCGCCTGCCTTTGCTCTCCTCCTCCCAGGGGTCCTCTCTGCCCCAGGCATCTGAGCTCCTGTGACCTGTCATAGCTGTCATAGCCACTGCACCCCAGGGCAAAAGTCTACCCTTCCTCTCCAAGTCGAGAGCAAAGGCATGTCTCCTCTGCATCCTAGAATCTCCTCTTTGACCTCAGAAATTAAGTGATCGCTTTCCTCTATTTTGAATACAAATCCAGAGACCCTGGCTTTGCCCCTAAGACTCAGGATCCCCTCCCGGTGTCACATTCTGGCCCCCAAGCCTTTCACTATCTCTGACCCTTTGAATCACAGGACCTCACCTCTTGGGTTAAGACCTAATCGGACCCTCTCCCAAACCTCTCCAAGTCTCAGTGGCACATAAAGTCCTTCCTAGAGATCCTGGCACATCACTCAAACACCTAAGTTGGCATTGATTGAAGAGAGAAATAAAATGAGAAAAATGGTCCATTTTTTTCCCCACTTACAAATATTCTGGATTGCTACAATGTCAGAATTAGTTAGGGAGATACCCAGTTATCCCAGAGGTGTTGTTAGAACCGTTACTTTGAAATGATTGATTTCAACATTGTGTGCAGAATCAAAGAGAGAAAATCTGCAGATTTCATCTTAAAGATCAAGCTAGAGAAATCAAGCCCAGATGCCAAGTCCAGTTCCACTGCAAAGGATGATGTGAGTTTGGGGAAGTTACTTTACTTCTCCCCAGATTCGGTTTCCTTAACTGGAAGGATGAAAACAGAGCTCGCTACCTCACACAGATGCTTCTTCTCAGTAAATCAGCCCTGGTACCAAGAACTGGCACATAGTAGGTACTAGGTTAAAAATTAGTTCTCCCCTTCAACTTTCCTCCTCTGCAAATTATTCAGAATGTATAATCAGAGCATGAGGAATCTACCACCACCTGGTGTACGGGTCCCAAAACTGCATAAGCAGTAGCAAAGGTGAAAATACAACCCCAACCCAGGAAAAGGCGAAAGCAAAGTCCAGAAGTGACAGGATGCCCAGTACTTAAAGACATCAATTTGTATGTGGGCTAGAAGCCATCAGAGATGCCAGGGTGATGGACAGAACTAATAAGGGCCAGCTTCCTGGAAGAGGTACATCTTATTTTTAAACATAAGGGGGGTGGAAAAATGTGGGCTGATTAGAAAGGAGGAAAAACAATCTCCCATGCAAAGCTGGGGTTGGGAGAGGGGAGGGAATTGTGGACGTGAAAGAGAAAGGTTGGAGGGCTCGGTGACAGTGATGTCACCTGGAGCCTTGGCTCAGCCCAGCCTGTTCAACCTTTAGGCCCGTTGATGGTAGAAGAAAGTCAAAGAGAATGTGGGTGGCTGAGTGTAGGTCACCCCCACTGCCAGCACCCATCCCAGGACAGCCCCATGACAACAGTCAAGCATACCAGTTCTAACCTGTGGGGGTCCTCCCTTAGGGTAAGACCTGCTTTCAGAGGCAGAAGATGCTGGAAGCAGCCACGTAAGACCACTGTGACAAAGAGCCTCAGAAAAGGTGGAAACATGCTTCTCCTTAAGCAAAGAGGTCAGGGCCAGAGGGGGTCCCTTGAAGACAGCAGTCCCATCTTGCTCATCTGGTTTCCCCACAATTCCTAGCTCAGAGCCCAGTGCCCAGAAGAAGCTCCTTACATCAACGTAACCTGGGCTTTCCCACCTCGTAGGGCGCCAAGGCTGGATATACAGTAAAGCTCCTACCTGTTCTCCACTCTGCACCCCTTACTCTACATTCTGGCCACACACATTCTGAGATGTACCACACGCTCTCTTTCTTCTAGACCTCTCTTTCTTTTTTTTTTAATGACTGCACCCATGGCATATAGAAGTTCCCAGGCCAGGGAATGAATCCTAGACACAGCTTGATCTGCACCATAGCTGCAGCAACACTGGATCCTTTAACCCACTGCACCAGACAGGGGATTTTTAACCCTGCAGACCCAAGCTACTGCAGTCAGATTCTTAACCCATTGTGCCACAGTGGGAACTCTTCTTCTAGATCTTTAAAGACGATTCTCCTTCTGCCTGAAAAACATCTCCAGGGTCCCATTTGAGACATGGCTTCTTCCAAAAGACCTTCTGTGACCCCAATCCAGGCCCCCGAAATCGCCTTATCTTAGCATGTATCATTACATCAGATCATAATTTCTTTCTTTTTTTTTTTTGTCTTTTGTCTTTTTTAGGGCCGCCCCTGCGGCATATGGGGGTTCCCAGGCTAGGGGTCTAATCGGAGCTGTTGTTGCCGGCCTACACCACAGCCACAGCAATGCTAGATCCAAGCTGCATCTGCAACCTACACCACAGCTCGACAACCGCTGGATCCTCAACCCACTGAGCAAAGCCAAGGATCGAACCTGCAACCTCATGGTTCCTAGTCAGATTCGTTTCCACTGCGCCACCACAGGAACTCCCAGATCATAATTTTTTATCCTCCTATCTGCATCTAGTTTTGACTCTAAGTTCCATGAAAGCAGAAATAATGTTTCTTTTATTCATTCCTGTTTTCCCAGGCACATTAAAGATCTGTAAGAAATATTTAAGGTGAAATGAAGAGAATGTCCAAAAACCCCCTCCAAGCAGTCTGAGTAGCTTAGAAATAAAAAAAACTCAGGAATTTCCCATTTCAACTGCACCAAAGTTTGCCTCTGACACACTTTTGGTCCTGGCTAATGCAGTTGACCAGGTTAAGTACCACCTTAGCAGACTGTCTTTGGCTGGTGTAATCCCATCTGCCCTATACACACATCTGCCCTTGGCTTTGGGGGGAATCCAAGTTACCCTACTCCTCATCCTACACGGTATCCACCTCCCGTGCTGCTGTGCTGCTAAACGGCCTTGGCCACTGAACCGGGTATGATGCTTCAATCTCGGGGCTGGCCAAGACGGAGACCCAAGCCATGAACAATTATTTCATAGACTCAACTTTGGAAATGAGGGGACAGCTCATCCTGATTCTCTAACTTCAACCAAAAAGAAGACAAACTACAAAGGGCCCTAGGAGGACCCAGAGCCCAGAGCCTACATCTTCACAACCTTCCCGGTGACATCAGGTTAAAAGGAACATCAGGATGGTCGGGAGTGGAAAAGAAGACGCCTGGGAGCTGCTTTTGGAGGAGAGAAGGGTTGAAAGCAGGAGGGAGATGAGTAGCCAATCACAGAGGGCAGGCGGGATGGGCCGACCACCCGTACATGGCCCCAGGCATTTCTAGTGCCAGTTGCCAAGGTAACGTCCTCCTTCTTAAGGCAGCTGCCTTTGAACCACTGCCCTGTGGCCCCCCCAGGGCAGAAAACCCAGCATGGTCTGCAGAGGTGCCCTAGAAACATCCTGAGTGCAGGGGTTCTCCTGTGTCCCCATCCACCTCTCCCTGCTATTAGCATCATAACGATAAGAATCCTTTCTCCCCAAATCTAGAGGGTCATGGTGGTGCTTCTATTCTGCTCTTCTACGGTGCACAAAAGGTCATGGGCAAAGGCAGAGGCAGGAGGGCTGCAACGGAAAATTCAGTCTCAGAACAGCGGCCACTCCCAGGCGTGGACTTCAGAATCAACCCGGCTTCCGCAGAGCGGCACCAATGCTTCTCTCTCATAGACATCTCCTTCCCTCTAGCCAAGTGTGACCTGCAGGGCCCAAACTCTTCAACCACTCATTCTTTGCAGGCGCCATTAGTTTCATTATGCAACTCTGAAGCTTCTTACAGATCCCAAGAGCCATATGGGGCAGCTGCTGGACTGTTGCAATAAGAGGACTTGGCAAGAGCTGGCTGCATCCGTGTCTGTCCGCTTGAGTTCCTCACGCCCATCCTCTCAGGCTTTATGCTCCTCAGCCCTGCCTCCCACTCCAGATGTTGCCTTCAAACATGGACCATGACCTTGGCCAGGCTCTGCCCCCCCAGACTGATTATGACATAATTACTCCTGCCCTGTGACCATGGGTCTAGCCAAGTCTGACCCTCGCTCTATCGATTCGCCCTGAGTCATTCATCAACAGAGTGGCTGATTGCCCATGTCTGAGTAAGCAGGAGAGGTATTTCATCAGGACACTTGACACCCCTCTTTGAAGGGTGGACCACAGAACCTGGGAGTGCCTCCGATTAACATCTAAAGTCAGCCCGGCCGCCCCGAAATCGCCCCTCCGTGGAGCGGCTCTCCCATCAATCGGCTGCCTCTCACTGTTGGGACCTCTACCATTTCAACTCATTTATCAGCAATCCCATCTGCTCCCTTGGGGGGCATATTCCTTGTGTCCCCGACTCTGTCATGTCAGGGCCTGGGCCACTCCCCCCAAGACTTTCTGGCCTCCACAAAAGCCCTAATCCGGGCCTGTCGTCTTCCCAGGGATAGTTGGAGCAGCTGTCGTCTCTTCCTCCATCCCACGCGGTTGCCAGAAAGCCCAAGGGGCCCGCCACCCGACCGCCGCGCTGGGGCTGCCTCTGTGAGTCCATGACCGCTCCTGGAAACCGCGGGAGGCCACGACGCCCCTACCTTCTGTGCCAAATCCATTTCAGGTCTTCTTGGGATGGGCACGCTCCCCCGCCTGTTCCCCATGGACCTCAAAAACCCACTGTCTCCTTAACCTAACTGCCCAACCTTAAGGAACTTGCTTCAATGACCCATTAATGGATGGCCTTGGCTGTCCAAACAAGACATGTGCAAACGTTCCTGCTGCAAAGAACCTGCTCTCAACCGTGACCGACGAGGGCTCCGTTAGTGGATTATGACAATCATGAAGGGTAGATACGCTTCTAAGCCCTGAGAAATTTTTAAAAGAAAGGTACAAATGGCGACTTTGTATACATTACACATGGTAGAACGCTTTCTCGGGGATGGCATTTCAAAAAGTTTGTCATCCACCCAAGCCACACTAAATTATGAAGACGATTAAATGGCAGGACTACAGAACATTTGTCCTTTGGGGAGGGTGGCGGGGCGGGTAGACAAATCCCTCAGGAAAAAGAATACTGAAACTATCTGTTGTAGCCAAACCCCTGTTGGCTACATTAAACCTAATAAAATGACTAATGATAAATTTCTTGTCGATGAGCATATTCCCTGCTGTGCTGCTTTGCCGGCTTCAGTCACAGCGAACCAGGCAGGGAGTTTGAATTATTGCTTAGACTCATTTTATTGGCTTGGGCTTGGGCTTTGGGGGGCAGTGGGTTATAGGGGAGATCCTTTTCACATCTTGCTGTTTTCTCCTCAAGAAGCAGCTGGTTTTGTCTTTAGTTTCAGATGCCAATTAAAAAAAAAAAATCACTGTGGGCGTTCCCATTGTGGCTCAGCGGTAATGAACCAGACTAGGAACCATGAGGACGTGGGTTCTATCCCAGGCCCCACTCAGTGGGTTAAGGATCTGGCGTTGCCGTGAGCTGTGGTGTAAGTTGCAGACACAGCTGCAATCCCACATGGCTGTGGCTGTGGCTGTGGTGTAGGCCAGAAGCTGCAGCTCCAATTCAACCCTGGCCTGGGAACTTCCATTTGCAGAGAGTGTGGCCCTAAAAATTAAAAAAAAAAATACGCAATCATTAGAAGGCAGGAATTTGTCCATGGGAGCTTCCGCCAGCTTGCCAGGAAGGTGGCAGTGACGGAGGAGATGAAGGCAGAACTGCTGGCTCTGGGCACCGCTGAGAGGCGGGCCTGGGAGAGGACGGGAGGGGGTACCTGTTAGGAAGCGGCAAAGTGAGAGGGAAGCTGTGAATGGATGGGCAAGGGGCTGCCCTCCAGCCTCACAGACTCACACACCATAACCCAGGCCTGGCGCCAGCCCCGTGCTGATCCAAGCTCGGTTTTAAATTTCTACATGGAAACAGCAGCTAGGCTCTGCAAGGTATCCGAATCCCACTGCCAATCTCCAGAACAGCATGGGCTCCTGGAGACAAGATATACAGCCTCATGTCCTGTGACCGAAACCCTCTGATGGAGAGGGGCCCAGCGCTGACTTCAGAGTGTGGTTTTCTGGATGCCCAGGACCTTCTGCTGCTCAGTCTCTGGGACATCAGCCCAACAGCCTTCTCCACCTTTGACCAGGGCCTAGAGGACGACAAAGAGAGACCCAAACGCTGGACCGAAATCCGGGCTCAAATCTCTCAGGCTATCTCCTTTTAACTGGAAGGGCCCAGACGCGGGACTGCCACAGCTCGAAGGTCAGGGCCGTAACCATGCCCTCAGCTCAGCAGCAGGCTGGTATTGCAGGGCACTTGCAGGCTGCTGCTTTTCAGACCCTTTCTCTGCTCTGCTCTGCCCTGCTCCTACCCAAGACGCTGACTCCTCTGGGGATATGGCAGCAGGAGGGCAGGGCAGGTGCCTGGGGGTGAGGAAAGAGAGGGGAGAGTATTTCTTCCTCCTGCTCCCTCCTACAGGGACAGGGGACACCACGGTGACTGTGGCCATGCCTCTACCCACCGCCACCACTGACTACCCGCTCTTCCTCGGCTCCAGGCTCCAATAGCATCGTTCCTTGTGTGGGAGACTGAGTAAATGGCTCCCAAAAATAACTAGTTCCTAATCCCCAAAACCTGTGAGTGCTGCGTTATCGGGCAATAGGGACTTTGGAGAAGTGATTAAAGAGCTTGAAATGGGAGATTATCCTGGATTATGCGGGTGAGCACTAAGTGTCATCGCAAGCGTATTTGTAAGAGGGAGGCAGAGGAAATGCGAAACGGACGAAAAGGTTATGGGACCAGAGGAGCAGAGATGGTGTGACACACACACAAGCCAGGGAACATCCTCAGCGACCCGAAGCTAAAAGAGGGCTTTTCCTGGCGCAGCCGCTGAGAAGAACCAGCCTCTGCCACCACCTTGACTTTAGCCCAAAGAAACTCATTTCAGACTCCTGGCCTCCGAAGTGTAACAGAATCAATTTCTGTCAAGTCACTAAATTCATGGTGAGTTGTGACCGTCCCCCTGAGAAACGAGTACACATCTCGCACTGGGGTTTCAACGGTTTCCCAGCTGTCACTAAATCCTCCACATCTCTCGTTGGTTCTGTGACTCCTGTCCGCAGCTCAGTAAAGCCTTCCCCTGGAAAAAGTCTCTTCGAAAATCTGCGGAGGGGGAGGGAGTGGGATGGAAGAGGAGTGTGGGGTTAGTGGGTGCCAACTAGCACGTATGGGGTGGGTAAGCAGTGAGGTCCTGCTGAATAGCACAGGGAACTCTATTCAATCACTCGTGATGGAACAGGATGGAGGATAATGTGGGAAAGGAAAGGTATGTGTGTGTATAACTGGGTCACCTTGCTGTACAGCAGAAATTGACAAAAATTGCAAATCAACTATAATAAAAATAATTTTTTTAATATCTGTGGAGTGCGTTTCCTGCCAGAATCCCATCTGATATAGTCTCCTTCATTCAAAAGAAATTTAAGATCGAATATCAAAAAAAGACGTGGTACCATGAGAGTTTGTTCACTGAGAAAATTCAGGAGACGAGGAAAACATGGACAAAAGAAAACTGACACCAAGACTAACATTAGTATCCAAAATTCATTCCATACAGCCCTGAAGACTTTTCAGGAATTAGCCTGCTAAGCTTCCCAGCAGCCAATGCAAGGTGAAAAAGCACAACCAATTTCGGTTTACTGGGGTTTTTTGTTTGTTTTTTGTTTTTGTGGGGTCTTTTTTTTTTTTTTGTATATTCTAGGGCCACACCCACGGCATATGGAGGTTCCCAGGCTAGGGGTCGAATCGGAGCTGTAGCTGCCGGCCTACTCCACAGCCACAGCAACTCGGGATCCAAGCTGCTTCTGCAACCTACACCACAGCACAAAGCAAAGCCGGATCCTTAACCCACGGAGCGAGGCTGGGAATCGAACGTGCCACCTCATGGTTCCTAGTCGGATTCCTTAACCACTGAGCCATGACAGGAACTCCTACTGTTCTTAAACTAGCCTGATATCAGGATTCACTTGGATACTTTATTAAACATACAAATATCCAGTTAACCCCTTATCTGGGACCTAGCAAAGCACAACCTTGTAGAGAAGCAATAAGAATCTGGATTTTCACACATCTCTAAGATAAGTTACAACATCTGTACAATAAGAACACAACATGGGAGTTGTTGACAATGGGAACAATGTAAAAAGATATGAAAAAAAGAGGAGTTCCCATCGTAACTCAGAGGAAACAAATCTGACTAGTATCCATGAGGACACAGATTCGATTAAGGATTAAGGATCCGGTGTTGCTGTGAGCTTCACTGTAGATCACAGGCATGTTCAAATCCTGCATTGCTGTGTTGTTGTGTTGCTGTGGCTGTGATGTAGGCAGGCAGCTGTAGCTCCAATTGGACCCCTAGCCTGGGAACCTCCACATGCTACAGGTGCAGCCCTTTAAAAAAAAAAAAAAGATACAAAAAAGAGCCATCATCTCTGTGATGGAGTCTCTGAGCTTGGCCAAGCACCCAAGCACTGTCTTCTACGCCCACGGAGCACACAGCTATACGACAAACGATGTGATCTTAGTCATGAAAAATAAGATTACAATGTAACTGTGTCCTCAGCGGAGATGCACAGTGTAGCGGATCACTTTAGCCCTCTTCATTCTCTGTTCACCTTTCCAAATACCTCCCTCCCAATGGCCTTTCAGGAATCCCTGTGGTCAGGAACCTATAGGCAAAGCCAATCACTCCAATAACCTCCTCTCTGACCATCAGGACTGAAGCAAAGGAGTGGGCGAACTAAGCCAATCCCACCAGGTCTGTCTGTGGGAATTCTGGGTTAGGGACAGTTTCTTATTCAATACAGTATAGTATGAGAAAAGAATGTGTGTGCGTGTGTGTGTAGACACATAGCACTATGCTGTACAGCAGAAATTGGCGCAACACTATATACATCAACTATAATTTTAAAAATATATATAAATACATTAAAAATACAGTCAACTGCCAGAAACTAAATCTTGCCACAACCACCTGAGCTCTGGATGAGAACACAGCTGAGAATGGAATTTAGCTATGCCCAGACTTCTGACCTATAAAACTATAAGCTAATAAATGGGTAGTTTTTTCAGCCACTAAATGTGTGGTCATTTGCTGCACAGCACTGAAAACAAACACACTGAAAATAAAGTAATAAATACCTAAATAAATACAGTAGAGTATGTATAACTGTGTGGGAGGCATTGACACCAGGAGGGAGGCCTGGCTGAGCATGAAGGACATGCAGAGAGAAGGTGAGAAACCCACAGAAAACAGAACGCGAACCCTGATGAAACTGACTCTGCCACTCTACACCTCCAATCACGTGAGTAATAAGTTTCCTTTGCCGGTTATGCTCTCTTCAACTGAGTTCTCTTCTACTTGCATCTGAAAACATTCCACGCAGTATACCTCTTGTATTTATCTAACACTTTCAATTGAAAATTCACACTGAAAACTGTATCCTTGTTCAAGAAAAAAAATGGACTGAAAACTAAATCTGTAGAGAACAGCACTACCAAAAAGAAGCATCTAATTCGTCTTAGCACCAGCTGATTTTAGGGAATATATGTTTCTCTCCTCCTGCCCACTGTACCAGAAGGATCACTAAATATTCTGATTTTTGCCCTCCAAATCATCACTTTTACTTTCACCTGAGGTCCAAAAACAAACTACTCATGATCTTCTTTTTCTTTATCTCCTACTGTAAATATCAAGCTTTCAGATACTTCTCAGAAAATACTTCAAAGGTCCAGTGACGTAACCCACCAGCCATCATTAATTCCCCCAAACCAGGGTGAGTAGTCGTTTGAGCATCATCTTATCCCAAGGATGTACTCAGTCAGGGCTTAGTCGGGGCGGGGGTGGGGGGGGCAGTGCTGTTGGGATCTCAGAGGTTAGAGACAGAGGAATCAGTGGAGATGGCATATTCCACAGACCCCATCACACCTGGGGGACCTGGCGGTCCTTTCCCACCAGTTCAGCTACTTTGAGCGACTAATTGATTTCCTAACTGAATGGTTAGTACTTAGTCAAAGGCATTGCCTAAAATTCTAAACCCTGAAGTCCAATACACATTAACATAAAAACGTTATGAATAGGGAGTTCTGATTTAATGGATATAAAGTTTCAGTGTTGCAAAAGGAAAAACTTATGGAAATCAGATATCTTAACATGATTGAACTATATACTTAAAGGGGTTAATATGCTAAATACAATGTGATGTGCATTTTACAATCGTGTGTGGGTGTGTCATTGAGTGTGTGCATGTGCATATGTGTGTGTGTACCAGAAAGAGGAGGCGAATTAAATGCTACTGTCGCTGAGTAAGGGTTGAACTTTGTCTGCATAAGAAAAATAATATTATTATCTAACCCACAAGTGGAGGTAATTTTAATGGGCCAGTTACAAGTTCTTAAGTGCCTTTCACGTGTCTAATTCCCCCAACAACACTCTAAGGGAAGGTCTTATTCTTTTTACTATGAGTATGATTCCACTTTCCTGATAAGGAGACCACGCCACGGAGAAGTTTTGAAACTAACCCAGAAACATCTGGACCACACTGAGTTATGAGCCTGTTCACTGTACGCTCTTCATAACCAGGTATATGAGGTGCCTCCCACACTTAATTATCAGAAATGATCACCCCTGTTTTACAGAAGTGGGAATTGATGCTCAGAATTAAGAAAATGGATCAAGATCATGAAGATGGTGTGTGCAGAGTCTGGACAGAAATTTAGCCTCCCTGGTTCCAAAGCCCAAGTCAAAGGCGATTGGAAGATGCTCTAAGAGGATGATCTCAAACATTATTCATCTCAGAATTTCTTTATCATCTTAAAAATTAATGAAGAGGCTACCGGCCATCTGATCGTGTGATTGTGTGTATTTGTACTGACCTGTAGATTAGCGCTGTCCAAAACGGCCTCCCCTGATGATAGCGTTTCATGCACCGTCTTTATCACCGTCCAGGGCGGCGGCCCCTGGCCACATGGCCGTGGAACAGTAGAAATGCAGGTGATATGGCTGGGGAAAGGAATATTTCATTTCATTTAAATTAACTTAAATGGGAGTTCCCATTGTGGCTCAGCAGTACCGAACCCGACTAGGATCTATGAGGACTCGGGTTCAATCCCTGGCCTCGCTCAGTGGGTCAAGGATCTGGTGTTGCTGTGGCTGTGGTATAGGCTGGCAGCTGTAGCTCCGATTCGACCCCTAGCCTGGGAACCTCCATATGCTGCCGGTGTGGCCCTAAAAAGATTAAATAAATACATAACTTAAATATAAATAACCACAGTACAAGTACAGATCTAAAACCAAGTGTACCCCAAGTGCGACCTGAAACGGACTAGAACATAAACGCCTGCCACAGGCCTTCAGAGCCACGACGTCACCACACCTAATGTGACTTTGGGGAAACTCCATTACACACTGGCGGAAAAGTCAATAACCTTTTATTGTGAAAATAGCTTGGACCCCAAGGGGCCTCTAAAAGGGTCTCAGAGACCCTTAAGGGTCCTGGGACCACACTCGGAGTCTTAAAGGACTGACAAAAAGACCTCAGCTCCTCCCTCCTCTGCTCAGGAGGACACTGCTTCATCCACTCTGCCCTGGGGCTCCCTCTTCCCTTGGGGGACACTTTTGCCCCTTCCCCCCACCCCCCACCCTGCCCGCCCCTGTCGTTGGTTTCTCTTGCTCATAGACCCAATGTCCCCAGCCTGCTGGGGCAGGTGGGGAAGAGGCCAAGGGCCCAGTCTGGATCAACACAGAGGACTCAGGGCTGGAGACCAGAGACAGTGGCTGGGCTTCCTGCGGGGGAACTTTCCCGCTGAGGCTCCACGTCTCCAAGGCAGTTGGGGTCTAATCAAGAAGCAGAGAGAAACGCGCAAAGTGAAATTCAAGATGCTGGAAAAGATGGAAAGGCCTCTTGTCCCTGGGGGGCTCCCTTCTCCCCTCCTTCCGGCAGGCAGGAAAGAGGGGGCCTGTGGAGGCGGGAGGCGAGGGCTTCAGAGGGTCTTCTGGGGCAACTCAATCAAAGAAATTATTTTCCCACAGAAGAAGCCAAGAAAATCTTAATGGCCTTTTCCTGATTGAGGAATAAATCTATTAATTTATGGCCCAGCCCCAAACCAGTTGCGTCAGCCCCACCCACCCCCTTAAAAAAAAAATGTGAGAAATGCTTCGAAGTCCCACTTATTTTCACAATTTCCATCTTCTCTCTCCTATTTCTTGTTCCTTGTTTTTCCACCCTGTTCTTTCATACTCCACTCAGCTCCTCACATTCTTACCTTTTCACCGATTTTCAAATAAATCACCACCTTTGTCAATGCCACGTGCCCATCCCAGGAGGCACCCATTCAGAGGGGCTACAGCTTCAGAGGTGGGACCCCTCGCCTCCCCCACGCAAAGTAAAGACACCGACAAGAATAACGCAGTGTCCTTGAGGAGAAGCTGTAACAGCTCAAGGCGAGCACTGTCTGCCTCAGCGGCTTTGTGCCTCCCAGAACGTGCCTTTTAACCAAGCTTGAGGTCAGGAGAGCTTCTGGGTACAGAGCCTCGGCCCCAAGAGTAAAACAAAAGAAAGCAGAGGGTGAGAAGCTTGTCAGAGAAATTGTCAGAGAGACGCACAATGACTACTGCAATTAACAGACCCCTGGGGGGTCACTGCAAGAGGGCAGTGTTTAAGAACTCGGCCACCCACCTTGGTGACCTTGAGGGCCTGCCGATCTCAGCCCCAGGGCGAGTGTCTCGCCCCTTCCAGAAGGACTGAGAGTGGGAAAGCCGACTGTGGCTTTAGTAGGAATTCAGCCCCCTGGCGCCTGCATGACTCAGTACTCAAGATAAGTACTTGTTCCATCAGTACTACAGATGATTTAGATAACGCAGGCTATGGAGAGAGGGAGATGAAAATTATTCCCAACTCCGCTTGGTAACCGCATCCTTCAAAGAGCCGATTAAATAGCCTTTGCCGCGATTTACTTATCTGTTAAACGGGGATATACTATAAGAAATCCCCTAACTGGAATTTGGTAAAAAGGAAATGATTTAATACGCATGATGTTTTTAGAACAGCACCTGATACACAGACACACAACAGTTAAATTGAAAAGTTGTGTCCAGTATTATTGGTCAAACTGTGTTAGGCTAAAGGGTCCTTACAAGGGGTTGGTTACTTGGTTACACTGCCTGGGGGACATCGACTTGAATAATTAGAGGTCCTTGGAGAGAAGCGGTAACAGGAATAAAAGCCTGGTGCTTGTAAGCCGGTGTGGCAAACAGCGTGGACACGCTTGGTGCTCATCTGGCAGGAATGAAAGGTGAGCTCAGACATCTACCTAGTCTCACCCGGCTTGGGCTGCCTGCCCGGCCGTCACCAGGCCATCTAGGCGTCACCTCCAACAGCAAAGGCTCCAGTTCTCATTCACTCCGGCTTTCCGAGGGGCCGTTTTGGCTGCCACTGACGGAAGGGCCGAAGATAGAATCTAGGCCTCGACAGGCCTCCCGGAGGAAGCGACACTGCAGGGCCCACCACCCATCCCCACTGCAGCCCAAGCAATCTTACCCGGAGCTTACAGCCCCGCCTGCACCGGGGGGCGATTCCAAACCTCCAGTATAGACGCGCGCCCGGCGCAGGCCTAGGTTTCCTGGGTTCGCTCCCACCTCCTGCCCGGACTTTCGATTCCAGCCGCGCCCTCGGGGGAGGTTTATGGCCTTAGCTCGCCTGGAGACCCGTGGGCACGGTACACCGCCGGGCGCCCGCGGCCCAGCTCGCCGCCCGACGCATAGGGCCCCAGCCTGCGGTGCGCGGGGCTCTGGAGCCAGAAAGTGTACACAGACCATAAATTTCCCGCCCCGCCCGGCGCGCGCTCGGGGCCGGGTCCGCCCGCCTCCCGCCGCCTCCCCGCGCCGGGCCCCTCACTCAGGCCGCGGGGACGACGGCGGAGCGCGGCTGGCCGCGGCGGCGGCTCCTGGCCGGGTCGCCTGGCCGGCCGTGCCGCCGCCGCCGCCGCCGGTGCCGCACAGCAGCTCTAGGATCCCGGCCACAGCCCGCAGGAGGCTCCTCGCCGCAGCCCTGAAGGCCGGGCGGGAGAGCCGGAGCGGGGCTGGAGGAAGGCGAGGCCCGGGAGCCCCGGAGAGGATGGTGCAGAAAGCGGCGGCTGAGCACCGGGCGGGGGGAGCATCTGGACTTCCAGACCGCTCCGGTTTGTCCCACTGGAGGTGGAGGGAAACAGGGCACGTGGCGCGCAGTCACTTAGGGACGCGCTTGTAGTAGGCCCTCCCCTCCTGTGGGCGTTTGTCACCCTCTGCGTTCGGGAATCCGAATGCGCTCTCCCTGCGGGTGAAGCGGTTTGGTTCTTAATAGAGGTTATGTGGTCGCGCGCACACTCGCCGTTTAAGGCGGGTATTTGATAGAATGATCCGGGGCGGGGGGGGGGAAGCATCCCCAAAAAAAGAGAATAAAGCTTGTCTTTGAACTTTGAACTTTTCTTTTTCTTTGAAGAGCATCGAAGCCCACCGGTTCAGGAGTCGGAGCCAGAACTTTGTGGGTTTCGGAGTCAGAGGCTTGGCCACGCCCCCTGCCTGCATAGTACGCACCTGGATCAAATTACTCAACCTCTGGGTCTTACTCTGTAAGACACAGCGGAAGAATAGCATCTTCCCGCCCAGCGTGGCTGTAAAGATTAGAAGAGATACAAGATTTTCAATTCCTGCCTCAAGAGTGGGAGAGGACCGTGTCTGTTTCCTCCATTTTCGCTTGCACGTCCACCCCCCACCGTGGGTGATTTCAAATCGCGAAAAAGGACGCGCGTCCCAAGCCCCTCCAAAAAAAAAAAAAAAAATAGTGGTGAAATGCCAGGAGTAATGGTGCTAGTTTAGTAATAGTTCCCACTTGTTGCGCACCCTCGGTTAGCCAGGATCACTGCGGCTGCGCTCCGTGTCTGTCACACATGTTCCCCGAACATAAGGAGACGGGATAATGAACCGCCTCCAAGCTGCTGAGCTTTAACTTGGGTAGAAAATAGGCAAGCGTCGCGGATGAGGATTCAGGAAGCAGGGTGGGTCTCCCCACGATCATTCTTCAGCCGTAGGAAAATCGAAAAAGGTGGGAAAGTGATGAGAAAGGTTCCAGCAGCTGTAACTTTTGGTTCAGGAGACACGCCTCCGGGAGCCTTCAAACGGCTGAAACCTGAGCCAGCCGCCGCCAGTCTCTGACCCCGACCCGCCCAGCCCGTCGTCGGGGCTCAAACCAAGTGTGCCTCCTTGATGGATGACACCGAGGGTAAGAGTGGCCCGGGCGACCCAGGCACATCCCCGGGCTCCTGAACAATGCCGCTGGGGAGCATGGCACCCTTGAGGGGCTTCTGTTGTCCTCTTTTAGGGGCCCATTCCTTTTTTTCATAATAACAGTAAATCACTGCCTTTCGTTACATTTTGGTTCATAGACGAGGCTGGAAAAATTTAGAGGAGCCGTGACTCCCCTCTAAAGTCTCCCACCCTGCTGCTCACTTTGTCTGCTGTGATCAGCCAGGAACCTAGCCAGCGTGGCCCAGCTCCCCAGGTCCTCAGCGGAACCTTGAACGATCTCAGGAGCAAAGGAAGACCCAGATGGCAGGGAGAGGAGAGGGAAAAACAAAAACTGGGAAGAGGTGGGGATGCCCAAAGCCAGGAAGAGGATAAGAGAGTGTGGAGACCGGGAAATGGTCGCGTTTAAATCACACCGTCAATGTTTTAATTGTGTATCTGACTCCTTTCCTTTCTAGCTTTTCACCCCATTTGCTCAACCACAAAACTGCGCTCTTAGAGCAAGAGAGAAGTCAGCAGGCACGGCAGGGACCCCGCGGGGGCGGGTACGGGGATCTGGTTCCGACCGCTGTGGACGACCCACCGCAGCCCTACGGAGTGATCCGGGCGCTGCCCACCCGCGCGGGGCTCGCGTCTGAACCAGCCCCTGCGAGGTCGAGGCCCGAGGCCCACACTGACCTTGGACTGGGCGCTCGCCGGCAGGTCGAGGATCCGAGAAGACAGGGGACCCGCGTTCTCCACTGGACCTAAACGAGTGGCTGGGTCGGGCGACCCTCAAAGCCTGAGGCTTTGAGCCGGGTTTTCGAGCCGGGGAAAGGTTGAGGGGAGATCCGACCGCGCTGCAGCTCGTGGACACCCCCTTGGAGAGTGTGCGCGCCCTGTGAATCTCTGCATAGAGGGATCCAGAAAAACGGCGGGATGCATCGACCTTTGCCTGTGGGGATTTCAAGATACGCGTCTTATTCCCGCATCGGTTCATTTGTTCGTTCACTTCTTGAGCTCCCACCACGTGCTGGGAACTGTGCGGTGTGCACTCTTCACCTCGATTTCGGCAAACACAAATAAACAGCCCCGACTAATCAGAGTGAGGTGAAATTCACTGACCCGAAAGTCTCCTGGGACAGGCTGGGTAGGGGTGGGGGGAGGGGGGCTCTGAAACCCCCGCAACTCCCCCCCGCCAAACAAATAGGCGCTGTGGCACAGCAGAAGGAGAAGGTGGGATGCAGACTCCCTGAAGCCACCTGGGCATCCCTTCCTTCTGGCTCTGCCCTTCCTTGCGCGCAGAGATGCTCGCGCAGCCCCAGCGCCCTGTGCCGCCAGGCCCAAGCGGGGGACCCCCGAGGAAGCACAGAAAGTTTCTGGCTCTACTCCCAGTCCTTTTCTCTCGACCGCAAGTGAGAGACGACTGTGAACTAGTCATTCAACTTACAAAGATGAGGCCAAAGTGCCCAGCTGCGCGCTGACACTGGGTTGAACTTGCGGGAAGAGCGTTTTGCCGCCATATCGAGAGCGGCTTGAAAATTCGTTTTCTTACTGCTTAGTATCTGTATGGGGACCCTTGTGCGTCCTCAGCCAGATGATTGGGGGCTTCCAAGTCCACGCCTCCCGGCTCACCTCTCAGTGGCCCCATACTTTGTTCTTAGCTTCCTCCTGTATTTACACTGCAAACCGAATGGTTCCAAGGGATTTACTGAGACCATAAGGAACCACAGGGGCCACTGTAATTGTGTTATTCGTTTATTCAGTAAGCACTTTCTGAGAAACCCTCCCTGTGCCAAGCGTTATGCTAGGTGGTAGAATTTCTCCACCTGCGCAGAAGAGCCCAGCTCTGCCCTCAAGAAGCAAAGGGTGCCTTTAGCCACTCTGGGGACGGTTGATGTCCTGTTTTCATTTTGAAGACCCTCCCTCTAGGCGATTAGTTAAGAACTTAATAAAAGTCCCAAAGTGCCACTTTTGCGGACATGGTCTCAGCAGTGAGTATCTATTTCCCCTTCCTTGGACCCCTGACACTGGCTTCCCTCAAAGCCAAAGTCTCAGAAAAAGTCTAGCTTCATCTCCTCCCAACTCCCAAGGAAGACTCCCAACAACACCCACCAGCATCATATGGAGAACCTGCTGTGTGCCCAGGGCACAGTGCCAAGGGTACCAAGAGGAAGCAGCACCAATGGGCATCCCCTGGAGTCTGGGTCTGTGAGGCAACACAGTCATCCACCCTCATTAAAGGGTTGCCCTGGTAACACTGTGACTGCATCATATTAAGGACCCTCCATCTCTGCATTTAATTTCCTGGAGAATAAGGATTGTCTTGCATTTTCTTTTCCAGCTGTGCACATACCAATAAGGACCTCAATAAATACTACAAGGAAAAAGGAAGGAAGGAAGAAATATAATAACGTCTAAGCCTAAGCACTGATTGTATGCCACTCATTACTCTCATTTCACATTTGACAATGCAGTTAACACTCAGCAATCCAGGTGAGGTAACTTTGATGACCTCCTATTATACAGGTGAGGAAACTGAAGCCAAACAATGAGATAAATTTCCCAAGGTCTCCTGGTTAGTAATTGGTGGATGAATGAATGGATGCTTCTTGGGCTAGTTTGGGTTCCCCTATTCTGGCATGGGATCTGATATGCTCCTTTTGACACACTCGACTCCACACTCCACCTGCCAGCCTCTTCCCACACCCAGCCCCCAGAGAGAGTCATTGGGGTCACAGAAGCCTCAAGCCTCACCTGGATGTCAGGTGATCCAGATGCTGTGCCTGGCCTTTGGACAGCTCAAGAGGAAAGCTCAGTATCTGCCGAGGCTGGGACCAGGTCCTGGGGCAGGGAAGAGAGGAGGCGCTGTGCAGAAACTGCACATGGGGATCAACCTGGGGGAAGCCCAGGCCTGCAACTGCTGGAGGGGCATCTCTCAGCAACAATGGAAAGGAAGAGGTAGTGGGCCATCGGGGAGCCCATGGGTCCCTCAGAGATCGAGCCTCTTTTACTCTTTTAAAAAGGCATGGGATGGGCTGGGAATCTCGGGTTAATAGATGCAAACTATTGCATTTGGAATAGATATTCGATGAGATTCTACTGTATGGCACTGAGAATTATATCTAGTCACTTGTGATGGGGCATAATGGAGGAGAATGTGAGAAAAAGAATATGTGTATATATATATATTTGTGTGACTGGGTCACTTTGCTGCACAGTAGAAAATTGACAGAATTTCCAACTATAATGGAAAAAATCATTATAAAAAATAAAAAGGCATTGAGGAAGTTCACTTTGTGGTGCAGTGGAAACGAAGTATTCATGAAGGTGAGGGTTTGATCCCTGGCCTCGCTCAGTGGGTTAAGGATCCAGTGTTGCTGTGAGCTGTGGTGTAGGTCGCAAGCATGGCTCGGCTCCTGTATCGCCGTGGATGTGGTGTAGGCTGGTAGCTGCAGCTCCCACTATTCAACCTCTAGTCTGTGGGATATGCTGTGGGAGTGGCCCTAAAAAGCAAAAAAAAAAAAAAAAAAAAAAAAAAAAAAAAAAAAAAAAAAGGCATTGAGGAGTTCCCACTGTACCTGTAGCACCCGTCTACTATCCGTGAGGATGGGGCTTGGGTCCGTGGCCACATTCGGTAGGTTAAGGATCCCGCATTGCCTTGAGCTGTAGTGTAAGTAGCAGACAAGGCTCAGATCCCACATTGCCGTGGCTGTGGTGTAGGCCGGCAGCTGCAGCTCGAATTCGACCCCTAGCCTGGGAACCTCCATATGCCCTGGGTGCGGCCCTAAAGAAAGAAAAAAGGAAAAAGAGAAAGGCACTGAGTTTCAATATGTTTCGGAATACAGTTGGTTAAGTGTGTCTGGGAGGACCCCTCTCCTTCAGTGGCACCTTAGGAGGCACGAACCCCACAGTCCATCGAATCCCGGCATTCACTCTAGAGGAACTTGGGCAAGGTCAAAACCCTCCGCCTTCGCTGCCTCCTATGCGTATGCCCGTCTGCAGTTGCACCTGCGGGGATATTTAATCGTCCTTCCTCAAGTAAGGAAGGGCGGGACAGCTAAGGAACGAGGGGGAGGGGGAGACAGTGATTCTCCAAGTTCATCTGCCCGAGGGGCTCAGAAGCCCCCAGCCGGTCTGGCAGAGCCTGTCTCTGTTAGAACCCGGATGGGGTAGGGGGGCGCCGGACATACCCCGTGTAAGCGGGTGGGATTCCCAAAGGGCGCTGCTTCAGAGAGTGCTCAGTACAGGTTTGAATATCCGTGGGTGTGGCAAAGCCGAGGCGTTTCACCTGTGTTTGGGACGCTGGCCAATCCCAACACAACCTCAGAGGGGAGGCTGTGAGCAAGAGATAAGCACAGTAAAGCTAAAGCCAGAACACCTGCAGATACTCTCCTCCTTAAAACCCAGTAGTTGCGTTTTCACAATGACCACGAAGTGTGCACCCCCCCCACACACACACACCCCCCAGCTAAAGAGGAGGGGATTCGAGGGCCCTGCACCTTTAAGGGTCTTCTTGGGCATCTTTAAAGTAGTATCACTGGTCTTACGGGGAGATCTGAGCTCTTGACCCCTCCGCCAGCTCTTGCGTCTTCAAGAAGGTCGAAGGTGGGAAAATAGGGCGCGCAAACCGGAGAAGGGTGCCTCGACCTCAGCCTCCGACTTCTTCCCAATTCTTGCTCCAGAGCCTCTCCAGGCGCAGCCCAAACTCTGAGAATCTGTTTGAGGGCCGTCACTGCTTCTGTGGAGGCAGATCAGGACATAGGTTAAAGTTCAACAGGTTAAAGCTCAAGTCTAGAACTCCGGCCAGAAATCCCCTGCTGCAGGTTCCGGTTCCTGCCCCACGCTCGGAACCCCAAAACTCCCGGAGGCTGTGGCTATGGGAGACCCCAGGGTCACCTTCCAGTTAGGCTGGCTTCTGGTACCTAGAGCAGGAGGGACCGGCAGGCTGCACACTCTTCACTCAGCTGCGCTAAGCTGGCTGCAAACGGGAACCTTTCCCAACATCCTACGCGGGACCCTAGTTAGAAGGAGTAGCCACGAGAAAGGTTCCAGAGCCAGTGGTCCCCTCTGAAGTGTGGAAGAATTTGTTGCCAACGGAGTCTGAAGAGCTGCCCCACCACCACCACCACCTTACACGCGAACCCTTGCTGAGCCAGGCGCGGAAGGGGTGGGGGGAGCAGATAAGGGGGATCTCGCTGGCGGGTGTGCGGGCCAGAGCCTCCTTGAGAGGCTAGATCTCCCTTGAGTGTCTCAAGGTCTGACAGTTTTAGCCTCCGTGGGGACAGGACCGCGACGGCTACGCACTCCCCACCACTCCCGCCCTCGCGGTCCCTGCCCATCCTCAGGTGAAGCTGACAAACGCAGGGGGACGCGGCGCATGCTTTCGATGGCTTAAGGAAACTTTTCTAGAAACAAGCGTCCCACCCACCCACACTGGCAGAAGAAGGCGGTGGGAGGCTCCTAACTTTGCCATTTGGAGGAGAACGCGGAACTTTATTAGCGTGGTTTACCCATAAAGTGCTGACCTAGCCAGTAGAAGGTCCCTGGTGCCCGTCTGAGTCTGCGTTTCTCTGTGCCTCTGCGGGCCCATGTGTATGCGCGGGCCTCTTGCGTGTGTAAGGGTGAGGTGCGTGCGCGCGTGCGTGCGCCCGAGGGCGTAGCAGATGCCCCAGAGTCCGGGCGAGGGGTGCGCAGGTCGCCAGCCCTCTGCGCGCCCCGGCTGCCCCTGGGAAACCTTCATCAAAGGGCTTGGCGACGCCAGGACTCCTGGGCTGGCGAGCCGGGGCCCTGTTCTGGGTAGAGTTATTGCCGCTTTCAGCCTAGGGCGAGGCCTCGGGGGCGCGCGGCTAGGAGTGGAGGTCGCGGCTCCGCTCTGCTCTGGGGCCCGCGCGCACCCGCCTCCTCCAGGCCCCAGCCGCTGCCGGCCCGGCGGGCCTGGGATCCACCAGCCTTGCGCGCTTGTCCTTTTCTTCGTGCCTGAGAAATCTCGGTGTTAGTGCAAGAATATTTCGTTTCCCTGGCCACTCTCGCTAGCATCGAGCGCCACCGGGAAAATTCCTGTACCCGTAGCCGAGCGAGCCGTCTAGAATGAGGCCACACGGCCCGCCTAGAGAAACCCTCTGATCTGCTGCAGCGCTGCTTCCAAAAGAACTTTAAACTTCTCCTGGGCTTAAGATACCTCGTTCCTGATGCAAATGTGGAAGAACTCCACTGCCCAGGGTACAGCCCCGCTAGAGTCTCCCGAGGGAATAGCCAGGAAGGGGAGGTGGGGGTGGCTGAGGAGGGGGAGTCCTATATGTGACCCTCTGGGAGCACCCCGAGTCCCGCCCCCGCCGGCTTATCCTCCACGGAGCCCCCAGCCCCAGGGTGCTCTCCCGTCTGGAGGAACCTGGAGAGGATAAGGCCGAAATCAACCTGAATGTAAGCGGTACAGTCCCTGGGAGATGCTTTCCTTCAGATTCGAAAGCCCAGGACCCAGGCGGAGAATTGTTGCGGGAGGTTGGGAGCCTAAAGCACCTCGTGGGCCTCTGAGGTCGAGTAGCTGCGGTGTGCAGTAAGCAGAGCCTCTCCTCGGCTCGCCTTCCCAGCCGGGCTCCACTTGTAGGCATCTCTGCTGCCCTGGACTCTCCGGAACGCCAGAACTGAATTTAAGGGCCTCAAAATACATGGTTCCTGGAATATCCTGGTTTGGGGATTTCAATATTTCTGGAGTGGTTGGAAATGAATCTCAGTAGTGAAGGCAAAATAAGAGTACTGAGAGCTCCTCCAGCTCAGGCAGCAGAGCCTGTGCGGTGGAGGAAACAGCCTAGCTCAGGGCCGGGACTCAGCAAGTAGGAAGACCGAGGCAGCCCACAACTCCTGGCGCATTCAGAGAGAACAGCTGGCCGACCTCCCATTTAACTCGAGGGCCCTCCTGGGGTGCGCTACCTTCCTCCTGCCTTTCCTGAGCCAGCCTGGCCCCAGCGGTTCCTGCTCCCGCTGCCCCGTCCCACCGGGCACTTTCCTCCAGGGCTGCAGCTCTATTTGAAGGTTGAGTGGTTGGCTGGGGCAGGGAGTGGTCAGCCTCGTATCCCTGGGTTGCGCTCTGGGACTTTGCCAGGTGGCCAGCTGAACCAGGCCAAAGAAGGCTAAATCTGGGGCCTCTACTCTGCCCCTGAGCTCAGAAGGCCAGAACAGAGGTTTTTGTGCTCAAACAAATGGGTCAAAATGAGGAAGCAGCCAGACCTGGGAATCACTCAGAAGCGTCTCACTCCAGCCAGGGTCGTGGGGCAGGTCCTAGGCTCCTTGGCTTCAGCATCTCTGCAGGAACCACTCTGCCTCCCCATGGGGCTCTCTGTGGCAACTGGACTCCCCAGCATGGATGGTGGGGCTCTAGGAGGCCTGTGCCCTTGCCCCAGCTCAGTGCCAAATAGACCCGAATGAGCAGGTTTGTCACAATGTTGATCTAGTCTAAAATCTCCTGAAATAACTTTTTATCAACTCCAAACATTTTGTAGCTTCCAGGGAAAGGGGCATGGTTGTCGTGGAGTTAGGATTGACTCTTCAAGTTTTCAACATAAATGACAAAAAAAAAAAAAAGTGTCAAATGGCCCATCAGTAGCAGCATGACGCCAAAATAGATGGGGTGGGGACAGATGGTGTGCAGTTTTGTAGGCCCTTCACTGGCTAAACGTGAGCCACGAGGTCCGAGTTCTGATTTGGGTTCCTCGTCAACATTGGTCAAGGGGAGGTGACCTTGAACAAATCACCATTCGGCCCTGCAAATGCGTTGGCAGCTTTAAAGCCATCTCATTCACCCTTCCAGCCCTAACAGCCACGGTGTGTCTGTCCTTTGCTGCAGACACTAGAGACCGGTCACATCCCCCTACTCCACCCCCAAGTACAGGGAGGGTGTGCGCTGGAATTGCCTCTCTTGGCTCCAAGCCCGGCACCGAGCAGCAGCCACCTTGGAGGCACCGGCATCGCTAGACTGACCCTTTCACAGGCCAGTCTTTCCTGCTCAACTCTGTTTACACTTGACTGCAGAAAGCTGGTGCACACACAATCGTGTCCTGACTCCTAGCAGGGACGCCATCTGTCCCACAGGCCTGATTCTGTGTTCAGTTCTGCTCTTAGGCCACATACGTTCAGGGGCCAAAGGCGTGGCGGATCACTTGCGGTTTGCACGAGGCCAGGGGCTAGGAGACCTCTGTGCTGGTGGAACCTCAAATCCGGGAGCCCGTCTCTGCAGCAAGGTGGCTCTAAGGTTGCAGTACGTCCCCCAACAGCTCTAGTCCCCCACAAACAGCTGCTGCGACCTGCAGGGCCCCGAGCCTAAGGTTCAGGTAGGAGATGCCAGACCTTAAGGACCGCATTGCCCCAGCAAGCCAAGCGGGCTTTACAAACCGTAGTAAACATTTTATTTACAAGTTTGTTGCATCCTAAGTGCCGCGCATCTTTGTGCCACGACCCCTAGCGAGGGGAGGACTGCTCAGTCCAACACTTCACAGTGGGAGCTGCTTGTATCCAGGCCGAGGTGTGCGGATGGAGCTGGGAGCCCGGTGCTGGGCGCGCTCGACTCCCCTCGGCTCCGTGAGGGGTGGGCTGCAGGCCTGGGACAGCGATGCGTGCCCTCCATTAGGGCTCTGCCCTCGCGTCTCCGGCCCTGGCCCTGCTGCCACCGGAAAGCAGGCACAAAATCCATCCCACACTGCAAGGCTGCGAGCCTGCGCCGGGGCCTCGCGTCCCCTCCAACCTTGTCCAGTCTAGAGGCCACCCAGCGGCGCCTGGGTGGACTCGGGGCTTTTGGGGGCGCTGCCGAGGGCGGGCTGGGGCGCGGGGAGCAGCTCCGAGGCGCCGCTGCCGCCGCTGCTCCCGGCGCCGGTGCTGCTGCTACTGAGGCCGCCGAAGCTAAAACCACCGCCGCCGCCGCCGCCACCGCCGCCGCCGCCGCTTCCCCCACTGCCGCCGCTGCTGGCGGCCAGGAGGGCGCCCGCCGCGGAGGCCTTGATGACCGTCGTTGGGTGCAAGGACCGATCGGCCCCTTCAGTCCGCTCCGTGTCGCTGGGGGTCATGTCCAGAGACTCGGAGTCGCTGCTCTCGCTCTCAGCCTCGGCCTCTGAACGGCTGGGGCTCCGCTCCTCGGGCTCGCCGTCTGCGGCCACAGCTCCGCCTGAGGGCTTCTCGCCGGCCTCCTTGTCTTTGTCCTTCTGGGCCTGGGCCTCCTTGGAGTGCCGCCACTTCATCCGCCGGTTTTGGAACCACACCTTCACCTGCGAGCGCCCGGGAGAAAAGAAGGGACACGGAGGTGAGATGCAGCCACGCTCCAGCCCGACGCACGTGCATCTGGAAGCCACTCCCCAAGGGGGGAAAGCCCGAGCATCCCTGCACCTTCACCATGGGCCAGGTATGCGCTAGGCCCAGGGACAGAGAGCCAGCCAGGGAAGCAAGGAGGGCACCCCCGGGGTCCTGCCTGGGAATCCTCTAGGACTGTTTCTCAAAAGGCGGCCCTCCCTGGCTAGTCTAAGGCGCTTGCTGGGAAGGCCCTCAACCTTGGGAAGATCAAGACTCTAAATCGATGCTTCTTAAGCCCAGTTGAGCCAGCACTCCCCCTACGAATCCGATTTAAATTATGGACTCCTGGCCCGAAAGATGCACAAATACCCAAGATGTTGCCCACGACGTGAAGGGTCTGGGGAACCACTATCAAGAGCTCCTGCTAGGCTGTTCCCCTCCTGCGCTGCCCTGACCTCAGGCAAGTCCCTACCAAAAAACAATTCTTTTTAAGGAGGAACCCTTGGGAAAACAAAGGAGAAGAGGGTTCAAAGAGTTAATCCCCCTGTGGCAGGGGCACCAGTGGGCCTTCTATAAAAGGGCATTTCCTTGGCATGTGTGTACTCAGAAGCTGAAAAGGACCCTGACTCTGCCCTGGGATAAACTAATACCTCCCTCGAACTCAGAAAACACTGGAATTAAACCTGTGCAAAGTGGAGGAAGGGGGTAGGGATGGGGCAGAGAATCTATATAAATATATAATCCCCTGGGGGACCCAATGGTTCATACAAGTTCCAGCTTCCCTTTTAAAAATAACATCCACAGCTGGTGGAAAACGGCTGGGCTCTTCCAGTGTGTATGCTGGGGAGGGGAGTTGTGTAATGGAGACCAGAAGGGGGTTGCTTTCGGGAGTGGTGAAAAAGTGCCTGCCTTTGGCTTCTGGCCTGATCAGAATATTCAGCACCCAGGGAGGAGCAAGGGCCTCGGCTGTGAGGTGCGGGAAAATGGTGACTCTTCTCTTAAAAAAAAAGAAAAAAAATCCAGGTCTTGAATTTGAGAAAAGAAAAAAAAAAATGAATTCAAGCACAATAGATTTGCTATTTGAAGATATGTCTTAGGGAAAAAAAAAAGAAAAACCTCAAGCAGTCAGAACCTGGTGGAATGCTTGCTCTCAGGCATTCTAAGAAAATCTCTTTTTTTTTTTCCTCTTCCTCACAACCTCCCCCCACGGTGCCGTTAGAAAAGAGGACTGACTGTGGCCGCTCCAACTGGACTTCTCGCCCTACTGGGGCTAAGTAATTCCGTTTGAAATGATGTTTTCACTTCCTCACAACTGGGGATTTCACAATCCAGCAGCAGCAGAAAGAGGAGGAGGGAGGGAGGAGGCATTAAAAAAAAAAAAAAAAAACCCTCTTGACTTTGGATTTTTATCTCCTCCGAAATAAACTGCCTCCTACAGCAAAATGCACTCAAATCGAGTATACAATTATTATCTCCTGTGGCCTATTTGCTTTGGATTGTTGGCCCAAATAAAAATAAGATAAAATAAATAAGATAAATAAGATAAAATAAAAATAAAAAATATTATCTCCTCCGAAATAAACTGCCTCCTACAGTGAACTGCACTCGAATGAGTATATAATTATTATCTACTGCGGCCTATTTGCTTTGGATTGTTGGCCAAAATAAACACGCGGCTGCTTGTTGACATCCATCTTTGGGGATGGGCTGTTCTTTTGGTTCTCCTCCCCCACCCCCTTCCTCTCTCTCCCATCTTAAGTGGAGAAGTCTCATGAAATTCAAGACCCCGGGTTTCCACCGTGAAAGCAGGAAAGCAGAGTCGGAGGGCAGACAGGCCTTGGCGCTGAGCCCCCCACCCCAGGGCCTTACCTGTGCGTCGGTGAGACCGAGCATGGCCGCCAGCTGCTTTCGGTCTGGCTTGGTCACGTACTTCTGAATCTCAAATCTTTTCTCCAGGCCTTTCCTCTGCAGGTTGGAGAAGACCGCCCTGGACCACGAGCGCTTCCTCTTGTAGGTCTGCGGCATGGTGTCCTTCGTGAGCACGGCATAGGGACCTGCCACCAGGCAAAAGCAAGGGGAGTGGATTAGTGCCCTAGTCATGGCCTGCTCCCGGCGATGGTTAAAACTGTTTTGTCTTAACAGTGGGCTCTGAAAGCCCTTCCCGCAGACGGGGAATGGCCTCTCTAAGGAGGAAACGTACAGCTCTAAAGACGCAGGCGGCAGGCCTAACCGGGGTGGGCGTCGAAGAAGCCGGGCATTTCCTTGATTAATTCCAAAGGAGAAACAAGGACCCAATGGGTAGCTATCAAGCATTCAAAGAGTAGGTGAAAATGTCCCTCAGGTCGAAAAATGCCCCTCTTGAGATTCTCTGCTGTGTCTCTGTGTGTGTGTGTGTGTGTGTGTGTACCCAAATCCGTGCCCAGGCGCACAGAGGGAACCTCTTCGGGCAAAAGTGTTTGAGGTCATTCCAAAGTGTGAACAAGCAACCCCACCGGCAGCATTTTTAAAACGACCTTACAGGGCAAAAGGCTAGGGCAAGCCCCCCCTCCCTACCTGCCCACGCATGCTTTCTAGGCTCTCCAGGACCCACCCCCCAAGCCGACTGGGGTGAGCTGGCCCCCTGAGAAATCTTTCCCTCCAGACCGCAGTGGCCTCTCGCCCCATCTCCGGGATTGCTAGGCCGCGGTGGCCACTTGAGACTCCAGTCCTCCGTGTTCTGTCAGTCAATCTGCCCATTTTTCACGGATCGGGAGGGTTTCCCGTACCTGGAAATGTGTCTTGAAACTGATGCTGAACTGAATTTCTTGGGTTCGAGCTTAAGGGACTCAGGATGGCAGAAGCCTCGTTAATGGGATCCAGAGATGCGAAGAACTGGCCTGTGGAGGGCTGTAGGCCCAGGTGCACCCCAGCGGGCCGCCCGGTTAGCAGTGATGTCAGATCTGGGGATGAGGGAAAAGCAGAGCGGTTACCCATCGGGCAAGGCCACGCTCACACTCCTGGGCATGTGTGCCTCCCCTCCCCCTCCCCTGGATTTGGTTAACTCTGGTAAAGTCCTAAGAGACCCCAGACTCTCTCTCTGGGGACAGTTTCTCTGTGTGTCCCACAGGGCCACATCCACAAGTACTGCTAGGAGGCCAAAATGAGCTCAGGTTCAGGCGCTCTCCAAGAATCCCACAAATCTCAACCATCCCCCCAAGGAGCCGGCCCTCTGCTCACTCCAACTGGGAGTTTAGAGTCAGTACCGGTCACCCGTTTTCCTTGAGTGGAATTTCACTCGAAGGCAGATCAGGAGAGGGAACGCGTTCCCTGTCAGATAATACAGTTCTCTCTCTAGATAGGTGTTTTAAAAGATAGGCAGATGAGAGGCATTTTGGCAAATATTTACACCAACCATTTTGATCTGTGATGTGTGTTTTTAAAGCATCCCAATTCTTTTTTTAAAAAAATTTATGTACAGCAGGTGAGTTTTAAACCTAACATTTTAGAGTCGCCGTACAATTCATTCCTTCTCCTTCGTTTTACCGATTTGCCCTTAGTTGTAAAAAACACTCGAAGGCAACCCAAATGGCTCAGGGATCCGGGAGTGCGTCAGTGCCCTGGTCAGAGGCCTACAGCCTCTCGCCCAAGACCTACCTCTCAGTGTGTTGCCTTCCTTGACTTTGGGGTCAAATTCTGCCGACAAAATGCGGTCAATTCCAAATTTGAGGTCCTTGCTGGAGGGGGCCGGGGCGGAGCCGCTATGGTGGGGGTTCGGGACCACCCGGGGCCCGGAGGCCGGGGGCTGCAAGGCGCCAGCCCGAGGAGGAGGCGGAGGCTGTTGCTGCTGCGGTTGTTGTTGCTGCTGTTGTTGCTGTGGGTGATGGTGGTGGTAGGCGGCTGAGAGTGGAGACAGCCGCTGCGGGAAGCCAGCCGGGACTTCGGAGGGCGCCACCACCGGGGTGGGTCGAAGCGGGGATCTGGCGGCTGCCTGGAACGAGGCGTGCGGGTGAGCCGATCCCAAGTGCGCGGTGAGGGCGGCGGCCGAGGCCCCAGCCAGACCCTCCGGGGCCGCCCCCGGCTCCCCAACGCCGGCGTGGAGGATGTCCGCGATGCAGAAGGAGGGTTTCTTGACGGCAGCGGGGTCCAGGGGGAAGGAGCAACCGCCCGGGCCGGCGGAGGAGCAGTAGGCGGCCGACCAGAGGCTGAAGTTGGGCGCGTAGAAGGGAGCCAGCCCCGCGGCGAACATCCTGGCGGGGTGAGGCCAGCGGCCGCTGCGGCCTGCCGGGGCCGAGTGGGTGAGTGGGTTCGCGGAGAGGGGCGCGCTAAGTCCAGGAGGGGGCGGCAGCCCAGCCGGGGTCGATCCACTTACACTTCTCGGTCCGAACTGAAGCGAAGCCAGGGAGCCCTAGCGCCACCGACGGAGGAGGCGAGGCCCGGATCCCAGCCGGTCACAGCCTCGGGCCCTGGCCTCACTTTAAAGGCGGCTCGGCGCCCGCGCTCCCCGCGGGCTGGAGGCGAGCGAGGGGCGCTCGGGCGGCTGGGCGGGCGGGTGCGCGGCTCCGCACACGCCAGGGAAGCCAGGGAAGCCAGGGAAGCCAGGGAGACGGGGCCGGGCACCGAAAGAAACAGCCAAACAGCTAAGGCTTGAGAAATAAATTTAAAACAACAACAATAATAATCCGTTAGTTTAAAAAAAAAAAGTAATAAGAGGGGAAAAAAAAGAAAAAAAAAAACTCCTCTCTAAAAACTCCCAAAGTTTTGGCAGGAGCTTTCGAGTCAGACCCAGGGTAGGACCTCGATCAGGGCGTTCATTGGCCATGCTGGTGACCAATGGGAGCGGGGAGTGGAGGGGAACTGGGTAAGGGGGCGTGGCCCGCCCCCTCGGCCACGCCCCAGCCACGCCAAACTGTTTGCTGCTGCCGCGTGGGTTGAGCCCAGTCGGGCGTCCTTCTCCGAAGAGTACGATCCGGGACCGACCGAGGTTCCAGGGTGTTCTAACCTTCAGCTACGGCAGCTCCGAACCGGCGCCAGGTGTGGAGAGTTGGTCACAGCGCTCCTGGAGCGCTCGCCTAGGGAAGCTGGTGCTCCCCTAAATTAACGCGGGTGCAAGGCCCGCCTCCTGGGACCCTGGGGGCGCCCTAGGTTTCCCAACTCTTTACTTAAGTGGGGCCTGATTTTCTCCACTCGGCCTTTATCCCGAGAGTCATTGTCCCCTACAAGGCTCCATCTTTTATGAGTTCCCGCCCCTACGCTGCCCTGCCCTGAGCTCTCGCGCGGGATTGCTGCGGCACTGGGTCAGCCCCACCCAAGTCAGCCCCGCGTCCGCTCCTCTGCCTCGGAGATCCTCTGGGAAGAGAGGAGGGGCGGCCACAAATTAGCTTTATTCCGAGCTGTCACGCACTGACAATTTGAATGAGTAACTTTTCAAACAAAATAAGATGGATGTCTACGAACGTCTCCCTCGGACGCGGCCAAACCTTCCCCCAGCCTAAGAGACAACAAAACAGGCCGCCGTCCGAAACAGGGAGAGCGGCACGCGCGGTCCGCTCCTCTGCAGTACCTTGTAGGAAATGTCACCCTACCTCCTCCTCTGCCACATCCCCGATCACGTGGGGTCTGTAGTTTTGCAAGTGCCCACGAGAGCAGATTTCCTTGGGGTTAAATACTGCTCCCAATCCCGTGGCTGTTTCCCCACAGGGCCTGGTCGCAGGAGAAGCTGCAGTGGTGGCCGAGGTCTTCCACTCGTACTTGGGGTCTTCAGAGCGCAGAGCGCGTGTAGTGGGGGGTTTTCTGCAGCATCAACATCTCTATTTTAAGAATTCGTTCTCTTTTAAATTATAGTCCTAACGGGTTTCCCCACCCCTCTCCCAAACAAACCACAGGCCACCCAGATGAGCTTTTCTTGCACATTTTCAGGAAGAAAATAAAATAATAACAATAATGAAACCACGAAAGCTTTTGTTTTCGATTGTCCTAATAAGCATCTTCTAACAGAACTTCCGCACCTCTGTGGCATTTTTTAAAAGTTCATTTCAGTTAACAGGTCTTACCAAAGAGAAACCCAGAAAGGCAAATGACTTTACTGTGCCTCTCTCGAGTCCAGAATTTGGGCTAGTTCATTTCTAGTGGTTTCTAGCCTCGGGTTGCAGATGCTGTCATCTTAAGCTTTTGACTTTCTCCCGGAAAGTATCAATCACGAATCAATCACTTCTGACCAGCCAGCACTGAAAACAAGCACACCCTCCACCCAACACCCACCCCACCCAGCCTCTGTCTCTCTCTCTACCTCTTTTACTAAAGGGGTTTCTTGCCCAGCTCTCGGCAGCCGGGACAGAGGTGTCAGCAGAGGTGGAAAGAAATGATGGATCTGCTGCTGCACTAGCACCTGGGGTGGGAGAGGCGCCCAGGGGCAATGAGGCCAACAAGGATGTATAAGGCCTTCTGAGTCGTTGGACCCGCCCTCAAAAGCTCCAGCGCCGGCAATAGATGCAAAGGCTGTGGATTCCAGCGAGCCTTGGGTCCGAGGGCGCTGCCTCTGCAGAACTTGGCAGCCCTGGGGGAAAGTCGCTAGCGCCAGCCAGCGTAGATCTGGTGGCCTTAAGCCCTCTCTTCCTCCTTTTTCTGGTGTCACTTCCAATTCCGTTGCAAACATCAAACCTCGGCCTAAGCATGAATTCACTGTACCAAACGGGCCGCATTTAGGCCTCGCCCCAGGCAGCCGGCCCCAAAATGAGACGCGATCCTGTGGGTGGGCACAGGGTGCAGATCGGGCTGGAAGGCGAGCCCTCTGGGTTTCCAGCTGGGCCCACCACCGCATCTGCAGCATTTCAAGGCCTGAGCACGGGGCGGGAGGGGAGAAAACTAGGCCCCAAGGGCGCGTTTCCGCCCCCTCGCCCGCCTCGTGCTCCTCTTTTCCCGCTAGGCCCAAGGTTCAATTTAAATGGCAACTTGTCCCGCGCGTCCCTCGGCTTTCCCAGACCCTTGGCTTCGTTGCACCGGCATCAGCCCCGCCCGGACCCACTCGGAGCTCCCGGAGGGAAACGCGAAAAAGGAAATTTGGGGAAGGACCTCCTGCCTCCTCTCCACACTGCACCCCGGCCCAGGCCTGGGCTCTGCGGGCTCCTGGCCGTCTTTTGAGTCTTCAGAATCCCCTCCCCCTTACACCCCCACTCCTCCGAACCAAGAAAGCAGCAGGAAACCCTGGACTCGCTGGAGTTCAGGTCATCTCCTGTTTTTGATGGGCTCAAACTCGGACTAAATGAGCGGATGTGCCTGCGAGATTGGTCTCAAAATAGAAGTGGCCTTAGTATTTTAGGATACTGCAGAAATCCTTATTTCTTCCGGAGAAAAACTCTATAATGACTCCTAGCACTTCCCCTTTCAATATTTGTGCAACTTTATCTCCACCGACAAGTTGCTCGGGTGACGCAAATCCGCCCTTGTGTATTACAACGACCAAAATAAATGCGCGGAAATCAATTCCCTTCTAGCAATGAAAATATAAATATACAGCTGCGACTTTCCCCTTTAATCTTTGCTTTCCGAGCGGCTCCGGACTGTGGCAAAATGAACTGGTCCAGAGCAATTGAGACGGGGCGGGGAGGCCCTGGGGGCTGAGGCGAGGGCTCCGGGGCCGCCGGGTAGCCCAGCCCGGGGGCGGGTAGCCGCAGAGTCCAGGCTCCAACAGCAGGGAAGAGGGCCTGACTAAGCCGAATTAACTTGAGCTCAAATGTGGCTGTGCTATCCTTGGAGGAAGCTCAGACGAAAAGATGAATTCGTCTGAGGTTGCAGAGCTGCACCGGCAAATTGCAATTGACGAGAGAGGACCGGAGTAGTGTTTTCTCCGGGAAGGTTAAAGAGCTGCTTTTCTGTGGGGCCTGGAGGGCAGGGCGGGGCGGGGGTTGGGGGGAGATGCAATTGTAGGGGTTCCAGATCATCCCATGGCTGTCTTTAAGGCAGACCACCCTCCCCTTCCAATCTAAACCAGAGATTTAGGCATTGACTTCGGAGGGAAAGAGATGGGTCCTGTTACCCTTTGGTCGTCTGTACCTAAATCACCACTTTAAATTCTCGTCCAAATCCTGGGGACACAGCTACACACCAACCCAGCATAAAAGCTCAAGGAGAGGGAGTGTTGAGCATGGCTTGTTACATAAACGTTCAAGGGCTTAAGCTGTCCAGATGTACTCTCTGCTTTTGTTTTTTCTTGTGGACTCTGAACAAAATAATGTGCAACATAATTGCATTGTGACCTTGGGACCCTGCGCCCCTACACACACACACACACACACACAAACACACACACACACACACAGAGGGACACCCTTCATTTTAAATATTTTTTTCAAGCAAAGCAAGGGATGAAAATAATTAAATATTCACCATCAGAAGAAGGAAACACAGTTATCCGGATACGAGAGGTTTGCAGCAATGCAGGAGCCTGAGTATGTTCTGCCTGCCATGCTGCCAGCTGTAGACTTACAGCCTGCTGGGCCCAGAGCTCACATTTAGTGGGAGGTGGGAACCTTCTCTTCCTAGTGGATTCTAGCGTTTAGGACTCGAGAGAACACACACACACACACACACACACACACACACACACACACGCCTCAGATTATTCTAAGTAGGCCACAACTCCCTTTTCCTGGGGATCTTAGTTATTCCCAAAGCAACTACAGCTCCTGAGTTTTTTTCAGGATTGTTAGAGTTTATGGGGGTAGGAAAGGGGAATAGCGGTGTGATGGGACCACAGGGTCCATGGCCACTTGACTTTACTCCCTTTACTTTTTCACTTTCCCAGGTGTGACAGACTCACAGGTGGCCATCTCTTCATGTGGCCATAGCCCTGCCCCTGACCCCTTGCCAGCTCGTCTGGCTTCAGAGCCGCAGGCCGCCTCTTGAGTCTGATCTCATTTGCACTTGCTTCTCACAGCACTTCTTCCCTGTTTCTTTCCCCGTGACCAGCCTGCACACCTCCCAGACCTGCCCACTTTCCCTTTCTCCCCCTCCCCCCTTCTCTCTGTCTCTCCTTCTTTCCTCCCCCACCTTCTCTGGCACACATCACACACACACACACACACACACACACACACACACACACAATCACTGAGGATCTTAGAGACTGGGGAGACAGGGCAGGCACTTTGGGGTTTGCTCCTGTTGCCAAAATCTACATTTTGATCTCTCCAACTCACTTCTCCACACCCAGCCTTAAGAAAGACCTCATAAAACTTAATAATAGAGCCCATTTCCACATGGCGCACTGTAACACAGACTCACATATATTTGCAGTGAAATCACGTCCCCGTAAGAGTAAAATATGCCATCTTTAACATGGGAGAGAATTAGGGCTTCATACACCAGGCTTCTGCTTGGTAGCTGGAAACAGTTCTCACTCCCGCTATTCATACTAGTCATTCGCCTTGTAGAAGCTGGATTTGCTGCCTGAGTTATTGGCTCTAAATAGCTGGGCTTTTACTTCTGGTAAGTGAGTTGAATGTTAAGGTAGGAGAAGCAGGTGTAGCTGAAAATCATAAATTCAAAACAACGCTGCTGTTGAGAAGGAGAGGAAAGTCACTCCCCAAACCATATTTATTTAACCAAATAAAACCTTCCTTTCCTTTGAGACAAGTTTCCCAAGTTAGAGCAAAGGTTCGAAAGACAGGAGCGGGACTCGAACCCAGATTTAGAGGCAGGAATGGGAAGGGACCCTCGGAAGGGAGAGGATCCTCGATCCAATGAGAGGGCCTTGGTAGATGGAGCTAAAGGATTGTCCCCTCTCGGTGGCCCCAGTCTGTCCACCTGCACCCCACCAGAATTGGGACCCCTCTGTTGGTTTTTGTTGTTGTTGTTGTTGTTTTGTTTGTTTGATTTTGCTTTTTTAGGGCCTTGCGTGCAGCACACAGAGCTTCCCAGGCTAGGGATCAGCCACAGCAGCGCCATATCCAGGCCACGTCTGCGACCTACACCACAGCTCATGGCAACGGCAGTTCCTTAACCCACTGAGGGAGGCCAGAGCTGGAATCCGCATCTTCATGGATCCTAGTCTGGCTCGTTACCACTGAGCCACAATGGGAACTCCGAATTGGGACGGCTCTGGATTTAAGGGCAGACTCCTGCCAGCCCTGTTTCAGCTTTGCCAGGGCCCAGCATCTGCACCCTTGATAAGCCCACTTAGTACCAAAAGTTGGTTCTCTACTGACACCTGCTGGGCCATTTCTGCATCGTCATCTGGCAGTGCCCGTCCTGGGCCAGCAACATTTTGTCGTGATGAAAGCTGACTCTTCCTTTTGCAGAAACACAGGTTTCTAAAATTGGTTTGGACCAGCAGCGGTTTCCTTCCGTATTGCCCACAACATGGAAAGATCTTGTCTTATGTGTTTAAGATTACCAGCCACAAGAGGGGAGCTGTCACCCTTCAGGGGTCATACCTTACAGATCTCAAGGCCGGTTCCCATTTATTATCTTACTTATTCTTTAAAACAATCTATTGTAAGGAAGAAGAGGAGGTATTGTCATCCCAATGTGTGTTTAGGAAGTCGATTCTCAGAGAGGTTAAGTGGCTGGTCTGAGGTTCCGTGATTAGGAAACGGTGTTGCAGGGGGCAGAGGTGACGTTTTCTGATTCACCACCCAGAGTTCTGCCACTCAGCCAGTTCCTTCTATGGAGGAAACAGTTTATTCAGAGGAAAAACCCTCAATAGGAATGTGCGTCGGTTTCTGGCGAGGGGCTGGAGCAGAGAATTGTGTCTAACCCAGAGATTGTCACAAGAACACTGCTAACCCAGGGCCGATCGGTGACCACATCATTCATGTGTGATTAGAGGTAGCAGGAATATCCTCAGTCTGAGATTTTTCTCTTCCCTTCTGCTCAAGCTATAGCTGAAATTCTGCTCCTGGAGATCCCTGCTTTGAAGATGAGGCATCTTCCTGTGAATTCATGTACCTAACCCTTTTCATTGTGCAAATACCTGAGGCCCAGGAGCCATTTGGACGGAGCGAAGACAGAGATTCTGGGCACGAGATGCAGCCAAGGACACAGGAAGCAGGGGAGAGCACTGGGTGGGGACCCCTTGCAGGGCACTGAGGAAGGAGACCCAAGGATGGCCTCTTTCTAGGGTCTGTCCTCTGGCCTCAAGGCCCCAAGATGATGAGAGGGCAGCAAAGAGGGGTACTCCAAGCCCTGGCACCCTGCCATTTATTCCCCCCACCAGTACAAATAGTTTTCTAGGATGTCCATGCCCTACTGAATGACACAGAAAGAATAACCTTTCATGTCTGAAGCTTACAGTTACACACCAATACAATTGTATTATAGTAATTTCAGTGGTTCTTTTGTCTGAGTCTTTTCTTTCTTTTTTTTTGCTCTTGGCATCTGGAAATTCCTGGGCCAGAGACTGAACCCTTTAGTGACAACGCCAAATCCTTAACCCACTGCACTGCAAGAAAACACCGTTGCCTGAATCTTAGCTGTTAAAAAATGACTATAATACCAGGGGGACTTAACAGAGAATCTGAAGGGCAAAGAAGGAGAAAGGCCAGCCTAGGGTCACGGAGACCTCTGGGGAACTCAGATCCTCCTGATAACAGGAGTCCACAATCACAGCCTGTTTACAGAAACTTTGTTCCCGGGACAGAGGATGGGTAACGTCAAGCGGGAGTGATGGGTATAAGTGGGGAGTTCAGGGTGTTTGGGAGGCACAACTGACCGGATAGTCAGGGACTTCATTTAAACAGTCCCTGTTAGAGCATCTGCTCCATTAGAACGTGGAGGAAACCACCTTCCATCACAAAATTCGGAGATGGGCCCTTGGTGGTCCTTTACCCTGCAGCTTTACAGTTTATTTTCTCTTGGCTGTCTCTGTGGCTGTTTCCTTCCTTGGGACACGATGAGACAATGTTCCGGATTCTTCAAAGTGATCAGTTGTGTTTGAGGGTATACTTCTGAACCCAGGTCTGCCTGTCGTGTCCATTTGCCATCAGGCTCCCAGAAATAAGCTGGTAGGTTCAGAACGGAAGTCATCTGGAGATTCGGGATGGCCCTGAAACTGTGGCGGAAGGCAAGGTTTGGTACCTCATGGTACTTCAATACTCTCACTTCATAGGAAATGAAACATAATTAGGTTACATCTAATCTCCAGGGGTTTTCTTATTTTCCCGTTGGTTGTGAGTCTTAATAGCCCTTTACCAGGAGAAGGAGAAATCCCATCCCTCCGAATACATGAGGATGCTCCTTGGTGATGGAGAAGAAAACCGACTGCCCTTAATTCTTCCCTTCCGCCCCTTGGTGGGCCTCCCGAGGTGGTTTGTTTATTGTGTTTTTCAACATCCTCAAAAGAAAGCGGCTGTATTTCAAGAAGACTAATATTTCAAATGATCACTCATATCACTAAACGGGAAACCACACGAGCAGCAAATAAACACAGAAGTGAAGCCAGCCCGGAGTTCCCGTCGTGGCTCAGTGGTTAACGAATCTGACTAGGAACCATGAGGTTGCAGGTTCAATTCCTGGCCTTGTTCAGCGGGTTAAGGATCCGGCGTTGCTGTGAGCTTGGTGTAGGTCGCATGAGCTTGGTGTAGGTCACAGACGCGGCTCGGATCCTGCGTGGCTGTGGCTCCAGCGTAGGCCAGTGGCTACGGCTCCGATTCGACCCCTAGCCTGGGAACCTCCATATGCCTCAGGAGCGGCCCAAGAAATAGCAAAAAGACAAAAGAAAAAAAGAAGTGAGGCCAGCCCACACCGGTGACACCCACGGGGGGCTCCTCCTTCACATGCACTGGAGAAGGGATGCGTGATGATTGTCCGTTTAATTCAGGCCCAAACTCTGAGAAAAAGCTGGTTGGGCCTTGCGCTCAAGCGAAGGATGCCTTGATGTCTCTGCATAAGTGGAGCAAACTACTCGAATTCTCTACCGGCTCATCTCATTTACACTCACGCCGAATACATCCCAGACCCGGCTCATCACCTGCCTCCACAAACTACTTCTCCTTCAGGGTTCTTGATAAAGGCACCATTGCCTTGTGGGCTTTGGGGTTTGGGGTGTTTTAAAGCCCAAATCTGATGGTCATCTTGAACTCGCTTTCTCGCCTCACATCTAAGTCTTACTCATGCCACCGTCTTCTAACTCACAAGGATACATTTAAATAAAAAATCCTTCAGGAGTTCCTGTTGTGGCACAGCCGGAACCGACTCAGCTAGGATCCATAAAGATGCGGGTTCAATCCCTGACCTCTCTCAGTGGGTTAAGGATCTGGTGTGGCTGTGAGCTGTGATTAGATTGCAGACGCGGTTCAGATCCCATGGGGCTGTGGCTGTGGTGTAGGCCAGCAGCTGTAGCTGTGATTCAACCCCTAGCCCGGGAACTTCCACATGCCACAGTCATGGCCCTAAAAAGCAAAAAAAAAAAAAAAAGACAGAAAGAAAGAGAAAATCCCCTCTAATTTTCTTGTAAGTCACAACTACCCTCAGATCTGATCTCTGGCCTGGGAACTCCATATGCTGTGGGGTGGCCAGAAAATTTAAAAATTTAAAACAAGAAAAAGATTCCAGAACTTCCCTCATGACTCAGTGGGTTAAGGATTCAGCATTGTCACGGCTGTGGCTCCGGTTACAGCTGTGGCGTGGGTTCAGTCCCTGGCGCGGGAACTTCCACATGCCACAGGCATGACCCAAAAAGGAAAAGAATTCCAAAAAATAAGGTCGCCGGGTTAAAAGGGATATAAATATATAATTGCATTTCAATCAATGATTAATATAATTAGTAATATAACTGGTTAAATATGACTATATCCACGTGCACGTGTAGGGAGACTTTTAGGGAGACATAGATTAGGTAACAGCGATAGATGGAGATCCAGAGTAGATGCTGTCAGAACGGCTGTAACTATTCACGTTTCCACTGTCAGTGACAAGGACACCCTTCTTCCCCTCAGCCCCACTGGGCACCACTGGTTCTTTTACCTTCTGCGGATCGAATGGACACAATTGGATATCTCCTCTTCATTTCCTGACTTCCCGTGAGGCGCCCGATTCTCCTACTCTCTTGTACCGGGGGCTGTTCCCGGACTTTAATTTTCGCAGCTCTAATTGGTGACGATATAGTAGCTCTTCCAGCACCCCCTGTTTTCCTCAAGGCCCTGTGGTCAGGAGGACTCCCAGACTCCCCAGGACCCTCCGCTCTAGCCTGAACCCTCTTTCTCTGCCCCCAGGACACACGCTTTCTTGACTCAGGTCTTTGGTGTCAGGCTGCTCACAGCAGAATTCAGCGAGGGCTTAAGACAGCATCCAATTTGCAAGGAAAAGACATCTCCCAGTTTATATTCAGGTGTCTGTGCGTTGCTCAAAATGAATTGCCCCGAATATTTCCAACAGTAGACCGACTAGGTATGGTTTGGAAAGAGGCCTAGGAAGGCCTTCGTCCACACCAGCTCCCTCCACACTCGCCCTCGGTCTTAACATCCGGGTCACCTTTCTCCGCTGCAACTCGAGACGGGAGGCTATTTCGGTTGCCGGCAAAGCCCCACATCCAGCTCGCATGCCCTCCGCCTCGGACACCACCTCTCAGCATCAAATGCAGCATCCACCTCCCTGTCCCCGAGCCACCCTTCTCTCCCCAGCAGCCACATGTGCTGGAGAATTCCACTGGAAGGGTAGCATCTGAGATGCTCAAGGAGCAGGAGCCCAAGAAGCCTGTGCGTGGACTTTAACAGACTTCCCTGCAGGAGCCCAGAAGCCAGCGTCCTAGACAGCGGGAGACTCGAGGCTCAGGGCAGGCCTGGCCGTGGACCGTCCCCTCCATCAGCAGGAGGTGAAAAAGTTTCCGCTACCCTCTCCCTCCCTGTGTGCTTCCCTCTCTTCCCCGTAACCTGCAGAGTTTAATCATGAAAACCATGGAGAAGCTTCTTCTGAAATTTCTCTGAAAATATTCCAAACCTTTCTCCAACCTCCCCAGGTCAGAGTCTGCTTGCTTCATGCCTGGGGGGTCCCGTTGTGACTCAGCAGGTTACCAACCTGACTAGTATCTGTGAGGGTGCAAGTACCCATGAGGCCTCGCTCAGTGGGTTAAGGAGCTGGCGTTGCTGGAATCCTGTGTTGCTGTGGCTGTGGTGTAGGCTGGCAGCTGCAGATCCAATTCGACTCCTAGCCTAGGAACTTCCACATGCCGAAGGTGAGGCCATAAAAAGCAAAAAACAAACAACCCCGCAAGCATTCATGCACAAGTGGAACTGTGTTATTTGGTTCCTACACGTGTACATTGCCCATATATCCCGACTCAGCTGTAAACTCACGGGAGCAAGTCTCTCTCTGCAGCCTCACCACTGCTTCGCCCATAAAATGCACCAGCACATGGTCAACGTTCAATAACTGTTGCCTGACCAATAACCAGAACGTGGCTAGTGTCGTGCCCATGCTCTCATCCCACTGAAACAGTTCTGTCCTCCCAAATCTGCACACACCATTCCCCCCACGACGCAAACCCAGCTCACGTGTGCCTTGGGGATCATCTGGTCAGGACAATCCCTCCTCGTGATACCTTTTGGCCGCGAGACCCTCAATACCTCGTTTGTGAAAATCTACCCCGATGCTGAGGCCATGCTCACCGCTTCCTCACGTGTCCCTTTTCCGAGGCCATCCCATCTGTGCCCCTGTTTGCCTTACACACTCTACTTCTTAGGGGCGCTCTTCCTCCACGTGTTCCAACAAGATGAGACATACTCGGTAGGCTTAAAGGAAAAGATAGATGCGGTTATCAAAACAGTTTATCCATAGCTTTGAGGTCTAGAACCTGGAGTGTATTCATTTTCTATGCTGTAGGACAAAGTGCCACAAAATGTTTTGGTTTAAACCAAAACATCTCTTATTATTAGGCTAAGGTGGTTCTCAAGGCCACTTTTTTACTTCTGTGTTTGATCTTTCACGGAACTAATATTTTGACACAATTTTCAGTTGTTTTCTGTTTTTGTTTTTGTTTTTTTTTTGCCCAATCTGTAGCATATGGAGGTTCCCAGGCTAGGGGTCAAATTGAAGCTACAGCTGCCAGCCTACACCATAGCCACAGCCACACCAGATCTGAGCTGCATCTGTGACATACACCACAGCTCATGGCAACACCAGATCCTTAACCCACTGAGCAAAGCCAGGGACCGAACCTTTGTCCTCATGGATACTAGTCAGAATCATTTCCACTGCGCCACTATGGAACTCCCTGTTTTCTTTATCCAGGCTGTCTTTTCTTCATCAGCAGTTTTGTCTCTCCGATGACATTGGAATGCTTTTCTTCTTGGCAGCTGTGAATTTTGTATATTGAAAAGGCAGTCAGACTTGTTGTCATGGTCCCTTTTCCCCAGTGTGTGGCTTCCCCTCTGCCCTTAACCTCCATGAGCGCTGGGGGCTTTTCTGCACAGACCCAGATAGCAAAGTGTCTGCATCCTCCCTGTAGCCATCACTATGCTCCCTACACTTGGGGTACAAGCCCCCACTCTGTCAGACCGCTCCAGGGACGTCTGATTTCCTGGACTGCCACGTGTAGTCTGAGGTTATGGCTTCTGCATTTGGCACTAGCCTGCTGTGTCTGCTTGTGGACCTAGCTTCCCTGAGAGCTGAGGCTTTATTCTGTTCAGTTTTAGTTCAGCTACTCTCAGTTAACCCCTTCAAGGCTGAGCCGAACGTGTCAAAAATATAAAAAGGGAGCAGGGGACAGTGATTTTTAATTTACCCAAACTAAAAATCTACAGCCAATCCTTTTTTTTTTTTTTTTTTCTTTTTAGAGCTGCACTTGCAGCATGTGGAAATTCCCAGGCTAGGGGTCATCAGAGCGGCAGCCGCCGGGCTACACCACAGCCACAGCAACCCAGGATCCTTAACCCCCTGAGTAAGACCAGGAATCGAACCTGCATCCTCATGGATCCTAGTCCATGAGGGCTAGTGGCTGAGCCACAATGGGAACTTCTATGGCCAATCCTTTGACAAGCAGGATTTGGTGGTCACAACTCATTCCACGTTGCTTTGAAATGTTTAGGATAATTGTTTAGTAAATTGGAGTATAGTATCATTCCTATGTTTATTGAATTATTTTAAGAAATTCTTTTTAGTGCTCTCAGTATGAGCATCACTATTAGGGCTGTTTGTTTCTTTGCAGCAGGAATGTCTCAGCACTTTGTTAATGTAGATATTCATAACTCCAGAAAAATGCAGGTGTTTCTAGAACTGTCATGGGAAACAATGTAACTTCACTCCCAGGAACAGAGTCCGTAAAAGGGGGGACTGTGTCTCAAAAGGGAGGGATGCAAGTCAGATTCTCAAAGCGAACTCCACACCTAACAACGGTGCGTACAGAGCCCCAGCGTGAGTGGGGAGGCATCCCCGGGGCCGGCCTGGGGTGGGAGCGAGAGGGACCTTCTTCAGCAGGATTCTGTTTTTAAAAAATCATGTACCAGGGAGGTCCCATCGTGGCTCAGTGGTTAACGAACCTGAATGGCATCCATGAGAATGCGGGTTCGGTCCCTGGCCTCGCTCAGTGGGTTAAGGATCTGGCGTTGCCATGAGCTGTGGTGTAGGTCACAGACGCGGCTCAGGTCCCATGTTGCTGTGGCTGTGGTGTAGGCTGGCAGCTACAGCTCCAATTTGACCCCTAGCCGGGGAACCTCCTTATGCCACAAGTGTGACCCTAAAAAGACCAAAAAAAAAAAAATCATGTACCAAAGCTTGAATTACCAAGATCAAGTCCAAAAGAGTAGTAGGGACCTCTAAGTGTAGTTGCAGAAAGACTAGAGCCCAGACATCTATGACTGGTTTTTAAAAAATAGGACTTGTACATCTATGTCTAAAAAGAAGGATGAGGCGCTCCTATCGTGGCTCAGTGGCAACGAACCCTACTGGTATCCAAGAGGATGCTGGTTCAATCCCTGGCCTCACTCAGTGGGCTAACTATCTGGCATTGCCCTGAGCTGTGGTGTAGGTTGCAGATGCGGTTCGGATCCCAAGTCGCTGTGCCTTTGGTGGAGGCCGGCAGCTGTAGCTAGCCTGGGAACTTCCACATGTCACGGGTTCAGCACTAAAAAACTGAAAACAGCAATAATAACAATAACAACAATAAAAAGAAAGTTGAAAAAGCACCAGGCTTCAGTGAAAACCATAAGCTATCAGCTGATAACAGAGGGAAATCAAAATTTCCCAACTCTTATTTTATTCAAGTCTTTACTAGTTAATGTAAATTTGGAGTTCCAATATAATACATGCTTCTGTTATCTCCTTTTCCTTGAAGGCACTCAAAAAAGCAATTACTTTAAATGAGTTCCTTTCTTGAGCTCAGATTCGTTATATCCCAAAGTGCTGGAAAGCACTCAAATATGATCTTAGATTAATTGGTAACACTATCTTTAGGATTCTGTGAGGCATAGGAGCGGTGCTGAAACCTTGAGGCAAAAATTAGGCCAAATTGTAAAGGATTTTTAGACTTCAGACGGGTAGATTATTGTGTTCTCTGGAAGTTCTGGGCTGGAACGTCACGTCGATAATTTGTCTGATTTTGAAAAGCTTGTAGGAGTCCCCTGAGGCAATATGGATTTTTTAAAAAGAAGTAGACACGTCAAACTAATCCCTCTTTTCTTAAAAAGTCATGAAGTTGGTAGAATAATTCATTCATTTACAAATATTTATTAAGCCACGTATTACATACCAGAAATTCTTCCACGCAAGCTCGTAGACCAAAAGAGATAAGTCCTTGCTTTAAAGACGCATGCATTCTGGGGGTGAGGCAGGCAAAAAGAGAATAAATCTATTCTCAGTTAACAGTGATAATGCTGGGGAGAAAAGTAGAGCAGGATAAGGGGATACAACGCCAGAGGAATAATGCTGAAAAAAAAAAAACGCATTTTGATAGAAGCAAAACATTCAACAGTAGCTGTAACGTACTTCAGGACAAGCTGGTGAAACGTGGATTAACGACGTGATGCTATAGGTGATGGACTTGTTCAACCCTGACACACAGCAGTTGCCACAGACAAAGACAGTTTCGTGGAGGAATATGCCTTCGGCTCTTCCCGGGCTGGTCCTGCCTAACATCAGCATCGATGATGTGGATGGAACAGTAGAAGGCACACGATCAATATGCACTGGAACAAAGCTAGGACGGGCAACTGGACAAAACCCGTAGAAAACCAAAAAAGGGCAAACTAATGGTGTTAGGGTCTCCGGAAATTCACTCCTTTCTAAAACCAACAAGGATACTGGCAAAACCAGCCAAAATAAAATTTGTTCAGAACTCTAGACATTCACCCAAACCCTGCAACAATGTAAGAAATATTTCTTTGAGAAACATGGTGAAATCTTGCTAACGAGTGGGCTCTTTGTAGCGCTTTAGCTGAGCATTCTGAGCCCCCCTCTCCCCAGCTCTGAAAACCAGGAACGACAATCAGCACGACGAAAGCCAGCAGCCTAGCAGCCCTTAGACTAAGCTGAATAATCTGGATTTCCCCTAAAGTCCCATCCCCAGAGAAATGTCACTTTGACTTCGCTGGAAACCTCCATTCTCTGGAGTTTGCTGGAAACCTCCACTTGCAGAACAGAGCAATTTTTTCTAATATTTTTTCTTTTTAAAAAAGTACATAAGTTTTATGTACACTGCAGAGCGATCACCACCACAAGTCTAGTTAACATCCACCACCATAGAGCTGACCTGTTTTACCCACCCCAACCTCTTTCCCTCTGGTAACCACTCATCTGTTCTTTACATCCAGGAGTTTGTTTTTGTTTCATTGTATTTGTTCATTGGTTTCATGGGGGTTTTTTAGATTCCACACTTAAGTGAAATTATATGGAATTCATCTTTCTCCATCTAACTTATTTCACTTAGCATAATAACCTCAATATCTATCCATGTAGTCATAAACAGCAGGATTTATTCTTTTTAAGGCTGAGTAGTATTCTCTTTTTTTTTTTTTTTTTTTTTTTTTTGTCTTTTTGCCATTTCTTAGGCCGCTCTCGCGGCATATGGAGGTTCCCAGGCTAGGGGTCTAATCGGAGCTGTAGCCACCAGCCTACACCACAGCAACAGCAATGCCAGATCCAAGCTGAATCTGCGGCCTGCACCACAGCTCACAGCAACGCCGGATCCTTAACCCACTGAGCAAGGGCAGGGACCGAACCCGCAACCTCATGGTTCCTAGTCGATTCGTTAACCACTGCGCCACAACGGGAACTCCTCGCTGAGTAGTATTCTATTGCGTGTATATATATATATTAGATATATAATCATAAAGTATATATGGAAAGAACGTATTCTGCCTTTTTTGGATGGAATGTTCCACATGTAGCAAGTCCATTTGGCTACAGAAACTGATCCATCATGTTTATTTTACATTTACCTTATGCTGTGAAATTTTAATGTTTTATGTTTTCTTACTATTCATTAGTGCCATTTATTTACATCTTAAAAATGCCCTTTGCTACGTCTTGTAGAGTCAATTTCGTGTTGGTGAACTCCTTTAGCTCTTGCTTATCTGGGATACTCTCAGTCTCCCCTTGAATTCAGAATAATAACCTTGCTGAGGAGTTCCCGTCATGGCACAAGGGAAGCAAATCCAACTGGGAACCATGAGGTTGCAGGTTCGATCCCTAGGCCTCACTCAGTGGGTTAAGGATCCCGCTGTGGTATAAGTCTCAGACACGGCTTGGATCTGGCATTGGTGTGGCTGTGGTGTAGGCCAGCAGCAACAGCTCCGATGAGACCCCTAGCCTGGGAACCTCCATATGCCGAGGCTGCACCCCTAAAAAGACAAAAGATTAAAAAATGAAAATTTAAAAATTTTAAAAGATAACCTTGCTGAGCAGAGAATTACTGGTTGGAAGTTGTTTTCCTTTAAGCACTTTGAATATGTCACACCTCTCTCTTCTAAGTTTTCTGCTGAAGAATATGCTATAACCCTACGGGACCTCCTTTTTTTTTTGCTTTTTAGGGCTGTACCTGCGGCATATGGAGGTTCCCAGGCTAGGGGTTGAATCGGAGCTATAGCTGATGGCCTACACCACAGCCACAGCAACACAGGATCCGAGCCACATCTGCAACCTACACCAAAGATCAAGGCAACACTGGATCCTCAACCCACTGAGCGAGGCCAGAGATTGAACCTGCATCCTCATGGATGCTAGTCAGATTTGTTAACCACTGAGCCATGATGGGAACTCCCTGTAACTCCATTTTCTCTTGCTGCTTTTAGGTTTCTCTCTTTATCCTTTACTTTTACCATTTCAATTATAATGTGCCTTCGTGTATTTTATCTTCGGGTTCATCTTATTCAGAAGCCAGAATCCAGTAGGATGGAATATTCACTCATCTGGTGGAAAGCAAAAGGTCGTCTACTAAGAATGCTTGTCAGGCAAAAAATATCCTTTAAGATGAAGTAGAAATTGCGATATTTCTACATAACTAAAACGTAAGAGAAACATTGCTAGCAGGCTGCCCTACAAAAAAAGGACTAATCGTAGTCTTTCAGGCTACAATAAAAGACACTAGAAAATAACTCAATACACAATGAAAAAATAAAGAGTACTGGTGAAGGCAATTACATGAATAAGTATAAAAGACAATATAAGTGTAATTTTCATTTGCAACTTTTTTCTCCAATCTGATTTAAAAGATAATTGCATAAAACAACACTTAGAAAACCATGTTTCAAGGACTATGATGCAGCAGATATAATTTATATGACGATGATGCCACAAAGTAGAGCTACTTAAGATCAACGTTTTGGTATACTATTGAAAATTAAGTTGGGGGATTTCCCATCGTGGCGCAGTGGTTAATGAATCTGACTAGGAACCATGAGGTTGCGGGTTCCATCCCTGGCCTTGCTCAGTGGGTTAAGGATCCAGCGTTGTCGTGAGCTGTAGTGTAGGTCGCAGACGTGGCTCGGATCCCGCGTTGCTGTGGCTCTGGCGTAGGCTGGTGGCTACAGCTCCGATTTGACCCCTAGCCTGGGAACCTCCATGTGCCGCAGGAGCAGCCCAAGAAATAGCAAAAAGACAAAAAAAAAGAAAAAATTAAGTTGGTATTGATCTGAACTAGGTTACTAGGTTGTTATAAATTAAGATGCTATTGCAATCCCCAAGGCAACCACTAAGAAAACAACAACTATAAATATGAAAATAACATATATATATATGGACAATAGAATTAAAATGGCACACTAGAAAATGTCTAAAAAAATAACGCAGTAATGGAGCTGTAGAGGAACTGAAATAACTTGCAATGTGTAAAAAACGAAAAAAAAAACAGAGTTGTAAATCTTGCCTTATCAGTGATTATATAAAATGGAAATGGATTAAACATTCCAATAAAATGGCAGAAATCGGAGAATAGTTTTTTAAAACATGATTTAACTATACTGTGTGCAGAAGACATGCTTGAGATTCAAAGTCACAAACACACTGAAAGTTTAAAGGTTGAAAAAGATACATATCATGAAAACAGAACCAAAACTATGTGGATTAGCTATACTAATATCAGGCAAAATAGGCATCAAAGTGAAAATTATTATTAGAGCTAAAGAAAGACATCTTATAATCATAAAAAGGGTCGGTCTATCAAGAAGACCTAATTAAAACTACCTATGCACTTAACAATAGAGCCACAAAACACATGTAGCAAAAACTGGTAGAATTGAAGGAAGAAATAAACAATTCAACAATAATAGTTGGAGGCTTTCAATACCCTACTTTCAACAATGGATAAAATTAGACAGAAGATTGTTGAGAAAACTGAAGACTTGAAAAACACTATAAATCAAACAGACCTAATAGACATCTATAAAACACTAAAACCAGCAACAGAAGAATATACATTCTTCTCAAGTGTGCATGGAACAATCTCCAGATAGACTTGTTAGGCCATAAAACAAGTCTCAATACATTTAAAAGGACATAAGCCATAAGAAGTATGTTCTCTAAATACATGGAGCTAGAAATCAGTAACAAAAAAATTTGAGAAATTCACTAACATGTGATAATTAAACAATACACTCCCAAATAACCAGTGGATTTTAAAAATCACAAGGGAAAATAAAGAATATTTTAAGATGAAAGAAAATGAAAACAGCATACCAAAGTTTATTAGATATAGCAAAAGTGATTCTTAAAGGGAAATGTATAGCTATAAATATCTATTTCTTAAAAAAAGATCTAAAATTAATAAACTTTCATTATCAGAAATAAGAAGAGCCGCTAAATCCAGAGCTAGCAGAAGGAAGAAAGTAATAAAGATTAGAGGAGAAATAAATGAAATAGATACCAAAAAAAAAAAAAAAAGAAAGAAAGAAAATCAATGGACCAAATGCTGTATCTTTGAAAAGATCGCTAAAAATTGCCAAAACTTTAGCTAGACTGACCAAGAACAAAAAAAGTCTTAAATTACTAAAATCAGGAATGAAAGAGGTGCCATTACCACTGATTTTATAGAAATAAAAATTACAAGAGAATATTATGAACGATCATATGCCAACAGATTAAATAAAATAGATGAAACGGCTAGAGTCCTAGAAAGACTCACCTCCAAAGACTGATTCAAGAAGAAATGGGAAAGTTGAATTAGTAGTAAAAAAAAAAACTTCCCACCAAAAAAAACTTGTCATAAAGTCTCAGATGGGTTTATTGATGAATTCTATCAAAGCTTCAAAGAAAAATTAACACCAAACCCTTCCAAAAAATAAAAGAGGAGGTAACACTTCTCAACTTACTTTATGAGGTCAGTATTACCTGGATCTCAAAATCAAAGACATCACGTGAAAGGTACACAACAGTATCCCTTACAAATAAAGACATAAAAATTCTCAACACAATACTAGCAAACATAATCCAGCAACATACAGATAGAGTCATATGCTAGGGCCAAGTGCAATCTAGAAATGCAGGGTTGGTTCAACATATAAAAATCACACAAGATCATATAACCTATTAGTAGAATAAAAGGGACAACACATACACTCTTCCGAATAGACAAAACAGCCTTGAAAAAGAAGAATAAATGTAGAGGGCTCACACTGCAAGATGGGTTTTAAATCTTACTGTAAAGCTACCAAAATCAAGACATTGTGATACTGGCTCAAAGACAGATGTAGGCCAATGGAATAGAACTGAGAGTATGCTGGTCAATAGATTTTGACTACAGTACCAAGTCAATTCAAGAAAGAAAGAATAAAAAATAAAATAAGAAAGACAGTATAGTTGTCAGTCAACAAAGGGTGTGGGATAACTGGATATTCACACGGCAAGAATGAACTCATTGCCCTGCGTCACACTCTACATAAAAATTAACTCAAAATACACCACTGATCTGAATTTAAGAGACAAAACTATAAAATTCTTAGAAGAAAACATAGGACTAAATCTTGGTGATCTTGTGTTAAGCAATGATTTCTTTATCACGGACTTGGAGAATAGACTTGTTGTGGTTGCCCAGGGGGAGGGGGAGGGAGTGGGAGGGATCAGAAGCTTGCAGTCAATGGATGCAAACTAGTACTCATGGAACGGATTAACAATGGGATCCTGCTGTGTAGCACTGAAAACTATGCCTAGATACTTACAATGCAGCACAACAATGGGAGAAAATATTAGGTATACATATATCTGTAACAGGGTCCCCATGCTCTACATTGGGGGAAAAAAAAGTGTGTTGGGGGAAATAACAATAAAAAATAAATTTAAAAAAAAGCAATGATTTCTTATGTGACACCCAAACACAGTCAACAAAAGAAAAAATAGACAGTGAACCTCATCGAAATGAAAATGTTTGCACTTCAGAGGACATCACGGGTTGTAAAAAAAACAACCCAGAGAATGGGAGAAAATATTTGCTAATCATGTGTCAGATGAGGGACTTGTATAAAGAACATAAAGGGAGTTCCCATCGTGGGGCAGTGGAAACAATCTGACTAGGAACCATGAGGTTGCAGGTTCCATCCCTGGCCTCACTCAGTGGGTTAAGGAGCCAGCATTGTCGTGAGCTGTGGTGTAGGCCTGCAGTTGCATCTCCAATTTGATCCCTAGCCTGGGAACTTCCATGCACTGAACGTGTGGCCCTAAAAAGCAAATAAATAAGTTTACATGGACTTTTACACTTGGTTAAAATGTTCATAGCGGCATTATTCATAATGCCTAAAAAATGAAAATAGCCCAAATGTCCATCAGTTGATGATGTGATAAACAAAATGTGGTATATTCATACGATGGAATATTATTCAAACATAAAAAGAAATGGATTATTGATATATGCTACACCATGGATGAACCTTTAAAATATTGTGTTAAGTGAAAGAAGCCAGATGTAAAAGACTGGCTGTATATTCTGTGATTCAGTATATATGAACTCTCTGAAAATGGGCCAATCCATAGAGGCAGAAAGTAAATGAGTGATTTTCCAGGGGCTGAGGGGAAGAAACCCGACTATAGTGACGAGTGCACAATTTTATGAATGTATTAAAAACTACTCAACTGTACACTTTAAAGAACCGAATTTGGGGGGTTCCCTTGTGATGCAGGGAAGGATGGGTTAAGGATCCAGCCTTGTCTCCAAGGTAGTTCAAGTTCTTGTCTCCGAGGTAGTTCGAGTTCGATCCTCAGCCCAGCACAGTGGGTTAAGCAGCCAGTGTTGCCACAGTGGTGGTGTAGGTCGCAGCTGTGGCTCAGATTTGATCCCTGGCCCAGAAACTTCCAGATGCCCCTGGTGTGGCTGCAAAACAAAAAAAGAAAGAAAGAAACCACTTGCACAAGCACAGATTAGGGCTATTTGATTTAGCAGAAGTTTGTATGAAGAAATTCTGTGGGCCAACTGCTTGACACCCCTGAAAGCAAGATGTTTCCCCTCCTGCTGATGTATTTGCACACGCTCTGGTTTCTCTTGCATTTGCACACGCTCTGGTTTCTCTGGAGCATTCTTCACCCCCACTGCACACTCCGCATCCTTGGCCAGCTCCTGCTTTTCCTTCAGAGCTCCTTCCACACTTCTTTTCCTGCCAGCCTTCCCCCACCTCATTTCCCTTCATTATTTGATCTGTGCTGGGAACGGTCCTCGAGTCCCAAAGCGATTTGTGCTCACCTTGGTCACAGCCTCTACTACCCCCATTACAGCTGCCCCTACGCACACATGCCTGGCTCAGAGTCCCTTCCAGGCAGAGACGGACTTCTTCACTCTGTAGCCTCCGTTCCTGGCACATGGACTGACAGAGAGCAGATGCTCAGGAAATGGTTTTCAAAGACTTATTGAGCCAACAGTGCTACTGCAATGATAAATAAAGGAGTTGACGAAACAAAGAAAATCATTTCATTAAAGAGATGAAGGGAAGAAATAATTATTCAAGCCAAATCATCAGATTTCTACAGCGAGAGAATAAAGGCAGATGATGGAGGCCTCAGGGAGTAACATAGGCGGTAAATGCCTGGATTCCATCCCGCGCAGGGAAAGATAAACAACTGGGCATGTTGAGCCCAATAAGAGAAGTGAAAACCATGCACAGGCTTGATGGTCCTCTCATTTGGCCATATATTTGGAAAAGTGTCATGTGTCCAAGAGACTAGACTGACTCCATGTTTAGCAGTTGGGAGAATTGGGACATGAAGGCGACCATACTAAAAATCATGAGAGAAAGGGCATCTCTAAGCAAATTTCAGTCCAGTCCATGAAGTTGTGGGTTCAATCCCTGGCCTTGCTCAGTGGGTTAAGGATCCGGCGTTGCTGTGGCTGTGGTGTAGGCCGGCAGCTGCCGCTCTGATTAGACCCCAAGCCTGGGAACCTCCATATACTGTGAGTGTGGCCCTAAAAAGTGAAAAAAAAAAAAAAAGTCATCCTCTTTGTGGCTTCTCTACGTCTCTCTCTCTCTCTCTCTCACACACACACACACACAAAATTAATGGTAATAACAATAGCTTAATTGTATTTATTATGGTGCCAGGTACTGCATCACATCCTTTAAATGCTTGATATCATTGAATGCTTGCAATATTTTGTGCAAAATGCACTAGAAATTGTTCTTACAGCTACTTTCTTTAAATATTCAACAACATCCATTTTAATGTATTTTGCAAAAGAAATCCCCCAAAATACAAGTGTCTTTTTTAAACAGTTGAAAATAGATACACATTAATATTTTCTATTTTGTTATTTTTCCTTCTTTATTAGCTTTATTGTTGCTATTATTCCTGAGTTGAATGTTTTGATTATTTTTTAAATTTTCATTTTCTAAAAGGAAGGAATTTTAAACTACAAAATTTCCTCTGAGTATTATTTGGATTACATCTCATTTGTTTTGATAACTGGCCTTCTTATAATTTATTTATAAATAATTTTGATTTACTTTTTTTTTTGTCCTCTTTGGGCCTCACCCACAGCACATGGGGGTTCCAAGGCTAGAGGTGGAATTGGAGCTGTAGCCACTGGCCAACAACGCCACAGCCACAGCAATGCCAGATCTGAGCTGCATCTGTGATCTACACAGCTCATGACAATGCTGGATCCTTAACCCACTGAGCGAGGCCAGGGATCGAAACTGCATCCTCATGGATGCTAGTCAGATTTGTTTCCACTGAGCCATGACAGGAACTCCCAGTTTTGTTAAACCCAAGAACTTAGAAGGACACCTAAAATTTTTCAAACAGTTTTTCAGATGTTCCCATGTGGCTCAGTGGGTTAAGGATCTGACTTTGTCACTGCCGTTGCTGGGTCACTGCTGTGGTGCAGGTTCGATTCCGGGCCTAGGAAATTCCCCATCCTGAGGGTGCAACCAAAAAATAAAATAAAAAAATTTGAAAGGAGAGACTCCTATGTGTGTGTGTGACACCAATTTTTGATAATTTTTACTTTTATTGCATGGCACACAGAGAATACAACTTGTATGATTTCACTTAGTTTGGAATTTGTTGAGATTTTCTCTGTGGCGCAACGTGTGTTCTAATTGTTTTTAATATTTTTAATAATAATATGTGTTGCTCTATTGAATACCAAGCCTTACACATATCTATTAGCCAAATGTGTTATTAAAATGCTATTATGTTATTGCTTGTTCTGTATATTTATATTTAGTCTTGTTTTGTGTATCTTTATCAGTTGCTTCTTGCATTTTTACTGGTTTTTGTTTTGTTTTGCATATATATATATATATGGAAATATATATATATATGGAAAGCTAGATAACTAGATAGATAGATACGGTTTTATAGGTATATATAGTTATACGTATGATCTATGTATATGTGTGTATATATAGATATATACCTATGTATATACGTATTTCACCCAACTCCAATATATCTCTTTTTTTTCCTTCTATGACATTCAAATTTCCTTTTTCCTGTCTATGATTCAGTATTTATTAATACCTGGGAAGCATCACGTTACTTTCACGAAGAGCACTTCAGCGACGGGACACACACTTTATATTTTAAGTAGTTATTACTATTTTTTCATGGCGCGTTTATATCTTTAAATGGAGCTTTATTTCCTGCTGGCCGTTCCTTACACATCGCTCTGGAAAAATAGCCCCTGATATCAATGGAAATCACACCAAGAGCACGATTCCCAGGCACCCACCCTGCACCGGGGCGCGCACGCTGTGCTGCGGATGGAGGGAGAATTCACCCTTCTTTCATCCATCCCTTTCCTGATCCCCCCCCCCCCCCATGCTTTCCCAATCTGGTTCTGTCTTTGCCGCCTCTCTCCCGCTCCCCTTGCCGCCTTCTCCGCGGTCCTTCTCCCAGCAGATCTGATGAAGACGCCTATTCCCCACAGGCCTTCGGAACAAACCCTGCTCTGTGGGCCTCCCTCCCCGAGAAGGTAGGTGGCTGTGTCCCTGCCTCTGAGGCCTATTTTTACACACATGTTTGTCCGGAGTCTGACGTGGTTTATCACAGTCTGCAAAGGCCCATTGTTCAGCACTTCAAGAAGAATGTTGTTATATTGCCTGCGAGTGCGTCAGCCCGGCTCTCTCTGGACGAGCTCTTGGATGAAATTAGATAATTTCCATTAGAAGACTGTTCATTATTAGTCCCTGGTGCCAAACTGGAGAAGGAGCCAAGATGACTATTTCTGGCCAGGCTCACCTCAGGAAGGAACCTTCTCAGCTTTAATGGGCTTTTGCTATTGTTGGTAGCCTTCTGTTTGACACCAGGCCAGCCCAGGGTTGGAAATTGTTTAGAAAGCTGCATGAAATATAATAGAACCCCAGCCATTTGCTGAGGCACATTCCTGCACAATGTTTATTTTGAAGAAGGGAAAAAAATATATTGTCCTTGGCAGACAACAATTAAAAAAAAAAAAAAAAAAAAAAACCCAGTAACTTGAATCTCTGACCATATGCTTCTTGTTGCCAGTTGTGTTTAAAAACTCCCTGCTGGTATCAGAGAATTTCACACTGAAGTGATAAATCTCATGTAATATTTATAAGCATCTTCATTACAGACCCGGGAAGATATTTAAAATTACCAAGGCCTTGCAAGGCTGAGGCTATTTGGAAGGGGTGGGTGAGGAGGAGGAGAAGGGGCTGAAAGAACATTCCAGACTCACAGTGGTCCCAGTCTGGGCCCAGATGTGGGCCCACAAAAACCCTCTGCCCTGCTGTCTAGTCAGAAGTCTTTCTCACCCAACAGATACGGAGGCTGAGCTTTTCCGAGCTGGTTGTGTTCTGAGCAGACTTAGTCCCAAGCCGTGGAAGAGAGCAGCAATAAATGCCTCGTCTCTTTAGTCTTGAGGACTTAGTACAGAACGCTCTTTGATCAGAATGGTGGCGATTTTCATTTGGTTTTATTTTGGGTTTTGTTCTGTAGAAGCTGGCTCACCATCAGAGTTGACTCTGAGGCAAAAATTGCCTCTATTTTGGCAGAACTATTGCATGAACAGTCTAAGCCTATTAAAATGTGGGACATTTTTAAGTGAGATTGACATCCCTGAACTGCTTTCTTACAAATTTGCTTAGTGTCACAGGCTTGGCTTTCTTTGATTGTCCAGTCTTTGGGGGGCTAAGTGAACGTGCTTGAATATGGTAAACAGAACAAAATTAAATCAAGGGGAAAAAAAAACCCCTAAGGTGGAGTCTCAAAAGACAACCCTTGAAAAGGCAATCAAATTCCATGTCTAAGAGTGCCTTAGTGGAATGAGCATGCAGTTTCCCAAGACGGCTTAAAGATAAAATCTGCAAGTCTAGAAGCTGATTCCTTCAAATGACATTAAGACGTCCTCAGACACGCTGCTTCCTTCCAATCATCTGGCCTTAGCCTTGGCCTTTTCCTCTTTAGCTCATTTAATAAATAAAATGTACAACTGCGTCTTGACTGTCAACAACAATGGGAGGGGGGGAAACAGAGATAATTTAAAAACATTCGCCCAAGCCAATCAACAAATCAACTTTTGACAGAAATGTCACCCTCTTCCCATGAAATCTCTCATCAGAAATACTGACCCACGGCCAAAACGGACTGGTGGGTGGTAGCTGAGCCCAGTCTAAAGGGCAATGGAGACGAAGAAGGCCCATAGACTCAGCTCGGGCCCCACCTAGAAAACAGGGTTCTGGTTTATCCTGAAGGGGGGGTCCAAGCACCCATGGGCACCAGGAATGAGTTCCAAGTGGCAGGAAGAATCCTGAGATGACCTTCAAATTCCCCTCCCCAGTGTACATGTCCTGTATAACCCCTTCCCCTTGAGTGTGGACGGGACCCATCAATAGGGTGGGAGATGGCTCTTGTGATCAGAGCACAAGATGCGGCCAAGAGAGAGAGATTTCGCAGTCACCATTGAGCTCTGAAATAAGTTCGTTTTGGCTAAACCAAAGGGAGGTTATCTCTCCCTTTTTTGAATTCCACATGTGGGTGATAACATGTGATGTTTAAAAATTTTTAAACATCATATGTTTAATTCCACATACTGGTGATATCATATGATTGGTCCCATGATTGGCCGACAGGGACCTGCTGTGGAACTCAGAGAACTCTCCCTAGTGTTCTGTGATCATCCATGTGGGAAAAGAATCAGATAGACTGGGTATGTGTATATGTATGACTGGGTCACTTTGATGTATAGCAAGAATGATCACAGCCTTATAAATTAACAATACTCCCAGAAAACTCTAAAAAAAGCAAAAAAGGGGGGAGGGAGTTCCCATTGTGGCTCAGCGGTAACAAACCTGACTAGTAACCATGAGGACTCGAGTTTAATCCTTGTCCTCGTTCAGTGGAATAAGGATCCAGCATTGCCATGAGCCGCAGTATAAGTCACAGATGCAGCTCGGAATTGGTGTTGCTGTGGCTATGGTGTAGGCCCACAGCTGCAGCTCCAATTCAACCCCAGCCTGGCAACTTCCACATGCTGTGGGTATGGCCCCCCCAAAAAAAGACAAAATTTCTTTAAAAAGGGGGAGAATATCTTTCTTTGGCCATGCCCATGGCATGGGGAAGTTCAAGGGCCAGGGATTGAACCCATGCCACCACAGCAGCCTCAGTTGCTGTGATGAAAACACCGGATCCTTAACCAGCTGTGTCACAAGGGCACTCCCAAAGGGAGATTATCTTGAGTGGATCTGAATTAATAAAGCATAAGCACTCGTCCGGGCACCGTCTTTCCTCCAGAGTCATTCTCCTACCTGTGGAGTATGGACAGGGCCAGTGTCGAGAGTGGAGGAGTCCTAGGGCTGCAGGGAATCGAATGCTGCTGACAATCTGAATGACCCTGGGAGTGGACCCTAAGCTCCAGATGAAAATGCAGCAGGCCCACACTTGGACTGTAGCCTTGTGAAACCCTGGACAGAGGAGCCAGCGAGGCTGGGTCCAAGTTCCTGCCACACAGTAGCTGTGAGCTAATAATGGTACTGGCTTAAGCCTCTAAATTTGTGATCATTTGCTATGCAGCAATAGATGACTAAGGCCAAAGCCCTACAGACAACTGGACCAGCTTTGAAAGGCTGATGCTCTGCCTGAGGTCGGCTCTGGCTGCAGGCCCATAGGTGGCAGCTCATCTCTGGGAACACCCCTACAGTGGGCTTCTCCCAAGGGCCTTCAGTTGGACATGACTGCCTTCCTGCAGTTCCTGGGGCCCTGAGGGACCCCTCGTTGGCCATTTCTTTTTCTTGAGGCAGCATCGTGGACCGTGGGGGCGATGGCGTACTTTAGAGCACACTAGCCTGGGTTTGGATGTCCCTTTTGCTATTTATGAGCCATATAACTTGGTCAAGTCACTTGATCTCTTTGAGTCTCAGATTTATAAAATGGGGAATGATAATAGAATTTCCAGAGTTTTCGTAAGAAGTGAGTTATTTATAAGAAACACCTGGCCCAGAGATTGGTCTACAGCATGTGCTAAGTATGTCCATTTACTTCAAGGATTAACTTAAGTTCTGCCAGAAGGCCCACTTTGATTCTGTCTCTGCTGCCTGCTAGTTAAGTTACTTTACTTTGCTTCCATATTATCACGAGTAGAATGAAAATAGCATTAGTAGGTATCTTACGCTGCTTTTGTAAAGGATGAAATAAAATAATGCAAGGAAAGCTCTTATCACCTGCATGGTACACAGGAATGTCAGGGGTTTTATTATCATTCCTCTGCCAGTTCCCAAACTAGAATGCATCACTTCCTTCTCCGTGGTCTCCTGAGCTTTGTTTGGGTTTCTAAGATAACCCTTCTCATATTCTCAAATAAGTGTATTTAAGAAGTTATATGGGAGTTCTTGCCGTGGCTCAGCAGTAACGAACCTGACCAGTGTCCATGTGGATGTGGGTTCGATCCCTGGCCCTACTCAGTGGGCCGCAGATTCAGCCTTGGCTTGAGCTGGGGTGTAGGTCCCAGATGTGGCTTGGATCCCACGTTGTTGTGGCTGTGGTGTAGGCTGGCAGCTGCAGTTCCAATTCAGCCCCTAGCATGGGACTTTCCATATGCCGCAGATTCAGCCCTAAAAAGACCAAAAAAAAAAAAAAAAAAAAGTTACATTCATTTCTTTCTTGATTTATTCTTTGTTTTTCGAAGGCAGGGGCCATGACTAATTCACTCCTGCAAGCCACCCGAAAGAAATGATCACAGCATTGTAAATCAACTCTGCTTCAATAAAACTTCCTAAAAATGTAGGGGCAATAGCCTTGCCTATTGTCTCCCACGCAGTAGATGATCAAGAAGTATTGACTTGGCCAAATTTCCAAGTGACTTGAACAGATCCAGTATCAGATAAGCGCGAATCATGGCACCCAGGCAACCACAGTGACCTTGGAAGATCATTTAGTCCTTCCTTCTTTTTTTTTCTTTTTTTTTTTTTGTAGGTCACAGATGTGGCTCAGATATGGCATTGCTGTGGCTCTAGCTTCAATTCGACCCCTGGCTTGGGAACTTCCATATGCTGTGGGTGTGGCCCCCAAAAGACAAAAAAAAAATAGTTGTCTATATCATTCATCCATCAGTCAATTGAACATTAATTTTCCGGAACACGTGTACTAATGCTATGATGGTGCAAACCAAGAGGTCTCTTCTGACAGATCCCTGCCCTCAGAGCGCCTCCCCCCAGGCCAGGGTCTCTCTCACCCCAATTCCCTCGCTCTTGGCTGAAGTTCCGCTCACACCTTCCGCTCTGAAGTCGGGAGGTAGGCCTCGGAAGACAGCTGCTCTCCAACCTCAGCTGCAGGACCCGCACCTCGTGGGAGCCCTTTGCTGGGTCACCCCGACACCCTCGCGGCACTTCAGCTCTGCCTCTGAATCAGGGATATTTGATGATGACCTGCCTCCTAGGGTGACTGCGAGAAATAGCTCATTAAAGTGGCTGCGCGGGGCAACGAGAAGGCCAGAGAACAAGGCTGGCCACTTCCCGGCACTGCATTCATTTTCAGGGGAAAACAATTCGGATCGGAGCCATAAAAAAAAGGCAGCTGCGAAAGTGCACCGCTCCCCCCACCTCTTATGTGTCTCCGATGACGGGGACTCAGGCACTCGCCCCCTTTTCAGCCTCTATCACAGCACAGTTCTCATTGTCTCCTGCTCAGAAACGCTTGATAAGAATCTAAGTGAGCGGCATTAGGAAAATCCGCTGGTCAACAAAGGGACTTGCCCTCGCACCCCACGCACTTCAAAGCTCTCATCATATCTTGTTTTTCTTATTTGCTGGTTTCTTTTTTAAGTTTGAACAATGTGTTTTGCATCCTAGATTGTCTGTGGGAAAATGTATTTCTCATTAGTTGGCTCCCGCGCTGCTGCTGACGGCTGAGAATATGACGACATAGTAATTCATGCTAAGGTTTGTAAAAATACTTTAAATTCTTTCTTATGCTAAATAGTGTACCGTAGCACGGATTAGACCTCACTGCTGGCATCAGTAGAAACTAAGGCTCAGATTATTCCAGGCTCCATGTTAGCACATTTTTAAAATACTGATTCAATATAACTAAGAATTATGATCCATGCAAGGAGCGAGGAAAGAGCCCACATTTTCTAGGGAAGGGCCTGACATGACCGCCAGACACTCTAAGGAAAGACAGGCACGAGGGCCTGATGAACAGGATGGACGAGGCATGTCAGTCCCAGTGGCTTTTAGACCTGCCCATCAGGGCTCCCGGTTCTCCAGGTCATGCTTTACTGTCCCCAGGGATCGCTTAACAGATCAGGTGAATGAAAACAAAACGGATAATAGGTTTTCGCCACCAGGAATTAGGGGAGAATACTGCAAATGGCAAGGAAGTATAAATCGAGGGGACTTAAAGTGGCTTCTGGTGATCCATTCGTACAAGCAGAACAACTGTGCAAACTCGGCGCGAGGGTTATTCTGGGCTTTTCTTCATCTCAAACGCCACTCGTGACCTTCTCCAGCAGCATAGGAGACTCACTCTTCCTGGTTAGTTTCCTGGTCTGTAAAGCGATGGATGCAATGGATGTCCCTCTCTTACCTGGACTGTTTACCAGCATCTAACCAGGTCCTTGGGTCACAGTGTGTGTTGTATGAATAAACCGATGGATAAGAGTACGTCTAAGGGGCATTTCTTCCAACAACTGGCTGCTTTGAGTGGAACATCCGTACCAGATATTTAATCCTGTTTCTCTGTCCAGGTCATAGCATCCTTTCTGATTTTATTTATTTATTTATTTATTTTTATTTTTTATTTTTTTGTCTTTTTGACTTTTCTAGGGCCGATCCTGAGGCATATGGAGGTTCCCAGGCCAGGGGTCTAATCAGAGCTGTTATCACCACCGGCCTAAACCAGATCTGAGCTGCGTCTACGACCTACACCATAGCTCACAGCAACGCTGGATCCTTAACCCACTGAGCGAGGACAGGGATCGAACCTGCAACCTCATGGTTCCTAGTCGGATTCGTTAACCACTGAGCCACGACGGGAACTCCCCTTTCTGATTTTAATTCTGTTTTATTATTTCCTCCCTCTGTTCCTCCAACCTGAATCCCATTTCTTGCTTCTCTGTAAGCATTCACAGAGGAGCGTCTAACTTGTGTTCTTAGTTACTGGGCGTATTTGCACATAGCGTGCTATTACGCTGTATGTGTGTTTAAGTCACGCATGGTATTTAGTGGTCTATCTCATTCTAGTTCTTACTTTTGTCATGCAACAGTGTATTTTAAAGATCTCATCATGTTTTTGTGGTTGTGGCGCAGGTCGGCAGCTACAGCTCCGATTTGACCCCTAGCCTGGGAACCTCCATACGCTGCGGAGTGGCCCTAAAAAGCGAATGTTTTTAATTCTGACTATTGCATTATATTCCGTTATTTGTGTGTACCATCATATACTTATCTATTCCCCTGAGAAGGGACATGTGATAGCCATTAACTCCCCACGATTCTAATTATTCCTATTAAGCAATCAATCATTCCCCCGTTTATATTGATAACTTATAATTTTATTATAATTTAAAACTTAAAGAAAGGCAAAAGAACAGTTTGAGGGACTCCCACTAGTCTACTCACATTCACCAAATGGTTACCCTTCGTCCCATTTTCTTCCTTATTATCTATCTATCTGTGTGTGTTCTTTTTTAAATTATTTAAGAGCACATTGGAGATATAATTAGACCCCTTTATTCCTAAATGTTTCATTTTTAACTGAGGCTCGAGGACCCGGACAGCCAACGGCAGAAGCTCCATCCCCAAAGCTGGCAGGCTCGAGCCCCCCAAAGAGCTCATGTTTTGGTTCCAGTCTGAAGGCCAGAAGAGGCTGAGGTCCCAGCTCCGCTGTCAGGCAGAATGAGGTCCCTCTTATTCAGCCTTTTTTGTCTTCAGGTCTTTGATGGGTGAGTCCTCCACATTAGGGAGGGTAATCGGCTTTACTTGGTCCACCCGATCAACCGATCAACCGTTCCTCCAACCCAGAGACATCCTCAGGGTACGTTCAGGGTAATACTTGACCGAATTTCTGGGCACCGCAGGGCCCGTCAGGTGGACCATGAAATTAACCGTGACGCTCCGTCTGTGACACTTTGCCCTCTTCCTCTCCGTGTCGCCGTCTCCCACCCTCACCACAGTCCCTACAGTTTTTCTCTCAGGCTCTGGCACCCTTTGGCTCCCTCTTACTTCTCCAAGACTGGACTCTGGGTGGAAGCTGGCACCCTATGCTGGTTAACCATCTCCTGTGGCACAGGAAACGCAAGGCATTAATTCATTGTCACTTTAATTAGGAAACTCCAAATTGTGGGATTGCTCTATGATATTTCTTTAAAAGGTGTCAAAGCCTCATTAGCAATTCACAGAATGCGTCCCTGATTTAAAGAAAGTTGAGAGGAAACCCTGGGCTTTTTGCTATTTCCCAAGTTGGGTTCGATTGGTTGCGGTTTTGTGTTTTGTTTTTAATAAATGAGCGTTAACGGTTGAAATTCAGTATCCCAGCCATGTAGAAAATAGGACAGGTCATGGGCCAAAAGAAGTCAGCTGCAGAGAGTGGAAATTCTGAATAAGACAACTAACAAGATTCACTGCGTGATAAATACAGGACATCCCGCAAGTTTTTAATCCCAGAGGAAAATGATTGTATAGACGAACCATTCTCAAAGATGCCAGATCTCCCCTTCCCCTGAGGAAGCCTTTCCCAGCTCTTCATCCAGCCCGCCCCTTGCCCACCACACCCCCAGCCCTCTGCTCTTCTCTGTAGGGGTACCCCAGAGCCCCAGTTAGAGGATGCTGTGGGGCCAGTGTAGCGGTGCAGAGTTCCAGCTTGCAAAAACGGAAATCCAGATAAATATGCCAAGCATCCAAGTGCTGCTAAGACCTCGGGGGGGGGGGGGTAGGATCCCGTGCGTTCTTGTGCGATCTGTTTGTGCTTTATGTTGCATTTCAGTGTGTTTGAGGTGGTCCCTTCATTTGCAAGGGAGAGGCATGGAGGTGAGAATTCCACGGCACCTTTCATGACTCTTTGGTCCAGTGGAGAGCAGGGAGACACAGGCTTGCTTGCTCACACATTTCTTCATGCTTTTCTTCCTGCCGGGCTAGATGGTCTCAGAAGAGGCAACTCGTTGTCAGGGATCACAGACTACAAAAGCAAAAGTCACACTGGAAACCCTCTGACCACCTGTCCTCTTCTCGGAGAGGGGAACCGAAGCCCAGATGCAGTGGGTTGCTTGCTCCAGAGCTCACAGTTGCAGAGGTGGACAGAAGCCAAGGGACCTGGCTCCTAAATCACGGTTTTCCCGTGACACCGTGACTTCACATTGTTCATATGATTCTGCGCACCTATCCTTTAAGGCTCTCACCTGTTCGAGGGAGTTATGTTACCCGTCCTGGTGTGTTTTTTTTTTTTGAATGAATGAATGACCTTGGCTTTCAGAAATAATATTTTTGTTCTTATGGATTTCTATAGTTTTGCTTCTTCGCATTATTTTTGTCCTTGGTGTGGGGAGTGGGTGAATGATAGAAATAAATTAGTCTAACTTGGAACAATCAGCATGAACTTTTTAAAATTACCCCCTTGGTTTTTTTAATTTATTTTAAAATTTTTATTGGATAGAGTTGACTCACAATGTTTTACTAGTTCCAGGTGTACAGCAAAGTGAATCAGTTTATATATGTATATACTGAGTGAATCAGTATCACATGAATATCTCTATTTTTTTTTCCCCTTATACGTTACTACAGAATATTGAGTGGATTTCCCAGTGCTATGCTGGAAGCATTCACTTTTTTTTGGATGAGAAGTTTTCTAAAGCTAGGGTTGAGGGGGTGGATAGAGGCTGGCTGCAAGGAGACCCTTCTTTGCTGTCACAGCCCCGAATGACCCACAGTCAGGGAGCTGCTGACTCACTTCCAGTCCTTGTGCTTCTCTGGAGCTGATGCTACGTCTCAGGCTCTGTGAGATGCTGGGGGCACAGAACTGAAGTGTATGGTTTGGGGAGCAGGTAGGTAGGACAGCAGGGACGTGATGGAGGGAGGCAGTGGTGCTAGGGGGCAGAGGCGAGGCTGGCCCCGCAGGGCATGGAGCACGGCATGCTGGCCTTCCTGACTTATGTGTATGTTGCATCTCGGGTACCTGTTCTCCTCTGCTCCCTGTGTAGTGCCAGCTACCCAGAGGTGACTGATAATTAGCACCCGAAGGAACGCACAGATAAGGACGCACATTAGACTTTAAAATACTGATGCCTGACTTCCCTTCAAAGATCAGTAGAACGTCTCGCCATTCTGCACACTTTTTCCAGAATGGCTGACTGGTTGGCACTAGGTGGAACAGAGGTCCCCAGGTGGCCGTATCCCCACCTGTGGTACTATGTGGGCCTGTGCACCTCACCCAGACTCTACGCTCATTCATGTTACAGGCGTGGCTCCTGGAGGCTTTCAATTCCTGGGCTGGACTTGCCCAGGAGCAGACTCATGGTGGGGAACAGCAGGTGTACCTGAGGGAACCAGGGATGGATTTCTGGAGTTCTGGGGGCCGTGGAAGTGCAGCACATGAACTCGGAATAAGGTGAGCTGGAGAGAAGGAGGCTGAGCTGGGGAAGGCATGTTTCCCTGGTACTACAGGTGCTATAGGTACTGCGGGTGCTACAGGTGCTACAGGTGGGAGCTCCACCAAGGTGACAGCTGAGGACTGAGGACAGAAGGGCCATGCCTCCAGTTTCCCTTCTTTTTTTTTTTTTTGGTCTTTTTAGGGCTGCACCCATGGCACATGGAAGTTCCCAGGCTAGGGGTTGAATTGAAGCTGCAGCTGATGGCCTACACCCACAACCACAGCAATGGGGGTTCCTTAAGCTCCTGAGCGAGGCTAGGGATCGAACCTGCATCCTCATGGATACTCAGCAGGTTCCTAACCTGCTGAGCCACAACAGGAACTCCTAGAAATAACTTCTAAAGGCGTTGACGGCTGGGCAAGGAGTCCTGTGGGGCCATGTCCTCACCTGTGCAGACGTGTGTCTGAGCGGGAGAGAAAGGCCCACGAGTGTCCTTAAAACAGGGTGAGTCCAGATGTGGGTCCCAAACGCCATCCCAAAGACCTGGGTTTTTTTCTTTTTAAAATTTTTTTATAGTCGATTTACAACATTCTGTCAATTTCGGCTGTACATCGTCCTCCACCGTGTTCCTCCACAAGGGCCTGGATAGAGACCCCTGGGCTCGACAGCAGGACAGAGCCTCAGCCCCGCATCCGTTCTAAAGGCAATCGCCTGCATCTGCTACCCCCAAACTCCCCGTCCATCCCACTCCCTCCTCCTCCCCCTTGGCAGCCACAAGTCTGCTCTGGGTCTGGGAGAAGACTTGGTTTTCTGTTGAGTTGCTTCTCTCTCAAGTAACTCAACAAGCCCTTGGCAAGGACAGCGGGTGAGCTGCTTTCATCAGGGTAACGGTTCTCCTTAAAGATTCGCTCACGTAGGAGTAAACCCCATGCAAGCTGGAGTCTGTGAGTTCCTGGTGACAGCTTCCGTCCTCACACCCCACAGCCCGGGAGCTGACGAGCCCTGGCCAGAAAGCTCACAGGAAGGCACCTTTGCACACCTGCCATGAGAGCCTCACAGACACCCGCGGGACTAGCATCATCATATGAGCTGGGTTGTACCTGTTTTAGAGCTGTCTCAGCAAAGGGTAGAAAGCCTGCCCCTGTCACCCAGCCAGCACAGCCCCAGGCACCCGGACAGGGAGGTCTCCCCGCCCCCTGCCAGTCCCCTCTCGCCCATCTTAGGAGGCCCGAGTTTTTCCAAAGGAACGGGTTGATGATGTTGGATAACCAAGCACAGCCTTCCAGCACCAGGTGCCAGATCTGTCCATTTCCAGTGGCGGCAATGCCAGGAAAGAAAACCTCTCCGCCGCCCGCATCAGGGTCTTGAGGCCGTCCTGACCCAGCCCCCGACAGCCAGCGAGTGTGACCTGGGGCGTCGGGGGGGCGGGGGGCGGGCATGTCGCCTTGGGCTCTCCGCACTTGGGTGGGGGGTGGGGAGCATGTGGGGACCCTGCGCAGGCTGGCTCTGGGGGCAAGGTCTCTGTGCCGGGGCTGGGAACAGGGCAAGGAGCCAGGAGCCAGGCCTTCGTTTCAAAAGCAGCCTCCAGGCTGTGGGTCCCCTGGAGGGGAGATCTCAGCGGGGAACCTCAGGCTGGGCACCAAACAAAAGGGTGGTAACGAGGAAGCGAAGGAGTCTGCTTATCTCGGTTGTTTATGGTCCCTCCCCCATTTCCGCCCGCGCTCCTCCCGCTAACGACCTCCCACCCACCTCCTCAGCGCCCTCGGCAACCCCCTAATCTCTTCTCCAGGCTGCACTGAGGCTGGATTTACCACCACACAGGATTTCCGTAGGTGATAACGGCGGGGCTGGAGGCTCCGGAGCCATCCCTCCTTCCCGGGGTGGGGGGGGGGGGTGTCGGTTTCCAGCAGGGGGAGAATTCTAATCTCTCCCAAGGCTGTGACTGTCCCTGGGTGTCTCACCTACGCCGAGAGCTGAGACAGAGGCTCTTGGTAAGAGTCCCTCGGCCCCCCCCAACCCCCTCATCTCTAAGTGCGGGGGCGCCGCATGTGCAGGTGCACCCCCCCTCGTCTCTAAGTATGGGGGTGTCCCACGCGCAGATGCCAGAGAGAAGCGACCCAGGCGAGGTGTCTCACTTGGATCACTCAGTCACGAATCTCCAGAGCGAGAGGGTCGTGGGGTGGGCCCTCCGGAGGCCGCCTCGTCTAGGCCTCCTTGCCTGGCCGTCCATCCAGGCCCCACAGGAAGCAGGTACAGAACATGAGCCCCCCCCCCCCCCCCCCCCCCCCGCCCCTGCATTCACTCATCCCAGGACTGTCAGCTCAACACCCAAAGAAGCATCCATCTCACAGGGTGAGATGGATTTTATGGGGTTTTTTTCCCTTTTGCCTTTTAGGGCCACAGCTGTGGTATATGGACATTCCCAGGCTAGAGGTCAAATCAGAGCTGTGGCTGCCAGGGGACACCACAGCCACAGCAACGCCAGATCAAGTTGCATCTGCAACCTACATCACAGCTCACGGCCACACCTTAACCCACTGAGCGAGGCCAGGGATCAAACCTGCATCCTCATAGATACTAGTCAGGTTCATTACCAATGAACCGCAAGGGAAACTCCACGGGTTTTGTTTTTGAATTTTGTATTGAGGAGCAGCACACATTCAGGAAAGCACGCACGTCACAAGCTCAGGCAAGTTTTACCGAGGTCATCAGCACACAGCTCAGAACACCGATGTAGCCAGAAGCCCTCTTCTCTGCCCCAGCCTCGGCCCCTGCCCACGGCTCAGCGCAGCCACCAGTGCCCTGACTTCTGACACCACAACTTCATTCCAGAGCTGCACTGAACAGACTCCCGCTTTTTCTCCATCAGCACTATCTAGCTGGGAGCGGGGGCTTGCTGCGCCTGATCTGGCTGTTCTATTTTATTTTCAACTGTCAGGATGGCTAACTCCTTAACACAACATCAACTGTGAGGAATTTTAGGGAAGGAGTCAGTGGAGAGCCCTGCAGTGGGCAGAATGCCAAGGGTGGAGGGATGTGGAATGAGATAAATAGGACGAAGGCGCTGTGAAGAGATGGGAGCCGAGGAACACTCAGCCCCCCTCCCCTCCCCACCCCCCAGGAGGGGAGGGAAACGGGGCGGGGGGGGGGGCCTGCAAGGATGGCGAGAAACTGAAACATCCTGAGCGTTTTCACCAACGGGAGCGAGAGAAGCGGTCCAGCCTCTCCCAGGCGTCTTCAGCGGGTGCTTGCTTCTTTCCAGCTTTCCTCTACTGCTGGAGACGCTGTTTTAAGCAAAGCCATACCCCCACCTCTTGACTTGAAACAGGCATTGAAAACAGAAATATAACATCAGCCACATATGTCATTGGGGAGGGGGGGTAAGAGACACGAGCCGTGAAATTTTACCATTGGTGACAGTAAGTCTAGTCACAATACTGCACAACCATCACACTATCCAGATCCAGAACATCGTGTCACCCTCATACCTACTAAGCAGTCATTCCCCTTCCTCAAAACCATGCCCAGATGCCACCAAGTAGCTGGCAACGCGTTAACAACACATGTGTTGCCCAGGTCTCCTGCATTCTTACCAAAGGGAGCATTAACCTTCTCTCTTCCACATGAGACCCACATACTTTTTTTTGGTCTTTTTAAGGGTGCACCTGCGGCATATGGAGGTTCCCAGGCTAGGGGTCCAATAGGAGCTGCAGCTGCTGACAGCAAAGCCAGGTCCTCAATCCACAGAGCAAGGCTAGGGATTGAACCCGAGTCCTAGTGGATCCTCGTCGGGTTCCTTACTGTGGAGCCACCATGGGAAGTCCAAGACCCACATACATAATTTTTAATTTTCTAGTAGCCACACTAAAAAGGTAAGAACAGGTGAAAGTCATTCTGGTATTTATTTAACCCAGTACATCCAAGCTGTTGTCGCTTCAACACGTCACCAGTATAAAGATGAGTACTGCACTATTTTGCACTCCTGAACGTGGACAGAGTTTTTGAAATCGAGTGTGTCTCTCTCACAAGCCACACATCCTGGTTGGGACTGGTCACATTCAAGAATCCCACGTCCTTAATGGCTACCATGTTGGATGGGGTTGCTCTAAACAGTTTACAGAATGCACTCAGCGCCCTAAATCATATTTTTAAATTTTTTTTTGTCTTTCTACGGCCGCACCCGCAACGTATGGAGGTTCCCAGACTAGGGGTCTAATCGGAGCTGATTGCAGCCTACTACACCACAGTCACAACAACCAACGCTGGATCCAAGCCACATCTGCGACCTACACCACAGCTCACAGCAACACCGGATCCTTAACCCACTGAGCGAGGCTAGGGATTGAACCCACATCCTCTTAGATCCTAGTCGGGTTCGTTAACTGCCCGAAGGGAACTCCCAGTTTTTTAATGTAAATTTATTTTCTTCATTATAAAAATAATATATTTGGAAACTGGAAAGAAAAATTACCCCGAAGCAACAACATAAGAAAAACTATAATCACTTTTTTGTTCTCTGTGTGTTTGGTGCTCTGTGTGTTTGTTACTCCGTTGTGTTTGGTTCTCTGTGTGTTTGGTTCTCTGTGTGTCTGGTGCTCTGCGTGTTTGGTGCTCTGCGTGTCTGGTGCTCTGTGCGTTTGGTTCTCTGTGTGTCTGGTGCTCTGTGTGTCTGGTGCTGCTTGATAGGTTTTCTCTTCTCATTTTGTGGTCCATACTAGGACATCACCACCTACCCTGAGGTGGAAACTGCAGGACAACACAACCACTTGCAGAGGCAAACGTGCCACTTTCCCAGGTCATGACAAGGTTGGTGACTTAGCTTGTTTCTAAGATCCCTTCCAACCCAAAGGTGCCACGGTTCTAGGATGCCATACAATCATCTCTTCTGCTTCGCAGACACACAACACACAGACACACAGACCCACAACACAGGTCTTCCATTCTAGCCTGCAAAGGAGTGAGAACAGCTCTGCTCAGCCTTGCTAACTCACTGGGAATACAGAGACGTCTAAACAGAAGCGCTTTTATTTAGCATTCATGCTCAGAAAAAAGAAAACCTAGCAGAAACCAGACTCGGTATCCAAGAATGTAAAAACACTTTTTTTTTTTTTTTTCAAAATTCCCAGAAGCTCCGTGCCACAATGCCCCAAGCTGGAAAAAATGTGCCATTTCATATGTTTATAACAACATCTGATTTAATATTATACAGTTTTGCTTAGTCACAAACCAGAACAAATACTTTCAGATTTATTACATCCTTCTATTCTGAGACTTAAGTAATCATACTTAATAATGCAGGCATTCCACAGCCCAAGAAAAAAGCTTTATAATTCTTTGACCAAAGATTCCTGAGAGACAGGTTATTCTCAAGAAGGATTTAAGGTTTTCAAGCTCTCAATGAAGCTTGAAATTCATCTTTTCCAGTTCACATGAAAAGAGTTTCCATAAACCAAATATAATGGAAAAATTAAAAATAATTAAAAAAAAAAAAAAAGAGTTTCCTCTGAAGCTTGCCTGGGAGGTAGAAAGAGGAAAACTAGTTGACAGACAGAATCTCTCAGAGCTTGGCAATCTCTCACCAGCATCCCTCAGCCTTACTTTGTCTTAAAAACAAAACAAAACACAAAACAAACCAAAAAAAAACCCCATACCATTGGCTCCCGTGTTCTTTACATTATTAATGATGCATTTTGTGCTTCTTTCTAATTTGCTGATTCATGAAAAGGCATCAGCTGACTTTATTTTTATTTTTCTTCCTATGGCTGAACCTGCGGCATACGAAAGTTCCCAGGCTAGGGTTTGAATGAGAGCTGCAGCTACGACCTACGCCACAGCCACAGCAACACTGAATCCCAGCATATCTGTGACCTACAATGCAGCTTATAGCAATGCTGGATTCTTAACCCAGTGAGCAAGGCCAAGGATTGACCCTGCATCCTCACAGAGACAACGTTGGGTCCTTAACCCGTTGAGCCACAACGGGAACTCCCCAAATGACCTTTTGGAGTTTTTTGAAGGTTTTTTTAATAGTTGATTTGCAACGTTCTGTCAATTTTTGCTGTACAATCAAGTAACCCAGCAAACCCATACATTCTTTTTCTCACAGTATCCTCCATCATGCTCCCTCACAAGTGACTCGGTATAGTTCCCTGTGCTGCACAGCAGGATCTCATTGCTTATCCACTCCAGATGCTGTCATATGCATCTACTAACCGCAAACTCCCCATCCATCCCACTCCTTCCCACTCCCCCTTGGCAACCACAAGTCTGTTCTTCAAGTCCATGAGTTTGTTTCTTTTCTGTAGAAAGGTTCATTTGTACCATATATTAGATTTCACAAATAAGTGATATCATAGGGTATTTGTTTTTTCCTCTTTCTGACTTACTTCACTTAGTATGAGAGTCTCTAGTTCCATCCATGTTGCTGCAAATGGCATTATTTTATCTTTTTTATGGCTGAGTAATATTCCATTATGTATATACCACATCTTCTTCATCCATTCATCTGTCATGGACATTTAGGTTATTTCCATGTCTAGGCTATCGTGAATAGTGCTGCAGTGCACACACAGGTGCATGTAACTTTTTCACAGAAAGTTTTGTCTGGATACATGTCCAGGAGTGGGAACTAACATTAAAAAGAGGCAAAAGTTCTTTTAAAAACATCCTTTCTCATTATTTCCCCCAATCCTGTAACACAGACATGTATTACACAATTTAGAGACCATTGTTCAGCTCCAAGCATTGCCCCTTCCTGTCTAATTAATTCAGGAGTCGTTACCGTGTGAGAATTAGCTCAGCTGCTCAGAGGTCCATCCAGGTTGCGCCTTCCGAGCTCCACTTCCTTTCAGGGCACAGGAGGTCCTCTGATGCGTCCAGAAATGGGTGCTGTGGTCCTCTGAGGGCTGGGGATGTGTGTTTGGATCAGAGTGAACTGGTCACCCAAAGTGGGCACCTCCATGCTTAACCAATGTATTTTGGTGAGTTCCACTTGACAAAGAAAGCCAGTATTTGTCACTCCAGTATTCCTTTACTTACCATGAAAGCGGTGTGAGGGAGCTCCTATTGCGGCTCAGCAGTAACAAACCCAACTAGTATTCATGAGGATGCGGGTTCAATCCCTGGCCTGGCTCAGTGGGTTAAGGATCCAGCATTGCCGTGAGCTGTGGTGCAGGTTGCAGACGCAACTCGGATCTGGCGTTGCTGTGGTTGTGGTGTCGGCCAGCATCTGTGGCTCCAACTGGCCCCCTGGCCTGGGAATTTCCATAGGCTGCGGGTACGGTCTTAAAAAACCCAACTAACCTGGAGTTCCCGTCGTGGTTCAGTGGTTAACAAATCCGACTAGGAACCATGGGGTTTTGGGTTCAATCCCCGGCCTCACTCAGTGGGTTAAGGATCCGGCATTGCCATGAGCAGTGGTGTAGGTCGCAGACCCGGCTCAGATCTGGCGTTGCTGTGGCTATGGTGTAGGCCGACAGCTACAGCTCCGATTAGACACCTAGCCTGGGGATCTCCATATCCCATGGGTGTGGCCCTAAAAAAACAAAAGAAAAAAAACATGCCCTCTCCCCCAGCCCCAGGCAACCACAATTCTTCTTTCTGTTTCTATGAATCTGACTACACTAGTACCTCGTATGGATGGAATCATAGAGTATTTGTCCTTTTGTGACTGGCTGATTTCATTTACCATAATATCTTTAAGGTTCGTCCATGTTGTAGCGTGTGTTAGAATTTTTTTCCTTCTTAAGGCTGAGTGACATTCCGTTGTATCGATATAGAACATTTATTATTTGTTTGTTGGTTTGTTTAGGGCCACACCCACACATATGGAAGTTCCCCAGCTAGGGTTCGAATCAGAGTGGCAGTTGCCAGCCACAGCCACAGCCATGGCCACACCACATCCAAGCCGTGTCTGCAACCTACACCACAGCTCATGACAATGCCAGATCCTTAACCCACTCAACAGGGCCAGGGACAGATCCCGCATCCTCATGGATACTCGTCAGGTTCATCAGTGCTGAGCCACAGTGGGAACTCTGGATACAGGGCATTTGTTTATCCATTTGTCTGTCCGTGGACAACTGCGGTTTTCACCTTTTGGCTCTTGGGACTCGTGCTGCGAAGAACATGGGTGATGTGTCTCATTTTCCAAACAGATCAAAAACTTTAAGCCACACAGGAGACGATCACGGCACTGTCCTCACACCAACAAATTTAGAAAATAATTCATCCCCAGTCCCAGAGGCGTTTCGGGCAAAAATCACATGTCTAGAGCCCCATATGTGGTGCTACCAAGAGCCATAGCAGATTGAGAAGAAAGGGTTCCTCTTAGAAGATTCCTCTAAGGCAGAAGGATAAATGGCTTCACGTGAAGTGCTCATCCATCAGTGCCAGCTGACTGTAATCCACACGGAGGTTAATGATGGCACCGTGTCCCCTGGTGAGGGGGTGGGGTCAACTCACCCCTGTAAACAGTCTGCTCTCTCAGAGAGTAGCATGCCTGCCTCAAACACATTTTCATGGTTCAAGATAAAAACATGATTCCAAAGGGTTTCTTACAACAAGCATTTCTTTTCTGCCAGAGAAGCTGGAAATGTGGCTACCCCGCCTCAGGGCCAACACTGCTGAGCACACTGCAACCAAGAGCAACACTGAGTATTGGACCAGGCCTGCAGCCCGTGCCCAGATCGTCAGCAGCCAACACACATGCCAACTGGAACGCTGCAAAACATCAGACACCCGGCGTGGAGAAGGGACTCGTCCCACACAGAACATGGGGCAGGCGGGATTGATACCCCGAAAACTGGAAAGCACGGGGATACTGGGAAACGCAGCTGAGCAACCCACGGGTGCAACCTGAAATCTGTCATGTGATAAAAAGAATGTATACAAATGCATAACTGGGTCCCTTTGCTGTACAGCAGAAATTGACACGACCTTGCGAATCAATTATACTAAAAATTGTTTTTAAAGAAAATAAATCCATAAAGATTTCAAGCATGCAAAAAAAGAAAGAAACTTGAAATCTGCATCTGCTTTCTTTTCAAAAGCCCCGAGAGCATAAGGAGAAGCATACAGCTTTAAGAACTAAGGTTCACCCCACCAGGCATTAACGGTGTCCAGAAACGATGTGAAGAATCTTACTTGACGTCCCCGAGACGTTTATATCGGGTCCAAAGCAGAACCAGAGGGGGAAACATGTTCATTTTCTCAGCCTTCTGATAGCACATATACAAGCTCTCCTAGCCTCACAAAAAGCTCCAAATCTATTCTCGAGGACTTCAACTGCCTTAAAATATAGGCTTGCATTTATCTTGGCCACATTAACGAGATCTGTTTGACCAATACATTTATATTTATGATGACTAAGGGCAGATTATGGTTGTTAAAATTTGTCCCTGGGACATGAAAACACTCCTCTGTCATTAATACATTTTGTAACATAAACTATGATGTCAGGTCAACGTGAAGGGTAAAAACGTTCCGAAAGTATGCGCACATCATTTTTTAAAGCCATTGAGCCTAATGGAATAACAAAGGTCATCATAACAAACCATTACAGCCTTGGTCTTGGCAACTCTGGCCACAGAAGAATCTCCAAGAAACGATCATCATTCCTCCAGTGTTATGGCATCCAGACGACAGGGATGGCTCGCAAATGAGTCATACGGGCTCAGATCCTCGGTAGCTATGTGCGCGCGGGACGATCAATTATTCATGTGTTTACAGAGAGCTTTCCCGGTTGATGTGAACCAGAGCTGCTTGCAAAGTAGAACTCTCCAGCTGTCCTCGGCCGTCCCGGGCCTCCGACTAACAAGCCGCCTTAATTGCTGGCAGGTCATCTGGAAGGTGTCCCTCCCCTCGACCAAGGCCAGCCACCCCTCCGAGTCGTTATTAGGTGGAAAAATACTCATCAGAAATAATTATGACCGCGGTGCGTTATTGACAGTACTTGCAGCTGTTGAACCTGGACTTGCCTCAGGCCCCGCGGACGTCCACAGGGACTGGCGTCCACAGACCCCTGGAGATGCAGGTCCGGGAATGGTACAGGGGCTGGGCGGGAGGTGAAGGGGCTGTGGGCTTCATGAGGGGGGTGGGGGGGAAGAGCCTTCTAGAATGCTCCATGAAGGTGAAGGAGCACGACGGACGATCACCGAGAGTGAATAGATTAAATTGGTCAATGGCCAAATAGGAGCGCACTATGACCCATCCCGGCAACTCAGCCTGGGAAGACGTCAAATGGAAAGTCACGTCTCAGCCCCCTTTGTGTCTTAATATAAGCGGCAGCCTGTCCGAGAAGACGAATAATGAGATTAGGGCAACTCCTCTCTCTGAGCTCGGCTGCAGTGCTTGGGGCCAGGGGGCCCCATCAGTCCCCTCTCAGCTGTGTTTGGAGGGAGAGCAGGAGCCTCGTTGAAGCGGCGGCCTAGTTAAGGGCAGTGGGTCCTGCAGACAAAGGGACACCCCAGGTAGTTCTGCTTACCCCAAGTCCAAGGACCTCGTGGAGCTGAGCCAGATCCTTCCCCTTTCTCGACGCTGGGTAACTTTAGACGCTCCCATAATGAACATGTCCACTTCTAAGAAAGAGTTTTGTAGAAGCAAATAATGTCTATTCTTGGAGTTCCCGTTGTGGCTCAGCAGCCTAAGAACCCGACACACAGTGTCCATGAGGATGCGGGTTCAATTCTTGGCCTCGATTGGTAGGTTGAGGATCTGGTGTTGCCCCAAGCTGGGACCTGGTTCGCAGATGCGGCTCAGATCCTATGTTGCTGTGGCTGTGGTGTGGCAGCTGTGGCTCCAATTGGGCCCCTAGCCTAGAAACCTCCATATGCTGCTGGTATGGCCCTAAAAAATAATAATAATTATAGGAGTTCCCGTCGTGGCACAGTGGAAACAAATCCAACTAGGAACCATGAGGTTGTGGGTTCGATCCCTGGCCTCGCTCAGTGGGTTAAGGATCTTGCATTGCCGCGAGCTGTGGTGTAGGCTGCAGACATGGTTTGGAGCCTGCGTTGCTGTGGCTACGGCGTAGGCCAGTGGCTACAGCTCTGATTGGACCCCTAGCCTGGGAAGCTCCATGTGCCGCGGGATTGGTCCTCAAAAGCAAAAGTAATAAAAGTGATGACAATGGTGACGGTGTCTATTCTTGCTGGTGTGAAATCAGAGGATAAAGGGAAGATGGATGTAGAGCCAGGGGCGTCAGAACCCCTGGGAAAAGTCTGCCTAATGTGATGGCTGCAACTTGAGTTGTGACGAGTTGCTGGCAGCCGGGAGCATCCCGGAGCCCTGGCATTAGGTGGCATTGTGACGAGGCCAGGACCGAACAGCCTGTGTCCCCACCTCTCACCAGGATCCACCCCATCCAGCCACGAATGCAGGTTTGGAAAATGAGCCTGAAGAAAGCGAAGGCTCCTTGCTCAGGCCTGAAGTGGGAGAGCTGGTCTGAGACCCCGTCTCCTGCCTCCTTTAACCCCGAAGCCCCATCCCCTCCCCCAGCCTCCTCCATGGCAGAGGGACACTTCGTTGCCTTCTTCCTTTACATGAGTGCACATTCTGGCTGATGACGAATCCTCGGCCCTGGCTGCTGCTCCCACTACACGGCAGAGCAGCGCTTCCCAAAAAGTGACCTGAAATAGACCTGGGGGGGTGGGTGTTGCAGAGACACAATTCTCACTGCAGGTCCCTTGGAAGAGTGAGGCCTGCAGAACTTCCCCGAGTTGCTGGTCCATGGAATCCTTTTTCAGGAGCATTCCTGCAGGGGAGCTTGCAGAACCTCGTGGGCCAGGAAGACTCAGGAAGTGCAGCTTTATGATAGCAACACCCTGTTTAGATTCCACACTGGCATCTTCAAGTCACTCTAAAAGATCTGCTCCCAGCCACCATGGAATGCTTTTTTATTTTTTTCCCCTAGGGCCAAATCTGCAGTGTATGGAAGTTCCCAGGCTAGGGGTCGAATTGGAGCTGTAGCTGCCAGCCTATGTCACAGCCGCATCTGCGACCTACACCACAGCTCACAGCAACACCGGATCCTTTACCCACTGAGCGAGGCCAAGGATAGAACCCACAACCTCATGGGTTCTAGTTGGGTTCATTACCTCTGAGCCACAGTAGGGACTCCCAGAATGCTTTAATTTGTCGCACTCTCCAAGTTCTGGGGGCACCTGCCTGCCGTCCCTGTGGGTGACAGCCTCATAGCTGGTTTACCAAAGTCACATTGGCCCATCAAGCTTGCTTGTGGCCAACGCACACAGTTCGAGCAAACGGGCAGCCCTCTCACAGTGTGTCTGCTCACCCCACATCACTAAGGGCAGGAGGAGTGTTTCTCAAATGGACAGACGACGGCCGGATTTCCTTGGGGCCTGCCCTGAATTCCTTCGGCCTTTGTGTGTACGCTGCTACTGCTCTCCTCGTCCGCTTGTGACCGTCCAGTCTTTCTGGGGAATGGCTGGGGAATGAGGTTTAAGCAGCCCAGCCTCTTCCCCACACGGCCCTTTGCAAGATCTCCAGCTGCGGGTATATAACCCTGGGCTGTGACTGCCGCGTGGCCTTGCCACCCAGAACGAAGCACCATCGATGGTGGATGACCTGGCCTGACCCTGAATGGCCATGACCTGCAGCTGTGAGGAGACCTCGCTGAGGGTCTGTGACGGTCGGCCTTCCTGGCCCTGGATTTCAAGTGGAATTCTGCACAAAGGTTCAGGATCCAAAATAAACGAGATATCAGCCCTGCCTTGGGCATCAACCAACTCATTAAATGTAAAATAAACACAAGTAAATGGCCTTTAAAATCTCACTGACAAAGAGCTTGGCCACTACTCTAAGATTCTAGGGGTCACTAGAATCTCTGGGGGGTTTTTTGTTTTTGGTTTCTTTTTGTGTTTTTTTGTTTGTTTGGTTGGTTGGTTGGTTGGTTTTAGGTCTGCACCTGCGTCCAGGCTAGGCACTGAATTGGAGCTGCAGCCGCCAGCCTATACCACAGCCACAGCTACACAGGATCCAAGCTGCATCTGCAACCTACACCACAGCTCACGAAAATGCCAGATCCTTAACCCGCTGAGTGAGGCCAGGTTTCGAACCTGCATCCTCATGGATACTAGTTGGATTCGTTTCTGCTGAGCCACGACGGGAACCTCTGGAACCTTTGTCTTAAAACAGGCATCTTCCTCACTCTCTGAGGAGCAAAAGGAAACTCCGGACCAATGAGGAGCCCGTCGGGGTACCCCTTCCGCTGAAGGATGGGTCTGCAAAGCAGAGGAGGGCAGAGTGGGCGTGCGTGTGGCCTTTGGCCCAGACTGAGTCAGTGGGGAAGTGACTATTCTAACTGACCAGGTCCAAGGCATTTGCTTGCCACCCATTATACACATCTGGGACCAGCCACCAAACCAACCTTGAGTTTCTTGTTAGCGCCTAACCATTGTCCCGAATGCGGTGGTTTCCAAAATCCTGCGTGCATCCCGCCAGGCGTTCCCGAGGTCCCTTCGTAATGCCACTTGCTGAACCCTTATTTTTGCCTCAATCTATCTGTAGTTTCAGGATAAAGTGGATTTAGCGGGCCAGAGGATGGCCCAAGGGTCATCAATTAATTATTCGAATTCCGCTTCATGTCAAGTGTGCAGAAAATAAATTGCAAGAAGTCACCAACCAGAAAGCACAACACACAGGCATCTGTTACCTGGGAACTTTCCTCAGAGCTCGGCTGGGCTCCAATTGTCACTACAACCCTCTTTGACCAAACCAGAGTAGAACACGAACAGCCCTTCAGAGACGGAGGCCGTCCGAGGATGCTGTGCGTTTGTAAGGCACCAGCTCCTCCGCGGGCGGAGTCCATGGCTTTGTCCACTCAAACATCAGTCGGCCTCAACGTCGGCCAAAAAGTGAGCAAGATCCGAAACGGGTCAGAGCAGCTGCTATTTATTTGCAGATTTGAAACATATTTGCCACGACTTAGCTTCCCAGTACAATCAAAGGGGAAAGTGGCAATGGCAGAGAAGCTTCATCAGATCTTTGAGGTCTACAATTTGATCAGGAGAAAAAAAGTAGATACTGGTTTTTAAGTGGCCTGGCGTATGTTTGTCTTTTCACCTTTGAAAAGTTTTCCAAAACATAAAATAAAGGGGTTTTATTTCAGATCACGCCATCACGTCTCTTCTCATCCACCGACCTCAGAACTTTTTCACCCTGATTTTGAGGAGGAGCAACCAGTCATGAGTTGATGGGACCAGCAAGATCCAGGGGGACCCCATGACAGCACAGCTGGGCCTCTAGGGTATCATCTGCCCACAGCAGAGAGGCAGAGAGTACCTGGCGGGTACCCCGCTTTCTTTCAACAACTTTTTTCCAGGCTAGAAAAGAAAAACCCAACCACAAGTTTTCATCTTTTCAACAGTGTGGGCTGAGCGGTCATCCCTCGCCACTAGGGGGCTTCATGTCCTTCCAAGACTCTTTTTGCTCTCATATTAAGACCAGCACCATCATACCTCCAGGCAACATCAAACAGCATCTCAGATGACATCAGATGAGGGGGCCTCTCCCATCTAGTGCCACTGTGCATTCTCACCTGCTGGGAAAAGCTGGGCATCAGGAAGAGGGTGTACTTGATACTTTGTTTCATGGCCAGGAAGTTTGGTTGCCGGGCTTTCCACATATATTGCCGTCAGAGCCTGACAGCAGGGCTGCCCTCATGAGCTGATTTTCTCCCCCCTTATCTCTGCTGTCCTACAGCCCAGAGGACCTGCGTGCCACGAAGGATCCATCAAATCCTCGCGGACACTGTCTGAGAGGCAACAGAGCCGGATCCAAGATCATCAATGAACACCCTGAGCGTTTCCTTAAAGGTGAGGCTCATGACGTCCTTTTCAAAGCTAGTCTATGAGTTCCCATCGTGGCGCAGTGGAAACGAATCCGACTAGGAACCACGAGGTTGTGGGTTCGATCCCTGGCCTCGCTCAGTGGGTTAAGGATCTGGCATTGCTGTGGCTGTGGTGTAGGCCGGCGGCTACGGCTCGGATTAGACTCCTAGCCTGGGAACCTCCATATGCTGCACGTGCGGCCCTAAAAAGACAAAAAAAAAAAAAAAAAAAAAAAAAAAAAGCTAGTCTAAGGCTTGAGGAGAACGTGAAATGACAGTCTGGCCTTATTTGGAGAGCTACTAACTTTCCACTGCCTGCCCCAGGCTTGGGGTAACAAGACAGCAGAACATCTTCTTGACCCCACTTTCCCCCTTTCTCTTCTCTCCTCTGTCCCTAAGGAGTAGCAATGAGATGACAGAGGTAGCCCTCTAGGTAGGTGACTGGAGAAACAGAATTATTCCATAATCACAGTTCATCGAGCAACGTTTAGAATCCTGTCTTAACACTCAGTGACTTACTGAATTGCTGTTAAAACTATCTTTCTTTGCCTTGGGCACTGAGAGGCTGGAAGCACCCAGACACAAAGTCCAAAAGACACAGGCTTGACGCTCACAGATCTAAGAAAGTGCCGAAGTGTCAGCTCCAAGACACTGCGCTTCCAGGGTTGGCATTTGTGAGGTCATGTCTTTTAAAGGTTCAGCTCTTCCAGGTCATATGGTTCCTATTCCTGGCCGAGCAGGTACACAGGGTCTCCCACTTGGATGGTCCCTGGGTTCTCCAGGACAAAATACTGTCCGAAGAAAGGCGATTTTCCGTATAGCTTTTCTTCAGAAGGGTCACACAGGCGGTAACTGTGACAGGACAGAGATCAGAATGAGTCCCAGCCAAACAAGCGAGAGCTCAAAGAGCACATGACTTCTCAGCGGAGGGTCCACCCCGTACAGCGCTGCCATGGGCCCGGCTCCTGCGAGCACTGTCTCCATCCAGACCAACAGAACAGCACCTCCTGGGGGTGTGCAGTGAACTGCCTGCCCGGTGCAGAAGCCACCGAAGCAGAAGCAATGGCCATGTTCCCACAGCCTCCTTCCCGTAATGTTCCCCTCCTCAGCAGTAAGAGAGGACAACGCCGAAGCTGCTTGGCTTCCTTCATCGCCTCCCTTGGCCCTCAGCATCTCTCCTCCTGCCTCCTCCGCGCCTACCCTCAGAAGCACCAACTCACCAGCCCGTCAGGCTCGGCGCCCTCCAGTCGGCCTTTCATCCTTTCCTGCACATTCCACAGTGTGTCCATAGCTGCCCAGCCCTGGGGTTGCTCCAACACCACGTCCTTTGAGTTTGTTCCCTTTTTCCCATGCTCACAATTTCGCCTCGAGCATCCTCAGACAAGTGGCCAGAGTGACCTCTCAACCTGCCAATCTCCTCCTTCTCCCTCCTCCCCCGCAGCTTAGTCTTAATACCACCCTCGGCTACTTTCTTCCCTGTGCTCTGGGCTCATCCTTCCGGAGCTCAGAAACGCTCAATGGACCCCCAGTGCTGAGGAGTAAGTCTTCAAGCCCGTCCGCAGGGTCCCTACCCGGCCCCGGCCAGCTTCCTCCCACCTGTCACCCGCACCCCTTCTGGGCCCTGTGCAGGGCCTCACTGGATTCCTTGAGGTCCCTTCCTCTTGCCTTGCATGTTTCTGGCCCAGTGGGTCCTTTGAGATTCTTGTGGGATCCCCTCTCCCCTGCCCATTTCCCAAGCATGAGAATTCCACCTTTTCTCCAAGGCCCAGCGCAAAGGCCACGTCTCCGAGGAAGGAAGAGCCCAGAATGTTTTCCCACCACACTTTTCCCTGCGTGCCCTTAATACGCACATGACGTGTCCTGCAGCGTCAGGGCACAGGCCCACCTGTTCCCCCTGCACAGAGAGTCCACAGAGAGTGAGAAACGCGACTGACACCCTTGCATTGTTCCATTCATTGTCACCGGGGACCCACAATGGTTTGATGAGCAGATTACCTCGTTGGTAAGTGAAGCCCTCTACTAGTGCAGAAGGAACAGCGTGGTCAGCAGAACGCAAGAAGCCCCAGGAAGGGGGGACGCGAGAGGTGGACGAATAACAGGGCTGGTCTCCCTTCCCGCTCCCACTGGGAGAGGGTCTTCCTTCACTTTCTCATTTAAGCTGACTCTAAATTTACATCACTTTTCTTGCTTTTGCTTTTCAGGGCTGCATCTGCGGCATCTGGAAGGTTAGAGGTCTAATTGAGAGGGCAGCTGCCCACCTATACCACAGCCACAGCAACGCCAGATCTGAGCCGCATCTGCAACCTACACCACAGCTCATGGCAACACTGGGTCCTTAACTCACTGAGCAGGGTCAGGGATCGAACCTGCATCCTCAAGGATACTCACTGGGTTCGTTACTGAAGAGCCACAATGGGAACTCCCACTTTCATTTTAAAATATTTTCATGGAAAGCATTCATTTCATTCTACTGTGCTTTAAGAAAAAAACAATTCCAGAGTTCCTCTTGTGGCTCAGTGGTAACAGACCCAATGAGTATCCATGAGGATGCAGGTTTGATCCCTGGCCTAGATCATTGGGTTAAGGATCCCGTGTTGCTGTGAGCTGTGTTATAGGCACAGACATGGCTCAGATCCTACATTGCTCTGGCTGTGGTGTAGGCCGGCAGCTGCAGCTCTGATTTGACCCCTATCCTGGGAACCTCCATGTGCCGCAGGTGCAGCCCTAAAAAGCAAAAATAAAAGTAGAAAAAACTATTGCAACAACTTGGGCCTAATTTTGTTCTTCAAATCAGACCCAGCTAAAGAGAACACGGGAAGGGTGAAATCTAGAGCCTCCTTCCAGAGACCCTCTGCCCGCTTCCAGAACACAGGTGCCATGTCGGTGTGTTTCTTGCTGAGTCCCAGCTGCCTGGTGCAGCACCTGGCACATGGCAGCCACTCCAAACAAGGTTGGTTGAACGAAGATATAAATCAACAAATGGACAGGAGCCAGGAGCCGCCGGCCCAGCCTGCCCCGCCGCTCCATGAATATTCCCTTCCCCTGCAGTCAGGTCTCGGCAATGACCTTGACCCTGGGGACCCAGGCACCTCTCCTAGCCTGCCTCTCTGTCAGCACGCAACAGCAAGGGTATCTGGGGATCTGTGCTGCTTGGAGGGTGACCTCTTCAGCTACTTTTAGGGCTTCAGACTCCTCCTAGCTGCCAGCTCTGTAGCCTGAGGTTCTGATGATCTCAGGGAGGGAACAGAGAGGCAGAGTCCTGCCTCCCATACACTGACCATTTATAAAGAACATCACACGTACGACTTCTTAATCCTCATGACGAGCCTTGCATGCACCCTCCCCACCTCACAGGGGGTCTCAGAGGAGTAACCCACTCGCCCAGGATCACAGACCTCAGTGGTCAGACTCGGTCCAGAGTGAGGACCTTCCCCGCCAGTATGTGGCCCCTGGTCATCCCTATACCCCCCAGCACATGCACAGGCCTCACAAGAGGTGAGGGGGTTGATATTTATGCTTCTCCACGAAGGTGAACCCCCCCACTCCGCAACCCACTTCCCCTGCCCCTCCCCATCAACCCCCCACAGAGACACTCCCCCACCAGGTAACTCGGGACTCAAGGACCCACAGGAGCCGCTGCTCCTCCCAGCCCAGCCCCTCAAGCTGCTCCTGGTGGGCCAGGAGTTGATTTGTACAAGTGCAGGTGGCGAGCCGGCCGGCGTGTCCTACTAGCCACCACCCCCGCTCAGGTCCCACCTGTGCTCCTGCCAACAGGGTCCCTGCAGGGCTGCGGGAAGACCCCACAAATGCGATCATCAGAGACCCCTTGTGGGGCTGAGGAAGTATTGTCATTGTCTATGAATTCACGTGTACAACAAGCTTTGTTCAAGACGCCAAAAACGTGGCATTCGCTCATACACAGATTTTCTATGATTTTTTCCCAAATGTAAATATTATATATAATATATAGTCTATATATTATATGAATATTATATGATATATAATATATTATACATGTTGTTATATTTTACACATATATATGTATGTATTTAGTTTTTGTTTATGATGGGATTAATAAATTACAAATCCATTTAAAATCACCTTTCTTAGTGCTTTTTTCTTTTTAATGAAAAGTTCCCAGGCCAGGGACTGAATGCAAGCTGCAGCTGTCGCCAGGCCAGATCCTATCACTGCGTCATAGCAGGAACTCCTCTTAGTGCGTTTTCTCTTTCCGTGAATAAAAACATTCAAGAAACAAATGGGTGAGAGACCAAGACTTTTTTAGCTTAAGCAGAAATCTCCATACTTGGAGTTCCCTTCGTGGCTCAGCAGTTACAAACATGACTAGAATCCACGAGGATGCGGGTTCGACCCCTGGCCTCCCTCAGTGGGTTAAGGATCCGGTGTTGCTGTAAGCTGTGGTGTAGGTTGCAGACACAGCTTGGTTCTGATGTTGCTGTGGCTGTGGCGTAGGCCAGCGGCTACAGCTCCGATTAGACCCCTAGCCTGGGAACTTCCATATGCCACAGGTGCGGCCCTAGAAAAGACAGAAAAAAAAAAAAAAAAAAAAAAAGGCTCCCAGCAGAGGGGAGGGCACTTCCCGAATTATCAGAGGGAAAGGTGCCAGACACCAAGCTCAGTGCTGGGAGCACAGAGAGAACAAGAGGTAAAAGGCTGACAAGGGGGAGTTCCCGTTGTGGTTCAACGGTTGATAAGCCTGACTAGCGTCCATGAGGACTTGGGTTCAATCTCTGGCCTCACTCAGTGGGTTAAGGATCTGGCATTGTTGTGGCTGTGGTGTAGGCCAGCGGCTACAGCTCCCATTAGACCCCTAGCCTGGGAACCTCCATATGCCGCAGGTGCAGCCCTAAAAGACAAAAAAAAGGGGAGGAGGGTGACAAGATATGGAAGCCACCTAAATGTCCACTGACAGATGAATGGATGAAGAAGAGGTAGTGCATATACACAATGGAATATTACTCAGCCACAAAAAGGACGGAATAATGCCATTCACAGCAACATGGATGCAATTTAGACTCTCATACTAAGTGAAGTAAGTCGGAAAGAGAAAGACAAATCCCATATGATATCACTTATATGTGGAATCTAAAATATGGCACAGATGAACCTATCTATAGAACAGAAACAGACTCACAGACATAGAGAACAGACTTGTGGTTGCCAAAGGGAGGGGGAGGGAGTAGGATGGACAGGGAGTTTGGGGCTGGTAGATGCAGACTATTGCATTTAGAATGGATAAGCAATGAGGTCCTGCTGTACAGCACAGGGAACTCTGTCCAGTTTCTTGGGACTGACCATGATGGAAGGTAGGATGAGAAAAAGAATATATATATATATATATGTATATATATATGACTGGGGCATTTTGCTGTAGAGCAGAAATTGACACAACATTTTAAATCAACTACACTCCAAGGGAAAAAAAAAAAGAATGACAAGAATGGCCTCTGGGGAATGACAAGTCAACTCCCCAGATCACTTGGTTGGTTTGCATAGGGAACCATCCAGGTCTGTGGCTCCCCACTGATTTCACCAGGAGGAACACCCAGTGTCTGAGCCAGAGGGGGGACCTGCTGACCTGGTGTTCATCAGAGGAGACAAGCCTGCTGGTCCAAAGAAGGCCGTGAGCTTGGCGAGAGAAGGGACGAAGCGGATTCCCATTCCAAGGGCCAATCTGGTCACACACGCCCAAGCATGACAGCCCCTAATGTGCTCTTCCCTGACGCTTTTGTCAGATGGCCAAACTTCTTTTTTTTTTTTAATTTCAGTTATGCATGTATTGATTTTTTAGGCTTTACTTAAGTATAGTTACTTTACAAGATTGCCATCATTCTGCTGTGCACCAAAGGGACCCAGTCACACACAGACACATATTCACTCTCTCTCAGATTCTTTTCCCACGTGGATCATCACACAACACTGGGGAGCGTTCTGTGTGCGCTGCAGCAGGTTCCTGTTGGCCACTCATCCCATAGACCTCAGTGTGGGATGTCAGATGCCCAAACTTGAGGCTTCCAGGGCTTTGCCTAGAGCCGGCGTCACCGTCTCCCCCCGCCTTCCCCCTCTACAAGTGACACCCCAGGATGCAGGTCAGGGCAAAGCCGAGCATCTCAAGAGCTGTAAATATGAGACCTGACACCCCACCCCAGCCCCTGATCCTGCATCCGTGAAGATGAGCATCCTTTCTGGGTTTCAGCGATGTCCAGGTCCAAGATGGGACAGGTAACGGCACGGAAGCGTGTGGATCCTGAATTGCTGTTTTAGCAAAAGTATCCCAGGTTGACTCCAGAAAGTTTAGAGGCTACATATCAGAATATGTATTTTCTCCTTAATTCCATCACCTGAAGAGCATCTCAATATCAGTTTTCAGTCTTCCAGCCTGATCGCTGCTCAGGTGCATTTATACATTTTACTTGTTTGTTTTTAGGCGGAAATTCCCAGGCCAGGGACTGAATCCACGTCACAGCAGTGACAATGCCGGGTTCTTAACCCCCTACATCACCAGAGAAGACTATGCATTTACATAGTTGAAAAACAAAGCAAAAACTCAATACTCTATACACTGCCTTGTAATCAGGTTTTTTTTTTTAAATGAATGTTATCTTAAATATCATTCCCTGCAACGTAAACTTATTGTCTGCCGTGGTCTTTCATTAAAATGTTTTATTATGAAAATGTAACTAAGCATAAGAATAGAAAAAGCAGTGCAATGAGTCCCCACGTAATTAACACTCAGAGCCTATTTATCATGATTTGACACCTTTTTCCATGATTCCTTTTGCCAAGATCACAGGCAGTGCACCCCAGCTCTCACTTCACCCCATGTGCTCAAACCTGCTTCTCCAAAACACATGGGCATTTATCGCGGCACCACCAAGCCTTCATCGCACCTAAGGAATTTGTGATATCACCCAGGACTCAGTCCAAACTAGCTACCGTGTGTACTTTTTTTAAATTGGTCTGTTCAGATCATGAATTCTTTTTTTTTTCTTCCTTTTTTTTGTCTTTTTAGGGCCGCAGCCACGGATTATGAAGGTTCCCAGGCTAGGGGTCGAATCAGAGCTGCAGCCACCGGCCTACACCACAGCCACAGCAATGTAGGATCCAAACCTCATCTGCGACCTACACCACAGCTCATGGCAATGCCAGATCTTTGCCCACTAAGCAAGGCCAGGGATTAAACCTGCATCCTCATGGATACTAGTTGGGTTCGTTACCACATAGCCACGATGGAAGCTCCCAGATCATGAATTCTAAATGAAAAATAAAATTGGAGTTTCTGTCATGGGTCAGTGGAAACGCATGTGACTAGTATCCTGGAGGATGCAGGTTCAATCCCTGGCCTCGCTCTATAGGCGAAGGATGCAGCATTGCCGTGAGCTGTGATGTAGGCCACAGATGTGGCTCGGATCTGGTGTTGCTGTGGCTGTGGTGTAGGCAGCTGAAGCTCTGATTCAACCCCTGGCCTGGAAACCTCCATATGCCCCAGGTGAGGCCCTAAAAATGGGGGGGGGGGGGTAAAAATAGTTGTTCGAGCAAGCGTTCTGGGGGCCAAAGCACCCAGAAATGTTTTCGAAATTACCCAGTCATGTGGACCCCCTTCTGCCTCAAGAATGGACGTAAACCACTTAGTCCTACCTCCTCAGGGTCTCCAGCGGCTCCTTCCTGCTCATGATGCCGGTGTCCGGGTCCACTGTGGTTAAAACGCACCTGGCCACACACACAGGGCATCACGCAGGGCACAGGGCAGCCGGTCCTCGGCCTCCCTCCCGCTCCCGGGCGGCGCGGCGCACACGCTCCTCACCTGTAACAAGCCATCACCCTCTTCATTTCCATGTCACCTATAAGAAGCTCATCCCACGAGTCCTGGGGACAAAGCACATAATTCACATGAGGGCTTCAGACCCTGAACCACCGGTGCAGGGACTTCGAGTCACTCAACAGCTAATGAAGCCACTTCCATCAAAGGAGGTGGACTCGGAGTTCCCGCTGTGGCTCAGCAGGTTAAGAACCTGACATAGTCTCAGTAAAGATGCAGTTCGATCCCCAGCTTTGCTCAGTGGGTTAAGGGTCTGGCCTTGCGGCACAGGTCACAGAAGCGGCTCGGATCTGGTGTTGCTGTGGCTGCGGTGTAAGCCTCAACTGCAGCTGGAGAGGACCCCTGGCCTGGGAACCTCCACATACTGCAGGTGCAGCTCTAAAAGTGAACAAGATAAAAGGAGGCAGATGCTCCATCGGTCCTAAGAAGCTGCACACCTCCCTGCCCCCTCCCTCCGCCTTGGATTTGTCCCTTCATTCCCCTGAAAAGCAGTGCTTCCCCCCTTTCACTTGTAAGACGGGGGTGGAAATGCACCTCCTTCAGGGAGCCTGCCTGACCTGCTGAGCTTGACGGGGGAGGTGGGAAGTCCAGGAGCTGATGGGGGGCTCAGGGGGAGAGGCGGGAGGGGTCTGAGTGGGGGATTACAGCGGATCGTATCAGATCCCCCGTGCACGTCTAAAGTGGATTGAGATCCTCAGTCATGGCATCTGTTGATCTTGCATCTCCCTGGCCGCACAGGAATGAATCCAGAGCAGGGGCTGCCTCCTCTCCCAGCTTCTCCAGGGGGCATTTACAAAGCACCCCAGTCCAGGAAGCTCCTTGGACATTTGTCCTCAGCCTGGGTCACCGGCACCTACCCCTCAGGACAAATCCTATCGACGGACTGTGCCGCTCAAAGCCAGCAGGGGAGAGAGAACACACACGTACGAAAGGTCAGGATTCCTTTCACGAGTTCAGAAAAATTGAGAGAACACGTGATAACAGGAAACTATATCCAATCTCTTGTGATAGAAGATGATGGAAGATACTATAAGAAAAAGAATGTGGCCTTCCCGTCATGACTCAGCAGTTAGTGAACCCAACTAGCATCTGTGAGGATGCAGGTTCAATCCCTGGCCTCGCTCAGGGGGTTATGGATCCAGCATGGCTGTGGCTGTGGTATAGGCCGGCGGCTACAGCTCCAAATCAGCCTCTAGCCTGGGAACCTCCATATGCCATGGGTGTGGCTGTAGAAAGACAAAAAGACAAAAAAAGAAATAAAAAAGAAAAAGAATGTATATATGTATGACTGGGTCACTATGCTGTACAGCAGAAATTGACATAACATTATAAACCAATGATTCTAGACTGTTCTCCAAGGAAGATATACAGATGGCCAGAAAACACATGAAAAAATGCTCAACATCGCTGATTATAAGAGAAATGCAAATCAAAACTACCATGAGATACCACCTCACACCAGTCAGAATGGGCATCATTCATAAGTCCACAAATAACAAGTGCTGGAGGGGGTGTGGAGAAAAGGGAACCCTCCTGCACTGTTGGTGGGAATGTAAACTGGTACAGCCACTATGGAGAACAGTTTGGAGATACCTTAGAAATCTAGAACTTCCATATGACCCCGCAATCCCACTCTTGGGCATCTATCCGGACAAAGCTCTACTTAAAAGAGACACATGCACCCGCATGTTCATTGCAGCACTATTCACAATAGCCAGGACATGGAAACAAGCCAAATGTCCATCGACAGAGGATTGGATTTGGAAGATGTGGTATGGATACACAAAGGAATACTACTCAGCCATAAAAAAGAATGACATAAAGCCATTTGCAACAACATGGATGGAACTAGACTCTCACACTGAGTGAAATGAGTCAGAAAGACAAAGACAAATACCATATGATATCACTTATAACTGGAATCTAATATACAGCACAAAAGAACCTTTCCACAGAAAAGAAAATCATGGACTTGGAGAATAGACTTGAGTCTGGCCAGAGGGAGAGGGAGGGAGTTGGGGGGATCGGGAGCTTGGGGTTAATGGATACAACTTGGAATGGATTTACAAGGAGATCCTGCTGAGTAGCATCAAGAACAATGTCATGATACTTATATTGCAACAGAACAAAGGGTGGGGGAAAAATGTATACATGTAAGAGGAACTTGGTCCCCATGCTGTACAGTGGAAAAAAATTAAAACAACAAAACAAGAAAAAAAAATAATTCTTTAATTTTAAAAAATAGAAATAGGAGTTCCCGATGTGGTTCAGTGGAAACAAACCCGACCAGTATCCATGAGGATGCGGGTTCCATCCCTGGCCCCACTCAGGGATCCCTTGCCATGAGCTGTGGTGTAGGTCACAGACACAGCTTGGATCTTGCATTGCTGTGGTTGTGGTGTAGGCTGGCAGCTTTAGCTCTGATGCCACCCCTGGCCTGGGAACTTCCATATGCCTCAGGCGCGGCCCTAAAATAAATAAGTAAATAAACAGAAATAAAGACGCGTGGAAAGATAGCACCCAGTATGCTACTTTAACTGGGTGCAGGCAAGGTTTTGCTGGTGGTTCAGATTTTCAGGCCGCTCTGGTCAGCAGAGGGTTTATGGAAAAGAGTAGAGACTCTAAGAGGCACGAAAAAAGGGTGAGGGGACTCTGAGCCACAGTCAGAAGGAAGGACATCTGCTTGTTCCTGAGAGAAGAGCTGGCTCCCTGAGGGCTGAAGACCAGAATTCCTGAGTTAAAACAAAGGTCATCCAGTCCTTTGTGGATGACAAGCCAGAAAGAAAGGTCCAGACCAAGAATTTTAACTCTGATAGTGGGTATTAGTCTTGATATTTCCATTGCAGGTTGTTTTTGTTGGTTGGTTGGGAGGCTGTTTTTTAATTGCCAGTTTCACAACAATCCAAAAAGCTGGGCACCTCCGATCAGAGCAGTCGAGACTGTGCTGTGCACATCTCTCCACCAGAAGGCACTGCGGTCACAAAATAAATAAATAAATAAAAGATCCAAAAGCAGCGAAATGAGGGTTCTGGTCAAGAAATTAATTTATTGATGATTAAGAAAATATTGACCGAACTCCTTTGTTATGTGCAATAAAAACTTGGGGCTTGGATCACAGATAAATAAATTAAAAAGCCCACCATCAGGAAAGGATGTGTTTGGCAAACTGGAGGGAAAAGAGCAAACGATGAATGCTGAATGCACCCTGCGGCCCGGAACCAAGTGGAGAAGGGCCCCTCGCCATCTTCCTAGAATGTGTTCCCTTGAGATGACAGGAAACTGAGACAGGGCCAGCCAGGTACGGAGAGACGCAGACACAGGATGATGCGGCTTTGGAGAAGAGAGGCCATTCTTCCAGGTCTGGCAATCAGAGCAGACTTCTCAGGGGAGGTGGCTTTTAAAGAAGGCCAGGGGGCTCTAAGTGGGGCTAGGGTAAGATGTGAGTGACGTGGAGACAGATGAGCATAGATCAGGGGCTTGGATCACAGATAAATAAATTAAAATTTGTCCCCCCGTTACCTCTATTGGAAGTCGAGGCGGGGGGACAAACCGCGGCCCAATTCTGAAGGGATCCGAACGGGAGAGGGGGCAGCCTGGGACTTTTGAGACCCGGGGAGGCACTGGAGGTGCTGGGGCAAGGCAGTAACACTGGCTGTCACAAAACTTTAGGGTAGAAGAGGTCACTGGGGTGCTCCGGGAGGCTTGGCTGTGGCAACATCCAGGACCACTCAGTGGTCCAGACTTGAGCGAATAAAGGTGATCCAGTTGATGGCTGAGAATAGAAAGGGAGCAGATGTGGTTGGGGCAGAGGCCCCAGCAAGTGCAAAGGTCCTGAGGTGGGAAGGAGCAGAGAGAGAAAGAGGGCGGAGTAACAGCAAATGAAGCCTGGAGCCGGAAGGGCTGGCCCCACACAGGGCCCTACCAGCCTTTCTGAGGATCCCACTTTTTGCTTGAAGAGAGATGGAGTGCCCAGCGGGTGTGGAGAAGAAGGAGGGCATGATGGGGTTACACTTCCAGGATGACCTTGACCTGGGAGGTGATACGGTGGGAGGAGGGGCAGTCCAGGGGAGACCAGGGAAGAGACGCTCTTGCCACAAACCCTGTGAGAGGGGCGGGGACTTGGCCCAGGAGGAGGTGGCGGAGGACAGCAGCCCCAAGGCTGGTTTATTGTCTGAATGTGGCGTCAAGGGGGAGAAGAACAGACAGTGGTTCCGCTTGGAAGCTGAGCTACTACAAGTCCGAGCTGCGGTCCACCGAGATGGGCAAGGCTGGGCAGAGCGGCCTTGGGGTGGGAGCGGGGCCTCGGTGCCCAAGGGGAGAGAGCCCGGGGGCATCTGGAGAAGAAGGAGCGAGAGTTCAGCGGGAAGACGGAGTCTGGGGATCCGCCGGCGCAGAAGGTTTTGCCACACGCAGACCAGGGCTTGAACAGAGACAGAGGTTGCTACAGGCTGAGGGTTCGTGTCCTCCCAACACGTGGAGCTGAAACCTGCCCCTCAGCGGGATGGAACAGGAGGGGCCTGATGCGGGGACGAGGGTGGGGCCCCTTGGGAACGGGACCAGGGGTCCTTTCAGAAGGGACGCCCGACAGCTCCACCCGAGGTCACCGAGCCGAGACAGCCGTCTCCGGGCCAGGAAGCAAGTCCTCAAAGCCAGACACCTGCACACACCTGCGAGGGCCTTGACCCTGGACTTCCCAGCCTCCAGAACTGTGAGAAATAAATTCCCACAGCTCACAAGCCAAAGCCCACACCTCACCGCCCCGTCGTCAGTAACATCAAACTCTCATGTCTTAAAAAAAAAAAAAAAAAAAAAATTAAATCCAAGAAAAAGGGCAAGGAGGGCAGAGCGTTACCTCCGCGTAGGCATCGCATCCTGAAATGACGATATTGGGCCTGAAGTTGGCTGCTTTCACCTTTTTCTCTAGCCGGGAGTTCAGATCCGCCAGCGACGCCTCCGAAAGGATCAAGAACGGGCTGGCATCGGAGTAGGCAACCTGATGAGAAAATAGGAATTGTTACAGCATGAGGCACACCGAGGTATTTCTCAGAGGTTACCTGGGTCTAGTTTCTAGAACCTTCCTCCCCCATCCCTCCCCTCCAAACACCATCTTTGTAAGTATTCCTCTAGTTCTTTTTCTAGAAAAGTCACAGGGATTCGGGGACTTTAAATAGCCTTGCGGATAACAGGAATCCCATGAAGGAGAGAGGTGAATCTGGTCTGGAATCTTAGAGCTGCCTTTCTCTCATTTTCCAAATTCTCACGTGTTTAATGAGGTAGTTGGGTTTGATGACCTCATTATGTGTATAAAAAATATTCACTGATTCCACGGATATTTATTTTTTATGCAACCTGCAAATCAGCGTTCACCAGGGCCATGCTTTCTGGTCCCAAGGGCAAGGGCCAAAGCAAGGGAGGCTCCTCTGACCTGGTCTGTGGGCCGGAACAAGTGCTCTATCTGGTGAGAATTTCTGGGTGACATGTGGGGCTCAAAATGCACCAGGCGGTAGGGCTGCGTCTTCAGGAAGCTCGTTATCCACTGGGCCGCGGCCTCGCCACAGTCCCTGCCCTGGATCTGCAGGCCCTGCACTCTGCGGGGGGGCAGGAGCAAAGAACAGGCGTGGCTTTGAACGTCTGGACCCCCCACCACGTCCCACACACATCCAAGGTCTGCCCCACGCTGTGATGTCCCCATAAGTCCCTCATGACCAAGACAGAGCACTTTAGCCTGGCCCTGCCACTGAACCACACGGAAGCCCCAACAAAGACACAATTTCTAGCCTTGTTTTCCCCATTTCTTGAAAGTAGACGTATAGGCGTTCCCGTCGTGGCTCAGTGGTTAACGAATCCCACTAGGAACCATGAGGTTGCAGGTTCAATCCCTGGTCTTGCTCAGTGGGTTAAGCTGGCATTGCCGTGAGCTGGGGTGTAGGTCGAAGAAGCAGCTTGGATCCTGTGGTGTAGGCTGGCGGCCACAGCTCCGATTCGACCCCTAGCCTGGGAACCTCCATATGCCGTGGGAGCGGCCCTAGAAAAGGCAAAAAGACAAAAATAAATGAATAAATAAGTATAGTTGAGGTACAATATTTTGTTAGTTGCAGGTGTACAGCATGGTGATTCAGTATTTTTTTTTTTTTTGCCTTTTTTTAGGGCCATACCCTTGGCATGATTCAGTATTTTCGCAGATTACATTCCATTATAAATTATTATAAGGTAGCCGGAATCATTCCCTGTGTTGTGCAGTAATCTCCGCTGCTTATCTATTTTATAAAACAGAGTGACGCACGCCTGGCCCTGCTTGCTTGGAAGGAATGCAGGCAGGACAAAATAAGATCATGTGTTTGAAAAGAGACTGAACGCTCCAGAAGAAACCTGACACATTAGTATAAAGTAAAATGATGATTGCCGCAAGGTCTGGTCCACCCAACGGGACAGCAACCAGAAATCTTTATTAACGGGCCTGGTTCTACTTTTTGCCAGTGTACTGACAGTAAAATGAGATGCAGTCATGCATGCGAAAATGTTTGATAAAATCTAAAAATTACCATACGATATCAGTTACATGTGGAATCTAAAATATGGCACAAATGATCCTACCTACAAGACAGAAGCAGACTCACAGACATAAAGAGACTTGTGGTTGCCAAGGGGGAGGGGGAGGGAGTGGGAGGGATGGGAGTTTGGTATTTGTAGATGCAAACTATGACATTTAGAATGGATAAGCAATGAGGTCCTGCTGTACAGCGCAGGGAACTCTATCCAGTCTCTTGGGATAGACCACGATGGAAGACAGTGTAAGAAAGAGAATGGGAGTTCCCATTGTGGTTCAGTGGGTTAGGAGCCTGCCATAGTGTCTGTGAGGATGCGGGGTTCAATTCCTGGTCTTGCACAGTGGCTTGAGGATCCAGTGTTGACACTAGCTGTGGTGTAGATCATAGATGTGGCTTGGATCTGGTGTTGCTGTGGCTGTGGTGTAGGCCGGTAGCTAGGGCTCTGATTGGACCCATAGCCTGGGAAGCTCCATATGCCGCAGGTGCAGCCCTAAAAAAAAAAGGAAAAAAAATGTTTATACATATATTTTTTAATAAATGTATATATATATGACTGGATCACTAGGCTGAACATCATCAATTGACACAACACTGTAAATCAACTATAATTAAAAAATAAAATTATATGTGAAAAAGAAAAAAATTTAAAAATTAAAGTTATAGTCAATAGTAATCTAAATTGATTTGATCGCTAGTAATAATTCTGTAGGATTTGAAGTCTGCCCTTCCTGACACGCAGTGTGCAAGACTATTTGGAAGCTGGGTGTGTTTCACAGACGAAAACAGGAAAGAAACGCTTAGGAGGGGCCAGTGTTTCTTAAGTGCAGGACCGCTCACCCCTGTGGGTGCTTATGATTACTGGGGGTTGTCGCCCGGCTGGAACATGAAATAATGACAAATTGCATGGAAAGAAAGTGATTCTGTTCCATTTAATGTGAACGGTTTTGTTTGTTTGTTTTGTTTTGTTTTTTGTTTTTTGTCTTTTATCTTTTCAGGGCCTCACCCTCGGCATATGGAGTTTCCCCGGCTAGGGGTTTAATCGGAGCTACTGCTGCTGGCCTACACCACAGCCACAGCAACACCAGATATTAACCCACTGAGCAAGGCCAGGGATCGAACCCGCAACCTCATGGTTCCTAGTCAGATGCGTTTCCGCTGCATCACATAGTGTCAACAGTTTTTAACTTTTAGCAACACATCCTAATAACCTCTTTTTTGTGTGTGTGCCTTTTTTTTTAGGGCAGCATATGGAGATTCCCAGGCTATGGGTCCAATCTGAGCTGCAGCTGCCGGCCTACACCACAGCCACAGCAACTCGGGATCCAAGCCTCATCTGCGACCCACACCACAGCTCACAGCAGCCCCAGATCCTCAACCCAGAGTGAGGCCAGGGGTTGAATCCATGTCCTCCTGGATCCTAATCGGGTTCGTTTCCACTGAGCCACGATGGGAACTCCCTACTAACCTCTTTTTGAAAACAGGAAGAACAGACCTGAGGTACAGAGACCTCTCTAGGTGATGGTTTCCAGCTAGAATGAGGTAACATGTTATTTGCAGCACGTTTATTGTTTCAGGTACCTTCTAGACCCACTAAACTACATAGGCGTCCACACAAGGTTTCCTTTGGAAATAAATGTCTCTAAGGTTTTTTACAACCTGAATCAATGTCGGGGGGGCGGGGCAGGGCATCATTAAGTAAATAAGACTAGGGGCGGTTTATAACGGCACATAAATCATGGCCGTGGTCTGCAAACACCCGGAGTTTGAGAAAGAGTGAGTCCAGGGGAGGGCGGGCTCCCTGGTTCCAGAAACGACTCACTAGCTCGGTGACCTAGGGGTTACTTCTCTTCTTGCACCTCAGTTTGGTCGTCTATAAAAGGGGGGTAAAAAGATCACAAAAATCTTATAAGGATTAGAGACAATCTATTCAGAGTCCCCAAAACAGTTCTTAGGTTTGAGATCTGCTCAGTAGAGAGCAGGAATGACTCTATTTTTTCCCCAGTTTTTTCAAGTTATCGTTGTATAATTACTTCACAAGTCAAATATTTAATCAAAACCCTCTATCCTCTAATCACATATTTATTATATTATAAAGTAGATTAAGACTATTCATACATCTTTATAAAAATATATACATATATATTTCTCTATCTTTTTCCCTGGCTTTCTTGACATGTAATTGACATACAATACAACACTGTGTAAGCTTTTTGGTTTTGGGGTTTTTTTTTTTTGTCTTTTTAGGGCCACACTCATGGCATATGGAGGTTCCCAGGCTAGGGGTCTAATCGGAGCTGTAGCTGCAGGCCTACACCAGAGCTGTGGCAACTCAGGATCCGAGCCTCATCTGCAACCTACACCACAGCTCACGGCCACGCCAGATCATTAACCCACTGAGCAAGGCCAGGGATTGAACCTGCAACCTCATGGTTCCTAGTCGGATTCGTTAACCACTGAGCCACGACGGGAGCTCCGACAGCATGTCGGTTTAAGGCATACACCTTGTTTGATGCGGGTGTGTACTGCACTAACACGTCCATCACCCATGTAATTACCGTTTCTTTTTTGTGGTGACAACATTTAAGATTTACACTCTTAGCAACTTCCTTTTCTCCTCCCAGTTTTATTGAGATCGAATCGACTTTCAGCACGGTATACACCGAAAATGCACAACATAGTGTCAAACACAGCCGCAGCAGTGACACCCCAGGTTCTTAACCTGCTGAGCGTCAAAGGATCCCGACAAGAACTACCTCTACTTGGTTAAAGCATCTGCCTCTATCTTGGGTTGTGACAAAAGTTTTTTACATGTCTGTCCTCTTCCTCGAACACTTCTTTCCATTGCAGCCTCTCTGGGCAGGTCTTGGAGTTCAAGTTCATTAACGCCAGAACTCCAGGGCTTTCCATGAGCAGAATTTTGCTCTTTGTTTTCTCCCCCCCACCCCCGCCCCCATTTCTCTTGTGCTCTGAGTAGCCTCAGCTGTGTGCTTGTCCCCGGCATTCCACTGACGCTCTGTCCCAAGAATCCAAGCAAAGAAAAATAATCCAAGTGTCCCTGAAACCTGTAACAAAGATCGTACAGGCACAATCTGAAGCTGAATTTGCCTGAATAACCCACAGAAAAGCCCTAGTTCTGCCTCCCACGGCTGGCGGGGCTCATGAGAAAATCAAGGAACAGCCTCGGCTGTGCAAACAGGTGTACCGGCTACTATTTCGACCTGTGGAAGGTGAACTCGGGACCCCAAACTCATCAGAAATCTTCAGGCAACTGTGGCTGAAGTTAAGGCTCCTGCACAAGAGGATGGCCTCGGTCATCAAAGGAAACCTGAGCCCAAGGTGTTCTTGGCATCTTTACCCTAAGGGTCTGTGAACGACCGCTGCACTTCTGAGCCTTCTTATTTCACAATTTCTTTTTTCTTTCTCTCTGTCTTTTCAGGGACGCCCCTGCGGCATATGGAGGTTCGCAGGCTAGGGGTCAAATCGGAGCTACAGTTGCTGGCCTACACCACAGCCACAGCCACGCCAGATCCAAGCCACATCTGCGACCTACACCACAGCTCATGGCAACGCGGGATCCTTGACCCACTGAGCGAGGCCAGGGATGGCACCTGTGTCCTCACAATTACTAGTCAGATTCAATTCCGCTGAGCCACGATAGGAACTCCTGCAATTTCTGCCCTTGCGTAGTCCTTGGGGCATGACCGAAAGCTGGTAAGGGGCCATGCAAAAATTGTCCCCACAATTCCAACTGAACCAGTAATTAAATGGAAAAAAAGTTAACCACAAGAAAGTGTGGGTAAATATCTAACCATGGCAGACCAATCAGGAACCAGGCTATGGTGAAACACGAAATACACACAGCAATAGGTGTATTCAAAAGTTTGCCTCGGGAGTTCCTGCTGTGGCTCAGCAGTAACCAACCTGACTAGCATCCATGAGGACACAGGTTCAATCCCTGACCTCACTCAGAGGGTTAAGGATTCACATTACTCTGAGCTATGATGTAGGTCACAGATGTGGCTGTGATCCCGCGTGGCTGTGGCTGTGGTGGAGGCTGGCGGATACAGCTCCAATTCAGCCCCAATTCAGCCCCTAGCCTGGGAATGTCTATGCACTATGGGTGTGGTCCTAAAAAAAAAAAAAAAAAAAAAAGAAAAAGTTTGCCTCAGACAATCAGAAATGCAAATTAAATCAATAAGACATTACCTTTCCCCCCCAAAAAAATGACAAAATATTTTTGAACATAATCATCAGAATGTAATGAGACAAACATGCTTATAAACTGCTGGGAATATACAGCTGCAATAACCATTCTGCAAAACGATTTAGCAACATATATCAAATGTCTAGAGGAAATGTAGGCTTGTTGGTAAAACCACCGCTAAGATGTTTTCTCTAAAGAAATAATAAGAGCTATGACAAAGATTTATGTCAAGTTATTCATCACATTCTTCTTCGTACCTGGAAAAAATATGAAAACAATCCAAGTGTTTAATCTTGGGGACAAGTTAAAATGCCTTCGAGGATACCCACGGAATGAAATATTATGCCTACATGAAAATGGTGTTTTTGAAGATTTCTTAGGAATCTGAAAAAATACTCAACATATCCACTCAAGTATATAAAGCATATTCAGAACTGGTTTTTGGTACTATTTCCATTTGGTTTTAAAAGTATTAGACATAGAGACAGAAAGAAAATATGTGAGGAGTTCCTTTTGTGGCTTAGTGGTTAACAAATCCAACTAGGATCCATGAGAATGTGGGTTCGTTCCCTGGCCTCACTCAGTGGATTAAGGATCCGGCATTGCCGTGAGCTGTGGTGTAGGTCGCAGACGAGGCTCACATCCGGTGTTGCTGTGGCCGTGGTGTAGGCCAGCAGCTGCAGCTCCGATTGGACGCCTAGCCTGAGAACTTCCATATGTTGCAGGGACAGTCCTAAAACGAAAAAAGAAAAATGCAGAAACTGTGACAAAAGTATAATTAGACCATATTTTAACTTTTCCATGATAAAATTCAAAAATCAACTCCAGACAGGATTTCTTACCAGCATGGCTGGTTTTCCTGGGAAACTTTCTCCCTTGCTGCCCTTCTGAAGTTGAGGAAAGACTCTGTACAGAGAAGACTCCTGGCTGGCTCTCCACCCACTATGACAGGGACCCTGGGGCTTGGATCACTCTTCTGGCTGCAGCTACTCTTTTCTGTTTTGGAGCTTCCCTTCCTTAGAACTAAATATCAAGGGTCACATAGCCACTCCTTTCATGACTCAGATTTGGAAGGTCCCAGTCTTTCCAGGCAACAGAGACATGATCCTAAGGTAATAATACATGGATTTGGCCTCTCCTCTTCCAGGGCCCCCTCCCCATCACTCCCACCCCATCTGTGTCCTTTATCCCTTGGGGGTGTTATTTTTCTGTTGCCCACCTGTCAAGAGGCTTTTGTTCCCATGATTTTCTTTCTTTCTTTCTTTTTTTTTTTTGTCTTTTTTGCCTCTTCTAGGGCCGCAGCCATGGCATATGGAGGTTCCTAGGCTAGGGGTCGAATCGGAGCTGTAGCCGTCGGCCTATGCCACAGCCACAGCAATGCCGGATCCAAGCAGCGTCTGCAACTTACACCACAGCTCACAGCAACACTGGATCCTTAACCCACTGAGGGAGGTCAGGGATCGAACCCACAACCTCATGGTTCCTAGTCAGATTCGTTAACCACTGCGCCACAGTGGGAACTCCGTGTTCCCATGATTTTTCTACATCAGACGTTTTTATGTTTCTCTGCCCCACATCAACATACGTTTCTGAAGCTGTTCCCTTTTCCCACCTTCTCTGAGGGGTCGTGGTGCTGAGGACTTGACCCTGCATATGGCTCATCTGCAATCAATAGTTAACTGATAACGTTTCTTGGGGTCCCCTCCACCCTTCGCACGTTCTCAAAGCCGCATGAATAAATCCTTATGCAAGGGTTAAGCTCTATGCTTTGCTTACCTGCAGTTGTGCACTGCATTTGTGGTGGGTGCCTTGATGGGCAGCTGCAGGTCTTCTGTGTAGGCGGCGCTGAGCGTCAGGGTGTCGCCCTCACAGGTCGGGGAAATTAGGACCAGGCGGGGTTCCTGTCGAGCCGTAACCATGTTCCCCTCCTTGTTGATCACAAGCCAGAACCTGCCATTTTCAAAACACAGGTTATGCGTGGACCCCCATGACAGGCAGCCAGGCTCTGCGGGAGCTTCAGTGAGGCACCGTTATCTTTGATTGCCTCGCTGCAAGCACGGTGTGTGTGAGTTTGTGTGTGTGTCTGTCTGTCTATCCTAAACTTCAGTGTGTCAGCACAGCAAGACGGAGGCTGTCAATTCGTTTCAAAGTGTTTAGCAATCACTCAAGCATCGGATATAACATCTGCAGAATATTTTGACCTCTGCGATGGCACAGACATCAGAGAACTTCATTATACATTCATCTCAATTGCCAGAAAGTCTGGTCTCTTTCATAAACTTGCCCAAAGGAGACGATAGGAATCTCTCTCACAGGAAGAAGAGGAAGCATGATGCCTGCCACAAGGGGGCGCTCCTGCTGATGGAAGTACCGAGACGTTGCTCACAGGGCACCCACACTTTGTCCAATCCACTCCCACCTTTTCCAGAAAAATCCCCCCTGGTTCCTGCTTTCATATTAAAACCCTAACTCTTCAGCAAGGCAGGCAAGTTCCTTCCTAATCCGGCTGCCCTCCCAGCCATTCTCAAATCCCCATAAAAAAAATTAGAAAAAGAAAAAGGCTCTCACATGGCAGCCTCTTTCTCTTTCATTTTTTTATTGTGTTAAAATATATATAACAGGGAGTTTCCATTGTGGGTCAGCGGAAGCACATCTGACTAGTATCCATGAGGATGCGGGTTCAATCCCTGGTCTCGCTCAGCGGGTTAAGGATCCACGGCTGCCCTGAGCTGTGATGTGGGTCACAGATGCAGCTCAGATCTGGCGTTGCTGTGACTGTGGTGTAGGCCAGGGGCTACAGCTCTGATTCAACCCCTAGCCTGGGAACCTCCATGTGCCTCAGGTGCAGCCCTAAAAAGCATATAAAACATAAAATACCTGGCATAGTCTTAAGTATATACCCAAAAGAACTCAAACAGAGACTTGCACACTGGCGGTCATAGCAGCAGTATTCTCAGTGCCAAAATGTTGAAACAACCCAGATATCCAACAATAGAGAATGGATGTGAAAAATACATGATTTTAACCATTTTTAAGTGCATAATTCAGCAGCATTAAGTATTTTAGTAACGTTCTGCAACCATCATTACCACTTCCAAAACCTTTTCATCACCCCAAACAGAAACTTTGTGCCCATCAAGCAATAAACTCCATCCCATTCCCCTCTTTTCCCAGCCCCCCACAATTTCTAATATACCTTCTGTGTCTACGAATTTGTCTATCGTAGATATTTTATATAACCGGAATTACATAATGTTTGTCCTTTTGTGTCTGGCTTTTTTCACTTCACATAATATTCTCACGATCTGCCTATGTGGGAGTTCCCACTGTGGCTCGATGGAAACGAATCCAACTAGTAACCGTGAGGTTGCGGGTTCGATCCCTGGACCCACTCAGTAGGTTAAGGATCTGGTGTTGCCGTGAGCTGAGCTGTGGTTTAGGTCGCAGACAGGACTCAAATCTGGCATTGCTGTGGCTGTGGTGCAGGCCCGCAGTTATAGCTACGATTCAAACCCTAGCCTGGGAACCTCCATATGCTGCAGGTACACCCCTAAAAAGCAAAAAAAAAAAAAAAATTAACTTACTGTTGCAAGCATGTATCAGAATGTCAGTCCTTTTCCTGGGTGAATAATATTCCAGTGTGTGTATATACCACATGTTGTTTATCCATTCATCTGTGGATGGTCTTGGGGTTGATTCCACCTTTTGGCCATTGTGGATAATGCTGCCACGAACATGAGTGTACAGATCTGTGCAAGTCCCTGTTTTCAATTCCTTTTGATAAATACCTGAGTGCACCAACCTTACTCCCAGCATACCTACTCTCCAAGCCCAAGTGTTTTCACCCCCCTTATTCCCACTCTCTAGAATGTTCCTCTCCTTAGCCACTTGCCTGGAAAGTTCATAATCGTTGTTTTATGTCCAGTTCTAGTCAGGAAGTCGTTCCTGACCACTCCGGGTTCTGGTGCTCTTTCCTCTGTGCTCCCTGGCACTTGTCACATTGAGTCAGTTATCACATAGGACTGCAAGCCTTTGTGGGCGTCTCTCTGTCTCTCTCTCCCTCTCTGTTTCTCTCTCTCTGTCTCTCTCTCTGTTTCTCTCTCTCTGTCTCTCTGTCTCTCTCTCTGTCTCTGTCTCTGTCTCTGTCTCTCTCTCTCTCTCTCTCTCTCTCTCTCTCTCTCTCTCGTGTGTGTGTGTGTGTGTGTGTGTGTGTGTGTGTGTGTGTGTGTGTCTTTTTAGGGCTGCACCTACAGCATGTGGAAGTTCCCAGGCTAGGGGTCCAGTCAGAGCTGCAGTTGTTGGCCTATGCCACAGCCATAGGAACACGGGATCCAAGCCACATCTGCAACCTACACCACAGCTCATGGCGATACTGGATCCCTAACCCGCTGAGTGAGGTCAGGGATCGAACCTGCATCCTCATGGATGGTAATCAGGTTCTTGACTGCTGAGCCACTTGGTTAACTCCTATTGGCTTCTCCTGACCACACTTTCCAACAGTATGATGAGAAAAATAGTTCACCTTCCTGCAAGGTTATGCTTTGCCCTCTCTCTGGAAGGGGGAAGAGTTACAGCCCCCATGAGTCCAGCGTGTCACCTGCAGAAACTAAGAGCCGGTCTGGAGTTTGAAGCATAGCCTTACAATGAGGCCCAGGGCTAGCCTAGAGTCAGACTCAGAAGAGGACCAGGCTACTTGCTTCGGGCCTTAGCGATCTTTGCTGAACCTCAGGAATTCACACAGGTCCTGACCGCACCAGCCGGGCGTAGATAAAACCACTGTTTACAAAGCACCAGCGTGCTCCCGAAACAAGAGTCCTGATTCCACTCTTGGGTGCCTCCGAACCAGTTACTTTATCGGTAAAAGGGGGCATGGAAGAACTGGGTAAAATAAAATATGCAATAGCACGTTTCAAGCGGCACGAAGCTTGGGCTCCACCGCGGTGCTCGCTTTGAAGGCTTAGCTCCGCGGCTCCAAGTTTCCCCACATTAAGAGACAATCACGAAAAACAAAGTGGAGGCATCAATCCTGCGAAGCTTGCCGCTTCCGCTAGACAGTGGCGAAACTTGCTTGCGCCCTGGCAGCCCCCTGAGGACCGAGACCCCTGTCGCAGCTCCTCCTGAGCGCAGGCTCTGAAAGAGCCGGTGGGAGGCGGAAGGCCAGCCGCCCCCGGAAAGAGGCCTGGGCCCCTGCGTCTGCTGTCGGAGGCGAGCGCCCTCCCTCCGCCTTTCCTTCGCCCCTGCCCCCTCCCCGCCTCAGCTCCCACTTTCCCGGCTGGGGAAGGATCCGACCCAGAACCCAGCCGGCCCCCACCCGCCGCGTTCCGAGCCCACCCCCCGGGGCCCTACCTGTCCCGCAGGTGCCCGCGGCGCAGCCCCAGGGCGGTGCACTCGGCCTCGCTCACCGGCACCCCCTTGCACGACTTGACCGGGTAGATCCAGAGCTGCGACACGGTGCCCACCTGCTGCAGCCGCCGGCGCCGCCGCCGCCGCCTGGGCCGCGCGCGGCTCCAGGCGACGGCCCCCAGCGCCGCCGCGGCCAGTCCCAGCGCGGCGAGCCCGAGCCCGGGCCGAAGTAGCGCGGGGAGGCGGAGGCGGAGGCGGACCAGCGGGGACGAGCCGGCGGCGCCCATGACCCCGGCGAGCGCGGGCGCGGCGGGGACTCGCGCAGGGCCCACGGGGACGCGCCTGCCGCAGCGGGGCCGCGAGTCCAGAGGAAGGGCCGCTCCTGAAGCGGTTCCGGGCGGGTCAGAGTATGGCGTCCTCCTCGGGAGAGTGGCCCCGGGGCTGCCGAGGGGGAGAGGCGGGGGCTCAGCTTCCACGCGGTCTACGTCCCGGCTTCCTCCCCTTCCTCCGCCCTGACGCTGCAGAACTAGGTGCCCTCCCGGGGACCGCTACTAACGACCGTTTTATTTATTTACTTATTCGTAGGTTAAATAATAACCTAAAATAAACAAACAAAAAAAACTTTGCAGGACAAAATGTAATTTTGCTATATTAGAAATCTGGCAGCAGGCAGACCCACGTCTTGGGGACAGTGCGGAGAGGGGGGGGGGCACCAGCGGCTGTCAGTCACCCTCCCCCTCTGCCAGCTGGGGCGTGGGAGCTTCTGGCCAGTGGGACTCTGAGAGCAAAGGCCTGCGACCAGGACCTCAGGACCTGCAAGTTGAGGAGAGCGGGGAAGGAGCCGGCTGTCCCCGTGGTGCCAGGGCAGCAGCCTGCAGCTCAGGGCACCAGCGGGACTCCTCTAGGTCCTCTGGGCACAAAGCCTCCGAGTACCGGCTTCATTTTCCAGGAACTGCCCTGGGAAAGAAGCATTGGCACAAGGTCCTAAGGCTTCTTCCCGGCAGCAGGAAATGTCACCCATCCTACTTGTAAGGCACTGACTTCAGACACCTGTCACTTCAAAAATCAAGCCATCGGGAGTTCCTGTTGTGGTTCAGTGGTTAATGAATCCGACTAGGAACCATGAGGTTTTGGGTTCGATCCCTGGCCTCACTCAATGGGTTAACGATCTGCCGTTGCCATGAGCTGTGGTGTAGGTCGCACACTCGGCTAGGATCCCGAGTTGCTGCAGCTGTGGTGTAGGCCAGCAGCTACAGCTCGGATTTGACCCCTAGCCTGGGAGCCTCCATATGCTGCAGGTTCTGCCCTAAAAAGAAAACAACCAACCAAAAAATACAAATAGAACGTCAAACGCAGGGCAAGGAAAAGGCCATCAGCTGAACAAGAGGCAAAATGGATAGAAGTGAGTGGATTTTTATTGCGGTGGAATATACACAACACGACATTTGCCACTTGCCCATTTCCAAGTGTAGATGCAGAGCAGTGAGTACGTTCCCACGAGTGGATCACCCACGCAAGCGGGGGGTGTCTTACATTACAGGGGGACCGTCTCTGTCTCCCAAGGTTGGCAAATCCACCTTCCCCAGGCAGCCACCCTCAGGACCCACTGGGCTAAGATCTGTCCTTGGATGTTGTCCCTCAGCCTAAACATTGCTCCCTAAACAGAGTATGTCTGTCCTATCTTTTCTCTTCTCACTCCAGGGACGCCCCCCTCCCCCACTCCTGTGACATCCAGGAACTGGGTTCAGAGTCCACCACTGAGGCTTGTCAACGATCTCCTCCCAGAACAAGGGGAGAAGTAGCGGCTTGGATGAATCCGCCTTCCCCCTGGAGTCCCTGTTTGGCTCGAGTAATGAAATCAACTAGGATCCACGAGGAAGCAGGTTCGATCCCTGGCCTCGCTTAGTGGGTTGAGGATCCGGCGTTGCCGTGAGCTATGGTGTAGGTCACAGACTCAGCTCAGATCCTGTGTTGCTGTGGCTGTGGTGTAGGCCGGCAGCTGCAGCTCCGATTGGACCCCTAGCCTGGGGACCTCCACATGCCACAGGTGCAGCCCTAAGCCCCAGAAGAAACATTGGCTGGAGGTGACGTGTGGCGGGGGGGGGGGGGGGGGGGAGGGGACAACACAAACAGCCACACAGCTCAGAACTTGGAGGATGCGAGCTCCATATTCTGCACAGAAAGAACAGCTCGGGGGCATTCAGAGGTGTGTTTGTCTATTCATCTGCCTAAGTTCCCTTCAGAAATTTAAAAGAAAAAAAAATTGCTTCTCTCCTTTCATGGTAGCCTGTAAATGAGCATGATTTTTTTCAATTTCATCATTTCCAAAATCGACCCAGGGATATAGCTAAAGGAACGCTTTTGTCTCACAGGGTACTGGAGATGGAGGTTAATTTCAGTCCTGGACCCAGCAAAGGACGTACTTGTCCTCACTGGGCACCAGGCAGCCTCTGGACAGTCACTGGCCATCATGCTTCAGCTCACAAGGTCCCCACCCCTGCCAGCGACAGGAGGTCACGTTTGTGGAGTCCGACTGCCCCTCTGCGAGGCTATCAGAAAAGGTAAAGAGCCCCCCTGGGGCAAAATGGGATCACCAGTGTCTTGGGAGCACTGAGACACAGGTTGGATTCCCGGCCTGGCCCAGTGGGTTAAGGATCCGGTGCTGCTATGATTGTGGCTTAGGTCACAACTGCAGCTCGGATACCATCCCTGGCCTGGGAATTCCATATGCCACAGGGCAGCCAAAAAAGAAAAGAAAAGAAAGTGTATACAGCGGAAATCGACAGAACATTGTACATCAGCCATAATAAAAACAGAAAAAGAAAGAAAAGAAAATGTAAGGAACAGGGAATGACAGTAACTGAAGCTTGCAAATGACCCTGGAATCAGACTCAGAAACACCCAAGGAAAAGTACAATTGAGAATCACATTTATTATTATTAAAGAAACCACAAAATTATGAGTTCACTCATCCACATTATTGGTTCAGGAAGAGCTCTGGATTAAGCAAACCAAATTATTTGGTTATAAAAAAATTTGCACCTAAAAAAACAGGTTCAAACTTCCTTCCTTCCAGCCCTACTCTCAAAATACCCTTCTCTTTCAAATCCAGGTCTATTCTTTATCACACTTGGAATTCGCGCTTGGTGTATCTGTCTGTTATCATTCCTTTTACATGGCTCAACAGAAGCATAATCAAATACAGAACCAAAGTCTGCAGAGTCAATTTCCATTCTCAAAGACGACCTGATTCCATCATGGTGGGGTCAAAAACAGGCGAGCAAAAAGTCAACGGGACTCAACAGCGATGTGAAAATCGACAGGAATTTGTGTGTTTGTGTGGACACACACATCAGAAAACCCGCTGCGTCCCATTTCTCTGAAAACAGAATAATAGGTAATAAAACAGAAACATTCAGAAAAAAAAGAAAAAGATTGTAGCTTTTTAGCTGGTTCTTTCAACGTCCTTCACTTGTCAATATTGATGTCAGGGATTCGAGAAGAGGAGCTACCATAACATTCAAAATAATTTTATCAACAATTTTATTTATTGGAAAAGACTTCATTACCTAAAACCCATATACGTTCTTATTCTCAAATCACCTCTAAAACGTCCCATGCATTAACTCAGAGCATCCGTAACTCCACAAGAACATCCGTATCCAGGGTGAAGATGGCCAAAGCGGAGTCATAAATACTTGCCCAGGTGGTGGTGGTGCTGTGGTGGTTTAACTTCTGATCAGTGCCTTCTAGATGCTGAAACCTGGAACAACCATGAGAGTCTCTGATGATTTAGTGTTTTTTCTCTTACCTGTCATAAATAATTCGGCCACTTATGGAGGTTAAAACGAGAGAACTATAGGAGTTCCCATCGTGGCTCAGCAGAAACAAATCTGAGTAGCATCCATGAGGACACGGGTGTTGCGAGACATGTTTCTACAATATTTTCTTAGCCTCTTTGCTGAAAACTCCATCTTCCTGCTTGAAAAACAGTCACAGTGCTGGTGAATGACTTCAGCTTAAGCACAAAGACCTAAAGGCATAAGTTATTCGTAGGGTCAGCTGACTGAGGACAGAGTGCGTTGGTGTGGGCACGCAGGACCTGTGCAGATTGGCAGGCCGTTTGCACAGCATGATATGTCCTCAAGAATAAGAGAAAGAGGAAGCTCAGGCCCCAAGGGGTTTATGAGGGGTCGTTAGCAGAATATGCATTAGCCAGGAGAACCGAGGTGCAGACCGGGCAGGCCCTCTGCAGAAGCACAAGGGTGGTGCTCTAGATGCTGCGCAGAGACAGCTGACGCCAGGCTTCCTCAAATGCTAATGATCGTTAAATGCCTAAAGGTCAGAATAAAAGCGTAATCAGCAGCCAGCTCTGTGGCTTCTAAAATAACTTAGAAAAACCTCTGTCCTGCACCTACAGCCCCCTCCTCACTTGACGTCACCCTCAAACGCACAGTAAAAGCAGGGCAGTTTCTTGAGGCGCAGCTCTTGGTCCCCGAGACCTTGAGTCCCCTGGTTCCCACCTTTACTTGAGATAAATGTCTCTGTGTCTTGTTTTATGTTAACTTTTTTCCTTAAGCTTCACAGCAGCTGTTCTTCAGCCCCAACCTGCTGAGCTGGTCTTGGCACGTGGGTTCGATCCCTGGCCTCGCTCAGTGGGTTAAGGATCCAGCGTGGCCGTGAACTGTGGTGTAGGTAACAGATGTGGCTTGGATCTTGAGTTGCTGTGGCTGTGGTATAGGCCAGTGGCTACAGTTCCGATTCAACCCCTAGCCTGGGAACCTCCATGTGCCACAGGTGCAGCCCTAAAATAGACAAAAAAAAAAAAACCTGAGGGAAATATAAACTAGGCCCTGTACCAATGAACTTGGCAAAGGCCAGACCCAGGGATCCCTCTTACATAGAAGGTGGGAGGAACCCTTTGAAAGCAGTTGGTCAAGATGCTAAAAATTATGCCTACACCCCACAAGTCAATAATTCCACCTCTCGAAAACTAACTTACAGAAAAACCCTTCATTCTGAAGTGCTCTGCACACAATGGTATAGGCTGGACTATTATTTATGACAAAATTGGATATAGGCCAAGTGTTAAATACTACAAAAGGCCCTTTAGAAAGGGTCATGCATTTATAAATGTAATGTTACAAAGCCATCAAAAATGACCTGTGACTAGGCTGGAGGACTATGGACGTGCTTATGATTCGTAGATACATATTTGTAAACTCATCCATGTGTGTCTACCTATCATGGGATGTGTGCACAGAGAATGCTGCCTGCCGTTCCACTAAACAAAGAAGGCTGCTCCAGCCCCGTTCCACCGGGATCGGGCCGCCAGCCTCTGCAGCTGCCCAGGGAAGGTGCCGCCTGAGGGAAATTCAGGCTGGAGCCCAACAGGAAGCACCCGGAGCTCGAGATCCTGACCCTAGAGTGTGAAGACACACAACTAAGGAACAATCTCAATAAGCCCAGATTCTTGCATCATCTCATACAGAGAAAAGCACAAGAATCATTCATGTGAGGTGTCTATTCTTTGTAATCAGCAGTCATCTTTTACTGTCTGACTACATGTTTGTTTTTCCAGCAAAAAACCCCATCTATCTATCTATCTATCTATCTATCTCCTGGCCCCTCCCCTGCCACCTCCGAGCAGTTCCTGAGGTCCTCTGAGAGGTTACCTCCCAGGCTATAGTCCTCGGTAAGGTTCCCAAATAAAACTTAATTCACACCCAGGTCGTTCATTTTTCTTCAGTTGACAGATATATATCTGAGTATGTATAAATTACATATATCTGTGTGATATGTGATATATATAATTATATCCTACAGATCCTGGCATAATATATCATACAGATCAGGGCTGCAATAAGCAAATAAAGAAACCAATCCGTGACAATGAGTGACTTTCTTCTCCGTTTCTGGTATTTTCTTAATTTTGTTATGATGAACATGGATTACATTGATAATGGAATAAACTTTTGTACAATTAAATTTTCAGTGGATGAAACTACAAATCATGTAACCCCAATGCAAGATCTAACGGCTATCTTTTTCTTCTTTTTTGTCTTTTTAGAGCTGTTCCTGCGGCATATGGAGGTTCCCAGGCTAGGGGTCTAATTGGAGCCGTAGCCACTGGCCTACACCACAGCCACAGCCACGTGGGATCCGAGCCACGTCTGTGACCTACACCACAGCCCATGGTAACGCCATATCCTTAACCCACTGAGCGAGGTCAGGGATTGAACCCGAGTCCTCATGAATTCTAGTCCATTTTGTCACCGCTGGGCCACCACGGGGACTCCAAAATAACTTTTTATTGGTTGTTTTGGTGGTACTGTGATTCCTCCCACTTTGCAGGCAAGAGTGCCGAGGGTTAGAGGGATCAAATAACTCAACTGAGTTCGGGATGGGAGATGCTAGGATTACAAACCCAGGTCTATCCAAGGCTGGATCTAGACTGTCTAAACTGCTGTGCCACGTGGCCCAGAAGATGGTCAGGTGAGGAGGGGAGGAAGCCAGGCCAGAATGTGAGAGAAGAATGATCACGGGTTTGGGAGATGAGGTGACATTAAGGTTGGGGTTATGGATTTTATGAGAAGAGTTACTTAAAAACTTCAGTTTGAGGTTTTCTGGCTGACTCTCCTGTTCCTATAATTAGGGATGGAGGGTTAGGGATTATAGTCCAGGAGTCTGAGTTTTCTTTGGCCCAATGAACTCAAGGAACAATTTTCTTCCTTAAGACTCAGAATCCAGTCTCAGTGATGCACTGATTTTCTTGAAGCTTTACAGCACATTTTAAAGAATACACTGGATAAAGAGCATTTGATTTAACCTGTTCCCCCAAGTTGATTCTGAATAGTTTCTACATTTCCCCTTCACTTTTCTATCCGAGACAGAAAAAAATAAATACAGATCTCTTGTGAATGGCTCGCCCTCACTCTCTTTTTCCTTAATAATATTCCCTAACGAACTAGGACTCAAACCCGTCTTTCTGCTGGGGCTCCTGCGTCCACATTTTGTAAGTGGATGGGAAAGTGGGATGCAGGAGGCTGGAAGAACACTGATTCCTGATGGGCATAAAACTCAAAGGCCTTTTCCAGTCGGAAGGTCAGAACACAAACTGCTCATCGTCCCAAGAGTCAAAGCAGCAAAACATAAAAACATCTCAGCACAAAAAACGTGGCCGTGGCATCGGGCCACTGCCTCCAGAGCGGAGCTGGCCCCTTACCGTATCCCTGGGGTAGAGGCGTCACTAAACCATCCGGTACACGGGGTCACCAACTTTCAGGCTTCCAATTTTTTCCACTGAATAATAGATCCCAAAAAGTGGGGCCGACTTGTAAATTGGCCTCTCAGAGGGATCACACAGGCGGTAGCTGAAAGAAGCAAGAATTCACCCTCAGGCACGCGAAGGAATCTGAGTGCTTGCAATAGAATTCCAGGTTTTCACCCTCAGGTTATCTTTTTTTTTTTTTTTTTTTCTTTTTAGGGCTACACCCTTGGCATATGGAGGTTCCCAGGCTAGGGGTGGAATCAGAGCTGCAGCTGCTGCCCTACACCACAGCCACAGCAACTCGGGATCTGAGCCACATCTATGACCTACACCACAGGTGGTGGCAATGCCAGATTCTTGACCCAAGGAGCGAGGCAGGGATCCAAGCTGAAACTTTAAGGTTCCTGGTCAGGTTCATTACTGCTGAGCTGCAAGGGGAACTCCCCATTCTCAGGTTCTCTTTACACGAGCAGCAAGCCTTTTCTAAAATGTGGATCGAGGAGTCTGGACAATACATCACAGTGCAAATAACCCTGGTTTTTCTAGAAGTATCCTGAGAGTCTAAACAACTTTGCTGTGGCTTCAGTTTGAGGCCAAAAGGAAAAACTTGTGTTACTTAAAACAAATACTTTGTCTGTATGTGTACTTCCAGCTTCGCCACCCATGGAAATTGAAGCGCCTCCAATTTCAAAATGAACCCGCCCTGAACTCTGCCCTATCCACCCCTCTCAGTCTACAAACCCAAAGCCTGGGTTCTCGGGTAAACCAAACTAAGGCAGAGATGCAGTGGGCAGATGGCTGGACTATTACTGAAATTAAATTTCTTAAGGCTTGCCTAAAGAAAAATAATAATAACTTCACCGCATCAGAGAAATAAAAAAAATAGAACTGTACGTCTAAACACTTCAAGAAATAAACCTTAAACATATTAGAAGCAAACCCATTTGAAACTAAACCTTATTAGACCTTAAATGCATTAGAAACAAACAAACAAACAAAACAGAGGAAACAAAACACATCTCCAAAAAAACTTAACTTAGGTGTAAAACCACATTCTATATTAAGTGAAGTTAGCCAAAATTCTCTAAATAACCAAAGAAAACACCCAGGCATAGAAGAAGCCCTTGGATAAACAAACCCTGACAACTCATTCTGTTCCCTTTCATCAGGTATTTCATTATACAGCTCAATTATTCTTATATTCATTGGTATTGATGCTAATAAGTAAGTGTGAGTTGCAATCAAAATAAGAGAATTCAAGGTCTTAATTTGGAAATTAAATTGATAAACATGAAAAAGATATTGAAAATTGCTGTGAGGAGTTCCCTCGTGGTGCAGTGGGTTAAGGATCCAGCACTGTCTCTGCTGTCCAGCATTGCCCCTGGGAACTTCCACATGCCATGGGCATAGTTTAAAAAAAAATTAATGTGAGGAGTTCCCATTGTGGCTCAGTGGTTAACGAATCAGACTAGGAACCATGAGGTTGTAGATTCGATCCCTGGCCTTGGTCAGCGGGTTAAGGATCCGGCGTTGCTGTGAGCTACAGTGTAGGTTGCAGACACAGCTCGGATCTGGCATTGCTGTGGCTGTGGTGTAGGCCGGCAGCTACAACTCCGATTCGACCCCTAGCCTGGGAATCTCCATGTGCCGAGGGTGTGGCCCTAGAAAAGACAAAAAAAAATTAATGTGAGAGTGATGAAAGCTTCAAAACATAGGATTATACAATTAAAGAATTGTCAAAAGCACTAGAAGACCCATCTAAGGAAAAAAAAAAAGACAAAGCAGCAAATGCATTAACCAACAGACACAGACAACCAGAAGCCAGAGGTGCCCAGACAGAGCACCGACAGCCACAGAATGTCGAGGACGGGGACAATATAAAAAGCCACTGGACATGATGCTATTTTACCTCTTCAGGGTCTCCAGGGGCTCCTTCCTGTCAATCACTCCGGTGTCTGGGTCGACCGTGGTCAAAATGCACCTGTCACACGATACAAGGGTTCGACCACGCTTAGGAACCAACCGACCTGCCACGCCCCCCAGGGTCCAGGCTCTTGAGACTCCTTACCTGCCACAAGCCAAAACCTTTTTCATCTCTACGTCGCCAATGAGGAGGTCACCCCAGGTGTCCTGGGAGAAAAGGAAAAGGCGTCATTTGAATTAAGGCTTCATCCATCTTTGAAACAGTTTGTTCTTTGGCTGGACCCGTGAAGCCCGCAGGAGAACGCAGGGCCAGCAAACACCCAGAAGGAGTCAGAGGGAGGCAGCGTGTCGGTGAGCCCAGGATCCAGCTCTCGACTCAGTCTCAGACGCCTGCCCTTGTCAGCACAGCAAGAACGGGCTGTTCCGGCAGCAGTTTGCCCGAGAACCACACAGCAACTCCAGGTCAGTGAGAAACGGATGGCTGCCCACGTGCCTCTCGCTCCCACAGAAGCCAAGTTACATTCCGCCCGGTCTTTGAGGAGCAGGACGTGATCCAGAAAAGTCACAAGCTGTACCCCCTCAGCACTGCCACGTCCACAGCCCGTTTTCCGTCCTGGCCCCGCTTTGCTTTCCTGCCCTTGAACCCTGGGCCGTGCCAACATCTGCCTCTGGCTGCCATCCAGCCTCACAACTCCGAGGAAGGTATTGTGGTGTTCTCATTTTACACAAAGGCTCAAAGGCGGACAGCGATCACAACGTTTCCTCAGGGTCACAGCAGCAAGGTTTGAAAAGCTTTCTGATTCTGGGAGTTCCCGTCATGGCGCAGCGAAAAGGAATCCAACTGGGAACCATGAGGTGGCGGGTTCGATCCCTGGCCTCTCTCAGTGGGTTAAGGATCTGACCGTTGCTGTGGCTGTGGTGCAGGCTGGCGGCTACAGCTCCAATTGGACCCCTAGCCTGGGAACCTCCATATGCTACAGGTGCGGCCCTCAAAAGACAAAAGAGGAAAAAAAAAAAAAAAAAAAAAAGAAAAGCTTTCTGATTCTGAAGGTGATTTTTAACCACCTAGCTTTTAATTATATCTCCACACACACTCACACACACACACACACAGCCTATATAGACGACGTTATATATACATTCATATACACACATTCTTACATATAATAATTATTCACATATGCAGGGTATGTTACAGCCTCTCTTGCTTACAGGAAAGCCATTTAGAGTTTGAATTCCACAGGACAGTCCTTTGTCCAGGGCTGTGAGGGTAAGAGGGGGGGCACTGGGGGTGGGGTCTCCCTCCAGGCTCCATAAACCAACAGGATCTATAACTAGATGCAAAAAAACCGAAAGTCCCCTAAAAAACTGTTTCTTGATCTCAACCCCCATGAGGTTTTGGAGACCATGGGTCTAAAGAACTTGGTGACCCATCAGCCTCCAAATGAGGAAATGAGGCTTTTAGTCCTGTCCCCGGCGGCTCACTCCCCCTGGGGGTGGAGGCCAGGAAGGGGGGTTACCTCCCACCTAACATACACACACGTGACCGGGCCCCAGTCACACTAGGGGTCATTTTCAGGGACCCGCTACCCGCCCGGGGTCTACAGGGGTGATTCTGCAAACCCACAGAAGGCAGCCCCGTACCTCACTGGGTCTTGCCGCTCAGAAATCTCCCGCGGGGTATGCCAGGTAAAGGGTCTCTCTGGATGCCCTGCGTGCGTGGAAATAAAGCCCGAGATCCACAGTTGCCCCTTCCCGTGGCGCAGCGGGTGAAGAACCCCCACTGCAGGGGCTCAAGTTGTCTCCGAGGCACAGGTTCCATCCCCCCGCCGGACAAGTGGGTTAAAGGATCCCGAGTTGGTCACAGGCTGTGGCTCAGATTCAACCCCTGGCCAGGGAACTTCCATATACGCGGGGGTGCGGCCATAAAAACAAAAAACAACCAAAAAAAACTTAGAGTTCCAAACAACCCGTTGAAGGGAGAAGTAGGTAACCCTTGTAAAAGGCAAGGCCGCACATGTAAAATGGCATCGCTGTATCTTCACCAGGACTTTGTACAAGCAATGCTCAAACGTAAAGCTGCCAGCCAGCCCTAGCGCCTGGCTCACCTCCTGGAGGAATGTCACCTCCCACCAGGAACGCGGGGGAAGCGATGGGTCCGTTTCCCCGGCCTGGAAGCGGCTAAAAGGGCCGGACGCACTTCGCCACACGAGGGCGCTGCGGCCACAGGAATGTGAGCCCATCAGGCCTCCAGGGCTGAAGCCCGGCTGGTCTCCCCCGGCTCTCCAAAGACCTGCCCGTAGGTGTCTTGCTACAAATGAGGATGAATTTCATATTTCAAAGCCGCATGATATTAAAGCAGGAAGTCTGAAAAGTTCGGTTGGGTTTCCTAGTTTTACAAGAGCAGATTTCCTCTGCTCTTGCACCAGTACCCAGTTTAGAATAACAAACTGCCCATTGTTGTAAGAATTGTTTGAAGCCCCTCAAATTCCAATTCTAATTACCTCCGAAAAGATTCATCGGAATGAATTATATACACTCATGTGTGATGAGGTATATAATAACATCACACATCCTAATCTGATCATCGCCAGCATTTTGCAGTTTAAAAAAGTACATTAAATTTCTTTATTTGTACATTAAATTTAAATGCAATTAATTCTGTTACTCAAGGAAGATAATAATACGTTTACGTTATTGAAAAAAATTTTAAATTAAATCCATAATCTATGAAATTAAATTTTCCATTACATTCTCCTAGACCCTCAAGGGGGCTTCTCTAAATACAGAAACAGCCCCAAGAACTCACTGCTCCCCCTGCTGGTGAGCAGCCTCTCTGCAGTTTGGCAAAATCCAAAACTCCAGGGACATTCATTTAGTATGAAGGGATACAACCGTGGAATTTTTGAGATGGAAGAAGGAAGGAAAAGAAGAAATAAGGCAGAGTGAAAGGAAAAATACTACATTTAGTGGGCTCAGCTCCATGGAATAATCCTGAGGACTTAACTGTTCATTTGCAGGCACCTTGTATATAATATATTAAAACTACACGGTTTCCTATCGCAAGAAGCACCCAGAGAAAGACACAGCATCAGGATGTGGGGTGATTGCTGTGGAACACACAGAATGGCACAGGAAAGGGTTTCTGTTTGCTGGTGATTTTCACTGGCGCGCACACAGGCACGTGCCAGCGGAAGGCTAAATGCAGGACAGGACATTAATCTCGCTCTCTCTCCCTCCCTCCTCTCTCCCTCTCTCCCTCCACACGGCTACACACACACACACACACACACACATAAACAATTCTGTGCATATGCTAGAGAGAGAATAGAGGGAATATACATCCATCTTTATATATGCTATGGTTCTCACTCACTATATAAAACTTTATAATATATACATATGGCTATGCACACACATACACGGCTATATAAATATATATTTATATATATATATATACAGCATGGTCACTGCTACAGCTCTGCTTTGCACCCTGGCCCTGGAAAGTCTGCATGCCGTGGGCAGAGCCAACCAATTGTATACATATGTGTGTGTGTGTGTGTGTGTGTATGTATGTGTGCATATATATATATATATATATATAGAGAGAGAGAGAGAGAGAACTTCAGGTAAGAATGGAAGCCAAGTTGAGCTCTTGAACGAACTAACTAACCACAGGACAAGTCATCTAAGAGTAAGGATGAGAGAGAAAAGGCAAAAGCCTGAATGCTGTGCTGTTCACTGGGCTACAAAAGAAATTACCCTGCAGATGGCGTTCCCGTCGTGGCTCAGCGGAAATGAATCTGATGAGTATCCACGAGGACACAGGTTCCATCCCTGGCCTCACTCAGTAGCTTAAGGACCCAGCATTGCCGTGAGCTGTGGTGTAGCTCGCAGACGCGGCTCAGATCTGGCTTGGTTCTGGTATTGCTGTGGCTGTGGTACAGGCCAGCGGCTGCAGCTCTGATTCAACCCCTAGCCTAGGAACCTCCACATGCTGCAGGTGTGGCCCTAAAAAAAAAAAAAAAAAAAGAAATTACCCTGCAGAGTTACAGAGCCTTTGGGCACCCACCTCCACCAGAGCCCTCTCTGCTCCGAGTCCTGATCTCAGGGTCCACGGCTTCCCCTTGCTGCTCATCTGTAATGGAAGCTCATAAGTCCATTACACTGTGCTGTACGTGCAATTGTTGGAAGCAGGTGTAAGCTATGTTGGGATAAACCCAGCAAATAAATAAATAAAATTGTGTTTGGAAATCCTCAGCAATTTTTCTGGCTTGGTACCGACAACCTACAAGATTGCAGGAAGCTCGCAAGGCATCAGCTGGAGGCTGGCTAAATCCATGTGGACTTACTGTTTGAGCCTAGAAAGGAGGGCATGAATCCACATTTATTAACGCTGAACAATGTTCAAGTTGTTGCTGAGGAAAAAAGCACACCTAGATAGATACACATGTATATACTTCATGTGGGACAATGCCATCTACAGAAATACTCTGTGTAAATACCTGCGTGTATGTATTTATAGCAACGTCTCTGGAAGGCTCCTCAAGTTTAAATGGTATTACTTATTTTTTATGAATTTTTTATTTTTTTGTTTTATTTTTTCTTTTCTTTTTTTTTAAGGGCAGCATCCGAGGCATAGGGAGGTTCCCAGACCAGGGGTCGAACTGGAGCTGTAGCCACCAGCCTATACCACGGCCACAGCAACGCCAGATGCAAACCACGTCTGCGACGTGCACCACAGCTCACAGCAATACCGGATCCTTAACCCACTGAGCGAGGCCAAGGATCGAACCCACATCCTCATGGATACTAGTCGGGTTCATTTCCCCTGAGCCATAACAGGAACTCCAATACAATATAATACCCCCTGAGCAAGGCCAGGTTACTAGTCCTCATGGATGCTAGTCGGATTTGTTTCCACTGCGCCACAACGGGAACTCCAGGGGCTTTTTATTAAGAACTGAAAAACACTGCTCTCACCTCTGTCACTCAGAAATTCCAAGGGGTTTAGGAGCTGTGCCAGAAACTGGAGACAAACACCAAAGACACGTTTCCTATCACACTGCACAGTTACACTGTCTCAAACCAAAATTGGTGTTTTTACTTTTAAGGTGTAAGAAGCCAAATACACAGGATACAGAGTTCCCGTCGTGGCATCGCAAAACGAATCTGACTAGGAACCATGAGGTTTCGGGTTCGATCCCCGGCCTCGCTCAGAGGGTTGAGGATCTGGCGATGCTGTGAGCTGTGGTCACAGACGCAGCTCCAATTCGACTCCTAGCCTGGGAACCTCCATATGCTGCAGGTGTGGCCCTAAAAGGACAAAAAGACAAAAAAAGTAAAAAAAAATGAAAATAAAAAAACAAATACACAGGATGCCATCACTGAGAATTACCAACTTCCTTAAGACATGACTTTTATGATTCTAAGATTCTAAGCATCCGTGCTGGCAGGAGGACAAGAAAAAGTACATCCATATCCACATATGCCCACCCAGCCTGGGGGATTATAGACGCCGTCCAGTTTCCAAAAGCGCCCTGGAGAGAGAGAGCATGCACGCACACGCACACACACACACACCTGTCAAATGCTGACTTAGCATTTATTTCTTTCTTTCTTTTTTTTCTTTTTTTTTTTTTGTCTTTTTGCCATTTTTAGGGCGGCTTCTGCGGCATGTGGAGGTTCCCAGGCTAGGGGTTGAATTGGAGCTGTAGCTGCCAGCCTACACCACAGCCACAGCAACGCAGGGTCCAAGCCGTGTCTGCAACCTACACCACAGCTCACGGCAACGCTGGATCCCCAGCCTGCTGAGCAAGGCCAGGGATCGAACCTGCAACCTCATGGTTCCTAGTTGGATTCGTTAACCACTGAGCCATGACGGGAACTTGACTTAGCATTTCTTGAGAATAAATTTAGAAATGCAGACGAAGATGTTCATTATTTACCTAATGGGACCTGGAAGACAGCCTGAATGCCCAATAATACAGGAATGGCTAACCAAGTTATTGCATAGTTCTTGAGCAGTAATCTGGAACCAAGAAAACTTTCTCGGAGTTTTTTGCCACGTACCATTGGGGAACATGGTGGGATCCAGAACTCTCTGTGCAGAGAAGTCCCGTGAGCTGGGGAGGTGGGAGGCACCTGGCGCAGAGCGCACAGAAACCAGACCTCAGAGACAGGGCATGACCTCACTGCCCTCATGGAGGCCACTCTGCTGGCATCACAGCAGGGTAACCAGGCTGCTCCTCGAAGGACACAAGGCCAGCGTTTCCGCTGAGGACTCCTGGGGCCCAGGCTACCCACCAGGGGCAGTCGGTGGGCAGAACGAGGGCATCGGATTCTTGCTCTCTGAGCGCCCCCACCCACCTCACAGCCCTGCCCCTGGCAGCTGATATTTCAACGTTCGGGAAGGGTATGCCAGCACAGTCCCCACGCTCTCGGCCTTGGGTGCCCAACATCAATCGAGGCGATCCCGCCTGGACCCGGCTGGGTGCTGAGACGGCCTGTGCGGGATGGAGTGGGCCCTGCTCCGGGCTGCCCTCCCTCCATCTGTCCGGCTGGCCCAGGTATGCTCTCACGACAGTGGCAGGGATCTGAGAGAGGAAGGAGACTCCGGGACTTTTCAGTCGCTGCCCTGTCTGTAGAGACACCCCCACCCCAGCCCCCAAAGCAAGTCGCGTGGGGTTACAGGGGGCGGGGGCGGGGCGGGGGGAGAGCAGGCACAGCATCAGAGAAAGGGCGCCACTCAGCACCTGGCTACGGAGAGGCCACGGATGGGGACCACTCATGAAATCAGCCTCCTGCATTCTATTTGACTGTGCTTCTGTCTGCCTCGTTGGTTTGTAAGAGTCCTTTTCCTATTAAGTGAGCTCTATGCAAAGTTCACATAGTAACAATAAAATCGTTCGTGTACATTTATAAGGGGAAAGCAAAAGACTCCAGCGCGGCACAGATAACTTTTTACAGAACCTCCTTTTTCAGAAAACCTCCTTTGAATAAATAGGGACCTGCCCAGAGGCTAAACCAAAACACTAAAACACTTGGAGTGGAAAGACACAGCTCGGACATGGTGGAGTATTTCTGTTTGGATTAACCGCTGGTGATTTCAGAGCAGCCGTCAGAGTTCTCAGTGTGTTCATCATTCCTCGGTGCCAGCCTACAGCAGGCACAGGCTTTATTTTTTCCTGTTTTGCTGAAAATCCACAATCCACAAAGATTCACAGAACCTGGGAACAAAGTCCAGCTTGCTGGTTACTCTGCTCCTTGGTCCGAAGCTCTGGGTGCCTCTCCCTCCCTGTCCCAGCGGGTACAAGCTCAGCTAGCTCCATTTAATCATTTAACGTTAGACTGAAACAAAAACCTCTTAATTACATTCTCTGCTCAAAGGGAATACCCATGGCATCGGAGGCTTTTCTTTCCTCCTTGATCTGAAAAGTAGCATATTTAAAGCCAGGTAAGGCGTTTCCGCCCTGGCACAGTGGAAATGGATCCGACTAGGAACTATGAGGTTGTAGGTTCGATCCCTGGCCTTGCTCAGTGGATTAAGGATCTGGCGTTGCTGTGAGCTGTGGTGTAGATCGCAGACATGGCTCGGACCTGGCATTGCTGTGGCTGTGGTGTGGGCCGGCAGCTATAGCTCCAATTAGACCCCTAGCCTGGGAACCTCCATATGTGGCAGGTGAGGCCCTAAAAAGACAAAAAAAAAAAAAAAAAAAAACCTATATAGCGCCAAGAGTGAACCCTAAAGTAAACTATGGACTTTGGGTAATTATGATGTCCATGTAGGATCATCCTTGGTTTTTTAAAAAAAGATCACTCTAGTGAGTGAGAGAACAGGGGAGGCTGTGCTGTGCAGGTGCTGGGTGGGGGGCTAGGAGTGTACAGGAAATCTTTGTACCTACCTCTCAATTTTGTTGTAAACCTAAAGCTGCTTTAAATGGTTTTTTTTTTTTTACACTGTTTCCTCCTGCTGTCTCACATACACAAGATAGAACTTACACAAAAGTTTTGCAAAACAATTCTTTTTTTTTTTTTAGGCCATACCAAGGGACATGGATGGACGTTCTCAGGCCAGGGTTTGAATCAGAGCTACAGCTGCCAGCCTACGCCACAACCATGGCAACAGCAGATCCAGCCGCCCTCGAGCTACCACAGCTCTCAGCAACGCCTGATCCTTAACCCACTGAGCAAGGCCAGGGATCGAACCCGTAACCTCATGGTTCCTAGTCGGATTCTCTTCCACTGCACCACGATGAGAACTCCTATACCGATATTATAACCTAGCGGTGCGTTGTGACAGCAGTTTGGAAAGGATGACTGGGAAGATTAAAGGAGACAAGGCAGGGAAAGGGCCTGGCACAGGGCCTGCTACACAGCGAGCACTTGGAATTAGGAGCTGCAATTGTTATTGCTTTTTTATTGTCTTCTATATTGCTATTATTATCATTGCTACTTCAGAAGTTCCTGAAGCCAGGAAGAGATTACTGTTCTAATTCCAGGACAGAGAGACTTCTTATCCAAGCATTCTAAGGAAATCCTAATTCACCCCAACTTTGGTTATTGGGGACTGAAAAATAATGATGATTTGCAAAAAGTTTACTTTTCAACAGCTGCAGAGGCTTGTACTGGTGTGCCCGAGCAGGGCCCTGTGGGCTCCCGGGCACACAAGCTCTCTGGGCCCTCCAGTGCTTGGTTTTAGGGAATAAGCCTCAGCCTCCACGACCTTCCCTGAGTCCAAAGGGCAGCTGCTAATCAGGGAGGGGAGCGGATGCAGAGACCAGCGGGGAGCAGTCAGGAGGCAACTGTGCAACCTGGGGGCAGGTCCAGGTTCCCCCTCAAGGAATGCACATAACAATACCTTTGAGCCTTTCTGTAGAATTAAAACCCCCAGCAAAAGTTAGAACTACTTGAGGAAGCATTCTTCATTCCGGGGGAAAAAGGAGACCACCAGAGCTAGTCCTGCGGCCACTAAACACCAGCTTTGAAAGACAAAGCAAGCTCGCCTCTGCCCTGAAACTTATTTACTGCCCTGATTCCTTTTCCACTCCCCAAACTATAAAACCACCTCCTAACCCCTTCCAAAGGGGGCACAGTCTTTAAGGCATTAGCTGTGGCCCCTTTGCCTGGCAAAGCAATAAAGCTGCCTTGTTCTCCGTTACCCAAAACTCTGTCTCTGCATTTCAATTCGGCATCGGCAGACAGAGGCCCAGTTTCAACATCGGAAGGACCCATTCACACAGCCAGAGCATAGTGGGGCTGGGATTCAATCCACAGCTGTCTGGCTTCAACATCTCCTGCCTCTCTAGAAGCTCTTGGGAGGAGCACTTCCCAGGGACAGACACTACCCCCAAGGTTTTCTGCAAGCTTCTCCATAGTTCTTTCCTAACATGGAGTGAGTGTAAGCAGCTTTTGGCAAGAAAGAGCTCTTGGCATGAAAAGGTTCTCTGCAGGAGGCCCCTTTTGTCTTGTCCCTTTAGCAGAGCTATCTTGTCCCTAACCTTGGCAGGCACCCTCACACTCACTGCCAGGCCAAGCATACCTTTCAAAGCTTTGGATCACACAATACCCTGCCTAACCTGTTGGTCCTTCCTATAGATCAAAGAAGTAATTTGATCCTATAGATCAAAGAATGAGGAATAAGTAATTTATATGTGGCCAGGTCACTTCCCCGTCAGTAATCTCGTGAGCAAACTGCGGGAAGGAGACAGCATCTGAAGATTGCAAGGAGTCACCAAGCTGACAGCAGTGGGAGCTGGCGAGGAATCAGACCACCCATCCCAATGACTAATGGAGAGGACCCCCCTTTTCCCTGTAAAGACTTTCATGGCCCAGCAGAATCTTCAGCACTGGCTTTGGGACATGAGTCTGCCTTCTCCCCAGATTGCTGGGTTTTTTATTAAAAGCAACACGCTCCATTTCTGCCAACATTTGTCTCTCCAGCATTGAATTTTGAGCATCGGGCAGCCAGACCTAGTTTGACAACACAAAGAATAACACAAACGAGACATTCCCAAGAGATTCAAGTCCTGCTCACTGGAACAGGGAACAAATTTTGGGAAACAGTGACCTTGGAAGGAGTTCGTGTTGTGGCTCAGTGGCAACAAGCACAACTACTATCCATGAGGACTCAGGTTCGATCCCTGGCCTCACTCAGTGGGTTAAGGATCCTGTGTTACTGTTGTGGCTGTGGTGTAGGCTGGCAGCTGTAGCTCCAATTCAACCCCTCGCCTGGGAACTTCTGTATGCCTCGGGTACAGCCCTAAAAAGCAAAAACAAAAACAACCCCCCCCCCAAAAAAAAGTGACCCTGGAAATAGTCACCAGGAGATAGGACAAGTTGATCAGTTTTATTATTTTTTAGACTTCATTGCTCCACACTCCCAGAATTCAAACAAATCACACTGGCCCATAGGAAGCCACTTTTTAAAATCTGCTTAATATCCCTAGATACACAGAAAAAGTACAAAGTGCTTTGGATCACAAAGAGTAAATATTACACAACACATCCTCCTGTTGCTCCATGATTGTGCAATAGATGGTGGCCTGAATTTTTGCACCATGCTTAGAGTTTGCTATTTTTTTTAATTATTAGTTGGTCTATGCAATATTTATGTGCATTATCATTTTACGTTAATATTTAACAGAGTCCCACTAAATGGAGTCCTAGGTAGACAGGTTGAAGCAAATACATCAGTCCCTCAACTCCTGAGCTTCCTAATTTAAGGGAGACCAGAGCAGCAACATTAGAATCATTTTACAGTAAAGTTTTGTTTTGTTTTGTTTTTTTAATGTGCGTAACTAGGGAACTCTTCTATTCAAATAAGAGTATTTTACCTTACTCTTTCTGTGAGCTCATCCCAATGCAGGAATAAAACAACAAATGCACTCTGGGGAACATAAGGTCATACAATCCTTTTTTTTTTTTTTGCTTATTAGGGCCACACGCAGGGTGTATGTTAGTTTCCAGGCAAGAGGTCTAATTAGAGCTGCCGCTGCCAGCCTATATCACAGCCACAGCAACTCAGGTTCCAAGCAGTGTCTGCAACCTGCACCACAGCTCACAGCAACACTGGATCCTTAACACACTGAGCGAGGCCAGGGATCGATCCTGTGTCCGCCTGGATACTAGTCAGGTTCATAACTCACTGAGCACAATGGGAACTCCCCAGGAGACTGCTCTAACCACCTACCCTACCACCCACCCTACACCTTATGCACTTGTACCCAGCTCATTTCCCTTTCTTCTTCAAAATCTCTGCTCAAGGACTGCCTTCTCCAGGAAGCCACTTACCTCCTCAAAAGCACTGCAACCTGTCACCTCGATATTTGGCCTGAAATTTTCCATTTTCACCTTCTTCTCCATCCTCGTGTTCAGATCCGTCAGAGAGGCTTCTGAGATGACCAAGATGGGGCTGCAGTCTGGGTAGGCCACCTGTGTGCCAAGGACACAGCATGAATGCCAAGGACACTGCCCACGGAATTTGCTCAGACTATCAACTGCAAAGCTAAGTAAAGCCCAGAAGCAAAACCACCTGAGCCCAGAAGGGGAGGGTGAAAACAGCCAAGTCAGCTCAGGACCACTGATCCTGCCGCTGGGGCTCCGGGGGGCTGGACCGGGGTCCACACCCTGAAGGGCAGCAGCCAGGGCTCAGGGCCAATGTCACCCTCAGCATCATCTCGAGCACCCAGCAGTGAGCTCCTTTCCACACCATCATCACCGTCAGAGGGGGCAGGATCTGGTGCCCACCAGCTCTAGCAGTTTCCTTCAGCAGCAAGCACTCACTCACATGCAATTCTTTTTCGGGGACGGGCTTTTTTTTTTAGGGCCACACCGTGCACATGGACGTTCCCAGCCTAGGGGTTGAATCGGAGCCACAGCCCCAGCAATGACAGATCCGAGCTTCATCTGTGACCTACACCACAGCTCACAGCAACGCCGGATCCTCAACCCACTGAGAAGGGGCCAGGGTTGGAGCCCAAGTCCTCATGGCTACTAGTCGGGTTGGTAATGTGCGGAGCCACAACACGGGAACTCGCACTCACATGCATTTATTCTGCATCTACTATGTATCGGGCCCTGTTCTTTGTGGGCAAATAGCAGTGAACACAGCAGAGAAAAAGCCCTGCCTTCAAGGAGCTTGTAAAAGCGATCTTTGCAAGACTCTCCCCAGGGTGCCTGCATCTTGCACCTCATCTCACTGCAGAACAAAAAGGCTTTGGTTTGGGGGCTGTAGCTGACATGGGGGTGCGGTGTCTTCTCTGTACTGGAAGCAACACACCCTCCCTGGCTGAGGGGCGTGGGGGGGCTTGGAGCAAGTCTGCTTCTGTCATGTCAGGAAACCTAGCTCTGGTCCCAACCTAACCTCCCTTTTGCCTCCCGCCGCCGCTCGTCTTCTGAGCCCTCAGCTCCCTGGTAGCCCCGCCCCCGGCCCGGCTCCTCCCACATTCCATCCTCCCCGCATCCCGAGACCCCGCCCTCTCCTCCAGCCCCTCTCCAGCCTGCACCTGCCCAGGTGGCTCCCTCAGGGCCAGGCCTGCCCTCTCCCGACCTGGACCCAGGACAGGCTCCCTGCGGCCCAGAGGGAAGGCGGGGGTGAAGGCAGCTCTGGGCAGGCTCACCTCGTAATCCTGGGCAACGGAGGAGAATATTTTCTTTGATCGTCTTCCCTTCAGGTTCTTTTCAAACTGAACCAGCCGATAAGCTTCCGTTTTCAAGAAGCTGGTGAACCACTGAGCAGCTTCGTCGCCACAGTCCCTGCCCTGGGTGTCGAGACCGAACATCCTGGAAGGGTCACAGAGAGCAGCGGGGTGACTCTCCAACGCGACACACTGGCTGGTGGGGTCAAGATGGAACAGGGAACCACCTCCCGTCCCTTGTGATGGAACGTGATGGAGGAGAACGGGAGACAAAGAATGTATGTACGACTGGGTCACTTTGCTGTGCAGCAGAAATTGACAGACCATTATAAATAAACTATAATAACAGAATTAAAAAAAAAAAAAAAAAAAAAAAAGATGGAACAGCTGGGTCGCTGGAACCTGATTCTCCCAGAAGTCCTGGAAGTGGTCCCGTGATCCCTAGGTTAACACTGGGGAGACACAGAGGGACGGAGCAGGGAAGGGCTTGTCAGAACCTAACTGGCTTATAACTCAAGTGGGTCTTGTTGAAATGCAGATTCCCTTCAGTAGGTTGGGCTGGAGCCGGAGGTTCTGCATTTCTCATTAGGCTTCAGGACGCCTGGGCTACTGGTCCACAGACCACACTTGAGTAGCAAGGACTGAGGATATGTTCAGAAGGGGCGAAGGACTGCCTGGGGGTAGATGAGCCCTGAGCTTGGACTATGGCAGACCTGGTTCAAACTGGAACCTTGCCATGGCTCCCTTGTGAGCGTTAGAAAATCATTAAACATCTATGACCTTCTGTCCCCGTTGCAAACTGAAGATAACAACATATGACCTGCCCTGCCTGGTACACACAGATTCCCCTGGATAACAAAGTGGTCTTCAAGGATTTTTTTCTTTTTTGCTTGAGTACCCCAAAAAGACTTCTTAAAAACTATGTACCCCTCACAGAATTGCAAGTTGACATGTAAGCTTTTATCTTTCCTTTCCTTTTTTTTTTTTAAAGAAATACAGGTAATTGACAATACTGTGTTCGTTTCAGATAAACAGTAGAGTGATTCAGTTACATATATTTTCCAGATTATTTTCCATTATAGGCTATGAACGGATATTGAATATAGTTTCCTGCACCATACCATAAATCCTTATTGCTTATCTATAGTATGTATAGTAGTTTATATCTGTTAATCCCATACTCCTAATTTATCCCCCACTTCCTTTCCCTCTTAGTAACAATAAATTTGTTTTCTATGTCTGTGAGTCTGTTTCGGTTGTGTATATAGGTTCACTGGTATTTTTTTGATTTCGCATATAAATGATAGCATATACTATTGTCTCTGTCTGATGGACTTCACTCAATATGATATTCTTTAGGTCTATCCACATTGTTTATGTGTTTAACGTGTCATGACGATTAAATTTCTATTGAATTGTAAATATTAACATGTAAAATAAAATTATATCTTAGATTATATATCATATCTTAACAATAGAAATACATATAAATTATATTAAAATAAAATAAAATTATGGGAGTTCCTATTGTGGCTCAGCAGGTTAAGGACCGACGTTGTCTCGATGAGGATGCAGATTCGATCTGTGGCTTCCCTCAGTGGGTTAAGGATCTGGTGTTGCCTTAAACTGCAGCAGAGGTCACAGAGGTGGCTCAGATCCAGTGTTATCACAGCTGTGGTGTAGACCAGCAGCTACAGCTTCAATTTGACCCTTGGCCCAGGAATTTCTATATGTGGCAGGTGCAGCCATAAAAGAAAGAAATAAGTAAATAAAATAAAATTATGCCAGGAGTACTGTCATGGTGCAGCAGAAAAGAATCCAACTAGGAACCATGAGGTTGTGGGTTAAGGATCTGGTGTTGGCGTGAGCTGTGGTGTAGGTTGCAGACACGGCTCAGATCCTGCATTGCTGTGACTGTGGCACAGGCTGGCAGCTGTAGCTGATTCGACCCCTAGCCTGAGAACTTGGGAACCTCCATATGCTGCAGGTGTGGCCCTAAAAAGCAAAAAAGAAAAAAAGAAGAAGAAAAAAAAAAGAGGTTATGAAAATAAATAAATACATTTAGAAAATAAAACTATGCCCCTTATCAATTTTATATCATTTCTTCAGTTTTTAACAGTTCCCATGGCAATCAGTGCATTAAAATGGTTTGTAAATAGGAGTTCCTATCGTGGCTCAGTGGAAATGAATCAGACTAGTATCCACGAGGATGCAGGTTCGCTCAATGGGTTAAGGCGTTGCCATGAGCTGAGGTGTAGGTGGCAGACGTGGCTCAGATCACCCTTTGCTGTGGCTGTGGTGTAGGCCAGCAGCTGTAGCTCCGATTAGACCCCTAGCCTGGGAATTTCCACATGCTGTGGGTGCAGCCCTAAAAAAAAAGGCAGGAAAAAAAAAGGGGGGCTTGTAAATACAGTCTGTGGTAGTTACCGCATGTGTAACTAGCTGGAGAGTGTGTGCTGATTACATTCCGGCCGTGTCTGTGCCAATCCAAAAACACAGCTTCCAGCCACGGCGTTTGCCAGATTCCCAGAATTCCACTGGCTGTCTATTCCCACCTCATCCAGAAGCATGACTCAAGTGCAGAACGGAATTACACAAGAACAGGCAGCACCTGGATGGATGCCTTCTGCGGATCTGGATCAACCCACCTACAAGGTCCTCCTCCTTGGCTCCCTCTGGAGCCTACTCACCCAGGTAAGAAGCCTGGAGAGAAGAACTTGTTTCATATCAAGGACACAGTGAGTCTGCCAGCAACGTCTGCACCTGCCACCCAACATGTCAACTAAGCACTTACCCGTGAACTTCAAATGCCCTACGGTTTGTCTCTCCAATGAATGTATTTGCCTGAAGCCTGTAACGTAGAAAAGCACCAGCCCCTCCAGGGAGGCAGGCAGCTCTGCCTCGTGTGATAGTGAAGACGAGCAGGACCCCTGGGTCCTTGCCACCGGCTCAGATCCCCGTCCCCCCCTCCTCCCCCACCACCTGCTCCTTGTTTGTAGAAAAACTTCAGCCTCCTAGGCCTTCCATACATTCCAGATAGCAAACTGAAGCAGAAAACAAAGGAAAACAGACGAGCAAGACAAAATTATCACAGTTTAGCCATAAAACAAAGGAATTTTAGTTCCTCCTCAAGGGCTACAGATAATAGCCTGAGCCATATCTTTGAGCTACTCTAAAATCCTCATCAGGTGGAAGAAGTTTTTGTTTGTTTGTTTGTTTTTCTTCTTAGGGCCACACCCGAGGCATATGGAAGTTCTCAGGCTAGGGATCAAATTCAAGCTGTAGCTGCCAGCCTACACCACAGCCACAGCAATGCAGGATCCGACCCACTGAGCAAGGCTAGGGATCAAACCCGCCTCCTCATGGATACTAGTCAGATTTGTTTCCAAGACACCACAATGGGAACTCCAGGTGGAAGAAGTTAACTGTGCACTGGCCACAGCAGGGAGACCCCAGACCAGTTGGAACCAAAAGATTGACAATGTTGACGCCTGACACACTGCCTAGTTACTTAACCACCAACCAATCAGAAGAGTGCCCAGGAGCTGGCCAGGCCCCTCGGGGACAGTTGCTCTCATCTGGCCTTTAATACTCCTGCCCTGAAAGTCGGGGCGGAGTTCTGGTCTTTTAAGCAAGAGCTGCCCATTCTCCTTGCTTGGGTGTCTTGCAATAAATGCTGTACTTTCCTCTGTCACAAGCTGGTGTCAGTGGATTGGCTTTGCTGTGCACCAGTCAGCAGGCCCAAGTTTAATTTGGTAAAAACAGTCCTAGAGGACTTGGTTTCCTTGTTTGTAAAGTGGAACTCCACTAGCCACCTCATAACCCTGGTGAGACAACTAACAGAAAGAGTGTATTCATGAATCCTGGCTTCAAGCTACAAAATGGTGGCACCTTGAGGGACGGATTTCAGCTCAGACACTTGGCTAGAAAAGCATTTGAGGGCACAGGGGTAATCTGAGCCTGTCCTCTGAGTCTGGGGACCTTTGGGCAGCACTAATTTCCATATGTTGAGAATTCTCAGGTGGTTACAAAGGGATCCAGAGGATACAGGAGAAGTGTCTAAGCCTCTAGGACTCCCTGATAGCAGAGGACAAGCCCCCAGTGAGCCATGAAACTGGACAGTCCTGCTAGGTTCCCCCAGACTGAACAGAAACCCAGGCCTGAGGTGCGTCTCTGGCCAGAGTTGAACTCCCTTACGTCTGCATCTTGTCGGAGGTGCCTGGGTCCCTGTCCCTAGATCTTAGGGGTTGCAGAGTCCTCCCAAAAAGCCCCAGCATCCTCAGCATCCAGCCCTGAGATACAGGTGGTAACATCTCCATGAATGCCCTTGTCTGCCTGGCAATTATGAATAGAAATCCATCCTGCTTGACCAAAAGGAGACGAACCCTCAAGGTTCGCCCTTTGTAAGTTTTCCCTATTTGTATTAATCCTGATGTCTTTTTACTTTTTATATTTTTGATGCTTTGACATCTTGAGAACCACCCCTCCCAGGACTAGTCAATTCCTAGAGATAGTAAAGCCCTGGGTTTCCCAGAGGCAGACCAACCACCCCAGAGCCCTCACACCAACCACCTCCTCTGTTGTGCCCTCACACTCACGGCCACTGTCCCTGCTCTAATCATCCAGAGCCAGTCCCTGTGCCCCAGATCCAATTTTCCTAGCACCTGGGGAAACCAGAACAAAGACTTTTGCTCACATTTCCCCCTGATCCCTCTGCCTCCTGACCAACCCCAGTATTTCTCCCCATGTGGTCCTGCATAGCATGGGCTTCCTATTTCCAGGAATCTGTGAATATTAAAAACTTCTTTCTTCAGGACAGTCATGTCTGTGTCTGCACATCTTGTAACATCTGATGAATGTAAATCTAAGTGCCCCTAAGGCAACATTCTGATCAACCAACCACTGGGCTCGATCCCAACAGAGAGACTACACTGCTCTTCACTTTCCTTGACCGCTCTCATCACCTCCGGTACGAGCACAGCGAGGCAGAGAGGAAGGCGGCACCTGAAGGTAGATCAGTTTTCTTGAAGGTCCCCAGAGGCCCCATGTAGAGCACCTGCAGTTGTGGAGCCTGTTGGAGGAAGGCACCTTGATGGGCAAAACCAGCTGGTCCATGCCCGGCGCCCTGAGGACAAGGCAGTTGTCATCATGGGTGATGGAGACCAGCACAAGGCGATGCTCCTGCCGTGCGGTCACCACGTGTCCATCTTCCTTAATCACCGTCCAGAACCTGCCAGGAAACAAACGGGGCACACTCAGAATTCCTCTGCCACTGTCTCTATGGCTTCCATCCAGCCTTCTACTTTATCAAAACCCTCCCCCTGGAGTGTCTGTCATGACTCAGTGCATTAAGAACCCGACTCATATCCATGAGGATGAGGGTTCGATCCCTGGTTTCACTCAGTGGGTTAAGGATCCGGCATTGCCCTGAGCTGTGGTGTCAGTCGCAGATACGGCTGGGATCCCGCATTGCTGTGGCTGTGGTGTAGGCCGGCAGCGACAGCTCAGATTCCACCCCTAGCCTGGGAACTTCCATAAGAAGAAAAAAAAAACACCCTCCCCCTGCCCCAACTCAGGACCCAACAATTTCTTTCCAGACAGTATCCAGGTCTAGCCAAATGCTTTCATTCCAAAAGTCAGTGCCCCTCAAAGGAGCTCGTTTGGTACAAAGAGCCCTGGGATAGAGAGCATCTGGCCAGTGTATGAAAAACCCCAGTCCCCAAAATCCGTCTGGTGAGGCTGGTGTAGGGACATCCCTTTTGCTGGGGCAACTACACTGCCTCTTTGGGACTTTGCTGTGGTCGGAGGCTTCCCTGAGCCTATTAAGCCCATCTCTGTGAACTCAGGGAACCCCACTCAACCATCTGCGATAACCCACGTGGGAAAAGAACCTGGGAACGAATAAATATAAGCAGATGTAGGACCGACTCACTGTGAGGTGCAGCAGACATGAACACAACACTGTACACCAACTATTCTTCAGTGAAATTTTAAGATTCAAATAAAATGGGGGGAGAAAACATGTCTCTGGTTGAAGCGAAATGTCTTAACTAGAGAAGATTGACCAAAGACCCATGGCTCAAGTGGACGGAAACTCTAGACGAAGGTCTTGAATGTTCCTGAGTCCCAAAGATGCAAACTGCCCCCTGCTAGGTTTCACCGGCTACGTTGCATAGATCCTAATCAGAAAAGGCCTCAGCAGCTTTCCTCTTCATGCACATGTTAGACTCATAGAATGCTGTAAACCAAGGTTAACTCAGTAGAAAAAGAAAGGAAATGTTATTTACACACACACACACGCATGTGTGTGTGATGGAATATTATTCAGCCATGAAAAGGAAATCCTGCAATTTGCAACAACATGGGTGACACTTGGGGATGTTACCCTAATTGGAATGAGTCAGACAGAGAAAGCCCAATGCTGTATGATTTCACTTGTAAGTGACATCTACAAAGGGGGACTTCTAGAAACAGAGAATAGATTGGTGGTTGCCAGGGGTTGGGGGTGGGGGGAATAGGGTGAAAGTGGTCAAAGGGTACAAACTTCCCACAGAAGACGTTCTGGGGATGTCACGGACCTCACGGCAGCTACAGTGAACACCGTATTTACAGTTAGCAACACGGTATATCCTTAGTTGCTAAGAGACAAAATCTCAGCGGCTCTCACCATAAGAACAACAGCAACGAAATGGAAATTGGGTGAGGCGAAGGCGGTGTCAGCTCACGTTGCATCGTATCACACCGCCGCAAGGCCCGCCTTCAACGTACACAATGTTCTATGTCCATTTTATATCCTGTGTCAATACAGCTGGAGGGGAAAAAAGATTCATGCCAATCGCGTTGGATAAGGGCTCCACTCACATTTTAGAGAGCTCCCCGCCCCCGTTCTCAGCTCAGTTTTCACACCCTGTACCATAACCTCGGGGGCGGAGGGGGGAGCTGAGCTAAAGAATGAGAAGGGATGCTGAGTCTGTGAGGTCAGATATGCTCTCATCAATAACAGAGCAGATATTTTGGGCGACAGCACACAAACGATTTGATCTCTAAAGAGGAAAAAGAGTAGCGCTCCTAGGGAAAATGAGTTTCAATATCGCTATTTCAGACAAACAAACTCAGTGGGTGATGAACTCTGCAAGCCCTGACGAGTGAGCCTCTCCTGAAGGCTGGGCCTTCCCATCTGTGAACAACAGCAGTAAGACAGCCCCTTCTGGGAGGACAGAGGCATTCCAAAACTTGACTGGAGCCAGATGGAATGTTCTGGAAAACCTAGGGAGGACATCCACTATCACAGTGGGGGAGCCGGGTCTCTGCCCTCCCCTGGCCCTGGCAGGTAACCTCCCCTCTGGAACCTGCCAGCCAAGCAACTTACCCCTGTCCAGGTGCTGGATAACCACCCCTCCACCCTCCGGAACCAAGCCAGGTGGGTCTTGAGCCCGGCCAGCTGGCATGTGCATCAGAGTGAAGCATGGCAGGTGGCAGCACAAAGGCACTTTAGGGATTGCCTTGGGGGACCTTCCTTCCGGGACCTGGGGGTGCTGGGCAGAAGGAGGTACCCGACCCTCTGAGGAGGGCGCCTTTTCCTTTTTAAGGGTCTTTGGTTCCTAGGGTGCCCTAGCTCACTCCCCTGTGGGGTGAGGCTGGGTTCTGTGCTCCAGAGATTTCCTGCCGACTGTGTTATAGCCCTGTTCCCTAGGGGCTGGGCCCCGTCCCCTATTTCCAGCCTCATCCTTGGGTGCAGAGTCTTGGAAGACCCTGCTCTGGTTAACCCCACCCAAGCCTGCCCTGGAACTTCCAACCTGGCCTGTCCTCGGAGGAGGCAAGGCTCGGTCTGCGGGCTGTACACGACCAGACACATGTGCAGACAGGAGCCCATCCAACCCCCTGGCCCATCATTTCTAACAGTCACCTATCTCGGGGCTGAGCCTTCTTACCTCCCCCCCCGCCCGCCCCCTGTCAGCCCTTCCCTTGGGCTCTCTGGTCCCGCCTGCAGCTCCAGCCAATGTGTAACCACGCGGGGTTAACCCGGGGACAACACAGGAGAAGGGGCAGCTAGAGGTGCCCTGCTAACCCTGCAGTGGAAGGAGCAAGTGGCAACTTGCAAGCAGCCCAACACCGGGGCAGGACAAGGACCACTATAAGGACACAAAGGTGCCGCCCATAACATACCAGCCACCCTCACTACCCTGTAACTAGGGTGACAATATTTTTTACCTCTTGTGTTCAAATGATGCCCAGGGCATCATTGAATAATTACCTCTGTTCTGCCAGATCTGAAAGAAAGGCTATGTCTGAAGTGCAGATTCTTTTTATGAGCAGTTTTCTTCATTGGCAGCCCCCAAAGCCAGCCCTTTCATTTTACACATAAAACACGCGCATGTGGGCGTGCAGAGCCAGCACAGAGTGCAAAGCTCCGGGTCTCCGAAAGAACAGCAATGACCCTGAGTGACCCGCAGCTGCGTTTGGGAAGCAGAGTCCAAGACAGCTGGGAAGTCTCGTTTCTAAAGTGACAAGCTGACCCGGGGTACAGGAATGACGGAGCCGGAAAAGGAGAGCAAACAGCCCCACCACAGAGAGCTGGAGGGCGAGGGCAGGCGGGAGGGACCCTGGGAATAAGAAACTCAGGAGCTTCATTTTTCCAAGAGCTAACAGTCTGCACACAAGAGATGAAGCGCTGGCTGGGTAAACGGCGGGGACAGATTTATCAACGGCCAGTCACACATGGCCCCTAAGGAGAGTGCAGCTTTACAGGGTCAAGGAGCCAAGCCCTCCCAGGGTCTGTGCCAACAGCCAGGGTCAGCGTTCTGCGAGATGGACCCGAAACGAGCTCAAAGCGCAGTCAGTCCGCTCAGGCCAAACGTTCACAAACACGTTAAGGGTTTCAAACAAAATAACACAAAAAATTTAAGGCAAAGGGCACTTACAGAGGACGCTGTTAGCTTCTTAGAACAGTCTCAAAGGCACAGGTTCAAAATGGAAATAAAGAGGAGTTCCCTTTGTGGCTCAGTGGTTATTGAACCCAACTAGGGTTCACGGGGATGCAGGTTCGAGCCCTGGCTTCTCTCAGTGGGTTGCGGATCTGGCATTGCCATGAGCTGTGGCGTAGGTCTCAGATGCAGCTCAGATCCAGAGTTGCTGTGGCTGTGGTGTAGGCCAGCAGCTGCAGCTCCCATTCAACCCCTAGCCTGGGAAACCAAATGCTGCAGGTGCAGCCCTTAAAAAAAAAAAAAAAAAAAAAAAAGAACAATTAAATGCCTCTCTTCCTGGGATGCCAATGCCAGTCCTCCTTGCTGGCAAGACTCCCTTCCCAGGTGCCAAGGCCAGGCTGGGGTTGCTGGGTACAGGCTGGTCTGTTCTCTTCTTTTTAATCTTGAAGAAATAATCCTGACTGCAATGTCTTTCTTCTCACAAGATATAAAACTGTGCTGACGGAGCTCCCTTCACCGTGCAGCGGAAACAAACTCGACCAGGACCCACGAGGATGAGGGTTCCATCCCTGGCCTCGCTCAGTGGGTTAAGGACCTGGCGTTGCCGTGGCTGTGGTGTAGGCTGGCAGCTGCAGCTCGGATTTGACCTCTAGCCTGGGACCCTCCATATGCTGCAGGTGTGGCCCTTAAAACAAACAAACAAAAAAACACTGTGCTGAAAACTGCTTCGCCAGAGCAGTTTCTCAGAGTCATCCGAGAAGTGGGCTTCCAGACTAGTCCTCAGGTTGGCTCAAATGAAACTTTTTTCTATTCGTATTATTGCTTGTTTATTGATGACTTCGTGGACAAATCCTTGCCGCATTCCCAGGAAGGGCATGAGCGTGGCACTCGGGGACCTGGGCTCTCACGCCTCCAGAGCGTGATGGTTTTGCCGTCTTGGGGAGATGCTCAATGCTGGGGACAGTTTCCTGGCTTGCAAGTGGAGATAATGTCCAGCCACAGGGTAGGTATGAAGCCTGAATAACACCATCTGTGTGACAGGACTTAGCGCCTGCTGCGTACAAAGCACTGAATACAAGTTGGTTGCATGGCCGTTCCCTGCCTCACCCCAGTCTCCGCAGCATAGCACCCAACCCCAGCACTGATTATTCAAAACAAGGGAACACGGATACACACATCTGGTTTCAGATGCCCACAGAAGCAGACAAGCAAAGGACAAATATTCTCTTTCCAGGGAAGCAAAAGTCACAGCAAAGCTGTGACAATGAGCAGTGGGAAAGCCATAGTTATTCCAATGAAGAGACAGGAAACACAGATAAGAACTGAAAATCTCACTATGAAATATCCCTTGCCTGGTCCTTTATGCGAAGAAGGAAGGAGCAGAAGTCCAGCTTCCCTGGCTGTGTGTCAAGAGAATTACCTCGTCACTGTGCCTGAGGCCTGCCCAGCCTTCATGTCTGAATAAGCTGGAAAAATGCTCTTTTTTCTTTTTAGGGCCCCACCTGCAGCATATGAGAGTTCCCTGGCCTACGCCACCTGGATCCAAGCCGCATCTGCAACCTACACCACAGCTCACAGCAATGCCAGATCCTTAACTCACTGAGTGAAAGCAGGGATCGAACCCACATCCTCATGGATACTAGTCAGGTTCCTAACTTGCTGCACTGCAATGGGAACTCCGCTCTTCCTCTTCTTAATGGTCCTGGAGAAAACTCTCTACGATAGCCTCACAATCACCTGGCCCGAGTCTGCATGTCTCTTTCTGATTTCCTAGGTCTGGGATGGGACTCTCAGGAAATCACAGTTTTTTTAAAAAAAAACTCTCCCCAGGATTAGAAATCTGGGGTGAAGAGGGATGGAAGACGCCCCATGAGTTACATGGTCTGTACACACAACAGTTTCTACAACAAGCTGGAGATTCCCAATGCCCTGGGAGCCCACAGAGGACGGCAAGCTTCAGAGAAGACCCACCACACGTGCCCTGGGGTGAACTCCGGGAGGCAGGCAGCCTCTGCCGAAAGGGTCCCCAAAAGACCGGTGTGCAAACCTCCCTCCCATTAGACACAGGACCACAGCCAAACCATCCCAGCCAGGCAAGCATCTCAAGCCTCAGGAAACAGAGAAGGAGGCTCCGTTCTCCCTTGATCACTCTTTCCAGGGTTTAGCATCCTTGCTGCCATGAGCCCTTTCCCAGTTGTGCTGCACAGCTGCACAACTCTGTGTCCATAAGCAGGTGTCCGCAGGCTCACCTTCGGGAGAAAATGACCAAGCATCCTCTCCTTTCTGAGGGAGGAGGCCGGCATTTCCATTCGCGAGGCCCTACCTAGGTGGGGCTTTACCGAGCTCCTCACCCAAAGACCACTCTGCCTCAGGGGGCAGGGGTCACACTGTCCCCTTAATGGCAAAGGATTATGTGCACAGTCTGTCCCCCTGCCACCTTCTGTCCCCAGCAGAAGACTTCACTCTCTCTGCTCATTTCCTTTTCAAGTGGGTCAGGCCCCGCCACCTCCTGAGGCTCCCAAAACCTTCCTTAGAACTGAAAAGTGTGAGGAGCAAGGCCCAGCAAGGTCACAGCCAATGTCCTTGAACAAGAGAGCTGCCTTCAAGGAGTTCTGGTTGTGGCTTAGTGGTAAGGAAGCTGACTAGTATCCATGAGGACCTGGGTTCGAGCCCTGGGCCCCAGCTCAGTGGGTTAAGGAGCCAGCATTGCCAGTGAGCTCTGGCGTAGCTCCCAGACATGGCTCTAATCACTGTGGCTGTGGCTGTGGCTTGACATAGGCCCACAGCTGCAGCTCCCATCTGACCCCTAGCCTGGGACCTGGGAACCTCTATATGCCTCACGTGTGGCCCTTTAAAACAAACACTTGGCTTCAGCTTTGCTCCCGTCTGTCCACGGGAGTGCCAACAACATTTGTCTCCTCATACTATCAAATCAGAAAGTTTAGCACTAGCAGGAGCCTTGGAGAGCGGATCTGTCCTATTACAGAAAAGGAAGCTCTCCTCCGGGGAGGGCCAGAGGCTTGCCCCCTCCCCTGCCTCCCCAAACCCGAACCCGACGCGAACTGGATCTTTCCAGCCGCAGGCTCAAAGCCAGAGGATCCAACAGGCGGTCCGGAAAAGCCAGGTGGCCGGCCTCCCTTCTCCTTCCCCGGGCCAGGTGCCAGCTCCCTCCCCGCAGCCCTCCGCAGCAGGGACCCGCGCTGGGCTCAGCCCTACCTGTCGCGCACGTGGCCGCAGCGCAGCCCCAGGGCCGTGCACTCGGCCTCGCTCACCGGCACCCCCTTGCACGACTTGACCGGGTAGAGCCAGAGTCTCGCCACGGTGCCCACCTGCTGCAGCCGCCGGCGCCGCCGAGGCCACGCGCGGCGCCAGGCGACGGCCCCCAGCGCCACCGCGGCCAGTCCCAGCGCGGCGACCCCGAGCCAGCGGGGCCGGGACGGCGCGGAGAGGCCGAGGCGGACCAGCGGGGACGAGCCGACGGCGCCCATGACCCGGCGACCGCGGAGCGCAGACCAGCCTGCGACTGGCGCGGGCGGGGCGCCGGGGGCTCGGGGCTGCGGGGGGCGGAGCCCGAGCTGCCCAGTCAGCGGCCTGACCCGCCTTTCTGCGCGCGCCGATGTGGCAGGACGCGCTGGGCGCCGGGGTGCCCTGCGCCCCCGCGGGGGAGCAGGAGGCCCAAAGCCAGAGGCCGCGCCGCCCCTTTGTCCCGAGAGGTCACTTTCGCTCTCCGACCCGCTCTCCCTGTCCCGCTGCTTGGCTGCGCGACGGGGCCCAGGGGACAGGACAGTCGCCTGTAGGCGGCAGAAGGGAAGATTTTCAGCGTTAGGAACTGGCAGATCGCCCGAGAACCGCACGACTTTCGGCCCACAACCCGCTCCGTGGAAGCTTCTGGGCTCTGAACAAACTCGAGTGTGGCTTCTGGCCGGTAGGGCCAAGGCGCAAGGATAACCCCCGCCTCGCCTAACACCCCCCCCCGCCCCATGCACACACACACACACACACACACACACACACACACACACACACACACTAAAATCTCTGCCCCAGAAAGCTCGAAGCTGCCAGATTGCAGGGATGGTTCCTGCCAGCGTCTGAAGCCAAGCCCCTGGCCCGCTCCCCACTTACTCCCCACCGTGAACCGTCCCGCGGTCCCTTCCGCGTGTGTGTGTGTGTCCTACAACTCTGCCATACCTCCGGTCTCGGGCCTCCGCGGATGGGCCCCCTGCAGGCACACCTGGCCCGCCCCCACCTCCACTGCTCTCCACGTGTCAGTTCCCACCAGACACCCCCCCCCCATTCACCCTTTAGACCCACTGAGGTCTGGGCTCCTGGAAACCGAGCTCAGTTCTTCCCCTGCTTCTCAGTAGTCACCGAGAAAAATCTGTTTTTACTGCTTTAACGAAAATCCAGCTTGGGATCTCTTTCCCCCTCCATTTAAGCAGATTCTTTGTGAACCAAGTGGATTCTTGGCTAAGTGAAGGTGTGAGGTCATTTGTTTATTTTTCAGGGATTGTCCCTTAACCTGTGGCACCATTCTAGGAGAGTTTAAGGAGGCAAGAGGTGGGCCATCGCCCTGGGTCCTGATTGGTCATCTACAGAAAGCTGCTCTGGGCTGGGAGGAGAAGGGCGGGCAGGGCTGGGATCCAGATCTTTGGGAAAAGCGAAAATTGAACTCTCCCTGCAACTGAGAGTTCCCCTGTGTGGGGTAGTGGGTTAAGGATCCCATGAGGTCGCTGTGGTGGCAAGAGTTTGACCCCTCACCTGAGACCTTCCATGTGCCCTGGCCGGGTTCCAAAAATATATAGATATGGATATAGATAAGGATCCATCTCCGCATGAGCAGAGCCTGTTTGAAGTCTTAGGCCGGTGGGCTCTGCCTCTTCACTGAACACATGATGCTCAGCAGCCAAGACCTGGTTCCTTTCTCAGGCGTGTGTGGTGAACGAGGTATGTTGTGAGTGAGGTGTGTGGAAACTTGCACTGGGCCCCCTTTGCCTCTCCAGACACCAGACCCCACGAGCCTGCTGTCAGCACGACAGGCTTTCTAGTCCACCCTCCTCACCGCATGTGAGCTCCCGCCCGGACAGGCTAAACGTGTTGTTGATTAAGCCTCTCTGCTCCTTTCCACACACATTTATTGGCCCTGGAGATTTTTCTTTCTTTCTTTTTTGCTTTTTAGGGCCACACCCATGGCATATGAAAGTTCCCAGGCTAGGGGTGGAATCAGAGCTGCAGCTGCCGACCTACACCACAGCCACAGCAACGCAGGATCCGGGCCTTGTCTCCACCTACACCACAGCTCATGGCAACGTCAGATCCTTAACCCACTGAGCGAGGCCAGGGATCGAACCTTCACCCCCATCCCAACGAAGACGAGTTGGGATCTTAACCTGCTGAACCCTGGCCCTGGGGATTTGATGTTTAGAAGAAGCTGCCCTGGAAGAGTGACTGGGAGGCTCAGTCAAGATGAAGGGCAAGCGAGATGAAAAGCAGGGAAATCTCAGGACAGTGGGGTCTGTTGGAGGAGGGAGATTTTGAGCTGAGACTTGAGCAAAAGGAGAGCCTTGGCAAGTGGTCTTTTTGAGGAAGGGATTCTGGGCTAAAGGAGCAGCATGTGCAACACAGGAGAAACTGAAGGAATAGGAGGATGTGACATGTTGGCACGGCCACTAGCAATCTGGTTCTATCAGAATGTACCTGTGCCTGCAGGTGTTTAGGCAGGACAGGTGGGCGGGGCCACATCAAGATGTCTCAGCTTCATATGGAGACACCTCAGGATTCGGAACAACAATGGGGCCTGACCAGACTTGGGTGTCAGAGGTCACTTGGGCTGTGCTGGGAGGGAAGAGTGGTCGGTAAAACTGGTCACCAGAGAGGCAGATGCCCTAGTTCAAGCCGAAATAATCCCTCCTCAGGAAAAAACGGCATTGGAGATGCAGATGAGGCTGGGACTAGCAGAGAGAGTCAGGAGACACCTAGCAAGACGTGGGGACAGACGGAATGCTGAGATTGCAGAAGAGGCATGGGTGACTGCCAGCTCTTGGGCAAAGCTGTCTGGATACAGGAGGGAGGGGCCATTCTCTCAGAGAGAAAATTCAGGAGAAGCTGGTTTGGGGAGAAAGATGATGAGCTCAGTTGTGGACAAGGGAGTGTGTGCACTTTGTGGGCCATCGAAGAAGAAAGAGTCACCTGGACAGGTAACTTGGCTTTTCTGTGCCTCCAGCTCCTCAGCTGTAAAATGATGACTGTCGATCTTTAAGACCTCAGCTCTAAAGGCTGTATTTCCTAAACCCACGCTGGCTGGCACAGGGTGCCAGCACCCAAACAAGTGAGGGCTTTGCCGTGGTGAGCACCTAGTCTCTGCCACCCCCACTCAGGCTTGCCTATCACCTGCCCTGTCCCACTGCCTTTGCAACACGGCGCAGGGTCAGGCATGATTTCAGGGAAGCAGGGAAGTTCCTGAGCGGTAACATGTTCCATCACAGCCCTACCGTCTTCATTTCTAGAGGTTGTGAGAGGTGATGGGAAGCGGAGGTGATACCTGAAATATGATACCAGAATCCAGGTTCTTGTTCATGCAGTCGAAGAATGAACTCCTTGAACACACAAGCAGAAAGCAGGCAAAGTTTTTTCTTTTTTTTTTTTTTTAGAATACGTTCTGCCGAAGTGAGCACAAGCAAAGTCTTTATTAGAGGAAAGCAGATCACTCCTGGGGCTGCCAGGAGCAGGAAGAAGAGCCCCCTTCTCTATTATGTTTATCTCTTAAAAATGGGGAGGGTACCAACGTGGGGTCCAGAAAGATGTGGTTTTTTTTCTCCCATTGGCCTTGTTCAATTACCCATAACAGTCCTTGTCCAATAGGGTTTTAGGGGTAGAAATGTCTTTGTCCTTTTCTCCCTGTAAACGGAGTCACAGGGGATTGGGGATTACTGTCCATCTGGGTGTAGGCACATTCCCTACAGTAAACAGGGACTGTGGGGATGTTACTTCCTGGAGCCCTTAAGCCACAAATGTTCATCAATGGCCACATCAAAGAATGCATCCAAGCCCAAGCTTCTTCACTGACTGCCTGAGTTAGTATTCTGCCTCAGAGGTTCTATTCATTTTATTGGTTATTTGCTTTGCTTTTCCCTTTTGATTTGAGAGATTGTCATGTCTATATTTTTCTGGTTGATTTGATGAGAGACTTTGTAGTTTGTTTTGTTTTGTTTTGTTTTTTGCTTTTTAGGGCTGCACCCACGGTGTATGGAGGTTCCCAGGCTAGGGGTCGAATCAGAGCTACAGCTGTTGGTCTACACCACAGCCACAGCAATGCAGGATCTGAGTGGTGTCTGTGACCACAGCTCATGGCAACGCTGGATCCTTAACCCAGTGAGCAAGGCCAGGGATCGAACCCACAACCTCATGGTTCCTGGTCGGATTCATTTCCAATCCACCACAATGGGAATTCCTATACATTTTTAAAAACACACTTTTATTATATGTATCTCAGAGTTGTTAACTTTTACTCCTAATTTGTCATTAACCTGTGCTTAATAAGACATCACTACCTGCCTAGAGGCACAGATGTGTCTAAATAAAACTCAGTTGATTATAATCAGAGTGCCAATGCAGGAAGCAGAGGGGGGAAAAATCTAAAAGACAAATATTGCTTTTGCTCAGCTAACAGGCTCTCATCAGAGGTGTGGGTCCCCAGCAGCCAAGACAAGCACAAATTAGGGCCCCTAACTCTAGCCTCTTTTAATCTGGAATAGTAACCCCTGCTCTCCTTTTCTTCTTCCCATTTTTGGGGGGCTAGTATAACACTGCTGTTTTTTAAGGGTACAAATTCTTCTCTTGCAAAATGTTCCATAGTCTTCAATTGGTTTGATGGTTTCTTCAGGATTAGATTCAGGTGAAAAGCTTAGTCAGAATAATGTAGGTGACATTCAGACATTCAGCACTTTTCATTGAATCATAGCAGGAGATAACTAGTATCAGTTAATCCAATTATGATGATACCAGGGTCGGTCACATGCTTAAAGCAGTGTTTATTGCAATTTATGACTTGACATTTCAAGAGTATCAGATTTTATATATATATATATATTTTTTTTTTTTTTCTTTTTGCATGTAGCATATGGAAGTTCCCAGGCTAGGGGTCAAGTCGAAGCTAAAGCTGTCAGGCTACACCACAGCCACAGCAATGCAGGATCCAAGCCATGACTGTGACCTACACCACAGCTCACTGTAATGCGTGGATCCTTAACCCATTGAGTGGGGCCAGGGATTGAATCCGCATCCTCAGGGATACTAGTCAGGTTTGTTACCACTGAGACACAACGGGACCTCCTGAATCTTTGTATTACAACAAAATTTCACTCAGTTGTTTTAGCATCTGCTGATGATCTTTGCCTATAACAGTTATCATGTTGATGGTTATAAAATAGTAGTTTTTCGGAATTCCTGGTGTCGTGGCACACCAGAAACAAATCCGACTAGGAGCCATAAGGTTGCGGGTTTGATCCCCGGCCTCACTCAGTGGGTTAAGGATCTGGTGTTGCTGTGAGCTGTGGTGTAGGTCACAGATGAGGCTCGGATGCCAAGTTGCTGTGGCTGTGGTGTACAGGCTGGCAGCTGTAGTTCTGATTGGACCCCTAGCCTGGGAATTTCCACATGCCCTGAGTGCGGCCCTAAAAAAGCAAAAAAACAAATACATACATACAATAAAGCAGGATCATGGAGTTGCCATGTGGCTCAGCAGTTAAGGAACCAGACCAGTATCCTTGAGGATGCGGGTTCGATCTCTGGCCTCCCTCAGTGGGTTAAGGATCTGGCATTGCCAAGAGCTGTGGTGTCACTTGCAGATGTGGCCTGGATCCTTTGTTGCTGCGGCTGTGGTGTAGGCCAGCAGCTGCAGACCCAATACCAGTCCTGGCCCAGGAACTTCCATGTGCCAAGGGTGTGGCCCTAAAAGAAGCAAAAAAAAAAAAAAAAATCCCTTCTATACTTTTTATCTGGCATTTTGTCTGTAAAGAAGAGCTTCTCCTCCCCCACTTTTGTCTCTGGAATCGTGATGGCCTCCTGGGTTATTTTTGGAGATGCTCCATTATTACTTCTGATGATCAAATTGTCCCAAGTTTGACCACTGGAAGACCTTTCAATACGAATCCTTGCTTCATTAAACTTTGAGCATGTTCTATTTTCTAGCATAAGATATTCCAGGCTCACTAACTCTCTCTGCCCCAAACCTTGCATTAATGTCTTCAAGGAGGTCTCGTTCCTTTTAGAGAGAATGGTATCTGAAAAGCAAGATCTGGGCTCTAGGTATGCTTGTTGCTGGTGGATCGCTTCTGGGTCCATTCAGTGGGCAAAAATAAGTATTATAAACTTACCCCATGGGATAATTTCTCATCTTTTTCTCCACTCCTTATATTCTGCCCCATTTATTCCGCAGTGAGAGTCTGGTCCCCGACATCATCATTATATTCTGCAATGCACACAACATTTAGTTTTAAGTTACACACAAAATTTAGTTTTAAGTTACGTGATACCACTAACACCAACAAATCTGCCCAGTGAGTTTAAAGATTTTGGGCTGACAGATGAAGACATACACGTGTGCACTAAACCCATGTAGGCACATATCTATAAACAATTCTTTTTTTTTTTTTTTTTTTTTTGTCTTTTTCCAGGGCCGCACCCACGGCATGTGGAGGTTCCCAGGCTAGCCCTAGCCCTAATCAGAGCTGTAGCCACTGGCCAACGCCACAGCCACAGCAACGCCGGATCCTCAACCCACTGAATGAGGCCAGGGATCAAACCCGTAACCTCATGGTTCCTAGTTGGATTCGTTTACCACTGTGCCATGACGGGAACTCCTATAAACAATTCTGTAGGCAGCCATCTGTATCTTCATGATGCTAAACATGAGTTCATACCGACGTCTCCAACTCTAATCCATTACCTATAGATCATTCATTCTAGGCTCTTCCCCTTGCCATCTGAAAACATCTTCCTTTTTTTTTCTTTTAATTATTTCCCCAATATGAAAACTTCTAAATAGAGAGCTCCCATTGTGGCACAGCAGAAACAAATCCGACTAGGAACCATGAGGTTGCAGGTTCGATCCCTGTCCTTGTTCAGCAGGTTAAGGATCTGGCATTGCTGTGGCTATGGTGTAGGCCAGCAGCTATAGCTCCAATGAGACCCCTAGCATGGGAACCTCCATATGCCATGGGTGTGGCCCTAAAAAGACAAAAATAAAAATAAAAATAATTTTTAATGAAAACTTCTGAATAAATGGTCCAGATATGTTAGCGAGTAACCTTTGGGGCTCAGAAATTAGAATCTGATCTTCCCCTTCGGGAAATCAGGTGCAGTTCATTCTAGATCTGAATGGATTACAGACATTCAAAATCAGGTACACTAAAAACTTAGCAGCGGCATATACGCTCTGGCTCCCTAACTCCCACAGGTGGGATGGTGCTGGGATCCTGGGAAGACCAGTCAAGGGCTGCAGCGGGGTACCTAGTAGTGACATCTCCCGTGTCCTCAGAGGCCCCGACCTGCAGGAATCCTACACTCTCAGAGCATAATCCTGGGGAGTAAGGAGCTGGACAGGGTTTCATTTCTATTCATCTTATCCACTAACGGCAGAGATATAACCCTCGTTTTCCAAGTCTGAACCGCAACTGGGAAACCAGTGGTGGGTTACAGGCTGCAGGTCGAGGTGGCCAACCCTCCAGAACAGAGGGCCTGTTCCACACGCACTTTGACCCCCCCTCCTCTCCCAGGCTGTTTGTTAGAAGATCAGAAGGCTCCTCCCCATTCAGCCTCTAGGCCTTATTGAACAATAACTGCTATGATTTGTCTTCGTGTTACCTACACACACCTCCGTCCCAGTGCAGTCAAGCCTCAGTCCCCGCTGCACTCGCAGCATATGGAGGGTCCCAGGCTAGGGGTCCGATTGGAGGTGCAGCTGCCGGCCTACACCACAGCCACAGCAACACCAGATCCTTAACCCACTGAGCAAGGCCAGGGATTGAACCCACCACCTCATGATTCCTAGTCGGATTAGTTTCCACTGCGCCACTATGGAAACTCTCTGTTGTCGTTATTGGGGTTTTTCTTTTTTTTTGTGGTTTTGGGGTTTTTTTTTTTTGAGTGTTGAGATTGTTCCTATTTTTCCTGTTTCATACTTAACCTTCCTCAAACTGAGACTATGGAAGAAATCCTTCCAGGCTGGACCTAGAAGTTTGGGGGATTTTTTTTTTTTTTTTTTTTTTTTGGCTTTGTTTTGGTTTTTGGTTTGGGTTTTTTTGTTTTGTTTTGTTTTGTTTTAATGGTGCACCCAGGGCATAAGGAAGTTCCCTGGCCCAGGACTGAATCTAAACTGCAGCTGTGACCTATTCCGCAGCTGTGGCAGCTGCAGCAATGCTGGATTCTTTAACCCTCTGCACCCAGGCCAGGGATGGAACCCACAACTTGGCTGCAACCTTAGCCGCTGCAGGAAGATTTTTTTTTTTTAACTTTTGTCTTTTTTAGGGCCACACCCACGGCATATGGAGGTTCCCAGGCTAGCGGTCGAATGGGAGCTGCAGCTGCCAGCCTATGCCAGAGCCACAGCAACATGGGATCCGAGCCGCGTCTGCAACCTACACCACAGCTCACGGCCACGCCAGATCCTTAATCCACTGAGCAAGGCCAGGGATCGAACCCGCAACCTCATGGTTCCTAGTCGGATTCGTTAACCACTGAGCCACAACAGGAACTCCTGCAGTAAGATTCTTAACCCACTGTGCCCCAGCAGAAACTCCTGGAAGTTCTTTAGAAAAGAATTAGCAGTACCATAGTTCTAGCCACCATTTCAGCCAGTCCAAAGTGCTGATCATGAATCTGGGCGCTAACTACTCCTCAGTCCCAAAATAGGATGAAAAACTCAACTAGAGGTGCAATGTATGGGGTCGTGATGGTTCCAATTTTAATGGGATAAAAAAAGCATTATCAGAAAAGAATGGTTATTGCAGAAACGAATTACTACTACTTTTTAATGTATGTCCAAATATAGATATATTAATATATCTTACCTCATTTTTTTTCTGTTAGTATTTCATTTATCTAATGCTCATAATGGTTTTCTTTTAGACAACTGCCCAAGGAGCAGGTGTATGTCCGCCCCTGTATTACAACAGAAAGCTCAGTTTGGAGGTTTACCTCACGTGAGTTTCCAGCCTTCAGTTAACATCCTCTCTCAGAGACCAATTTCACCTTCTCTTCAAGTTTGAAACAAGGTGTTCATGCTGAGTTTGAATCTTGTTCCTCTTGAGGTGATGGTGACCAAAGAGTAAGCCACACACAAATTATGTAAAGAGGGGTGCATTTAAATATCTGCAAGCAGCGTGGCTGGGCTAAGAGGAAGAGTTTGAAAAGAATGCAGAATGGACTCAAAGGTAGGCTGAATTCAGTCAAGCGTTCTAGCCACCTGGCTGTGATTTGCATATTCGTCAGTAGTGAGGATCAGCTGTAACATACCTCCAACCACCTGGCATGGGGAGAGGACATCACAGTAACAGGCCATGAACTTGAAGTTCCTTCTTGACATAATAAGCAGATCAAAGTGGCAGTCTGGGGATGAGAAAAATCTTTTTGGGTGTCTGTAGCTTCCAAACCCCCTTCCAACCAAAATCCTTTTTTTTTTTTTGGTCTTTTTTTGTCTTTGTTGTTGTTGCTATTTCTTGGGCCGCTCCCTCGGCATATGGAGGTTCCCAGGCTAGGGGTCGAATCGGAGCTATAGCCACCAGCCTACGCCAGAGCCACAGCAATGAGGGATCCGAGCCGCGTCTGCAACCTACACCACAGCTCACGGCAACGCCGGATCGTTAACCCACTGAGCAAGGGCAGGGACCGAACCCGCAACCTCATGGTTCCTAGTCGGATTCGTTAACCACTGCGCCACAACAGGAACTCCCCAACCAAAATCTTTATTCAACTTAAAATCCCATCCACCTTTGATAATAACTCTCAAATCCAAAATGACTCAGTGAAATAACAGGGAGATTTGAAACTAACAATGTAGTTATCATATTAGTGTTAAATATAGGAAGGATCTTTGTATATTTGGTATCTTAAGAATTTACTTGAGAGCTTAATGTATTAGAGAATATTTAGGAACATTAGAATATTTAAAACATTAGCCTTGAGTTTCCAGTGTAAACTTTGTAAGTGCTTACCTGATTTAGATTAATGACTAAATGCCGTAACTGTGTCCCAGGAAATTTAAGAGAACCTAAGCTTTTCCACATTTTATACGTTTAATTAGATTACAAGAGCTATTGCAATACACGGAAAGGTCTGTTTGTAAGTCAAACAACAGAAGTACTTAAAAAGAAAACATTACATTGATAAATACAATTCAAAAGTCTGTAAGGCCAAACATTAAGCCAAGGTCCCCTTAAAAAAAGAAACATGAAAAAAGAAAGTAAACTAGAAGGAGTTCCCATTGTGGTGCAGTAGAAACAAATCTGACTAGTAACCAAGAGGCCTGGGGTTCAATCCCTGGTCTCACTCAGTGGGTTTGGGATTCAGCGTTGCCCGAGAGCTGCCGGAGAGCTGCCCGAGGGCTGCCCATGAGCTGTGGTGTAGGTCGCAGGTGGCTAGATCTTGCGTTGCTGCCGCTAAGGCTGTGACTTTTGCAGCTTCGATTAGACCCCTCGCCTGGGAATTTCCCTATGCCTCGGGTGCAACCTTAAAAAGCAAAAGAAAGTAAAAGAAGCTATACAAAGGGAGCGTAAAAGTAAGGAAAATTTTGAATTTGAACTTTAGGTAAAGAAAATGCTAGTTAATCATAATAACGATAATGATGATAACTCCTCACATTGTACAGGACTTTACAGAGTAATCGGCCATTCTGGGAGGTGGGGGCTGGTGTTTGAGAGGGGCTGTAAGATGCCCCGTGGAGGGGGGAGTGGGGTGCTGACCTGGAGCCGGCTGGGTGTCCGCCTAAAACGTCCCCGCTGAGAGGAGAGATGGAGGCAGACAGCATGGCGCAGAATCTTCCTTTTAGCCTTTCAAAGCCACACTTCTAACTTTTCTGCGCCCAAGAGTCAACTGCATTCAGGGAAGAGGCTGATGATGAAAATCCCTTATCCCTTCACAGACAGAAATAGGTCCGCCCGCCCACAAGCTGATAAAGCCTCTCCCCCTTCCCTGCACCACCCGGGTGGGAACAAGAACAGCCAGCGGGCAGGGTTAGCTGTGCGTTATCCGGGCGCCCCCTTCAGGCTGCGGGAGGAAGCACATCCAGGTTGCGTTAGAGTTAGGGGCGGGGTGGGTTGTGGTCCCCGCACCGGGGGAGGTTAGGCTTCTGCTGCCAAAGGTGAGTCCGGAGCTCCCAGAGGCTGAGGCTCAGTGGGGCTTGGGCAACTTTGATTCCAGCCCTGCTGTGTGCTAGACGCTGGTGGCTAGTCTTTGCTGATGGCTCCCTGCTCAGATCTCCAGGGACCAGGAGCTGCTAAGGGTACCTGGCAGTAAACAAGGGGAGACAGTTAGGGAGGGGAGGAGTGGGGGCTCTTGGAACCAGCTGCCGACCGAGATCTGAAGCTGGACGGATCAGGAACATGTTGCTAAATCGAGGCCAAATACTAAATCAGGGAGTTAGTGAAGGAGCGTGGGCTTGGATGCATTCTTTGATGTGGCCATTGATGAACATTTGTGGCTTAAAGGCTCCAGGAGTAACATCCCCACAGTCCCTGTTTACTGTAGGGAGTGTGCGTACACCCAGATGGACAGTAATCCCCAATCCCCTGTGACTCCGTTTACGGGAAGAAAAGGGCAAAGAAACCCTGAGACTAACGGGACACTTTCACCCCTAAGACCCCTATTGGACAAGGACTGATATACGTAACTGAGCAAGGCCAATGGGAGAAGACCACATCTCTCTGGACCCCACGTTGGCAGCACCCCCATTTTTAAGGGGTAAAAATCCCTATAGGACAATAGAGAAGGTGGCTCTTCTCCCTGCTCCCAGCAGCCCTGGGAGCTATTTGCTTCCCTTTAATAAAGACTTTGCTTGGAGTTCCCCTCGTGGCTCAGTGGTTAACAGATCCGGCTAGGAACCCTGAGGGTGCGTGTTCGATCGCTGGCCTTGCTCAGTGGGTTAGGGATCTGGCCTTGCCGTAAGGTGTGGTGTGGGTCGCAGACGCGGCTGGGATCCCACATTGCTGTGGCTGTTGTGTAAGCTGGTGGCTACAGCTCCGATTCGACCCCTAGCCTGGGAACCTCCATATGCAGCAGGAGCGGCCCTGGAAAAGGCAAAAAGACAAAAGAAAAAAAAAAAAAAAAAAAAGACTTTGCTTGCTTGCTGCCTGTGTGTTCACAGAGGTCACTCTTTGACTGCGTGAACAAGAACCCAGATTCCTGTATCATCTTTTGGGCATCAAAAAGAAGAGAGTGTGGCCGAGAGTGCACGGCACCCTGAGGAGCTCAGTTCAGCCTGGGCTGGAAAGTAGCGGCCAAAGGCTGGGTGTGAGGCGAGGGAGGAGCAAGAAGGACTTCACGTGGTAACGGAATGCGGACTTTATCCAGAGGCTGTAAAGCAGGAGCAGCGTCACTCACTGATAAGAAATTGAGTGGCCGCCAACGGGAGAGATGGAAACTTCTCTCTTGGACACACATTTATACCCTTGCCCTTGAAACAAAGAAAATTAGTCCTCATTCAAAATAATCAAAAATAAAAGCACTTATAAATATATTTTTAGATTATTGTACTTACAATGAATCTAGCTCTTATTAGGCTCTGGGTGCACAACCTACCCTACTGGCGTCCAATCTATGAGATGTTTTCAAAGCCTTCTATCCCCTCAGAGTCCAGAGTGCTGACCCTTACACCATGGAACCACACACTCACAGCCTTATAGCCCATCAGAGACACGGCCCACCTGCGGGTAGATTCTCCAGGTCTAAGATGTGTAAACAAATGATGGTAATATAAGCACACAGATTGTTCTCCTAGAGATAGGGGCTTTGCACTTTGAAAGCACAGGTTGGGAGTGGGCAACTTCCAATGCCTTAAGGCTTGGGCAGGTATCATGTAAATGGGTTTTGATGGGAGGGAATTTATAAACCGGTTTTGTTTTTGTTTTTGTTTTTGTCTTTGTCTTTTTGCCTTTTCCAGGGCCACTCCCGCAGCATATGGAGGTTCCCAGGCTAGGGGGTCCAATAGGAGCTGTAGCCACCGGCCTACGCCACAGCCTCGTGGGATCCCAGCCGCGTCTGCGACCCACACCACATCTCACGGCAACGCCAGATCTCCAACCCATGGAGCAAGGCCAGGGATCGAACCTGCAACCCCATGGTTCCTAGTTGGATTCGTCAACAACTGTTGCACGACAGGAACTCCTAAACCGGGTTTTGAAGACTACATAGGAGCTTTAAAAAATAGAAAAGAAGGGAAGGGCACCTTAAAGAGAAACAGAATTTTCTGAAAAACACTGAGATGTTCTTAGTTTGGTATGACACTCAGAGCAGCGTGAGAAACAAGTAGGAGGTGAGGCCCTCAGCCGAGATGAGCCGAATGGTGTGGGCTCTGCATTTCGTATGGGGAAGTGAGGACTTCTTTCCTACATCTTCATGGACTTTGGGATTCTGGAAGCTTGTGAATTCTGGAAGAATAATTTTTTTCTCTCAAATGAAAGAAAAAGTAACTGATGGAAACAATTGTTTCTATTTTTTTTTGTTTCCTCTCAAGATTTTTCCTGAAATCTAGTTTCTGCTGGGTCATATAAGTAAAAGAAATTTTTTTTCGTTATAACAAGCAAATATATATGAGAAGCAATTAAATAAGCTTGTTCTTTTTCTGCCTTGTCAAATAGTTCATGGTTGTGATTTTTATATTTTATAGAAAACATTTCTATTACCAGGACTCTTCCCTGTTATAGTGTTGGGATTAACTGGTATCAATACTTTTCATTTTCTTCGCGGAGATGGAGGCTTCCTGATGGTTTGCAGCCCCAAACTCTCTCCCTGAGGGCTTGTTTTTCTTTGGCTTATACGGTTGGTTTCGGTTTTGGTTTTTTCAATGAGCAAGTTTCTAGCTTGTCTTGAAAAATCAAAATGTCTGGTACTGCGTAGTCTACATTCTGCACGACAGTAACCGGCTGGATGGGACTGGAGCCTGTGCGGTCTAAAGTCCCAGGTCGCGTCCTCCCGGAGTTCAACCCCAAGCCGTCCATCGGCTGAGCTTTGGGTTTGCCCTGGGTCCACGGGGCAATTGCTCCGGATTTCCACCAGAGGGCGCCGTGACCGGCGTTTGGGAGAGAGGGGCAGGGAGGAAGCGCCTAGAGCAGGCTCCACCGCTTGGAGCAGGCAGTGAGAGGAAGCCCTCCTTTCCTTCCGGGAGTGTAAATCCTAAGGCTCAGGCACAGTTCCCTCAGCCAACTCCGCGAAGAGTCCGAACCAAGAGCTACTTGCAGGCCGAGTATTTTGAAATAGAAGGTGAAGAAGCAAAGCCCGCGTTCTATTACCCTTGACACTGGAATGACACTTTGCAGTCAACACAGCAGCTCTGTCACAGACAGAGGGTGATAGGGTCCTCGCAGCAATCCGGTGTCAGAGAAAGGATACACTGTGTGTCCCTTTACCCGTGAGACATTCAGAATCCCTCCTGGCACCTCAGAGCGGCCTGCCAGCAAGCAAGAGGCAGGTCCCCTCACACATTGATGGAGAGACCGAGACCCTGGACAAAGACGGTAGCAAGAACATGTGGCTGGAGGAAAGGAGCAGGAGTGGATGGGCCTGAAGAGGAAGTCGAGCCAACTGCCTCATTGTGACATGGCCTCCCATCGGCTGGGCCTGTGTGCCTACCTGTGTATCTTGGGCACAGTGGAGAAGCTCAGTTTATATTGGATAAATGAGTAGAGGGGCCCCAGGACTTCACCGGCCTCTTCCTTGATGACGAAGGCGAAGTTGGAGGGCTTGGGCCGATGACCTGGAGGCAGGGACCGTCCCTCCTCTGGCCAGCCTGGTCCTGGGGGGTCTCTGCAGCTTTGATTTTGAGGACGTTAACAGCCAGGATGCAGAATCTTGCTTTGTCTCACTCTCGGCATCTGGAGGTTCCCAGGCTAGGGGTCAAATCAGAGCTGTAGCCGCTGGCCTACACCACAGCCACAGCAACGCCAGATTCAAGCCGCGTCTGCGGCCTACACCACAAGTCACATCAGTGCAGGACCCTGAACCCACTGAGTAAGGCCAGGGATTGAACCCACAACCTCACGGTTCCTAGTTGGATTCGTTTCCACTGTGCCACAACGGGAACTCCTAGAAGACTGTACTTTTTAACCACTTTTCATTCTGACCTCTTCTCTGATATCCCTTTCGTTCTTAATCTGTGTGACTAAGGGGTTGTTTAGATAGTCTTAGGTGAATTTACAACGTCAAAGAGGTTAAAGTTGAACACTAGTTAAAACGGTAAGGACGGAATTTTTTAAAGTTAATTTTATTGGAATATAGTTGACTTACAATGTTGTATTAGTTTCAGGTGTACAATAAAGTGAATCAGCTGTGTATATAAAAATATCCATTCTTTTTTCCCCATGTAGGATATTACAAACTATTGAGTAGATTTTTCCTGTGCTGTATGGTAGTATTTCATGGATACTAGTTGGATTCATTTCGGCTGCACCACAGTGGGAACTCCTCATTATAGTTTTGACTTGCATTTCTCTGATAATTACTGATGTTGAGCCTGTTTTCATGTATTTTTTGGCTATCTGTACATCTTTGGGAAAATGTCTGTTTAGATCTTCCGCCCATTTTTTGATTGGATGTTTTGGGTTTTTGCTAAAAAGCTCCATGAGATGTTTGTATATTTTGGAGATTAATTCCTTGTCAATTTCTTCATTTGCAAAGATTTTCTCCCATTCTGTGTACAGATTTTATTTTATTTTATTTCTTTGCTTTTTAGGGCCGCACTCGCGGCACATGGAGGTTCCCAGACTAGGTAGGGGTCTAATCCGAGCTGCAGCTGCCAGCCGATGCCAGAGCCGTGTCTGCGACTTAAACCACAGCTCACAGCAACACTGGATCCTTAACCCGCAACCTCATTGTTCCTAGTCAGATTCATTTCTGCTGCGCCACAACAGGAACTCCTGTGTGTACAGATTTTGATCAGTAGTAGTTTTGTAATGAGGAAAAGAGTCTAGCATAAACTGAATCCAGCCTCAGTCGATACAGAGGTGACCGAGCGTTTTAAGGGGAGGATGGAAGAGGGGGAAGGGAGTGAGCGGGGGCTCAGGGGAGTCACAGAAGTGAAAAGTCACAAAAAGTGGGAAGGGGGCTTAGTCTGTGTGAAAATCATTCATCTAGGAGTTCCTGTCGTGGCTCAATGGTAATGAACCCAACTAGTATCCGTGGGGATGTGGGTTCGATCCCTGGCCCCGCTCAGTGGGTTAGGGATTCGGCATTGACGTGAGCTGTGGTGTAGGTCGCAGACATGTGTTGCTGTGTCTGTGGTGTAGGCCTTGGGTGCAGCCCTAAAAAACAAAAAACAAAACAAAACAAATCATCTAGGCTGCTCTCTGGGGCTTATCGAGTTTAGGCTCCTACCCTCCCACGAGACTGGAAGACAGGGCCCTCTCTTGAGATGTCGGCTGGAACAGAAAGCAGCCGTGAGTTTCTCAGGCAGGCAATTGAAGGGGAGCTTGAATCATCCTGGGTGTTCAGCCTTGAGCCAATGGAAACTATGCTAGTGCTTGCTCCATTTTTTTATGGGCCAAGGTTGAGACCTAGTCAGGTCAGAGGAGAATGGCTGGAGTTTGGTCAAAGAGGGAAGGAAGAAGGGTGAGGGCTCCTTCTCTAGAATTGTCCCCTTTTCACACGCCGCTCAAGTGGGCTGTGAGCCATAACACTGAAAAACAGCTCCATGCGTCCTGCTGCAGGCATTCCATCAGCTTAACAGAGAGCTCGTCCGCAGCGCAGCTCATCTATTGAGAAGGACCCAGACTTGTGTGTTTCCAAGGAGGTAGAGTGGGAATGAGAAATGAAATCCGTGCAAAAAAGCCCCAAGAAGGAACGGAACGCTGCGTGCGGGCTGTCAACCCGAAACCATCCCGGATCCTCCTGTGAAACTCAGCAGGAGACAAGTTTGCCTGAACCACGTGCTAACATTGCTGACATTAACAGAAGGAAACCTGGCTGATTTTCTGTTTTCTGTTTGTTTGCTTTGTTTTAGGGCCACCACTGAGGCATATGGGGGTTCCCGGGCTAGGGGTTGAATCGGAGCTACAGCTGCAGGTCTATGCCACAGCCACAGCGATGCAGGATCCGAGCCGTGTCTGTGACCTACACCACAGCTCATGGCAACACCTGATGCTTAACCCACTGATTGAGGCCAGGAACTGAACCTGCATCTTCATGGATCCTAGTCAGATTCATTTCCACTGAGCCAGGACAGGAACTCCTGTTCTGGCTGATTTTAGATTTAAACTTCTAACAGGGAGTTCCTGTTGTGGCTCAGTGGGTTAAGAACCCAACTAGTATCCATGAAGATGCAGGTTTGATCCCTGGCCTCATTTAGTGGGTTAAAGGATCTGGCATTGCCCCCAAGCTGTGGTGTAGGTCCCAGACACAGCTGGGATCTGGTGTTGCTGTGGCAATGGCCTAAACTGGCAGCTGCAGATCCGATTTGCCCCTCAGCCTGGGAACTCCCATGTGCCCTGGATGAGGTCCTAAAAAGACCAAAACTAAAACCAAAACTTCTAAAAAGAAGCTTTGGAAAAATGAATGTTCTTGAGCAGAGAATGCTCAGGTCACTGTGGAGGTATGGATTTGGCCCTCAAAAGACAAATAGACAAAAAAAAAAAAAAAGAGAGAGAGAGAAAGAGTCCTTCCTGGTTGAGAAAAACCAAAAAAGCACACTTTTGCATGGAGCGCTCACAGTAGGACCAAGACAGCTATTGAGAGGAGTTTAAAAAGGAAATGTACAATTAGACAATCTGACGTGGGGTGATCTCCTGCTGGATACCCTGTGAGAGGAAGAATTTTCACATGTGTCACTTTTACATCTAGGCCCTTTTTTCCTTCCTTTTGCTGCAAGAAGCATTATTTTTTTAAGGCCTAAAAGCCCATTGCCTGTCCAATTAGTGCCCCTAATTAAAAGCATCATGATGACAAATCATGGGGTCTGTGAATGGATTATGAAGCGGGTTCTGAACCACACCAAACCAGGCTAAAGTAGGGAACCTCTCCTGAAGTTCCTTTCCTTCCTTCCTTCTTTAGTCTTTTTAGGGTGGTGTATGCACGTTTCCAGGTTAGGGGTGGAATCGGAGCTGTAGCTGCTGGCTCACACCATAGTCACAGCAACGCCGGATCCTTAACCCACTAAATGCAGGCCAGGGATGGAACCCAAATCCTCATGGATACTAGTTGGGTATTTTTTCCTCTTTTCTTCCATTCAAATCACCTGTGGCGGAGTTCCCCTCGTGACTCAGAATCTGATTAGTATCCATGAGGATGCGGGTTCCATTCCTGGCCTTGCTCAGCGGGTTAAGGATCTGGCATTGCCATAAGCTGTGGTGTAAGATCACAGACACAGCTTGGCTCCTGAGTAGCTGTGGCTGTGGTGTAGGCTGGCAGCTGTAGCTCCAATTCCGCCCCTAGCCTGGGAACCTCCACATGCCGTGGGTGCAGCCCTAAAAAGGCAAAAACCAAAAAACTCAAATCCTCTGTGGCTAAAATATTCAGAAAACAAATAATAAATGTTCATAAAACAAAGACCCTTTCAAGCGTTTAAATCCTTGAAGGTTTCAAAGAACTTGTGCACAGGTACGTCTGGGTCCAGCACGCCGGTTCAGCAGCTGCTGGAGTTCTTTGTTCCAGTATCCACAAGCAGGCTTCCCCAGAGAGATCCCTCCCAGATCCCTGAGGCCTTCCATCTGGATCCGTCCAAACTCTACCTCCCACAGCTGGCACACCCCTCCCCCTCCTCCGCAGAAGCCCACAGATGGGGAAACATCCCATAACTGCATAACAAGTGCAACGGGATAGAAAGTCCTATACACCAGGGAGCAGAGCCCTCAGAGCCCCCCATCAGTGAGGGCCAATGGACTTGGAAGCCACCCAAGCAGCTTCTGCCCAGAACTGGGGGAAACCTCTTGGTTCCCACACACCCACCCTCCAAGGGGAAGACAGGTGCCAGGGGCTGCGGGGGACTATTTACTGCAAAGACCCCTTGGGCCCCCAGCATAAGGTATGCGGAAGGGTAGGGAAGACCAGGAACCAGGGCAGAAAAGTGGTTCAGTCTCCACCTGGAAGGAAAGCGTGTCCCAGGGGGCAGGGTTTGGATTGACGGGCAGAGCAGCCCCCCCAGAGGGCTCGTGAGGCCTTGCTGCTCAGTTTCCTTGTTTAAATAACCAGGGTAGGAGTTTCCGCTGGGGTGCAACAGGATGGGCAGCCTCTCTGCAGCGCCAGGATGCAGGTTTGATTCTCTGCCCAGCACAGTGGGTTAAAGCGTCCCACATAGGTTGCGGCTTGGACTCGGATTGGATCCCTGGCCCAGGAACTCGGTATGCCAGGAGGTGGGCCAAAGAGAAAATACCAACACGGGTCATCATGGGGAGAATAATATCTGTGTCATTAAGTGACACGTGGTATTAAGCACCCAGCAGGGTCTGAACTTGACCGAGGCCCGTTGTTACTTTCCTCCACGTGGCCCTGCCCTCCCCCCATGCACAGAGGCATCCCTTCCTGCCCCCCAGGGCCTGGAAGACGCCTTTAAGCAGAGACCCCAGGGCCAGCAGAGCCCGCAGGGAGAGTGTACATTCAGGTCCCGCCCCCGCCCCCGGGCCAAGGTCAGGGTCGGGGCCAGCGAATGACTGCCAGGCTCCAAGGTTAAAAATGACCACAACAGTGCAGGAAACACTGTGGCTGCAGCAGAAAACCCTAGGGCCTGTTTGTATAGTGTATTTCTGGCCCAGCAAACAGGCATTGTGCAAATTAAGCAAATAAACAGCTGTCTTGGCCTTGGGCTCAAAAGATTTTGGGCATCCTTCTGTTTCCCCCCAGCTGGTGCCTCCCCTGTGGCTCAGGCCAGAAGTCAAGAGAATTCTTTGATCCCTCTCTCTCCCACCCCTACGCCCACCTCTGCAAGTCCAGCCGCTCCTGTTTTTCTGAACCCGCTCTGGGGAGCGCTCTCCTGGCCAGAGCCCCGGCCACAGACTGTGTCTATGGAACAATCCAGCAACCCCATCTCACCCCCAGGCCGTGTCCCACTGTAGCTGGGGTGGGGAATGGGGTCTTTACACACCATAGACCGGCCGATGCCCCCTCACCCGCGACACAGCCCCACCCTTTCACTGCCTCCCCCTGAGGCAGCTCCCTCAGCTGGGGTCCCTCACCTTTTCCCAGAGTCTCCCACTTGCTCATGCCGACGCTCCAGCCTCACCGGCTCCCCCTCCTGAAACATGACGGAACCCCTGCCCCCTGCAGACTGCCCTTCTTCCTCTTCTTTTTTCTGTTTTTATACTTTTAGGGCCGCACCTGTGGCACATGGAGGTTCCCAGGCTAGGGGTCGAAAAAGAGCTGCAGCTGTTGGCCTACACCACAGCCACAGCAATGCCGGATCCTTAACCTCCTGGGTGAGGCCAGGGATCGAAACTGCAACCTCATGGAGACTAGTCAGGGTCCTTCCCGCTGAGCCACAATGGGAACTCCAAGCCTCCCTTCATCTGTCGGCTTTGTGACGCTTTCTCCTCACCAAAAGCCCCTCCTCCATGGGGTCCGTGCCCCAGGCCTCCCCGCCCACCCACGGGAGGCTCAAGTCCCCTTATTTACACCCTCCAGAGCAGCTATTGACTCTCCCTTTGGTCTGCTCCCCACAAGGATGCGGGGGCAGGCACACGATCTTGGTGACTTGTGTGCCCTCCCGGCCCAGTGCCGGGCACAGAGCCGGTGCTCTGGTAGCATTTCCTGGCCAACTGTCTGCGTGACCAAATAGGTGCAAGAAGGAAGACTTTGCTGAATGAATGACACCTTATGGCCACGCACCTTCTCTGTCTCCAAGAGAGAGCGCCAGGGCCGGATGGGGAGAAAGCAGACACCACAATCGGATTCTGGGCCGCCTTAGAGCCCCAGGAGAATCTGAGAGAACCCAGCGAGCAGTGCACAGCCCCGCCACCCTCCAAGCTGTCTGCATTTCTTCTGTCCTTGTCCCCTCGTCAGCAAAGCTTCAATGACCTCCTACCATGGGCCAGACGTGGTTCCAGGCACTGAGGACGCAAACAGCCCCTGCTCTCAAGGACCAGGCATTCAGTGGGGGGCAGGAGACCCCAAAAGAGGGAGCAACTGAGCGTGAAGTGAGTGCAGCGTGGGACAGCGGGGAGCAGGGCACTGGGATGGAGTGACATCCTCGGATGCAGTGGGACTGGGGAGAGCAGGCAAGTTCCCCACCTTCTCTGCCTCAGTCTCTTCATCTGGGAAATGGGCTGATGACAATCTTGCCTCCAGGGCACCCTTAGTTCCCAGGTCTGGTCCCTCCCTCATCTGGGCAGGAGTGCCTCCCATTCCCTAGCCAGAGCCGTGGCTTTGCCATAGCCCGCAGGTCCAGCTCTCACCTCCCTGAACTCATCCCCACCCACAGCACCCCCATTGCCCTCTGGGCATCCTGCTGCTCCTCTGTTGAACCAGGCTCCACTCCCTTAAACCAAAGCTCAGGCTCCCGCCCTCCCTGCCACTCACACACACTCTCCACCTGCTCAGGGCAGGAGCAGTTGCATTTCTAGCGACTTTTCTAGTGCTGTCAGCAATCGCACAAGGAGAGCTTAATGACAGCCTCCTTCCTTGTTCCTGGGCAGGGCTGTCCCGTGGAGGTGGTGGGAACCCACGAGCTCTGCACAGCTTTCTGTTTTATGTTGGCCAGAAAAACAATAAGCAGGGACCCGTTTGGGCCCAGATCCCTCCCCAGTCCCCTGTAGAGATGTGTGCCTTCCCCTTCTCCTGGTCCCTTCCTTTCCCCACCTCAAACACGTATCCAGCACCTGCTGTAGGTGAACATGAGGCTGGAGGCAGGATGGGGGACTCAGCTGTATTAACAACTAATTCTAATACGGAGCAGAATAAAGGCAGCTAGGACTCGCTGCTATGTCCCAAACAACCAATTCATTCCAGCAGCAGTGCTCTGGGAGGGCTGCATGGAGGAGGGTGCCTTGAGCTGAGGCTGGAGAGAGAAGAGGAATTCTAAGTGCAGGGCTGGGAGGTGGCTGATGGCGGGGGCAAAGGCCAGGGGGTGGCCTCTCCCGGCCCATCCTGGCAGTCCTCGCCTGGGGAGCCTTGGTCCAGAGGGACAGCTGGGAGAGGGAGCAGGCGGGTTGGAGAGAAGAGCAAGTGGTGCCAGAAAAACAATGCGGATGCCTCTGGCCGGCAGGGGACTGAGGCCGCAGCGGGGAAGTGATTCCTATTGTTTCAGCTTCCTCCGTGGGGGCTGCGTGAGAAGAGGCCCAGCCTCCGTGGCCTTGAGAGCGCCTTCAGGCTCCAGAGGAAGGCAGAGTAGGAAACGGCCCCTTGGGAGAAATACAAGCTAAGCGAGGATCAAACGCCAGCACCGTGATTTTGGAGGCGGCTGGGAAAAAATTCCTCCGACCCCGGAGCAAAGACGCGCCGTCCACTTCACCCTCCAGGTCTGACAGAAGCCAACGCCCAGGCCCAGCAGGATGAAGTGACTGCTTCAAGGCCACACGGCCGATTGCTTTCCCGCCTCTGAGTACAGCTTTCACTTACTTCCCCCTGAGACCTATAGCCCTTCCCCCTCCCATGAGCAAAGGGCGGTCCCCAATTCCCACCCAGGCAGGACAGCCCCTGCCCAAGTGCCCAGGAAGACCCCGTGTCACAGGGAGGGCCTCTGTGCCACCCCCTCCCCGCCCATCAGCCTCCTGGCGTGTCTGGGAGGTCTGGTTCCAGCCCCACCAATCAGGAAAGCAACAGGGGACAGCCCTGCTCATGGCAGAAGCATCTCCCTGCAAAGACCCTCGGGTTTGCACGGTCGGCGACTCGGGCAGAGCTGCTGCCCTTTACCCAACACACCCGGCGGTCCCCCGGGCAGCCACTCATCCCTGGGCTTTCTCCCTCCTCTGGGCTTTGCCGATGGGACGCCCATCGCCTAAAGCCCCTCCTCCGCCCTCAACCTGAGGGCCTGGCTTTGACATCCCCCTGCCTGCCTTTCGGGAAGCCTTCCCCAGATGGGGTCAGGCCCCCCAGCAGGTCCTTGGGCCCCCATGTGCCCGTGCTCATCACTCAGGATTATCTGAAACTGTACCATCAACTACAAGGTCCCCTAGGGCCAAACCTTTTACTTTGTTGCTTCTAGAAATAAAAGCACCCCAGTGACACATATTGAGCACTTTCTGTGGGTTTCACTGTCATGGGAATTAATTCACTCTAGCCCCTGCCCCCATAACTCTATAAAGGGGGTAGACTTCTTACCCCATTTGTCAGATGGGCAAACTGTGATTCAGAGAGGTTGAGCTTCTTTGGTCCAGGTCACACTGGCAGTGAGTAGTGGAGTCGGATCCTGAGCTAGTGCAGTGGACACGGCAGGGTGTTGCCCAGATTTGCCTGCTGGGGCCTTGTGTGCAGACAGCTTTGCGGTGAAGAGCCCTTTCAAGATTGCTTTAGTCGCCGAAGGCAGCCCCCATTAAAGTCAACCTTGTAGGAGTTCCTGTGTGGTGTGGCGGAAATGAATCTGGCTAGTAGCCATGAGGATGCCGGTTCGAGCCCTGGCCTCGCTCAGTGGGTTGGAGATCCCGAGGTGCTGTGGCTGTGGTGTGGGCCGGCAGCTGCAGCTCTGATTTGACCCCTAGCCTGGGAAATTCCATATGCTGCAGGTGCAACCGTAAAAAACTAAACAAACCAAAAAAAGGCAACCTTGTAAAAACAGAGCAAATGGTGGTTACCAGGGGCCAGGGGCAGGGGAAGCAGGGGAAGGGAGAGATGCTTAAGGACACAGCTTTGCAATGAGTAGACAAATAAGTCCTGGAGACCTAAGGCGCAGTCTAGTGAGTACAGGACACTACTGGAGTCTAGTCATCAACTGACTAAGAAATTAGATATTTACTGCTCCCTCCCCACCCCCCCACACACAGATAACTGCGTGATGTGACAGAGGTGCTGTAGCTACAATGGCATTCATATTCTAATAAATAGATGCATCAGATTGGGAGTTGTGTCTCAGCAGGTTCCAAACCCATCTTCATGGTATCCATGAAGATTTGGGTTTGATCGTTGGCTTTACTCGTGGGTTAAGTATCCTGCGTTGCTGAGGCTGTGGTGTAGGCCGGTGGCTGCAGCTCCAATTGGACCCCTAGCCTGGGGACTTCCATATATCATAGGTGCAGCCCTAAAAAGCCAAAAAAAAAAAAAAAAAAAAAAAAAAAGGGCATCAGATCAACATGGTGTACACCTTAAATTTACACAGTGTTATGTATCAAATATATTTCAATTAAAATATTTTTTGAGTAAATGAGTGAACGTAAATGCAGATACTCCTGGGAGATTTCACAAAAGCGCCTCTTTGCCCTCTGGTCCTCGTTGTTAATTCCAAGTCAGGAGGTCTCTTGGCTGTTTACTAAGGGGCTAGAGATCCCGCCCGCCACCCCTCCTGAGAAACTTTGAGCTTACTCACTGATGCTCAGGCTGCCTGTTTGGTTCTCTGACCACTCCGTGCCCTGGGAATCGACAGGACGTCTGCAGCCCCGTGTTAAGAGAGAGGCCGGCCTGCGTGTCCGGAAACAAGGCCACTGGCACACCAGGCCGAGTTCAGGGTAAAAGTTCAGAGTCCTTCCTCGTGGTTGGAAGAGACTAGAAGCTCTAAACAAATCCTTTCCTGCTCTTGTCCACCCCCAGCAGCCCTCGATCCTGTCTCTCAGCAGCTCTTGCAGCCCCGCCCCCAGCCCGGCTCCCGGCAGCCCCGCCCCCGCAGCTTCGCCCCCAGCCCCGCTCCCAGCAGCCCCGCCCCCGCCCCCGGCCCCGCCCCCGCCCCGCCCCCGCCGCTTCGCCCCCGGCCCCGCTCCTAGCAGCCCCGCCCCCGCCCCGCCCCTGCAGCCTCGCCTCCAGCCCCGCTCCCGGCAGCGCCAACTTGGGTTTGTTTTCCAGCAAAGGGAAAGGTGAAGCTCCTATGTGATCATGACCCTGGAAGCCACTCGCCGCAGCTAAAGGAGACGTTTAGGGGAAGAAAGAAAACACGAAAGGTGGAAGGGGAGGCAGGCTGTGCATGTCCGCTCCCACCCTCCGCGCTGCAGGTTCCCTCCCCGGCGCTGTCCCCACCACCTGGTCTCCCAAGCCTCTCACATCTCCATTCCTATCACTGGCCAGGGCACAGGGAGAGCTGAGCTGGGGCCACGGGGAAGGCCAGCTCCGAATACACCCCCGGTGTCACCTTCAAGCTGAAGCAGATACTCTACTTACTCTACTTCTCAAAGGAAATCAAAGCCAAGCCTGAAACGCAGGGGAGTTGAGGAACGTGTCCAGGGTCGCAGCTGCAGGATCTGACGCCAGGGGGTCCACGCCAGCACCGTTCCTGTCCCGCAGGGTAGCTTTCTGTTAGCACTGGGGCGTCGGCAGAGGGACCCTGGGGCGAACAAGGGACGGCTGCTCTGTGGAAGAACAGCTACCAGTCAAGGGGGACGGTGGCCGCGGAAATCCCGCTAAGCAGGCAAGGCAAAATTAGGGAAACTCGGGAGTCCCCGTTGTGGCTTAGCAGGTTATGAACTAGTATCCATGAGAATGTGAGTTGGATCCCTGGCCTGGCTGGGTTAAGGATCCGGTGTTGCTGTGGCTGTGGGGTAGGCCGGCAGCTGCAGTTCCGATATGACCTCTAGCCTGGGAACCTCCATATGCTGCGGGTTCAGTCCTAAAAAGCAAAATTAATTAATTGATGGAGATAAGCTACTCAGCACAATGCCTTGTTGACTGAAAGAAAAATGCGAAAAGCTAAAGCTGTGCGTTACGTGTTTATTCCGGGATCTTACTGAGGACCAAAGCCTGGGAGAGGGCCTCTCAGCTTGCACTCAAGATGGCTGTTCTCTTGCTCGCCGTACATCCCAGGCTGGACCAGTGCCTGCTTCCCTGACACCCTCCTCAATGACTGATCTTCCTACACACCTGCCTCAGGCCCCAGGTGGAGATTGCGCCCAATAGGTTATCAAAGAGGGGGGTAAGGGGGTGCCCCCATATCTGCCAGCTTCCTGGTAACCATGGCATTGAGCTGGTTCCCCCTCGCCCCAATGCTACCACCTCTGCTGCACATGTGAGGAGATGGCTCCAGGACCTTGCTTCAGACACATAAGCTCCCAGTCAAAGCACTGATGTCTCTGCACTGACTCCAGGCTCTTTCCTTGGTCTTGAAGCTGAGCAAGTGCAGGCCCTGTTAGCCTGAGGGGGCAGCTGCAACAAGAGGGGAGGAGCCTGGAACAACTAAACCCGGCTTCTTTGTTATCTTATTTTGGGTGACGTCATCCTATAAGCAGGCCAGCCTGAAATTCTTTCACCTAGAGATAAAGTACAAGCCTTAGAGCTCCTCCTTCTTATGTTGCTCTTTAGGCACCTAATTAAAATTCCAAATTAAAAAACAAACAAAAAACGCACCGTTTTTGCTGGGGAAAACATGGAGTCAAGCATAAAAAGATGACTGCCAATCACAAAGAACAGATTCTCAGGTTAATGATTTTAGTACTTTTTTATGTATGAGAAGATGCAAGAATCTTGGGTCATTGAAAATTTTTCTTAGATATGCATCTTAACTATCTAGGGCCAGTATATCCAAAGCGCAGGAGGCTTCTGGTTTTTCTCCATCCTGAAATCCCCTGAGGGGCACCAGAGGTGGGTGATAGCAGTGGCCAATGGCTTGATCCTTATAGAACTGGAATGACAGGCAACACATTTTTCTTTACAGCCTTGTATCTAGTAGATGCTTGCTGCATCTTCATCTCCCTTCTGATCCTACGTGTGACAGAGCTGTGATCAGGGGAAGCAGGCAGGAGTGGGGCCAAACACAGGGATGGCTTACTGGTTTATTAAAATGAAAACACTGAGGGAGTTCCCGTTGTGGCACAGTGGAAACGAATCCGACTAGTCTCCATGAGGACATGGGTTCAATCCCTGGCCTCGCTCAGTGAGTTAAGAATCCGGCATTGCCATGAGCTGTGGTGTAGGTTACAGACAAGGCTCGGATCCCAGTTGCTGTAGCTGTGGTGTAAACCAGCAGCTACAGCTCTGATTCGACCCCTAGCCTGGGAACTTCTATATGCTGTGGGTGTAGCCCTAAATAGCAAAAAACAAAAACAAAAAGAAAAAGAAAACACGGAAAGACAAATTCAAGTCTGATTTTGTACAGAAAAATCATGGTGATGAAGAAAAATGTATAAATCCTTTATATGTTCTTTTCTTTACAATGCCAGAGATCTCAAACTACACAAACCATTGTCCACCAGAGAAAGTGTCTCTATGTCCTAGCTCTGTGACTGCAGGCACAATAACACCTAGCTCAGGATTCCTTCAATGATTAAAGAAGATAAACATGTAAAGGGTTTTTCCAATGGGTAAGTCCCCCAGCAAAAAAAAAATAATAATAATAATAGGTTATCTCACGACTGTCTCCTTGTGCAGTAATTCCAAACATCTTCCATAGGAATCGAAGCAAAAGCAAAAGTGTTCTCCCTTCACTGTCAATGAGGAAAGTGAGTCTGCGTGGAAGTGGTTTCCTCTGGAGTTAAAGGGCGAGCAAGGGGGGGTGTGACCTCTTACCTCCGCGACTGTCAGCCCCTTGGCCCCGATTCCTCTGTCTGCTTTGAACCAGACACATTTGTTTAGAGCCTCGTTGACAAGTTGGGCAAGAAGGATCACCTGAGAAACACCTTTAAAAAAAGCAAAGCTGGGACTTTGAGGTGTTGAATTCTGCTCCTAATTTCTGTCTCTAGACAGAGCTGCAGGGCGCAGGCACCAGGAGGCAGCCAGGATGTTGGGTAAGGAAGCCCGCCCCCCACTTCCCCTCCCCTCTCTGCCTCCTTCCTTATAGCTGTGTGGCAGGTGCACCCACCAGGCTCCAGCACCGGGCCTTCTAGAAAATCTGAATCGACATACTTTCCTCTTGGATAAAGTGGAGTGGTTTGGCTCAAAAAAAAACTTGTTTGTAAAAAAAACAACAAAAACAACAACAAAATCTTCTCAACATGTATTACTAATTTTTCTCATGAATGGTCAAGGGAGTCTGAGGGGTTTTTTTTGTTTTTGTTTTTGTTTTTTTGCTTTTTAGGGCCACACCCATGGCATATGGAAGTTTCCAGGCTAGGGGTTGAATCGGAGCTACAGCTGCTGGCCTACACCACAGCCACAGCAATGCAGGATCTTTAACCCACTGAGCCAGGCCAGAGATCGAACCTGTGTCCTCATGGACACTAGTGGGGCTCGTTAATCACTGAGCCACTAAGGAAACCGCCAAGCCTGAGATTTTTTTAACTCAGGAACCATCTGGGATTTTGGCAAAATCACAGAGCCTCTCAAATGCAGTCTGTACAAAGATGCTGAGGGCTTTAGGTATTTGGGTTTTTTTTTTTTTCCCCCTTAATTGTGTGTATCCTTTATATTATAAAGTAGGTTTACAGGGACATCTATCAAGTTTTCACTACATTTTGGGGATGACAGCATCACAGAATTAAATTCAGTTCATTTCTGCTCCTGCAGAGGGGCAGGGAGGCACAGGAGCAAACCTGTCCCAGCAGCTGCCTGACTCTAAAACCGCATCGCTGGCTTCCTGGCCCCACAACCACCTCCTACCCAGGGCACCGCCACACTCAGGCGGACTACTGGTGGGTGCAGGGGAAGGTCTGTGTTCAAGTCCTGCTTCTGGGTGCTTCTTGGTCACAAACCCTGGCAGGAGCTTCTCTGACAAAGCACAGGTGCGGAGTGGGGGACAGTAGGGGTGTTCCAAGGTGGCTAAAGTCATCAAGCACCTGCTCTGTCCGAAGCTGAAAGGTTGGTGACACCCAAGGCCCAGACCCTGCCTGGACGGAAAACTTGACAGCTGCCAGAAGCTTCCTCTCCTGTCCATCTCCTTTGCCAAGGCCTTTTTCTCAGGGCATGGGCATGCCAGGTGTGCCTGGGTCAGGGGCTGGCAGCTAGCTGACCCCAGGCTCCCTCCTTGGAGCCCACTGGCCAGTGCAACTTGCAGCAACCCCAGAGGGCCAGTGTCTCCCAGCTCAGCAAAGCAACAGCTTCAGAACCTCCTAGACTGCTGCGGAAAATGCAGATCCCTGGCCTGCACTAGACTCTCTAAATCCAAATCAGAGGTTCTGGAACTGTTTCTTTTTAACCAACACCTGAGCCGAGGCTCTGGCACACGGCCGCCTGCTCTGCAAGGCTTCTGGAGAAACCTCCCTTTTGGAGAAACCTCTCTTTAATACTGAAGCAGAATCCCCAGTGAGTCAGGATCCCTGTCCCCTACCCCCACCCCCGGTCTTGGGGAACAGCACTGGGCTCCTCCTGGGGCCCTAGGGAGGCGTCCCCCTCCATGCGAGAAGGAGAAAGACTCTTCAGGCGCAGAAACATTAGACAAATCAGAGCTTTTATTTACATAATAGGGCGAGAAAAGCCCATGAAAGAAGCCTCTTGGTCAAGCACAAAAAAGGAAAAGCTCCGTTTTGAGTAGGGTGTGGACACTGATAAATAGTTTCAAAAATGGAAGGGAGAGAAAAGGCAAAGAGGAAATTTGAGGCACGGGTGTCCCATCCGGGGAGTGACAGCTCACCTGCTGGGACAGGACTGTGGCTCCCGGACAATCCCTGCGAGTTCAGGCTTTGGAAATCTCTAGGTTAATTCTCAACCAGAATTCAAAACCTCAGGGCCAAACATGTTGGGTCTCATAGTGTCTCTAATTTGTGGGGCTGTGGGTGGGGGGCTCCCTCAGATGAACCTCAGCCGCTCTCGTCCCTCCCAGTCACAGACTCGACGCCAGGCCACCAGGAAGGCATCCTCTGAACGCCCCAGACTCCTCCCTGCCGCCCATCTTTCCTGTCACCTGAGGCCACACAGGTCTGATTCTCTTTCCCACTCAGCTGGGAGGCTTTGCTTTTCCTTCCACCGCCATCTCCCCTTTGCTCCACGCAACCAGGCAAGCTCTGATTATGCTACGTGTACAAAAATGTGCACTTGCAGCATTTGCGCTAACACAAGGCCATTCCTGTTCTCGTGTTCCTCACACACATTCTCGATGCAGGACTTGGATCCAAGTTCCCCTTCAGCGTGAACCTCCAAAACACGACGCTGCGTCTAGCTTCACAGCTACAACATTCTCCTCCACTCGTTCCTCTTTCCGTCCGTCCGTCTGTCTGTCTTTCCCTCTTCTCCACTTCTGGGAGCCACCTGGTGGGGCCTGATGGGTGAAGCGTGAGCACTGAGGCCACCTGTGCCTGGTCCGGCAACTCTCACCAGGAGAACAAACAGCCGTTGCCATGGATCCCGCAATCTAGTCCTCAGTGACTCTTTTGGGCTTCTGGATATTCTGGAAACCATGTCAGAACAGGGCCCTGCCGTGGAGGTTCAGCAGGCACCTCCTTGTCCAGCAGTCCAACGGCACAGACCCTTGCCCAGCCCAGCTTCAGATCCAGCTGAGAGATGTCTAGCCGGGCAGCACAGAAGAGGGAAAGGATGTGGCAGAGGCAGCCAGCGTGAGCTCACAGGCCTCAGGAGGTCTGGGAGCACCAGCATGGCGGCACCTCTGCCCACCCAGCCTCCCCTGGCCCTGCCCAGAGCCTGAGATGTTCCAGCGCTGATAACCCGGCCCCGGCTCCTGTGCTTCCTCTTCTCCCGTTCAGCATCCTTCTTCTGCTCCCTCTGCACCTGTCTCCTACTTTCCGGCTCCTTCTCTAAGTCATCCGCTTTCACTTCTGGGTGTGGCATCTCCCTGCTTCCCAAGGCAGAGCATCCTTGGTGCTGGTGTCGAGGAGGAGGGCGTGGATGGTACCGGGCAGCCAAGGCAGGAGGCCCACGACCTCAGCCGGCCCCTGCCACGTGGCTGGGGCGGCCTGGGCGGGACTGGACACAGCCGTCTTCGGGAGCACTCCCTCCCTCAAACCACCTGCCCTTGAACTTGCCAACCCTCCTCCCCCTCATCGCTACCTCCACGTTCATGTCAGAGAAAAAGGGGAGGAAAAGGACAAGCCTTCATCTACTTTCAACAGTCATGACTCATCGCCAGTCCCGGTTTCAAAGCATCGTTGCCTTCAAAGAGATGTTTCTTCCTTCCTTCTTCTCCAGCCTGTAATTAAACTCCTGGTGGCAGAGGAGTGCAGGAAGGAGATGGGTGTGGGAGTGACTTCAGAAACAAACGGTCCCTTTGGTGCCCTTAGAAGCCGGGCAGCCAAGAGCCGAGAGCCCTGTCAGCCTTCGAGCTTTCCAGAATAGAGGAAATCAAGCCCACTCGCTCCAGATCAAGATCCGCCCCATCCCCCATCCCTAACGACCACTCAGCTACCCCCCCAGTGTGCTGGCTTCTGGCCGGTGCTTGCCCCCGTGCGACCCCCCCCCCCCACCGCCCCACCGCCACCTTCAGGGGAGGCTCGGGTTTTAGCAAACCGATTCTCATCCCAAACCTGACTTCAGCCTAATTCTCTGCGGGATTGTCCATCGGGGCCACCCGTGTCCGAGAGGAGACGTGGACAGCTCAGCAGATGGGCGCGGGTGACGTGTTCAGACCACTCATCCGACTCAACCAAGACGTTTTGTTTTTTCTTCCAAGTATTTTGTGGGTTCAAGTCTGAAATGCTCCTGGGTTCACGCTGTTCCCAGAACGGGGGGGCTGCCGATCACTCACACGGCGTCTCCGCTAGCGGACAAAGGACACCACGCTGGTGGCGACTCCGAAGGGAGCAGAGTAGGCTGCAGCGAATCCTTGCAGGCCCACGACAACGTAGCGACATCCTTTGGAGAGAACCTTCCCGACGTTCTGTGTGGGGGACAGAAGAGAAAAGCAAAGGGTTAGGCAGCTCTGTGATCTTTCATGCACAAGGGGGACATACATGAGACTCTCTCGGCCTCCCTTTCCCAGGGAAGTTCAGCACATCAGCATTTTCCCGCAGCTCTGGGACCCCCCCAACCCACCTCCCATCATAAGAACATGCAGGGGCGCAGAACACACATCGGGCACCTTGATGAGGGTTTTCCAGCCCCCCCGCCATGTTTCTAGAAAGTGCAGAGATCTTCTTAGAAACAGCAGTGAAGCTGCTGGTTCTGAAACCAAACCAGCTGTTCTGTTTTTTCAATTTATTTTTTATTTTTTTTAGGGCCACACTTGCAGCATATGGAGGTTTCTCTGGTTGAATTGGAGCTGCAGCTGCCAGCCTACACCACAGCCACAGAAACACAGGATCCAAGCTTTGTCTGCAACCTACACCACAGCTCACAGCAATGCCAGACCCTTAACCCACTGAGAGAGGCCAGGGTTTGAACCTGCATCCTCATGGATGCTAGTCAGATTCGTTTTCACTGAGCCACGATGGGAATGCCTGCATTTTTTAAACCAAAGCCCTCTCTACTCTGTTTCAGCTATGTGACTGCTGGATGTGCTGAAGGCTGGGTTGGGTTTTCTTTCATTCACCTGATCTGAAAGCCCCCCTCCCCCTCCCCGGCCGCCCTCTGCCTCCAGGCCAACTCCTGTCTGACCCGAGTTTCAAGTTTCGTGTCTTTAAAGTCGCCGCTCTTCAGCTGCTGCATCCACGCAAGTCTCCCGTTCCCAACACAGTCCTCTGCTCCTTGAGGGTAAGAGGCGGGTCTTTCACTCGTCCTCCTCCTTCTCTTGCAGGCCTGGTGCTGGACCGAGGGCCTCCAGCGGGTGCGGGAGGAGCGGCAGCGAAGAAGTGAACGCCACCATCCACGGGCGGATGCACTGCGGCCCCTCCCCTTCCCCAACTTCTGTCATCCTTCCCCAAGACGTCGACATCCACGTAGGTGACCCTGACATCATCGGACACCTTGTCTCTCCCCCCTCCGACTTTCCCGACTTTAAGAACCACTTCGCGATCTCTGCTTACCATCACAAACCTCGCTTGGACCCCCAGCACCGCCCGGCCAAGCCAGCCTGGGCCAGGCTGCCCGTCCCTCTCTCCCAGGCCTGGCCAGGCCACTCTGCCGGTCAGGCTGCCTGTCTGTCTGCCAGATCCTATTTCCTGTCTTTTCCTTTCTCCGCAAGCCTTCCTGCCCCGAATGCACACACGCACACAGTGCCTGTACCCTCAATAGATGATCCCACTGCATCTCTCCCTCAAAGACTCAGAGGTTGTTAGGGATCCCCCATCACCGTCTACACCTGCCCTGGCTTCTCCTCCCACCTGGCTGCGGTGCCAGAGGACAAGATGGCCCTCTTCCTGCAAGGCTTGTCACTTGCAGTTGGTACTCTCCCTCCCCTCGCCCTGGGCTTTCTCTTCCCCAGCATCATCAGCCTCCCCACTGAGCCATTCTCCTGCATGCACGCACGCACGCGCACACACACGATTCCACGCCCTTCTCTGGGTCCTACCCCAGGTCTCCACTTCCTTCAGGCCAAACCAGCGGAACGAGCCGTCCAGCCGTCCGCACACACGGCCTCCACTTCCTCCCTGCCTCTTCCTTCCGGCTACACCCTGGGCCCCCTAGGACCACTTGGTCACAGTCGTCTGCCACTGCCAGGGTGCCTGCGCCAACGAGTACGAGTACGTCTCTGTCTTGCCCGACCTCGCAGCGACTCTGGACAGACTTCAGAAAACAACCACTCGGCCACTTTGACTCTAGAGTGTCTTGGTTTCCTTTACCTCACATGCAGCCCCTCCGCAGCTTGTTTTAAAAAATACTTTTATTGAATTATAGTTGATCTAGAATGTTTCCAGGTGTACAGCAAAGTGATTCGGTTTTACTTGTACATATATCCATTCTTTTTAAGGCTGCGCCTGTGGCATATGGAGGGTTTCAGGCTAGGGGGCTGAAGTGGAGCTGTAGCCACCAGCTTACACCACAGTCACAGCAGATCGGAGCCCCATCTGCGACCTACACGGCAGCTCGTGGCAACACCAGATCCTTGACCCACTGGGCAAGGCCGGGGATTGAACCCACATCCTCATGGATACTAGTCGGGTTCTTAACCCACTAAGCCACAACAGGAACTCCTATATGTATTCTTTTTCAGATGCTTTCCATTATAGCATGGGCCCTTGCTGTTTATCTATTTTATATACAGTTTGTATCTGTTAATCCCAAACTCCTAATTTATCTCCCCCCCCTCTTTCCTCTTTGGTAACAGAACGTTTGTCTTCCATGCCTGTGAGTTTATTTCTGTTTGTAAATAAATTCTTTTGTATCTTTTTTATCTGGCCACGCCCAGGGCATACAAAAATTCTGGGGCCAGGCATCAAATCTGCCCCACAGCAGCAACCTGAACCACAGCCGTGACCCAAGCCATAGCAGTGACACCACCAGATCCTTAACCCACGAAACTAACAGGGAATTCCTGTATCTTTTTTAGATTCCACACAGAAGTGGTATCATCTGCGTGTCTTTCTCTGCCTTCACTTGGCATGATCGGCTCTAGATCCACCCTTGTCGCCAGTGGCATTATTTCATTCTTTTCTCTGGCCCTCCTCCACTTTCTTTATGGAATTATCCCTTCCACCAAACTTTAAAAAGCTGAGTTCTTCAGCCCCGTTCTCTACATTTTATTTTTAAAAAATACTTTGACCTATAATCTCTCCAGGGGTGGTCTCACCATTTCGGATGACGTTAAGTATTTCTCACAGGCTGATAAATCCCAAGTTTATATCTTCGGCTCAGATGCAGAGCCTCAACTCTCTTCTCTCTGCCATCCTGTGAGACCTCACATCCTCTGGCAAACACTCTCCCTTGCAGGGACAAGCAGATACACCTAACTTGGTTGGCTCCCGGTCTGTTCCTAGGGGCCGTGGGCTATCAGGCTTCCACAGAAAGGGTGTTACATGCCTCCAAGATCACACAGCTGGTAAGAGGCAGAGCTGCAGTTCAACCCCAAAGAGATCTCATCTCAAGGCCTGTGTCCTTAACAGCTCCCGTCTTTAATGAAGGCAGTATGTAACCTTGCAGTTGATGGCTGGTGGCCTGGGTTTAAAGTCCAGCCCAATCTGTTAAGTTTCCTTGGTCTCCGTGACCTCACCTATGAAATGGGAATATTTAGTAACCACCTCATTGGGTGAAGAGGATTAAAAAAATGGGTTTATGTAAGGAATGCAATTAGAACAGTGCCTCGGGAGTTCCTGTTGTGGCTCAGCGGAAACAAACCCCACTACACTCATGAGGATGCGGGTTCAATCCCTGGGTCTGTTCAGTAGGTGGGGGATGTGGTGTTGTCTGGAGCATGGCTCAAATGCTGCATTGCTGTGGCTGGGGTGTAGGCTGGCAGCTGCGGCTCTGATTCAGCTCCTACCCTGGGAAGGAGTTCCACACACCATGGGTGCAGCCCTAAAAAAGGAAAAAAAAAAAAAAAAGATTCAGTGGGAGAATTTTACTTACCTGTTTGAAATAACAAGAACAACTGTTCTTGGGAGCAAGTGTCACGGTCAAGAGCATCTGTCATGAGCAGTGCCCTGGGATCACGGGCGGCCTGCCTTAAATCTGACATTTTGTGTATTTGCACAACCTTTTTCCCCAGCCTGCTATTTTAAAAAAACTGCTTGTCACTTCATCTTTGCAGCTGAGAAAAAAAAAAAAAGGTACTCAAATAGCTCGTTAGCTAGAACGCAGTCAGGACCCACACTTAGGAATGTGGTGCCAAGAAGCGTAAGATCTCAGTGACCTTTTCAGGGTCACCAGAGGGAGCGGCTTTTGAATCTTGGATCCAAACAGCGCTTTCAACCCAAATAACCTTGGGGGCGGGGAGGGGCACCAGGGGACCGTGTGGGAGGTTGAACAACCCCTTCCCCACAAGAGGCTCATGTCCTGATCCTCAGCATTTGTGACCGTGTTGTCTTCTGTGGCAAAAGGGACTCTGCAGACATGATTTAATGAAGGATCTTGAAACGGGGAGTTATCAAGCATTACCCAGGGCGGCCCCATCACTCTAAGGATTCTTTTATCTTTATAAGGATGCAAACAAGGACTACTGTCCTTATAAACGGGCTGCATGAGGAGTCAGAGAAGAGAAGCAGTGACCGACAGACAGCAAGAGCCCTGCAGAGGTGATGCCATCGGCCTTGAAGACAGAGGAGGGAGCTGGGAAGAGCAAGGGTTATTCCCTGGAGCCACCAGAAGGAACGCGCCTGTCCCACTGCAGCTCAGGGGGGCCAATGTCAGATTTCTGGACTCCAGAACCGCAGAAGAATAAAGCTGTGTTGTCCTAAATCACTCCATCTGAGCTAATCTGTCACCGGGAAACCAATCCAGGGAGTGAGGCTTTTCTGGAGGGTCCCCAGTATTCAAGGAACCCCAAAGATGTCAGGGTTTCACTGCCCCCTCCAGTCTCAAAAAGGGAACCGGCTCCAAGAGATCCCTTTCTGGGAGTTCCCATTGCAGCTCAGCAGGTTAAGAACCAACATAGCATACACGAGGATGTGGGTTCAATCCCTGGCCTCGCTCAGTGGGTTAAGGATCCAGCCTTGCCATGAGCCACGGTGTAGGTCGCAGACATGGCTTGGATCCGACGTTGCTGTGTCATTGGCCAGCAGCTGCAGCTCTGACTGGACCCCCAGCCTGGGAACCTCCATATGCCACGGGTGCGGCTCTGGGGAGAAAAGTCCCATTCCCCAGAGAATAAAATCAAGTCTTTGAGTCTTCAGGTGTGAAGTATGGTCAGGATCTAGGCACAAAGCTGACGCAGGTGGTCCACTCCAGACACTGATTTTGTTTTTCCCCGACTCAGAGCTCGTTTAAAAACTGATCAGAGAAGAAACCTTCCTTTGGGGCCTGTCCCTTCCTTAGTTAAGGGCCAACGAGTTACAGAAGCCGCCACATGCCGGCTGAGTTCTCAGACCTCCCTGCGGCTCTCTGCCTGGACGGAGTCGCTCATTCTGGACCACAGCCCTAGAACCACCCCCACGACGGATGAGGGAACTGAGGCAGAGACAGGCCAGCACAGCCCAGGGTCACACAGCCAGCAGGGGCGGAGGCTGGCTTGCACCTGGCAGTCTGGCTCCAGTGCCCGGTCGGAATCCCCTGCTTAGAACATGACATCATTCTTCTTCCCCTTGAGCCAAAAGTTATTCCACGCCCTGTATTTTCCTTCTCCAACTCCCTCCTAGTTTCCTGATTAACAATTTTTTTCTTCTTCAGCCACACCCAAGGCATTTGGAAGTTCCAGGGCCAGGGATGGAATCCGAGCTGCAGTTACACTTCTGCCACAGCTGCGGCAAACCCGGATCCCTTAAAACCCACCACACCTGGCTGGGGATGGAACCTGCACTGCCTCAGGGACAAAGCCAGATCCTTAACCCACTGCACCACATCGGGAACTCCCCAGCTAACAAGCTTGAATAACTTCCCTGACCCACGCCTCTCCCCGTGGCTCTCGGAGGCGCCTGGGAAAGGCCAGCTCCTGTTGAAGGTAACTTTTGGGGTCTGGTTTCCTCATTGCCCTCCTCGCTCCATCCACCATTACTGCTTCTGCACAGGCAGGGGCCAGCGAGGCTCCTGACTCCCAGCTCTGCTGCTCTTTAGCTGGGCGGCCTTGAACAAAGAGCTTAACTTCCTGAAACTCCAGTTTCCTTCCCCGCACAATGGGAGTCCACTGCTTTCCAGGGTCGTTGAGAAGATTCAGGGTGAGGGAACATTCTATGTGTTGTGCCCACAACAGGGCACCCGGCAACCACTAAGCACGCAGCAAACACGCGTCCAGAACACAGCATTCTCACAGCGACTAATGCACCATCTGAACAAGTGCATCAGTTCTTAAAAATCAACTGGGACCGCTGAGGGCCAAGAGTCCCAGGCACCCAGCCTTCCAAGCCCAGAGCCTCCTGCCAGAGGCGGGAGCAGCGCAGCACTGGGTAGACCCTGCTTGGGGCCCCAGAGCAGCGAGGGAGCCTATCCTGGGACCTATCCTAGGACAGTTCACAAAAGCCAAACCCCTTTATATATTTATTTTTAAATGTTATTGGCGTATCGTTGATTTACAATGTCATGTTAGCTTCAGGTGTACAGCAAAGCGCATCAGTTAGATACACACACACACCCATTCTTGTTCAGATTCTTTTCCCATCTAGGTTACTATGGACTATTAAGCAGACTTCCCCGCAGGCAAACCCACATGCATCAAGCAGTCGCTCTGCATTTCTTCTTCCCTCTCTGGTAACCATCAATCTGCCTTCAGTCTGGATTCTGGATTTATCTACCCGAATATTTTACATAAATGGAGTCATACCTATGAGGTGTGACCTTGTGTGCCTGCCTTCTTTCAATTAGCATCAATTAGCACCATGGTCTGTCTATATTATAGCATGTATTTCATTCCTTTTCATGGCCAAATAATATTCCATCGTATGTATGGACCATATGTTGTTTATCCATTTATCAATCAAGAAATAGGATCTGGGTTGTTTCCACTCTTCAGCTGCTGTGAATAAAAATGCTGCTGTGAACATGCATACATATATGTACCTATTTTCGGTTTTGAGGGGTATGTACCTAAGAATGGACTTGCTGGATCATATGGTGGGTCTATGCCTAATCCTTGGAGGAAGTCCCCAGGTGTTCTCACAGCAGCTGCACTGTTTTACGTTTCCACCAGCAAATCACAAGAATTCCAGTTTTCCACATCCTCGCCAACACTTGCCATTTTCTGTTGTTGGTTTGTTTGGGTTTTTTTTTAGCCGAGCTCGTGGCATTCGGAAATTCCCAAGCTAGGGATAAATCCCATGCCACAGTAGTGATAACACCAGACCCTTAACCTGCTGCGCCACAAGACAACTCCTATTTTATGGGGTTTTTTCCCTCTAATATGAGTGGGTGTGAACTTGTACCTTATCATTAACCTATGAAACCTTGACTCATCCTTCTGTGCCCAGTTTCCATTTCATTTTTTTTTTTTTTTTAGGACCACAGGTGTGGCATATGGAAGTTCCCAGGCTAGGGGTCGAATTGGAGCTGCAGCTGCGGGCCTACACCACAGCCACAGCAATGCCAGCACAGATCTGAGCCATGTCTGAGACCTACACCACAGCTTGCGGCAACGCCGGATCCTGAGCCCACTGAGTGGGGCCAGGGATTAAGCCCTCATCCTCCCGGAGGCTAGTCAGGCTCATTTCCCCTGAGCCACAATGGGAACTCCTCCAAGTCATCAATGATTTGAAAACTCCCCTGACAACTGCATCCCTGAAGATGAACCACCCAGGCTCTTCCCTCAAAGCCCCTTGGCAGTGCGCCCCACATGCCAGCATCTCCTTGGGGGGCTGTGGCCCTCTCTAGGGTAGGACTGCAGCGTATCCATTTCTGTGTCTCTAGTCCTCTGCACAATGCCTGGTACATAGTGAGAATGCAAAAAAGCAACTTCAGTTCGGCCAGCCTCTGAGCTGCACTGCCCACGCTGTGGTTCCCCAGCTGAGAGGCAAATGATGGCACTTTTCTCGCTCAGCTGGGATCAAGAAGAGGGCTGATTAGTCCTAGCATGACTCTAAGCCTGCGAGTTCTAACTGTATCGTTTTTATTAATACATTTTGCCACTGCCTGCTGGTGCACTGCTCCCAAAGCGACTGACCTACCTTGAAAGAAGATGCTCAACCTCAGTTTCTAGGTGTGGAGCCGGGCTGGTTTCAGGTAAGATAAGAGGTCCAGCAGAGGACACAGATAACTGGACATTGTATCAGATGGGCCCCTGGCCTTTGGCCAGGATGGAATGAGCTCTGGGATTTTCCTTCAGGTGGCCTTGTCCAGCCCAGAGACCAGGGGCAGCAGTGGCTTCAAGTGTCCCAGGGCAGAAGCATGTGGGAACTGCCTCTGGGCTTTGATTTCTGAGAACGAAACTGCCACTTTATCCCATATTCCTGTTCTCGTTCTCTCTCTCTCTCTCTGGCTTCTCTCTCTCTCTCTCTTTTTTTTAGGGTCACACCTGAGGCATATGGAAGTTCCCAGGCTAGGGGTCCAATCAGAGCTGCAGCTGCCGGCCTACACCACAACCACAGCCACTGGCCAGATCCAGATCCCAACCACATCTGCGACCTACTCCACAGCTTGGCACAGGCCAGATTCTTAACCCACGGAGGCAGGCCAGGGACGGAACCTGCATCCTCATGGATACTAGTAAGGTTCTTAATCTGCTGAGCCACAGCAGGAGCTCCTCTCACTCTGGCTTTGTCCCAGACAACCGCCCCCCATCCCACGAGCGCCCCCCCCCATTGCAAATGACGGTGTGTTCGCATTACGCAGATGGCTGGCGGGGAGAAAGTCGTTTCATCAAGAGCGTATTTATGGATTTTTGAGCTCCCAGGCCCCGGAGATCACCTTGGGAATCTTTTGGGGAGTAACCTAAACAATTCGCAGCTGGTGGGACATCCTGGGCAGACTGCGGCCGGAAAACAGATAAACTGGGCAGCAACTCCCTACTTGCAACTGGGTCCCCGTTTACAATCCACGCTGATCCTTCAATACCCCGCTTGTGTAGCACGGACCTTGATTCCGGTCCTACCAACCGCACAAGGGCTGGTGAGACCCCCGCCCCGAGACCAGAACCGCCGGGACGCAGCCCTCCGGAAGGTTCGTGAGCGGGGAGCGGGGACACTTCCCATGTCGTTTCGACCGCTCCTCGCCGCTGAGCTTCTCCCTCCCTGCCCGCGTCATTCGCGGGTGGGCGTGGGGGGCCGAGGCGGTCAGACCGCGGGGACCCGACCTCACCCTCCGGGGCGCCGCGCGCTTCCGACCCCCGGGTCGGTGGACACCCGGGACGCCTACCTTGCCGTACTTCTTCAGCTTCTGCCGGTACTTCTTCTTGGGCTTGTCGCCGGGCGCTGGCTCCTCCAGCGGCTCGTAGCGCTCGGGGAGGACGGCCAGGTGCACCTTCCGCGCGCCCCGGGTCCCCGGGAGCCGCGCGCGCCCCGCGCTCTCCTCCTCCTCGGCCCCGCTCTCCAGATGCTCCAGGATAGCGGCCGCCTCCTCGTCCCGCTCGGTCCGCCCTCGCGCCCGGAAGAGGGGCCCGCGGCGCGGGAGGCTGCTCGCCGCCTGGGTCCGGAGCCTGGCTCCCACCGTCATGATGCCGCCCGCCCTCCGGCTGAGGTCGGTACTGGAAGACTGCAACCTTTGCTCCCTGCCCGCGCTCCTGCCCGCGCCTCCACCCCCGCCCACCTGCTGCCCGGCCCAGCCCAGCCCAGCCCAGTCCCGCCCAGCCCAGCCCGGCTTGGACGGGGAGGGGGCACTTGGAATTGCAGCGCCCCCTGGCCGTGGGGCTCGCGGTCAGGCCCAAGCTCCAGCATCGCATGAACACAAAGCAGTTCAGCCGCACGCGCCACGGAACAAGTGAATCCCGAATGGTGAGACTTCATTAGCCCACGTGCAAACTGGCAGAGATAGTGATGGATGATGAGATGAGAGTAATAAAGATTACACCCAGTGCTGGTCAGGGTTGGGGAGATGATGGTTATGCTACGGTATTCGTGGAACGCAGACTGGAGACAAGGCTTTAGAAAGGCAATCAGAAAGTGTTTATCAAGAGTTCTTGGAATTCCCATTGTGGCACAGCGGGTTGAGGATCCAAAGCTGTCTCTGCGGGGGGCGGGGGTTGCTGTTGCGGTGGGATTGGAATCGATGGCCTGGGAACCTCCACCTGCAGCGAGTGCAGCCAAAAAAAAAAGAAAGAAAGTTCTGAAAAACAGCCCTATCTTTGTAGGTGCCTGTGCTACAGGGACATTCTGTAACACAAGGCAGCGGGTACAAAGTGTTAATCGCAGTCTGATTCCAGTGAAAAAGTGAAGCAGACCAGTGGCGATGGACAAGGTAAATTCTGGTGCCAGCATTTAGCATCATATGTGTAATCATTAAAATCATGATTTTCAAGAATGTCGCTCAAAAAAAAAATCACTGATAGATACACGTTCTCAGGTCGCTGTGAATCTCAACCTATTTGGATGCCTTACTTTCCGATGTGGGTAAATATGTTTTAATTCTTGGAAACTTAGATTAAGTATACAATGATATGTTATTATTTCATTAATATTTTGATACTATTAAAATGTGATACATTAAAGGATGATTTGGATATCTTGCTATAAATACATAAAATATTCCTAATTTAGCACATTAGGGTATCAGAAATTAGTTTTGTGATTTGAACTGAAAATGTAAAATCAAGTAATTGATTTAGGTTTATAAGTTTAATTTGAAAGGAATACAAAAATAAGTTTAATTACCATAGATATAAGAATTACATAGTCTTGGAGTTCCCATTGTGGCTCAACAGTAACAAACCCAACTAGTATCTATGAGGATGTGGGTTCAATCCCTGGCCTTGCTCAGTGGGTTACGGATCTGGCATCTCTTCAAGCTGTGGTGTATGGTCGCAGGCACCTCTGGGATCCCACATTGCTGTGGCTGTGGTGTAGACTGGCAGCTGTAGCACAATTTGACCCCTAGCCTGGGAACTTCCATATGCCTAAAAAAGACAATAAAAAATTAAAGAAAAAAGAAAATAAAAGAACCACATAGTCTTATACATAGTTGAAGCACTTGGAAAGAAAAGTATATATATTTAGTTTATAAAAGTCACTTAAAATGTTTAATATAATTAAATTAAGTGAATGATTTAAAAAAACCCTTACAGTGGCTGCTATATTTTATTAGGGGTGCAAATAAAATGAAATAATACTAAATTAAAAGGTTATGGGAGGAGCTCCCATCATGGCTCAGCGGTTAGCAAGCCCACCTAGCATCCATGAGGATGCAGGTTCCATCCCTGGCCTTGCTCAGTGGGTTGGGGATCCGGCATTGCTGTGAGCTGCGGTGTAGGTTGCAGATGTGACTCAGATCTGGCATTGTGGCTGTGGCGCAGGCCAGCAGCTACAGCTCTGATTTGCCCCCACTAGCCTGGGAACCTCCATATGCTGTGGGTGTGGCCCTAAAAAAAAAAAAAAAAAAAAAAGAGAGAGCCAAAAAAGAGAAAAAAAAAAAAAGGTCATGGGAAGCCTGGATGTGTGGATTTGTAACTTTCCTAAAATAGCTATTAATTTATAAACAAAAACAGACCCTAATGGTCCCTCTTCAGACCTGCTTCTGAGACCCAGCAGACTGCAAAGCACACGAGACGTAGGCAGAATATGCCCACAGGCTGGACAGTGTATTTTTGTCCATGAAAAGGACTTTGCAAATATCACAGTGTTTCACTTGCCCAGTAACGGCAAAACACTAGAGCAACTGAAAATCGACCCCCAGACCAACCCTTTATAAGCAGTGAGCGAGCAGGACTCCACAGGTATAGTCAAAACCCGTCTTTAGGTTGCTTGTCATTGTCCTTAGCAGTTATTCAGGGTGAGGGCCACCTCCCTTGCTCCTGGATGAAAAGTTAAGCAATCCAATCATTTCTTTTCTTTTTTTTTTTGCTATGCCTATGGCATATCGAATTTCCCAGGCCAGGGATCAAACCATGCCAAACAGCAACTCAGGCCATTGCAGTGACAATGTGGGATCCTTAACCTACTGCTCCACAAGAGAAATCAGTCCCATAATTTTTCTGATCACACAAAGGTAATTAAAAATTCCAAAGCTGGAGTTCCCATTGTGGCTCAGCAGTGGCAAACCTGACTAGTATACATGAGGATGTGGGTTTGATCCCTGGCCTTGCTCAGTGGGTTAAGGATCTCGCGTTGCTGTCCCTGTGGTGTAGGCCAGCAACTGCAGCTTCGATTGGATCTCTAGCCTGGGAACTTCCATATGCATGGGTGCGGCCACAAAAAGCAAAAAGCCAACTAAATAAATCAATAAATCGTGAAGTTGCAAACATGTTCTCAATTTATGTAAATTTAAAATCATACAGTGTCCAATTTCATGTAATACCCAGGGCTTTGAACTTGATTGAAGATTAATTCTCTCTCCTCCTTCAGAAAATTCAACACCTTACTAGAAGGAGCAGTGAAAACAGCAAAAGTGTGGCTTTCACTTCGGTCTGCCTTTCAAAACTCTCGGGAGTGCACCTGATGATAAACAAACTTGTTCTTTTTTTTTTTTTTTTTTTCCTTTTTGGGCCGCACCTGCTGCGTATGGAGGTTTCCAGGCTAGGGGCTGAGTCGGAGCTATGGCTGCTGGCCTGCACCAACCACAGTAGCACTGGATCCAAGCTGCATCTGCCACCTACATAGCAGCTTTTGGCACCTGCTTTTGGCAGGTGGATCCTTAACACACCACGCAAGGCCAGGGATCGAACCTGCATCCTCAGGGACACAATGTCAGGTTCTTAACCTGCTGAGCCACAATGGGAACTCATCCTGTGGATACAGCTTTGAAATGTAATATGTAACATTTAAAATCATTCAACACTGTAATGGAATTGTGTCTTATTCTGTTGTATTTATCCAAAAGCCACTGAAGATTTGGAAAACTGAGCTATTTGCATTTAATATTGATAACAGAAAAATGTATGTGTAGAGAAAGAAGGTCAGGATTATGATCTTATGAGTTAAAAAGATATTTCTGACAAAACCTGAAAAACCTGCATTGCTATGATTTTCCTTTGCCAAAAGTACTTCAAATATATATATAATGTATACATATGAATATATTCTAATACATTCTAATGTAATAAATAATAAAAAATAATTTTGTTTTCTTGGAGGTAGGTTAAGACACCTTAATAACTGGTGCTGTATTTAGCAAACAGCAACGTGGAAAACTCTCTTGGCTCATACATATATTGTTAAGCTAGATAATTAGTTTGATATGACAATATTTAGCATGAATGATATATCGATTAGGAGGGAATGCTATCTGATGCAACAGAGAAGAAAAATACTTGAAGCTGGTGTGGGGTGGGGTGGGGGAAGAAGATCATTCGAAAGCCCTCATATTAGGATAGAATTTAATACAATGAAATTGTTTTTTTCTGGGGGGGCCGCACCCATGGCATATGAAAGTTCCCAGGCTAGTTGCTGAGTCTACGCTGTAGGTGCTGGCCTGCACCACAGTCACCGCAACACCAGCTCCAACCTCATCTGCAGCCTATATGACAGCTCACAGCAACGCCGGATCCTTAACCCACTGAGCGAGGCCAGGGATCAAACCCACATCCTCATGGATGCACCACAATGGGAACGCCATAGTACAATGAAAATTTAATTGGAGACATGACACTCTAGATCCTAAATGTAAGAGAAATTAAATAGGGGAAGTCAGAATGGGTTCGTCTGGGTTTGTTCAGAAGGCACATTGATAAATCTCATGCATGTAGCTGTGCACGGAGTCGTTGTAGGTGAGCCAGGCAGCAACTATGGACTTGCTGCTCAGTCCTCAGAGGACGGAACTGGTGAGGTATTTCTATGTATTCTCAAGATATAAAGTAATAAAACTGACTTATCCTTCTGCTGGTGGCTGAGTACAGCCCAAAGTAGAAAGCAGAAACCAAAATATTAAGAACTCGCCATCGAATGCTGACTCTTTCAAACTGAAAAATGAATGGGAGCATTTGGACAGAACACTGCTGACCTACAGAGCATGGGGTCATTTCAGAGTTCTCTGGACTGAAGGAGTTTTACTCTCTAGCCTTTGGTGCTCTCTAAAGGCAAAAGCAAGTATGAATACAAAGTTGAACTTCATTGAGCAGTTTAATAATTACTTTTAATACTAGTATCACTAGTTTGGATCTTTCTTATTGGCAAGTAAAATAAATCAGTAATTCTGTTAGCTTTGCTATAAATCAAGAGCTTCAGGGTGACAATTATATGTGCCATGTATGATAAAAAAAGAAGGCGTAATTATAGTTTGCATAGAAAATTAAGTATTTAAACATCATGGTTGTGAAGTAACAAATAGGACTAAATTGAAAATGGCTATGAACTTATCACATATGTGTGTACGGATGGATAGATATTTTTGTCTATCTCTGTCCCCTGAAATGGCCTAAAGGTCCCATCATCCTAGTAGCACAAAGTCCAAACACATCAAATACTTGCAGTTTGGTTTTTTACATCAATTTCCACTGAAAGGAAACGGGGTTTGGAAAATTGACTGGGAGTTCCCACCTTGGCGCAGTGGAAACGAATCCAACTAGGAACCATGAGGTTTCAGGTTCCATCCCTGGCCCCTCGCTCAGTGGGTGAAGGATCCAGCCTTGCCATGAGCTGTGGTGTAGGCCGCAGATGCGGCTCGGATCCTATGCTGCTGTGGCTCTGGCGTAGGCCGGCAGTAACAGTTCCGATTAGACCCCTAGCCTGGGAACCTCCATATGCCGCATATGCGGCCCTAAAGAGACAAAAAGACAAAAAAAAAAAGAAAGAAAATTGACTGATTGTGTGTCGGGGGTGGGGCCTGAGATGGCTCGTTACTAGAAAGCAAAGACATCCCTGTGCATTTTCGGCTACATGGCCACTTAAAGGATGGCTTTGGCTACCATCACATTTCAGTCAATGTACACACACACACAGAACTAATGACCATAAAATAATGGAAAGAAATTGAGTTAACGAAAAGTCATTGGCTCTTCACGGCATTCTAAGAGAAAAACTATGTACAGTATAAAAACAATGTGGTTATAAGAGACTATGAGTTTCTTTCTTTTTTGGTCTTTTTGGGCCACACCCATGGCATGTGGACGTTCCCAGGCTAGGGGTCAAATCAGAGCTGCAGCTGCCGGCCTATGCCACAATCACAGCAACGCAGGATCCAAGCCGTGTCTGCGACCTACACCACAGCTTGCAGCAATGCTGGGTCCTTCATCCACTGAGCGAGGCCAGGGATTGAACCTGCATCCTCACAGAGACAACACCAGGTCCTTAACCCACTGAGCGACAACAGGAACGCCTGAAAGCATTAAATTTTGACATGAGGAATCCAATGGAATGAAACTGAGGTCTCTCTAGTCAGAGAGATTTAAACGACCTGAGTGAATCAAAAAAATGCAAAGTGCAAGAGAAGCAGCAAAGAACCTTAACCTCAAATCCATGGGTAGGCAGATGAAATAAATGTGCCTTAGTCAAATCTAGGGAATGTGGGCCCCGAGGCAATTTTTCAGAGGCCATGGGGTGTCTGCTATACAGACAGGTCCATAGGGTTCCAGCTGCTGTGCGTGGTAGACTCCAGCATTGCATCCTGGATGGGGCTTTTCCTGCCCTCTAGTGGTTCTCTCTGGTCATAACTGGAACTAACAACAACTAACTCAAGCGTCAGAAACTTTAAAAGAAATGATGTGACATTTCTGTACTTTGGGCTGGGATTATATCCGTTCAGTATGGTGGCAGGGCTTATCTCGCCGAGACCCGCATCTGATTGACAAATGCATTCTTCCTCAAGTGCAGCTCAACTTAGATCCACAAAGAAAAATGTGAAAAGGGACGATGTTGGTGTGGATGTTGGAAAGTTCTAGAAGCACAGCCCACGGAGGTTCCAGAGACCAGAATGCAAAACCCTCCTGGGCCAGACTTTGGATGAACTCACTAACAATAACTTTGAACTCTATTTCCTCATCAGAGAAATGAGGGTGTGACTAGAACCATGTCTCTGGCCACACCTGTCCGGGATATTCTGGGAACGCAACGTATACAAAGAGTTTGAAGATCTGAACCAACTTCCCAGTCTGACTTCATTTCTTTTTTATAAGTACAAGCAAATAAATGTTTATTACATCTCTGGATTGGAGAAGACTTTTTATGGTTAAGAGTGATGAAAGAAATTATAATGGAAAAAGACCAATAATTCAGAAGGCAGCACGAGAAAGAAAAGACAAAGAACAAGCTGAAAAACACGGGCAACAAATAAGAGAAATAATAACAGTAAACTTTTATTGTGTCTGACCTTTATTAGGGCTTTACAAAGAGCCGGGCATATTTGAAGAGTTCTACATGGTTTCATTTCATGCATACATTTCCTTCCACAGTCAAGTCAAATCCCTTTAACAAATAGGATCACACTTTTAAAAGAAGCAGGTTAAAGAAAACATGACCGTTCAGTTTTAGATTCCATTTTGTACTTACTCGGAAGCAAAAGCGCTTGGGTTTGTTCACCTGTAATAACAATAGGGTGCATTTTCCATTCGATGGAGAGAATAGCTGAAAGAAAGCTGCAGGAAAAGTGAAAAGGGGACTGTCTTTTTAAAGAGAAAACAGACTTTTTTTTTTCTTCTTTTTTACTGCGGCACCTGTGGCATATAGAAGTTTCTGGGCTGGGGTCAAATCAGAGCTGCCATTATCAGCCTCTGCCACAGCAACTCCAGATCCCAGACGCACCTGCGACCTACACCACAGCTCACCACAAAGCTGGATCCTTAACCCGCTGAGCAGGGGCGGGAATCAAACCCGTGTCCTCACGGATGCTAGTCGGGTTCGTTAACCGCTGAGCCACCATGGGAAGTCCCAGAGACCATGTGGATGCTAGTGAAACCAAAGGCCATTGGGGAAGAAGCCCCAGCGTCATGTTTTCTAGCACGTTCCTGGTATTCTTTCTAAAGGGAGGACAAAAGCCAGTTTTAAGATGCAAAGTTACCCACAGGTTTACACATGTGGAGTCACCCATCAGTGGGGTTTATTGTGACCCAAGAGCCTTCGCTCTTCAGGGAGAAGCTCTGGGTTGTGATTATCCTCCCGCTGGCCGGTCGCCTTCTTAGGGGCCTGGCTCTTGACTCTGTTGCACTTCGGCCCCGCCTGCGCATCTCACTGTCATTCCTTTCTTGGAGCCTTAGTTGTGGGAAGTCTTTTCCGCTCGCCTCCAGGATGTTCTCCTCAATGCTGCTCTGTATCTATCTGTATCTGTATCTGGGTTGTGTCTGTGATAACAGCTCGGGGTCTTCCTCCTCCACCGCCGTCGTCATTCCCCTGGATCACGTCTCCTTTATCCACTCGCCCATCGATGGATTCTTCAGTCGTTTCCATGTCTTGGCTACTGTGAATAATGCTCCGATGAAAATGAGGGTGCAGGTAGTTTTTCGAGTTAGTGTTTTCATTTCCCTTAGCTACATACCGAGAAGCTAAATTCTTGGACCATAAGATAGCTCTGTTTTTACTTGTTTTGAGGAACTTCCATGTGGTTTTCCACAGTGGCTGCACCAGCTAACATTCCCACCAACAGAGCACGAGGGTTCTCTTTTCTCTGCATCGTCGCCGGCATTGTTATTATCTTTTCGAGAGGGGCCATTCTGATGGGTGTTGGGTGACACCTCACTGTGGTTTGGAATTGCATTTTCCAGATGGTTCGTCACATCAAGAACACTTTCTTTTTTTCTTTCTTTGCCTTTTCTAGAGCCGCACCCATGGCATATGGAGGTTCCCAGGCTGGGGGTCCAATTGGAGCTGCAGCTGCCGGCCTACACCACAGCTCACAGCAACGCCGGATCCTTAACCCACTGAGCAAGGCCAGGGATCGAACCCACAACCTCATGGTTCCTAGTTGGATTCATTTCCACTGTGCCACAATGGGAACTCCGAATTGCTCTTCTTTTACAGCCAATTGATTAGATTATTCCTTAAAAATAATTCCCCTAATCCCCCCCCACCAACCCCCGATCAAATCCAAGCTGAGTTGGCTAGTGAATGCTTCACATAACCTCCTAGCCATCACCTCAGGTGGTCCCTGACACTCTCTGGAATAAATGGTTCATTTCTAACATGTCCTACAGCTATCACTGATCTCAAGCCTTTTCTCCAATGTTCCTTCCGTTCTGCCTCTTCAATTTGATCCATCCTCAAATCTCTCAAAAGACGTCCTTTCTTGTGTTCATACAGAACTCAGCCTTCTCTGAATTCTTATAGCATCTACTGTTTGTTGCTTGAATATTTTCTCTTTCTTATTTTGGGGTTTTATTTATTTTTTTGGTCTTATATGTGTTTATATTTTGTCTTCCCAAATGGACCAAAATCTTGGAGAAGTAGGAATCCCTTGTTACAATTCCTTTATATGTCTTAAGACACAGTGGGTACCTCAATAGATTTCAATAGAGATCCTGATTCTTTTACACATGTGGTAAATCACTTCTTTAGAGTAACTTGGTATCTCAGTCATTGCATGTCATTTCGCTGTCCACACTGTGAAGTGGTTTGGTGGGTGAAAATCACTTCCCAATAAGATCTTCTGGGCTTTCAATCAAGTCCTATGTGGTGTATATTATTGGGTCAAGATTCCGGAGTGTACTTCATCTTATTATTTATCAAATTAAAACTGTGCCGCAGTCTCCCCAAAATAATTTAATATTAGGGATGTTCTATCAAATAAAAGTTAAACAGAAACAAAGGAAATCCTGATATCACATAGCCAGTGGACATAAACTGGTATTTATTTATGCAAACATACTTAAAACTCCTCTGAATCGTCAAAGAAAAGCTACGTGGCCATATAAAATGGGAAAAATCTAGGTGAATATTATGACTTCACATTTAGTTCATCAAAAATAGTGACGTAAAATGCCTTGCCACAAACCCAGAAGAGTTAACCAGAGTGAGAAAATGTCAAAAGGCATCAGTTCCTCCCTGGAAAAGGCATGTCCATTTTTTAAAAAAGCGTTTCAATTGCTAGGAATTCCAGTAACAAAAGATCAAATTTTCTGGTCATAATGACATCTTGCAAAACCTACATAGCTTCACCCCTGCCAACTAACTCTAGAACACACAAAAGAAACCCCCCGTACAGAATACTTCTGCACTAGAAAACAGGTAATTCACATTCTGATAAAGAGCAAAAGACAAGTGCTTTATTATGAGAACAGTTCAAGTAAAATTTCAGTGTGTGCACCAGTGAGCATGAAGAGAGATTTGCATCAACTTTTGGGGAACGAACACTAGCTGAAAAAGGGGGTGACACGGTTGTTTTTTTTTCCAACACCATCCTCTGCTAAGGCAAAAATACACTTCGTTTTAGGATGAAACTGTTACAGAAGAAGAGCTACGTCACAGTCCAGTCCAGATCGCCCTAGTCTGGAAGCCACCATGGGGACGGCACGTCGCCTACAGGGAGAGCTTTCTCATGTGGGCTAGAATTACAGTGCTGATCACAGCTTTATGCTTCTTCAAACTGATAAAATTTGAACACACTTTCTCCTTCTCAGGAGTGTGCAGATGGGGGCCCATATGTGGATATTACACTAATTACAACATTCAGCAACATTGCACAGTCAACCTCCAAGGCTAATTCAGTATAAAATGACAAGTATTCAAATGAACTTTTACTAGTGGTTTTACATTGCGTACATCACTGATGATGAAAGGAAAGTGGGCAAAGGCCCAGTTACAAAGCTGCACATCAGAGGCATGACGATGTGGCATAAATACAAGAAATGTGGCAAAATATTAAAAACAAACAGGTTACATGGGAACCAACCGAACACCCACATAAGCATAAATCAATACTGTGCTGTTATAAATAGCAGGTTTTGCTCAGAAGTCTCTTAAGGGATGACAGATATTACTGAGTTGGGGTGGAAAAAGAGGCTAGGAGGAGCATGAGGCAAATGTCCCCAATGCCAGTTCATTCCTGAGGTGGCATTAGTTCTTAACCGATGTGCCGATCGACACTGTAAAGCCGCGTCTGTTCTACGCAGCAGTCCCGGTGCGCCTGTCGGTCTGCGTTAAGGTGTGGGATTTACAAGGGCAGCAGCCCTGAGCGATAGGTTACATTACTGTTGCCAGGTGAAGTAGTGATGCTTTTTAATTTTGCTGCTACAATGGGCAGTGGGCCAGAAAACCCTTTAAAATGCAAAAGAAATCTGATGCAGGTTTAACTTCTTCCCTAGAACTTCTTAGCTGGAAGCCAAGCTACTATTATTTTCATGTACTTGGTTTTACAAACTCTTGAGTGCCAACACTGTAAACACGGCACCTTCTCCACTAAACCTTGTCTGATAACAAGGATGAGAGCAAAGATAAGCAGGAATCATTTATTTCTGTGTACCATAGGGCTGACCGAGTTGCCAGCTTCTGGTTTAAATTTAAATATGATTGAAAAATAATCTTTAAAAGTCCATGCTACACTTGTAAAGACTATTTCTGTTCACTTTTAGTTCTGGACACAATGTTCAAAACTGCATTATGGAGGTAAGAATTGTAAAAACCCACCAGAATGTAAGTAACAGAAAAAACACTTTCAACTCAAAAGCATCAAACATACATTTACGTGCAGAAATCTAGACAACTATACAAGTTTGTAAGCAATCATCTGTTTTATTATACAACTCTATAAACAGAAAATGAACAGAAATACACAATATACTTACCTGTACATGTGAACCTACTTTTTTTAGCTACAGGTATTTATTATAGTTCATACGGACTTTCATTTTACAGTTCATGACTATGTATAACCTTATTGCGATAAGGGCAAATTCTACATGGGGAGAGCCACGGGCCAATCACATTGGGCATTTACCAGTACATTCCAAACCTGTACCTCACACGGACGTATCTTCCCTGCTCCTCTAGGTCCGAGCTGCGTTACAGCTTAAGCTCGTTGGCTATTTTGGATGCAATGTTCTTAAAGGCAATAGAGGTCCCGGATATTCGCTTGAAGCGAACGCCGTTGAGGGACAGTCGGGGCAGCTTGCAGACCTCCATCTCCCACTGCACGAGGCTGTCCTGCCTGGCGTCGCCATGGACGCAGAAAAGCAGAAACCTCTCTTTTTGTTCATAATCACAGTTGTTGGCATCTAACACTTTGCGAATTTCTCTCATCATGTCATTGGGGTCCATGGAACTGGTGGTCTTCATGCTCCATGTGAACCGCAGAGAGCGGGGCTTGGAGTCTTTGCCCTCGTCCTTGTCTCTTTCTTTTGGTTCCCCTGTGGTACTTCTGGAACAAGTGGGCAGAGGGGGAAAAGGAAAACGAAAGTGCCGTTCAGCAACGAAGTCGAAATGCACCTAAGACCTAAGTGGTCACAACTGAGAGCCTAATGAAACTCCCCCACGTGCAGACCACCTTCGAGGAGACACAAAGATTTGCAACATCCGCTGTGACAAAACTCAGCCCCCAGGACACCTTCTGTTTTGACTTTTTTAATATCTTTGATTTACAAGAGCCTATTTTCTTTCTTTCTTTCCTTTTTTTTTTGAGGGTGGTGGGGGGGTCTTTTTAGGGCCACACCCATGGCATTTGCAAGTCCCCAGGCTAGGGGATGAATCAGAGCTGCAGCTGCCAGCCTACACCACAGCCACGGCAATGTGGGATCCTTAACCCATTGAGCAGGGCCAGGGATCGAACCCGTGTCCTCACGGATACTAGATGGGTTCATTACCGCTGAGCCACAATGGGAACTCCCCACATTTTCTTAAATATATTTGTTTGCAGGAAGTAAGTTTGCATCTGAAAGGGAAGAATACCTTTCCTCCATGTTTCCCTCAGTTGGAAAATGCGGATCCTCCATTTTTTGCACATTTATACAAAATGCAGACCATAGCACTCTACTTCTAAATGCGTTTTTTTTTTTTTTGGGTCTTTTTGTCCTTTTTAGGGTCGCATCCTCGGCATATGGAGGTTCCCAGGCTAGGGGTCAAATCAGAGCTGCAGCTGCCGGCCTACACCACAGCCACAGCAAGGCCAGATCCGAGCCGCGTCTGCGACCTACACCACAGCTCACGGCAACACCGGATCCTCAACCCACTGAGCAAGGCCAGGGATCGAACCCACAACCTCTTGGTTCCTAGTCAGATTCGTTTCTGCTGCTCCATGACGGGAACTTCAATGCACATTTTTGAAATATAAAGAAAACTTTCTATCTTTTTTTTGGATAGGGGAAGGACAGGGACAAGGAGAGTAGTGATGGCTACAAGGGATTAGTTGTACCTGAAAATGTTGAAAAAGAATGCTGTCCTGCGAGGGGGTAGAGACATCAGGCCATAGCACACACAGCAGTGTGGACATCAGCTCTTCTAAGGATGCCAACGTTTTGCTAAAGATATCCTTACAATTGTCTATAGGGCTCCGGGCTCCTCATGAGCTACACTCCAACTCCCTGCCAACCCCTCATGAGTTCCTATTATTTTCTCCTCACTCATTCCCGTCAAGACACACTAGCCTCCATACTATTCTTTGAACATACAGGGTATCTTCTTTGCCTTAAGGCTTTAACACAGACTGTTCCCTCCACCACAAATGCTTTTCCCTCAGACGGCTGCATGACTAACTCTCTTCTTTCAAATTTCTGCTCACTTTCCCCTTGTGGTCTACCCTAACTACCCTACTGCACCCAATTCCACCCTACTCCATCCAATTCCTACTCCATCCAATTCCACCCTACTCCATCCAATTCCTACTCCATCCAATTCCTACCCCATCCAGTTCCACCCTACTCCATCCAATTCCTACCCCATTCAATTCCAACCTACTCCATCCAATTCCTACTCCATCCAATTCCTACCCCATCCAGTTCCACCCTACTCCATCCAATTCCTACTCCATCCAAGTCCAACCTATTCCATCCAAGTCCAACCCCATCCAGTTCCACCCTACTCCATCCAATTCCTACCCCATCCAGTTCCACCCTACTCCATCCAATTTCTACTCCATCCAAGTCCAACCTATTCCATCCAAGTCCAACCCCATCCAAGTTCAACCTACTCCAATTCCAACCTACTCCATCCGATTCCTACCCCATCCTAGTCCAACCTACTCCATCCAATTCCTACCTCATCCAAGTCCAACCTACTCCATCCAATTCCACATTGGACAGGGCATGGCCAACCTCCTCACCTTGCTCTATTTTTTCCTCTATGGTACCAATCACATTCTTATACTATTTAATCCACTGCTCTATTATGTTTATTATTTATTGCTGGCCTCTACCATCAGGTTATAAATTCTGGGAGGGCAAGGGGTTTTGTTTGTTTTGTTCACTGATCTATCTCAGGCATCTACAACTGTGCTGGGCAAAAAGTAGACGATTAACATGTATTTGTTAAATCCATCAACCTTACTGGATTTTCCTTACTGTAGGTCTCCCATAAATAATACAGAACCAGAAAACCTATTTCGAATAATCAAAGAAAGTTAAAATTGATTTTTTATGATTCAGAAGAACTTATAATTAAGTTTGTTGAGCAATTACCCAAATATAGATGTTACAATTTTAACTTGTTAATCTATCTTACTTATATGTGATTTAAAAAAGTGATATACTTCTAAAAATTTTTTTAAGTTACTCAATGAATTTTCATTACATTTATAGTTGTACAATGATCAAGAAGGGATATACTTCGAAAGGAGTTCATATTCTACTCCATGAATATTTTATATCTATATATACACTTTACATCAATATTATCACAATGTATATATGGTCATGTATATATTTTATATATATAAATTATTATGTACACATTTATATATACATGTCTTCCTCCTCATTCCTAAATATTTGAGCTGACAAAGCTCTGCCCACTATGCAAGTTTGAGAAAAATCAGGAAAGGAGTAAGTAGAGAAAATCAATTTCCAAAGACTACGACATAAGTATGGAGAGTATTTATTTCAGTGTTTTCTCCATTCTTCTCTTTCTGCTCACTGAGCCTAAGCCATAGGACCACATGCAGGCCATGGCATCAGCCAGGGCGGGAAGGCACCCACAAGATCATTCGATTGGACACTCATTTTATTTTTTTCTTGGTATGGCCATACCTGCAGCATATGAAAGTTCCCAGGCTAGGGGTCGAATTGGAGCCACAGCTGCCAGCCTACACCACAGCCACAGCCACGCGTGATCCAAGCCGCGTCTGCGACCTACACACAGCTCATGGCAATGCCTTAACCCTTAACCCACTGAACAAGGCCAGGGATCAAACCTGCATCCTCATGGATATTAGCTGGGTTCATATCCCACCGAGCCACAAAGGGAACTCCTCTGAACACTCATTTTAAAAGCAGAACTGATGGCTAGGAAACTTAAATTACTTTTCTGAGGTCATATAGCTAACGAATTGAAAAGCAGAGACTGAAATCCGGTATTTTATCCCAAGTCTAGTTTTCCTTCCATCCCACCAAGGAAACCTGATGCCCACGAAGACAACACGCACATATGAGACATTTTCCACACGCATCTCAAAGGCATCCCCACTGGGGACATTAACTGGAAAACGTGCCTAGAAATACTGACACCCAGAGGGGCAGCTAATGTTTACTGAGCACTTACTAGGTTCCGGGAACTGGTCTAAGTGCCTGATGGACCTTATTCATTCATTTACCCCTCACATGACCCTAGGGGGCAGCCGGGATGAAGACACAGTGACTTTCTTAAAAGCTGTGCAGCGAGTGGCACGGGACTGCTCACACCCACCCCGTGGTCCAGCTCGCAGCCAGCGCCATCCACCGTCAGGCCCGACCAGCTCTCTGAAATGACAGGACCTCACTAGAACTGGCTTGGTCCCGCCGATGCTCCCTCCTGCTTCTTCCTCTTTAAAATGCATACTTTCCTCTTGGTTGTTATGAGGCTTAAATGCCAGCCAGTATCTTATAGGTAGTAGGTATTTAATAAGTTTGTTCAAAGCAAAAAAAAAAAAAAAAAAAAAAAAAAAAAAGAAAGAAAAAGAAAAAGAAACAAAAGAAAAAAGGAAAAAAAATCAACAGTGACCAAAGGAAACACGCTGTCACATTAAAAAGGTAAATGCATGCGGATGACGTGCGACATCCATCGGCACTTGTGACACTACATACTCCTGAGTGTCTCAGAGGAAAATCAAGCAGAAAGAGAGGATGAGATGCAAGAAGGGGGCTCTAGAGGGAGGACGAAGTGAGGGAGGGGCCAAAAGGAGCAAAAGTCCCACGAGTTTATTTAACAGGCAGAAGAAAGTTAAAAATATTTGTCCTGCCTCCCTTGGGCTTCCTGCTATGGTGACTCAGGGATCTAACTCAGGACAGAAACATCTCAATCATTAGGACCAGACTTCTACGGACCACAGTTTATAATAAAAAAAAAAAAAAAAAAAGAAAAAAAGGGCTACACAGGAATGCTCCATAAAGCTTTTCCAAAGCCCGCCGTGTTTTATATTTCAAATAATTTTATTTATTTTGTTTAGTTTTTAGGGCCACACCTGCAGCCTATGGAGGTTCCCAGGCTAGGGGTTGAATTGGAGCTAACACTGCCGGTCTACACCACAGCCAGGGCAACTTTGGATCTGAGCTTCATTTGCAACCTACACCACTGCTCACGGCAATGCCAGATCCTTAACCCACGGAGCAAGGCCAGGGATGGAACCTGCATCCTCATGGAAACTGCTGGGTTCTTAACCCGCTGAGCCACAACAGGAACTCCCAATATTTCAAATAATTTTAAAAAGGAGAGATTCAGTTGAGGCTTGTGTTCCGCTGCTCAGATATAATTCCCGAATGAAGCCAGGCCTCTGTCCTACTGAGGAACTGCTTGTCAAGGTTCTGAGATTTCACTGCACCCCTTAATGCTGGTAGAGACTCAAAAGAACTGAATGCTTTCGTTTCTCATATTGCTCATTTATAAATTTAATTTCTTAAATTACTCTAGACCAGCAGCATCAGTGACCCCACCCCCCCACCCCCAATCAAAACCCCTGGAGGTGGGGCCCAGCCACCTGCTTTATCAAGCCCCCGACCTGATTTTGACTGTGCTCAAGTTTGAGATCCATTGCCAAAACAAATGCACGACCAGTATTAAATGTTGAAAAACCATAAAGTACTCTGGGGTGAGAATTAGGAAACGTGGTCCCCCACTGAAGAGTCACCTAAAATATCACATCTTCCTACATATTTGGTTACCTCCGTGTTCTGTGTTATTTGACTAAAACTAATTTGATTTACATTGTTTTAGTGAGGAAAGGACTGGTACTTTTTTTTTTTTTGCCTTTTAGGGCCACCCCTCAGCACACGATGTTCCCAGGCTAGGGGTGGAATCTAGTACCACAGCTGCCGGCCTACACCACAGCCACAGCAATGCCAGATTTGAGCCACATCTGTGACCTACACCACAGCTCATGGCAACATCGGATCCCTGACCCACTGAGTGAGGCCAGGGATCGAACCCACAACCTCATGGATACTAGCTGGATGGTTTCTGCTGCGCTGCAATGGGAACGCTCATAGACCGGTACATTTTAATCTGTTAATTCTTCTGCTAAGACATATTTCATAGGACAGAAAGGCTACATAGCATACAATTCGAAATACTGTTTAGAAACCACAGACTTCATTCACTTAAACTTAATAAATGCTAGGCAACATCAGGAAAATCCATACCAGGGCAAGGCTTTCACATCCACATACTATCTAGTTATTAGCTCTATCCATGTTTATTAAGTGCTGTAAGGATTTCAAAGGTTCGTCTTCCCACAGGGGCCTAGCAGCCAAGTACACATGGTGGCTCCTCACCTTGGGGTGTCGGCTCTGCCACTGGCTTCGCCTTCACTTGGATCCCTCAAAACAAAGTGAAGGTGAGATTTAATGATAAAGGTGAAAAAATATATCAAGAAAACCTACATCTAAAATGATTTTAAAATTATCTTGCTGAGCAAACTGCTGGCATGATAGTTTTCCATTACCCGTCAGTCTAATACTATTTCTCTTGGTTTTCATCACAGCCACACACACTTCACTATCATTTATTGAGCGTCTACTGGCTATCGTCATAGAGGAGAGGCTAGGTGAACGTTTAGGATTTTTTTTTTTTTTTAATGTGATCTTCCAATTCCCGGCCACGATTTTAAAGTTGTAATTTATCTTTTGGTTTAGTTAAGTTCAATCTAAAGTTAAAACTGCTTTAACAATTAGCAACAGCACAGTTCAACTTCATAATGGTTTAGTAAACATAGTTCAAGTAGTCGCTCAATTTAGAAAAATATAAATTAACCCTGTAATTAGAAATAAAACTCAACATAGATACAAGTAGTTCTAAAAATAAAGACTAACTGTTCAATATGCAAGTAACTCATTTCAGAAGTTCTGTTTACATTTCATGCACATGATACAATTGTTACAGCAAACCAAGCAGCCCACCCAAGCAAGCAAGTCTAAACACGCAGGAGTTCAGTCTTAAATAGAAACAATGATCTTACCTGGACACCCACCTGTGAAGTAAAATCAGGACACCTCCAAGTGTTTTTTTTATTGAACGTAATTGGTATTTTTTAAATCTACCAAAATTTTAACTATGTCATTTTCAAAGGTAAGTGAGAAGCTACATAGGAGCATCAAGTTATAAACCAATTTAAATATATTAAGAGATGGTTTGTGATATAGCAAAACTATTAAATAGCAGGGGAAAATCACCAATTTGAACCCTTAAGAGTCCTCAATTTTTAACCATTCCAGAAACAGTAATATTATTGACGTAAAATGAACGCCATAGGAATAATATTAGCACCGCCCCTCTCGCTCCCTGAATTAATAAAACACGTCTGTACACTGAGCTCTAAAACTTCAATTGGTGGTTAAAAATACGAATGCCTTACATTCTTCTCAAGGTCTTTATAGGGCTTTCTTGACAAAGATATTCTATAAAAACCACTCTCCTATCTGAAGTTAAAAGCACGATAAGATGTGTTTTCACATTGAGATGGCTTTTAAAAAATTCCTCTTTTCAGTAACTGTCATTTTCACTGGGAAGTAAACAAGAAGTCAATGTCTTCTATACAAACCTATTTTTATTAAAGCACACTGAAACAGAACATTTTTTGAGCAGGCTCAAAGTGAAATGTTTGAGTCCCCTGTAGATGTACGGATACAACTGAAGCGTGGTCCATCAAACTGGGCAAGGAGGAAAATAATGCTGCTGATTCCTGCTGCTAAGATAAAATTCCTTTCACCGGAAGGGACTTTTCTGTCCTATTTATATGTTGCCTTATGAATCACGGCTAGCAGACTGCTGCCCACCTGCAAGCCTTAGGAATGAAACACCCCTCGGACCCCACTTCCCCTGCGCTAACTGTTGCCATAGCAACTGCCTTGTCACACTGTTCCCCATACCCTGTTCCTGGCTTCCTGGATGCCACCAGGAACACTGACTGGAACAATTCTGCTATTGGCAACTGTTTCAAATAGTTCAGCAAGTCAGCTCCATGCAGCCATAGTGGGAGGCAGTTAGGGATACAGGAAGCAGGCTGGTGCAAGAGCACATGCCAGGCAGCACAGCTCTTCAACACCCCAAACTTAAAAATATGCCGCAAGTGTGGCCCTAAAAACAAACAAACAAAAAAATTCAAAGAAAAACCTCTCCTGAACAAATCAGTTTATTCCCTATATAAGAACTACGGTTAAAAAATCATGAGGTTTGATATCATCTCCAATTTATACAGCAGGTGTTCATAACTGATCCAAAGCAAATTGCTCTTAATGCTCTTTAAAAAGATTTCTGAAATAGTACATCTACGTCCTCTCAAGAGATGAGTCAAGCGTAAACGATTTTCTGATTAGAAAGTTCTTTCCTAAGACCCAGAAAACAACATTTTGGTGTCCAGCTTCTTAACTGGCCAAGGAGAACCACAAACTGGCTTCTTCCTGTGATGATGGTTTTCAGACACATGAATGGTTAACTCAACTCTTCTTTATTTTTCTCTTCTTAAAGCTTAATAACCCAAATTCCTCTACTTTTTCCCCTATAAAATCCCATTTTTTCATCTTTTTAACAAGGCTTTTGGCACATGGATGCAGGCGGTCCCAGCATCCTGAGGTGTCTGAGCAGCACTCAGCATCAGCCCTGCCCTGAGCACACCGCTGCCTTATTTCTTCAGGCTTCAGGCAGAGTGAAGTGAGGAGGCCAAGGGAACAGGGAGAAAGGCTGGGCTTGACCCAGGATGGACTGACGACGACGAGACAAGTGGGAAGAATGATTACCTGACAGCTGGGTTGAGACTGTTCAGTGATACGGCACTGAGACTCTCTAGTTTATCTCCAAGCCCGCTCACAAGTTCAACACACTGCAAATGCAGAATGATCAGCTGCATCTGCAGTCTGCCTGCCGGCTGCGTAAGAACCCAGCAGGTTCACTGCTGGGACAGAAGCCATCACTTGCATTAAGTCGTCTGTGGGGTATTGGGTGGCCTCCTGTCCAGCGACAAAACACTACCCTCATGCACTGCTGTGAACACAAACGTATTTGTGAAGCCAAAGCTGTTCACATGGTGACAGTGACCTCGGAGCAGAACTGGGAATTTCTTCTCTAACCAAATCCAGAATTAATTAAAATATGTTAAAAGCCGAGTCACTAAAAAACCCTAATTTCCAACAAAGCACAGCAATCAACCTCCTCCCTCCACCCAGACGCTCCACTACAGGACGTTGTTCACAATGTAGTAAGGGCAGGTGGCGCCCGAGGAGCCTTCCCGTTCCCCACAGAGCCTGGCTCCGAACACTCTCACTCCCTCAACCTTGATCTCCATCTCAGGGCCTTCCTCCTTCAGGGCACTTAGCAGAATGTATTACAACCTTAATTGCCTTTCACACCATCCATTCATCCACCCACCCACCCATCCACCCACCCATCCACCTGCCCACCCACCCCATCCACCCACCCATCCATCCGCCCATCCACCCAACTGTCCATCCATCCACCCATCCGTCCATCCACCCGTTCATCCATCCACACATCCATCCATCCATCATGCATTCAGTGAATGACATGCTGCCTGTCAGAGGAGGCTCTCGCTACCCTGCCCAAGATGCAGCCACAAACGCACAAGCAAACAAGCCAGCCGCAAACCCTGCTCTCACAGAGCACACCTTCTCCCTGGAGAGACAGACCATGAACAGACAGGTAAAGTGGACACATCAGCTCAGATAGCACAAGTGCTAAAGCAGGAGAGGGGGTGCTGGAGGAAGAGGCTGTGATTTTCAACAGGGGGTTGAAGAAGGCCTCACTGGGGAGGTGACACTACAGCAAAGACCTGGAGGCGGTGTAGAAGCCAGCCACACAGAGTCGGGCAAGAGGACTCCAGCAGGAGGAGGAGCAAGCGGTGGAGACCAGGTGTGCCTGGTGAGCTCCAGGTCAGCCAGGTGCCCAGTGTGGTGGGCAAGGAACTGGCAGGGGGGGCCTGGGAGGGGTGGGGTCGGAGCAGATAGGGGCAGCGGTGGCGAGGGCTGTGAACTGTATTCTGGGTGGGATACACAGCAAGCTGAGGATTTTAAGAACTCACACAGTCAGTAGCAGAGGAGGAGGACAAGGGCAGAAGCGGTGCGGAGGTGGAAGATCAGCAGTGGTTCAGACCGAGTGCCGGGGCCTCCGAAGCGGGCCGAGTCTGGCAACACTGTGAAGCCGGAGGCAGCACGAGCACTGATGGAGCTGCTGTGCGCTGTGAGCCAAGGAGGCGTCGAGGGTAACCGAGCCTCGAGGTCCCAGCACCCCACCCAGAAGGACCTGCTGCCATCACCTCCGACGGTGAAGAGGAGGCAGGGGCAGGTTCAGGGAAGGGGGCTGGGGCCGAGCCCTGCACACGATCGGTCTGAGAGCCTATGACACGTGGATTTATGAGCCTGTCGTGCAGAGTGGCCCGGATTAAGAATATAAACTAGTGTACGAAGGAATCTACAGTCTAGGGCCTGAGTGAGCTCCCATGGGGAGTGTGGATAATGGGAGAAGAGAAAGTGCCCAAAGAACACAGGGCACCGTGGTGTTTCAAGGTCGGGGGAAGGGCAAGGGACCTAAAAGAACCGGAAAGGAGTCTGAGAAAGGACAGCGACCCCGACCAAGAGGGAGGAAGCCAAGGGAGGAAAATGTTTCCACCGCGTACAGGCAGAGGGCCCCAGGACAGTGCACTCTCGCTGAAGGGAGGCCGGGCTGGGTCTCAGGCAGGGCTGTATCAAGCCCACCCGGTGCCTGATGGAAGGCCCAGGGGCGCAGGTCCTCACACTTGCTCAGCACCTATGGGCAATCTTATCCTCACCCCCAGCAGCCGTCTCCACGGCAGGCCCTCACTCTGACACCCCAGCCCAACCTCATGGAGACTAGTCAGGTTCATAAGCCACTGAGCCACAAGAGGAACCCCCATAACTTCTTGCCACTGTTCCTTACCATGGTCCTTCTAGAAGTCACATTGTTACTGCAAGTAAAGAAAAACCCTTGGCACAATGCTCAGTGTGCGATTAGTAATCAAGCATTAAACTCAAACCTGTTTCCCTTCACCTGAAATTAATCCTGGCTTAACTAGGAGAAGCTACTGGCTTTTAAAAATGGCTTTAAATTGTCGGCCAAATTCCAACCGGTACCCTGCAGATGGTCCGCCAGCTCTGCCATCACTGTCACTCGGACTCTGTGCGTGAGCTTTCAGGCCTCTCCCTATAGAGGGGTCATGCTGCATGGTAACTGCCCAGTGGCACAAAATCACAGACTGATACCATTAGAAACTGATGCTCCACCAGGGTATTTAAAAAGAAAAATTCAGCTGTGTGATTCTGGGCAAATGGAGCCATGGAGAGTCTATAAACAGCTCCACAGCAAAAGGCAAGAGGCTGCTGCTTCTCTTCCACACTCTTTGAGATCCTAGGGACACTAACAACACTAAAAATTATTTAATTAATATTTTTAAAGCAAGCATAACATTTTCTTACCCATAACTTTTTTTTTTTTTTTTTTTTTTTGCTTTTGCTTTTTAGGACTGAACCTGCGGCACATGGAAGTTTCGGGCTAGGGGTCAAATCAGAGCTGCAGCTGCTGGCTTACACCACAATTATAGCAATGCCAGATCCTTTAACCCACTGAGCGAGGTCAGGGATTGAACCTGCACCCTCATGGATACTAGTCAGGTTCGTAAGCCACTGAGCCACAGCAGGAACCCCCATAACTTCTTATTTGCTCAAATAACTGCCTGATGTGGGGCCTTAACTTCCTCCCGAGTTTGCAGCCCCCAGCGCCTTGCTCATGCTTCTCTTTGGGTTCATGCTCTGTTTTACATTGTGGCTGGTTGTTTCCAGCCTGTCCCTTTCAGCCTGTCCGAATCTCTCCATCTTTGAGTCCCACTCAGCACCAGGCACAGGGCTTTGTCCGCTGGGACTCTCATGGGCTCTAGTAGGACCTACCAATAGATCACACTTATGTCAACCTGCTTGGACTTCAGCAGCCTGTATAACAATCCATGGGAATTGTACATTTATGCTTTTACTTTCTAGAAAAGACTGGATACACTATTTTACTGGACTAGGTGCTACACTTGTCTTCATTTTGTATTTACTGTGTTAAGATTTTATGATGTTAAATTATATAAGTCATCTGTATGATTTCAGTACAGGGGTTTTCACAGGGAAGGATAAAAGGTAAACTACAGATACATTGTTAGTGAGCAATTGAATAATATTCTCGAAATAAGAAATTCTATTTGGAGGATAAGTCTAAAGTAATATTTAATTCCTCCTTCTAAACTGAGGCTTTGAAGCAGGAGATACCCTTTGTTAAAACACACATTTTTGAGGTCAAGTCTTGCTCTTTCCACTCTGTTTCATGAAATTTTCAAACGTTCATCTCGCTCATTTTTTTTTTTTTTTTCTTTCTCTTTCTTAAGGGAAAAGGCTTTATGTCTTCCTGGATTTTTTTTTTTTTTTTTTTTCTCTTTCAAACTTCTGCAAAAGAGAGCACGGCTAATGAAATGTCGTAAAACCATTTCGGAAGATCACTGCCGAGAGGAAAGAAAACAAAACTGCTGCCCAGGTCCTAGAGGACGCGAAACAGCGCAGCAGCTGGGTACTGACCTGCGGACGAATTTGGAGGTGAGTTTGCTTATGATACCGGTGGACGTGCCCCTCCGGGCGTGGGCGAAGGCGCCGGGCTCGTGCGAGGGGGAGGCGGGCGGCCCGCTGTAGGCGGCGCTGCGGCGCTCGCGGAGCTGCTCCCCGTGGAAGGTGCTGCGGCTCGAGCTGCCCCGGGGGAAGCGGGTCCGGTCGGGCGTGCTGGCGCTGATGCTGTGAGCCGAGGGGGACGCGGCAGGCACTCGCTGGCTCGTACTGCTGGGGCAAAGGCAGGTGCGTTACTCGGAAACCACACGGGGGGCTCTCCCTCGGGCCCGAAACGGGAAGAAAACCACTGTGGCTCCGGCTGCTGGGCCTGTGCCACTGGGTCACAGCACAGGTGTGATGCCCAGCGTAACTCCAGTAGCCTCATCACTGGCCTTTCAGACTCAGTGCCTGATAAATGGTTCAGTTAACTGAAAATGAAGAAGTTACCAAAACATGGAGTTCCCGCGGTGGCTCAGCAGAAACACATCTGACTAGTGTCCGTGAGGACATGGGCCCCATCCCTGGTCTCGCTCAGTGGGTTAAGGATCTGGCGTGACTCTGAGCTGTGGTATAGGTGGCAGGTGTGGCTTGGATCCTGTGTGGCTGTGGCTGTGGCTGTGGCTCTGGCCGGCAGCTAGAGCTCCCATTTGACCCCTAGCCTGGGAACATCCATGTATTGGTAGTACGGCCCTAAAAAAAAGCAAAAAAAAAAAAAGAAAGAAGGGAAAAGAAATTACTAAAACAAGGTAAATACTCTTAAGTATCGGGGAATGCCAAAGGGCACTGCATACTTAAAAAAAAAAAACCAACTATTGTCTTAAAACCATTCAGCATGTGGAACACGAATTTTGTATCAGGAAGCCTTTGAAGAGAAGGTTCATTTCCTAATAATCCTAATTTAGGCATCAGTGATAGCAGATGCTGTGGGACACCACAGATATGATTAACTAACTGTCAAACACGTTCCTGAATGTGAGAAACCTTAACATACAGAGATGCCACACAAACAATCATCTCGCTCTGTACCTGAGAGAGCGCTTCCAGATCATCTGTTTCACTGACTGGAAAACTAAAACCCAGTTTCATTAAAGAACAAGTGACTGGCCAGAGCCAGGAAGAATCCCAGGTCTCAACTCCCAGTCTCATGGGGGTGGGGGGTTCAAATCATAAAACCTCAACTTACCTAAATGATAAATTAGGCAACAACTCTTTACTGTACGGATGGATTGAAAACAAAATCCTTGTAGAAAATTCCTCTAGAAAATGATTTAAATTATGAGCAACATTTTTTTTTTTTTTCTCCTTTTTCAGCCACACTCACAGCACATGCAAGTTCCCGGGCCAGCGACTGAATCTGAGCCAGAGCTGTGATCTAGGCCACAGCTGCAGCAACGCCAGATCCTTAACCCACTGAGCCATAGGGAGAAAGCCTGAGCAACACTTCTGATAACAGAGGATGCAGTAAGTTTACATTACAATCCAACTTTACCTCTGCCACAAACACTGAATCTTCTCGAAAGGCTCTTAACGTGATGGCTAGCATGTATTTTCATATGGTGCTATCTTTTAAAAAATGCTTAACGACAAACAAAATGAAATACGACCAGCATGTTACCCGGGCCTGTAAGCTTCAGAGCTGTCTTTAATGGTTGGCAGTGTGACTTTGATAGGATGACCAGAAGCGGACATGGACTTCTGGTGGCGGGGTCGGGCTGAGGGGACAGCAGAGGCCACGGCAGAGCCTGCGGAAGATATGCTGCTCGCAGACATCTCCGTGAGGCTTTCCACGTAAAACGGTGGAGGAGAACATGGAAACGTAAAAAGAAAAGCTGCAGTTTACTAAAATGTTCACCTTTCATGACTGAAACACTGAAAAGAAAGCAACATTAGTGGCATTCATAGTAACTAACAAAACAACAGTCTTGTTACAAGTGTCCAGGGTGAATTTATCACCACCTTCCATGGAAAGATCTCACACATTTCTGTTTTATGTGAACCTGAAAAGTATGAGATCATTTTAAGGATAAAATGATTATGGCTGGAGACATTTTTTACTTTCCAAAAATCAGTCTGGTGTGACGCACTGCTGTGGTCCACTGTTAATGACTCAGTAAGAATTCATAATTGCAGCAAAAAGCCTATCTCGGGAAACAGCATCAGAACATTTCAGCTCACAGACAAGAATCAACGGGTTAAAAACGGCTACAGATTAAAGGAGCTGCAGATTAGGATCTAAAATACAGGAAAAAGAATAAGTTAGAAATCAATTCCCAACAACCTTTCTAGCCTAAAGGAGCTTATGTCTAAGGAAGATATGTTTACCTTTCTGTGCCTTATAATTACACTTACTTTGTCTATTAATTGACAGGAAACAAATATATGTAAGAATGGTCTGTCGGTGTCAGTTCTAATAAAATTCTCTATTTTATTGTAATTGTATTAGAGAATTTTGTTGGAACTGACACCCTCTGCCCTTCTGTAATACATTGATGAGCAAGTCCTCACTCATGATGAGAAGTTAAATTTTTTAAATAATAAAAATAACATGATGTATCATCATTTAAAATAAACCACATTGAAAACTGTACAGTTCTCAATGATCCGTTGAAATAGTCACATTTCTTTAGAGGCTGGAGAACAAAGCCATTATTGAGATAGAACGATGACTTGATGAGGAGGCGAAGGAAGAAGGTAAGGAAGCAGCAGGTGTATGAAAGAACAAGACTCAAATTATGAAGATCAGATTAGAACAGTTTGATAGGCTTTGCTCTACAAGGAAATAGTTATTATCAGATTTTATTCAGAAAACCACAGGTTAAGAGATTAATTTCCTGTTTCCCCCAAATATTTTTCCACTATTCCACTCTGGTACCGAAGGGGCAACGGCTTAGTGAGAATGGCTGGCTGCAATCTAAACTAGTTATTTTGTGTTTCCTTTCCTTTAGACCCATTCGGCTACAGGGGTTTTACCAAGAGCACTAAGGCAAAGCAATGACAAAAGCAGTAGTACCTGCCACCCAGGACACGCACCTGCTGTCTTTTCCATTCTGCAGGGCTGTGTATCGATCTGTGGTCCTCTCACAGACGTATGTGTTCCTTCTCGCCATGCTGCCTCCAGGATACACATTGTTCTTTAAGGAGGAAAAAAGACATTAACAAATTCTAGCTGGAGTTGTGGAAAGTCAAGGAAATGAATTTAAGCTGCAAATCAGTATGAAAAAAAAAATCCATGGTAGCTTTTTATCAGAATCTTATATTAACAAGCTCTGTCTCCCACCTCCCTCCTCCTGCAGGAATACAGGCAAAGCACAGCAAGCTTCTGACAGTTCTTCTAGCTGCCGTCCTATAGCTGTGATGAGTGGTGGTTTGAAAGCAACCAAAAAAGCTAAGTTTTATTCATGGCTTTGTAAGCTGGTGATGGGGAGAAGGCCAGGGGAATGGCACAGGCAGTGTGAGGGATGCTAAGCGTGAGAGACAACCCCACGCTAAGAGCATCACCAACAGGAAACCTAGGGCCCTGTGGACAGAGGGCCTCCCGGAAGCCTGTGGCTGGCCACCTGCACCTGCTTGGGAAACCCCCACAGCCACTAAAGCTCCAGGGTCAGAGGCAGGCCCAACGGAGGCCGCCAGGAGAGATGAGTGCAGTGCCACTCTGAGATGACATCTTCTTTCCAGCGCTACAGATTTAGGAGTGAAATAACATGGTCCCGAAAAGAGAAAGGCTGATAAGATCATTTTGGAGAATTCAGTCACAGGAGGCTGCGTCCAGGAAGCACAAACAGAAACGGGATTTCCATAGTGGAGGGGACTTTAAGCTAGAGCATCACACGGTGACAAGTATGGAAACAGGCAGCTGAGTATAGTCATGGGAGAATAAGACCAAGCTGAGTCAAGTGACAGGTAATCTAGAGGAGTGGCAGGAAATAAGGGACAAAATTCTTTCTTTCTGTCACATGGGGTGATGACACCCTGGAAACTGTCCTCTAGCTGATGTTTAGATAAGAGGAAATGATGGCTTATCTAAAAAATTGCTTTAACAAAATGTACTCAACCCTACTGTGGTTAAAACCATTTCCAAAAAGATCAGTTGGCATGTAAGTAGTTATACCCATTAATTCTTAACGTGGTTGTATACACACCTGGTTATCCATCTATTTCACTGACTAGGAGGTGATAAATTACATATTTTTTAAAAATATGGATTCAATGAACTATATAAAGCACTGGGTATTAGGGAATTTAACCCTTTTACAATTAAGGTTATGTTGGGCTTTCTGGTACCATTATATGTTTCTCTTTATTTATTTTTTCTTTTTTCTCTCCTACTTTCCATAAGCTAGGTCAATTTTTTTTCTTCTATTGGCTTAAAAGTTATCCATTTTATTTTTGTTCTTATATTTCTTGCCCTTACGTTCTGAACTCATTTTTGCTCGCCCCTGCAATCTTCGGGGGATTGGTTCCAGGAGCCCCTGTAGATTCCATGAGCCAGGGAGGCTCAGGTCCTGCCTATGAGGTGGCCGAGTACAGTCAGCCCCTCCCCATAGCCACCAGCCTGTGCCTGCGGATTCAATCGAGGGCTGTCTGTACTCATTTCTTAAACTAATCCCATCTTCCTTTCCAAGGCATCTGCCTTTCCTTTCATCTCTATTCCTATCCTATCCTGGACAGTGTCCAAAATTTTGGTTCTGAATTTTCACTATTTGTCTTTTTGGTGTATGTTGCCATGTACATACTTTTATAAGCCAGTTGACTGTTTTCAACTCCTGTGTATTTTACAGCGGAATTCTAGACATGTTTCTCCTCCAGTAAGGGTACTTCCTTAAAACAGTACAGTGTTTTCAAATGGGTCACTGTATCACGACAGAGTTGAGTTTTTTGTTTGTTTGTTTTGTCTTTTTTGCCATTTCTTGGGCTGCTTCCCACAGCATATGGAGGTTCCCAGGCTAGGGGTCAAATCGGAGCTGTAGCCACCGGCCTACACCACAGCCACAGCAACACAGGATCCGAGCCACGTCTGCGACCTACACCACAGCTCACGGCCACGCCAGATCCTTAACCCACTGAGCAAGGCCAGGGATCGAACCCGCAACCTCATGGTTCCTAGTCGGATTCGTTAACCACTGAGCCACAACAGGAACTCCGAGAGCTGAGATATTTTATTCGTAAGAGTTTGCTTATCATATCTTTACATTTAAATGATAATTTGGTTGGATATAAAATTCTGGGCTCAATGTGCTTGTCTTTTGATACTTAAAAATACATATAAAATATGTAGTTTATAATTATATTAAAATATAATTTAATATATAATTTATATTAATTTTATATTAAATTTTTATTTAAAATATTTTTATATACTAATATATATAATACATATATTTAATTCATTTATCTCCCTGCATCCATGTTGCCATTGAGGGATCTGATTACCAGTCTGAATCTTATTCCTTTTAAGGTCATCTGCTCTCTTATTCTGGAAGCTGTAAAGATCTTTGTCTTTGTGTGTTGGTGTCTTTATATACTATTTTAATGAGCCCAGGAGTAGGTTTTCCTTCTGGCTTCTGTTTGCATTTCTGAATCCTTTTAATGTGAAGTTTTTCATCTCTTTTTATTGCTATTATGTGTTCAAATATTTCCTCCCCTTCATTTTGCCCCTTTTCCTTTCCAAATTCCTACTTCCTAAATATCACTAATTCTACTTCTATCCTTTGTATATCTTGGTTTTCTTTTTTTTTCTTTTTAGGGCTGCACCCAAGGCATATGGAAATTCCCAAGCAAAGGGTTGAATGGGAGCTACAACTGTCGGCCTACACCACAGCCACAGCAACTCGGGATCTGAGCTGCATCTGTGACCTACACCACAGCTCACAGCATCCTTGACGCTGAATGGGGCCAGGGTTTGAACCCATGCCCCCATGGATGCTAGTCAGGTTCGTTACCACTGTGCCACTGGGAACTCCCTGGTTTTCTTTTATATATATTTTTTATTCTCTCCTGCTGCCTTACAGGGGGTCAGCTCAGTCTGTTTTCCAGCTCCCATTATATGATTTCTGTAGTTTGCTTTTTAAGTGAATAATGTGAGTTACCTTTCTGAATTGTTTTTTGTTGTAGTTTGCCTTCACTGAACAGTTTATTGGTAAACATAAAATTAAATGCACCAATGTGATATCAAGTAAGTCTTACCGACGTGAAAAATGAAGCAGGAAAGCTTAAAGTACCATTTGTGGTAAGATTAAATGTTATTAAGAATTCAGGTTTTTTGTCCTTAAACTGCATTTATGAGAAGCTTGGCCCCCTTTCCATGCTCTTTAAAGGTATGATTCACTTTAAGATTTTGGAACTTAAAAAAAAGATAGAGATTAAAAAACACGTCTTTCAACACAAACTCTGACAAATAACTGCAGCCTATGACGACATGCCAGACTCTGAACTCACACTTGGACTAGTTGAAGCCTTTTTCCTTTCCGGCCCTACAAGAGGGCTTGCAGTCATCTCGCTTTTTGATCCAACTGTTGTGCTGCCAAGTTTACGAGCCACATCTCTGTCCCACTCCTCTTTCTGCTCACTTTCCACGCTGTTGGCCTGAGGCCTTTTGGTATATGATACGGCAGGGGGAATGGATGGACCAGCTGTGATTTGAGAAAGAGCATAATTAGCTGAAAAGCAACGGACGTATTTTCTTCTTGAGAACAAAAACTCTGTATTATAAATATCTTCATTTGCCTGTTTTATACTCTGAACTGAGATTAAACTGTCTGATTACAAAAATGACGTCAGCCCCTGAAAACAGGATTCGTTTCTCATTCACTAGTATCAATCTTTGATAACGGGGAATGACACAAGAACATAAAAAAGTGAAGGCACTGTGCTTAAAAAAAGCAAGTCTGGGCAGGCTCACTCCGTCTTTCCACTTATTGGACTTTTCCCCACCGTGATCACTAAAGCGCCGCTGCTTCTGATTGGCTGAGATGCTCCGCTGAACCTTCAGGTGAGCAGGGGACTGCAGGGTGCTGTTGTTGAGGTCACTGCTCGGCCTCGACCGCTGACACAAGTTTCCACTGGACAATGATTCTCCGCCTTCAAACTGCAAGAAGAAGAAAGACCGCCAGCATTTAAAACAAAAAAGAGTGCACAGAAACAGTGTGTGCTCTTCATTTCCTAGTTTATTCCAGCTACACAAGGGGTGATCGGAACTAAAAAAGAAGAAGTTTGGCTACAGAACTGCGAGTTGGCCCACAGGAAGGGAGAGAACAGTATGTGCCAGCTTCTGTTACTGCGTACCAATGGCTTTGGGTCCTCAGTCAAAACACCAAAAAAGAGCTACCAATGATTGAAGGGTTACGATACACGAGGCGCCAAGCGAAGCTCTTTATATACGTGACTTTGTTCAATCATTACAACAAACCTAGGATTTATTAACGTGCACTTTTTAGATGGAAAAACAGAAGCTGAGGGATTCAAGAGACATCTTGGGGATTTGAACTCAGGTAGAAATGGGATTCAAAGTTAGGATAATATAAAAAATCTTAACTTCATACACACACACACACACACACACGCACGCACGCACGTTTTTTGTTTTGTTTTGCTCTCTCTGCCACACCTACAGCACAAAATATGGTTTACTGGTTCTGACTGAGAACCTGCATCTACCTAGAACTCAGCGTGGTAAACTGGGGGCTGACGCACCACCCCTCGCTATGGACACAAACACAGGCTGTCTGTTGCTAGCAAACTTTTGACTGCATCACTGGCATTGCAATGGGAAATCTAAATTCATGTTAAGATGCTGACGATAAATAGCAGAGTGCTATCAGGGCCGAAAAGGTTAAAAGACACTTGCTAACACCGAGCATGCAGTGATGTGCCAGGAACTGTTCTGAGGACTTGAGAAGCATTCATTCACTTAAACCCTCTCCATGGCCCTCACAGGTAGGTCCTGTTATCCTCATTTTATAGGCCAGGAAACCTCTGAGGCCCAGAGAAATCAAGCAAATTGCCTAAGTCACACAGCTCCAACAGGAATCTCAAATTCAACCGCCCTGAGCTGAACGAACCTCCCATCTCCCCAACTTGAAGTGCACTCTTTTCTGATCTTGGCAAGTACGTCTCACAAAACCAGTCACCTAGGCCAGAAACCTGAGGGGCTCTGACCCCTCATTTCTGGCAGGTCAGCAACTCTGCTAGTTCTGCGTCACGTGTGGTAGCTTGTGGTGGGTGCCTGGCCTCATGCAGGTCCCAGAACATTCTGGACAGCCTGCTCATCGGAATGGTCCACACTGCCCCACGATGGACGGCTCCTCTCCTCCCCAGATGGAGGGCCCCTTCCCTTGAGAGCAGAGAGAGCTTCTAATCTTTCTATTCCAGCCTTTGCTTGGGTTCGGGGACAGGTAAGTTGGGTAGAGGTCGGCCGAGCGTACTGCCTCACTAATAGCTACTATCCAACTCTAAGTGATGTCAGTCTGGCCCATAAAATGCCTCCCAGAGATGCCCAATTTCCAACCAGCCCTCGGTGCTCTGGGCTCTGTTGCTGACTCTCCATTTATACCTCACACTGGCTGTCCCACAGGCCACCTGCCGCTTGTGGTTCAGTGGCCACAGGCATACAGTAAATTCCTGACTCTCTCTTCCTACCGTAGGTCTCGACTGGCCTTGAGAATTCCCGACTGCTTGTGCTGAAACACTTGGACGCTCTACCAGGCCAGGCACGAACTGTCACCAAACTACCTCTTCCTCGGCTGCCACCTCTACGTTTTGTTTCAAATGCTGTCACTTCCTCTTGTTGCAGTTACCATCTCGTCTGCACACCCGGAACGACCTATTACCTGTGGCAGGGCTGCTGCACATGGATGCCCGGGGCCGGGGGCTGCCAGTCGCCAAGACCCACCTGACTGTGGCCGGCGCTCCTAGAGCCTAGCAGGGCGCTAGCCCTACTCTTTCCAAACAGAATCTCTCTCAGTGTTCGGAAAGAAGATTACCTCATAACGTAGCAACGTAAATTCTGAATTCTAACAAATACAAATGTTAGTATCTTTATCATATTTTTGATACCACATAGAATATATTTGCTAACATCATATCTATATTGAGTTGTCACTTAGCTCAAAAAATAATGCACATGAATCTGAAAAGGTGAACAACTTACTTCAGGTGGTTTTCTACCTAGAAGAATGTAAGTAGCCATGACTTCATCATATTTCTGATTTATTAAGGCGTCATTTATTTCATCTCGTAAAAAACCCATGGTGACCATGATGTCTAGAAATGAAAAAAAAATGCAAATTTTCTGAAAATGGGTTTATTTTAGTAAAAAAATCAACAAAATGGGCAAGTATGTCTACATTAGATATGAAAACTAAATTCTGAAATTTTAAAGTGTATTAACTTTAATTATAAAACCTTCTGGGAGTTCCTGTTGTGGCTCGGCAGTAATGAACTCCCATGAGGATGTGGGTTCGATCCCTGGCCTTGCTCAGTGGGTTAAGGAGCCGGTGTTGCTGTGAGCTGTGGTGTAGGCTGCAGAGGCAGCTCGGATCCTGAGTTGCTGTGGCTCTGGTGCAGGCAACACACAACTCTGACTTGACTCCTAGCCTGGGAACGTCCATATGCTACACCTGCGGCCCTAAGAAACAAAACAAAAACAAAACAAAACACCAAAAAATTCTCATTAATATACACCATATATTCAAAGATACTGTACATCCAAATTAGTCATGCAGAAATTACCTGCACCCCGGGTTAATACATTCATGGGCCTACTCCATTTCTCATCGCTTAGCCCATCCTGGAGCTGAGTTCCTTCAGACACTCAGACACAGCATGCAGCTCTCTGTGGCATATACAGAACACCTCCTCTTTCCCCCGACGCAGCCTCAGCCACGCATGGAGTGGTTTCTCTCAGCTCTTAGCAAGTCCTGCTTTCTGATCCGAAGGCAGGTGGACGCTCTGGAAGGCCTGAACGCCACAGCGCTCCTGATCAGCCTCCTAACACCCCAGAAGGCCCCGCCGCTGCCACTCTGCCCTCGAGCTAGACGGGAGCAGAGCTGAGATGATGCAGCGGTGAGTTTCTGACGGCGCTGGGAACAAAGCCGAGAGACCAGGCTGGGAGCAGAGCGCTGACTGGGCGGCGGAGGACGGGACCTGCTGGGACGGTGGGAGACAGAGGGGGAGCCAGCGTGTTCCTCCCGTCCGCCTCCGTGCGTCCCATTTTTGGTTAAAATACATGCTATGTTTCTCTGATATGTTTCAGTCTGAACAGGGCTGATACCCAAATCAGCCATTCCTCCTGCTAGGGATTACTGGGAGAAAAGAATGGGGTTTACCTACATTATTTTAATGTTTATATCCTTGTTGTCAACAATCAAATTAGAACAAAATAAGGAATTTTGTCATGTTTAATGTGTATCTGGAGAAAGAAAAGATGATAATGCAAGTGTTTTTCAAATAAAAATTGCTTCTTATTTTCACAGTTTTGGAGGACGCTGGCTTCCTTTAGCTTAGGGACAGAACCTCTCACGATACTGAAACACTTACCTATTCTTTTTGCGTCATTGAAATCTGGTTCAGGCTCAGCATATGGCTTTAGTTCTTCTTCTTCATGACCAACATTCATCCACCGATCTTTCATTATTTGCTGGGGAAAAAAAACCCCACATTACGTTTGGCCAATCAGGACATTCAACCACTTATATCAGCTTTATTTTAGTAAATGTGAAGTTAACCAGTTCAGTTGACAAGAATCAGGTGACATTTTCCAATTAAAGTTACTGTGTCTAGTTGGATTCGCAGGCTAACAGGAGGTCAAAGCCTCTGGGACAGAGTGACGTATCTTAGGACAATTACAACCACCAGCCCTCACACTCACCTGACGAATCGATTCAAAATATACTGCCTGGTGCTCATGGTCCTCTAAAAGAAGCATTTCCACATTTGAAAATTTTAACATAAAAACCTACTCTTTTGACCTCTGCCTCATAGTTTTTCACCGGTAAGATTAACAGAGATTTCTCCCCCTCCACCGCCCCGGTCTTCTACTAAATATATGGCTATATTTAAAAATCATTACCTACTAAAACATTAGGATGGAAGAGATCCTGGAAAAAAAAAAAAACCCTGCCTGATTAAAAAATGGGCAAAGGACTTGAATAGGTACTTCTCCAAAGAATATATAAAAATGGCCAACAAGAATATAAGACACCCAACATCACCAATCATCAGAGAAATTAAAACCACAATGAGCTGTCACCTCCTATCTGTTGGGATGGCCATGGCTGAAAAAAACACAGATAACAAGTGCTGGTGAGAATGGGAAGAAACAGAAACCCTTGGGCACTGTCGGCGTGACTGGGCTGCTGCTGTGGGAACAGCATGGAGGGTCATCAAAAAAGTACAAGTGGAACTACTGTATGGTCTAGCAATTCACTGTGGGGTATGTATCTAAAAGAACTGAAAAGAGGATCCTAAAGAGACATTTCATACCCATGTTTACCGCAACACTATCTACAACAGCCAAGATGTGGAAATGATCTAAATGTCTGATGAAGATGCATTTTAAAATGTGGTAGAGACATACAATGGAATATTACTCAGCCTCAATAAAGGAAATTCTGTCACATGCTCTAACCCGAATAAATCTGGAGGACACTGTTAAGGGAAATAAGCCAGTCAAAAAAAAGTCAAATAACTGCATGATTCTACTTACATAAAATATCTAAAATAATTAAACTCATGGAAACAGGAAGTAGTATGCCAGGAGCTGGAAGGAGGGGGCAAGAGGGAGCTGATGTTCCATGGTATAGTTTCAGTCCTGCAGGATGAAAGAGTTCTAGAGATTTGCTGTGCGGAGTTGACAGTATTGTATGTAACGTACACTTAAAATTGTGAAGAGGATACATTTATGTTATGTGAATAGCATTGGCAAAGGCAAATGAATGGGGATTGATTCTGTATTAGTTTAGAAAAGTTCTTCAATTTTCTATTACTATAGGATTCCAGGTTTTCATTCGGGAACAGTCTAGGTGCTGATACATTAATATTCTTCTTCCGGGTTCTGCAGAGTATACTCTCTATCTCTATACTTTATTTGCCAATATCCTACGTACTACAAAATAATTACGTAGATCTCTTGAGGCTAACCTCTTGATTGCTCAGGCACCTCCCCTTCACTTAATACTGTTTAGCCAAAGTCACTAAGCAGAAGGCAAGAACTCCAGAGCAGATCTCCAATAAATGGCGTCTCTAAGAATACTGCTATGATGGAGTTCCCGTCGTGGCGCAGTGGTTAACGAATCCGACTAGGAACCATGAGGTTGCGGGTTCGGTCCCTGCCCTTGCTCAGTGGGTTAACGATCCGGCGTTGCCGTGAGCTGTGGTGTAGGTTGCAGACGCGGCTCGGATCCCGCGTTGCTGTGGCTCTGGCGTAGGCCGGTAGCTACAGCTCCGATTCGACCCCTGGCCTGGGAACCTCCATATGCCGCGGGAGCGGCCCAAGAAATAGCAACAACAACAACAACAACAACAAAGACAAAAAAAAAAAAAAAAAGACAAAAAAAAAAAAAAGAATACTGCTATGCCAGGTAGAAGGATTTTTCCAAAGATGTTGGTCACGAGATGGTGAGATATTTTAATTAAACTTTGTAGATACATCATACACGCTTACAGTATGATCACGTAGATGTGTAACTCTTATAGGAGTTACCACTTTCCTTTTCCCCATTATAGAGATTTTGTTGACATGTTAATTATATTGACATGTAATTGACATGTAACTTTGTATTAGTTTAAGGTGTACAACATGACTTGATATACTATACGTATCTTACAAAATGATTACCACAGCAAGTTAACGTCCATCACCTCACACAGTTAGGATTTTTTTCTTATGATAAGAACTTAAGCCCAGGAAACTACTTACCTGCTGTCACTATAGTTTTACCTTTTCTGGAGTGTCATGAATGGAATCACAAAATATGTACTCTTTTGTGCCTGGCTTCTGCTCAACATGTTTTTAAAATTTATCCATATTGTGTGTAGTTTACTTTATGGCTGCATAGTACTCCACTATATGGACATACACCACCACTTGTTTAAATTCTCGTTGATAGGCTCTTTGCTTATATTGATTTTGGGCTGCTTATGAATTAAACTGCTATGAACATTAAAAAAAAAAACTTAAAATCTACTCTCTTAACGAATTTTAGGAATTCCCATTGTGCTCAGTGGGTTAAGAACCCGACAGTGTGTGCATAAGAATGTAGGTTCAACCCCTGGCTTTGCTCAGTGTGTTAAGGACCCTGTGTTGCTGCAAACTGTGGTACAGGTCGCAGATGCAGCTCAGGTCCTGTGTTGCTGTGGCTGTGGCGTAGGCCAGCAGCTGCAGCTCCAATTCAACGCTTAGCCCAGGAACTTCCATATGCCGCAGGTGCAACCATAAAAAGAAAAGAAAAAAAAGTAAGCATCCAATCAATATTAAAAAAAAAAACAAAACACTTTCAAATATACAAGATGCAGTATGGTTAACTACAGCTGCCATTCTGTAAATTATCTCCCAGAACTTATTTATCTTATAACTGGAAGTTTTTACCCTTTGATCATCTTCCTTCATTTCCTCCACCCCCTGCCTCTGGCAAACACTCATTTGTTCTGTCTCCCTAAGTTCAGTTTTTCATTCATGCATTCATTCATTCATTCATTTATTTTTGTCCTTTTGCCATTTCTTGGGCTGCTCCTGCGGCATATGGAGGTTCCCAGGCTAGGGGTCAAATTGGAGCTGTAGCCACCGGCCTATGCCAGAGCCACAGCAACGTGGGATCTGAGCCATGTCTGCAACCTACACCACAGCTCACAGCAAACCGGATCCCTAACCCATGGAGCAAGGCCAGGGATTGAACCCGCAACTTCGTGGTTCCTAGTCGGATTCATTAACCACTGAGCCACGATGGGAACTCCTCTTTTCTTTTTTTTGATTCCACCTGTAAGTGAGATCATACAGCATCTGTCTGTCTGTCTGACTTGCTTCACTTGGTGTAACGCCCTCAGGGTCTGTGCATGTTACAGTAAACGGCAGTTATTTCCTTGTGTCCACTGCTGGAAATGAAATCACCCCCCTGAGGAGAGATCTGGACTCCAAGTTCACTGCAGCACTACCTACAGCAGACGAAACACGGCAGCAACCTACGCGCTTTTCGCCAGATGAATGGACAGAACACTTGGTGTGTGTGTACAGCACACAACAGACTAGGCTGCAGACATAACTTAATTCTTAGAGCCCCCTGGAGCTATCTATGGTAGTGTAGGTTCATTCTCCAAGTAATTTAGCTCAAATGACCCATTACAAATTTTTAAAAATAATTAGCCTTCAGTGATCATCAATAAAGTAAAAGCGTCAAGGAGGGTGGACATCAGGGGGGGAAAAGGAAGGATAAAGCAGAGCTGTAAATTCCTGCCACACGATTTTCCAAAATATCAAAGTCCCTCCTGTTCCTCTTCTCCCCCCAGCCCCTAAGAGTATGTCTGGCAGAAGCCTAGGTAGCTGTCAGCAGCATCTGCAGCAACAGCACTTAGGATAGCTGAGGGGGAGTGATGGCCCCCAGTATCTCTACGTTCGGCATCTTTGGATTTTAACAGAAACTATGCAGAAAAAAAAAAAATTCCAGAAAGTTCCAAAAAGCAAAACTTGAATTTGTGACACACCAGCAACTATTTATACAGCATTTACTCTGCACCAAGTGTCTGAATAACCTAGAGATGATGGAAAGCATACGGAGGGATGGGCCCAGGTTATCTGCAAGCACCACACCCTTTTATATAAGGGACTTGAGCAACCACAGAGGTTTCTGGAACCAATCCCTCGAAGATATGGAGGGAGAGCTGAACACACAGTCCTTCTCATCCAGCGCATCTAGTCCTTGATAACTTACCTCTGCAGCTGCACTGCACTGAGAGAGGGACGAAGGGGGGCACAGAGGTGGCAGCTCAGACAATGCTTAAAAGTGAAAGTCTTCAAAAAGGCTTAAAACAAATCTATACCAAATCCCACCTCTCCACACGCAGACACATCAGAACAAAGAACGGAATCTAACATTCCTTTTATCAACACATTACTTTTCAAGGGGAGCTCTCTGAATGTCTGTTATTATAATGAATGAGGCTGGGCAAAGAAGAAAACTAACAAGCACAAGCGAGACATCAACACTTCCGGTCTTTCAAATGAGCTTAAGTCCTTAGTGATGTTTTCTCAAAAAGAATAATCCAGACACACCGATATTCCAATAAATAGGGGGGAAAAACAAACAGTGCACAACATAAGAGACAAATCCTGTTAAAATCATATGGATACTGTCCCTCCCATTAAGAGTGTGATTAGCTGTCAGCATTCAGATACACAACCTGCAAAAAATTCCGTAGCTGTTTATAGATCTAGAAACAACCATAGGGTAAGCAAGGCAAATGTGAAGTTAATTTCATTAATTTTACTGTCATGAAGGACAAATAAGGTACATAACTTATAAGGCCTTAAGAAATGTTTTAATAAAGTACAGAGTCATATATGAGAAGCAATAGGAAGGTGTGTAAGTTAAATAAGAAATTTAATAAGAGAATAAGCAGATCATTTAAATCAAAATTCTTTATATCAAATCTCAATATTAGCAAGTTACAGAGTGAAGAAAGATTAGAGTTTCATCAATAATGCATGATACTCAGGTAACACTGAAAAATACATAAAGTTCTATTTTTTAAAAAAAATGGGAATTAACAAGGGAATATTTCATATCAAAATGTACAAGGCTGACACAAGTCTACAAAGCTGATCGACCAGATTTCTTTAAAAGGCAGTTAAGAGACACAGAGAGCTTATATAAGGAGCACGCATAACCTATTCATTAAAAATATGGAGCATTATCTCTAATGAAAGAATACAAGTTAAAGCAATTATGACAAACTGTATTACTACTAGAAAGGCACCAAACACAGACAACCATTCATTTTCTCAACAACGATGTACACAGAAAAGAAGGAAAAAATGTCCTAAATTCTGCAGGGGGAAAGTCCCAATCAAACATGAGGACAAAATAAACATGCTTTACCAATGGGGGGAGGAAGGGCCCAAATACTAGAAACTATTCTATCCAATACTGAAACAGGTGGCGCAGAGCTGGCATCTTCAAATGCCTCAGGTCACGCCCCATCTTTGGGCAATGACACATGGGATCCAGCCGACTGTTTATACCCTTTGACCTAGTAATGACAGTCTGGAGAATTTACCGAAGCACATACCCCAGAGAGAAAAAGCACTGCGCATTAATTTGAGCAAAAACAACTCAATATGCAACAAGCAAATAAAGGCTGATAACACAATCCAAGGAGAAGAATACTGCTATTCACAAGGACAGGGGGGTCACTCTCATAATAAAGCAGAGTACACACTAAAAACGTTTAGTTTTTAGTTTAAAAAAAGTTTAAAAACAAACAAAAAAAAGGATGGGAATCCCCCTTGTGGCTTAGCAGATTAAGAATCTGACTAGTCTCCATGAAGACATGGGTTCGATCCTTGGCCTCGCTCAGTGGGTTAAGGATCTGGCATTGCCGCGAGCTGTGGTGTAGGTCACTGATATGTCTCAGATTCGACCCCTAGCCCAGGAACTTCCATTTGCTGCAGAATTGGCCCTAAAAATGAGAAATAAAAAAAATTTTTAAAAAAGGATGCAACATGACATGAGAACGTTGTTACTATATACAAATTTATGTTTACACACTGAAGACTGGTGTTTTAAAAACAGCTGTTTTATAGTTTATGGATGTTTTTTGTTGTAAAGTTGATGATAAAGTTGTTTTGAAAATAAAAGTGAAGGAGTTCCCATTGTGGCTTAGCCGGTTAAAAACCCAACATAGCATCCATGAGGATGCGGGTTCAATCTCTGACCTCGATCAGTGGGTTAAGGATTCTGAGATGCCGCAAGCTGCGGTGTAGGCTGAAGATGCAACTCGGATCTGGCATTGCCGTGGCTGTGCAGCTGCAGCTCTCATTCGGCCCCTAGCTGGAGAACTTCCATATGCTGCAGGTGGGGCCCTGAAAAGAAAAAAAAAAAAGAAAAGAAAACTAATCTAATTTTCCACATCACTGTTACTTCAAGGGGAGTTTCTTAAAATTAGAAAAAAATCACTAGGACCAGCATCATGTTTCTCTGGAAAGTCATTTCTGGGAGGTGTGAAGCAGACCAGCCTTTGCATGGTGACATCTGCAATATTATGACAGTATTGCCAATGCAGACTAGTGGAGGGAAATTTAAGTTTTGACAAAACTGGAGCAGGAAGTTCCAGACTATATTCAAATACATCAAGTTAAGCTTCTAATGAGCAAATATCTTTAAAATGATCATTTGGCTTTTAAATAAATTCTATTCAGAGAATCAGAGAATTCTAATACTTTAAACCTTCTTTTTTTTTTTTTTTGTCTTTTTGCCTTTTCTAGGACTGCTCCCGCAGCATGTGGAGGTTCCCAGGCTAGGGGTCTAATCAGAGCTGTAGCTGCCAGCCTACGCCACAGCCACAGCCACAGCAATGCAGGGTCTGAGCCTCGTCTGCGACCGACACCACAGCTCACGGCAACACCGGATCCTTAACCCACTGAGCGAGGCCAGGGATCAAACCCGCAAACTCATGGTTCCTAGTCAGATTCGTTAACCACTGCGCCACGATGGGAACTCCCGAACCTTCATATTTTAATGCTGAGGATAAAAGACTGGAAAATTTGGTTTCTGTAAATTAACCGTGATTAAGACACCAGGTACATGTGATGAATCATCCAGAGAGATCTGTAGTATCTCCTGCCCCCAATATTTCTTGTGGGGTCTTCCTGTTCTGTTCACAGGAGCTGATGTCTCAACTCTAGACATTTTATCACGTGACATTCTGATAGACCAGGCTCCAAGGATGCTGAGCTGATGTCTCAACTCTAGACATTTTATCACGTGACATTCTGATAGACCAGGCTCCAAGGATGCAAGTGGGTCTTACGTTCCTACAACATTTTAGAATGGATACGAGAGTCAATTTCACCTTTTAACTATTTCACAGAATTTTCTATTTTCATGGTGGAAAGTAAGTTTAGAAGAGTGATAGCATGAAAGTGGGCATTTTTTACTGCAGAGATTTCTCTATTAAGACATTAGTAATGTATCCTTTTATCCTCAAAGAAAAAAAACCATAGGAAGGAACTAATCACACTGAAACAAATAATTCAATAAAAAATTATCTGATAAGTGATTCACTGATAGAAAGCATGCAAAGTAATTTCCTATGGAAGAGCCACCATCCGCTAACTTCCACCAAAACATCCTCTGTCTTTTAGTGCCAAGTACTGTGGTGATGAAATTACAAAGCCCCAACTAACCTCAGAGCTCTGCACCCAGGGGCGGCTCACGATAAGGCTGCCCCCTAAGCAGCATGGAATCCGTGCCAGCAAGCCCCACGGCTATGCTCAACAAGGGCAGTTTAAGTGAGGTTAATTCTCTGAACTTTCTACCCCACCTATTAAGGCGAATAAATGCAGACAAAAAAGTAACAGCAAACACCACCTGCTGAATCCCTGAAATCATCTTAGCAGAGACTAAAATATTCCTAAAAGCAGACGGACCAAATACTTAAGAAATACATCACTCCCTTTGGTTATGGGAACCTCTGACGCTACGGGGTGTAACGTATGTTAACGTACTTCGCACACGTACAAGAGCTCCTATGATTATAAATAAATAACCTCCCGTATGCCATGTATGCCGGCAACACAACAGCGTGGTAAGACATGAACAATCTGCTGCTGACGAGTCCTAGGTAAACATCCTCAAATGTAGGGACCTACCTAAATTTTCACTAACAGATACAAACTTCAGACACAGCCATGAAGCAGTCGCTGGATTCGAATTTTCACTTTCATCCCTGAAATAGTTGTACTTAATGAGGACAAGCTTTCGGCACTGAGCCAAGCAACTTCTGACAGAGGCTAGGTTTTTGCCCTTCTTCAATGAGGTCAATTTTATCCCTACTTTGATTGTTTGAATTTAACACTTCCCTGCAGGACAAAGAAGAAACAGGAGTGCACTATTGCCCAGCTCTTGAGTCGGGCAAGTGTCAGGGGATTTTGTCTAGCTCTAATCAAAGGCAAATTCGGCGATTTGGCAATTTTCCTAAAAAAAAAAAAAAAAACCCACAGGGGTTCGAGAACCTATGGGCATGCTCTTCCATCCTCTCGGATAAGGTCAGGGTGCACCTTTACCTTCGGGGGGGAACAAAGCCGACTTACTTCCAGGCTGCCTCTCTTTATGGGGTTCAGCACTAAGAGCTTCTTCAGGAGGTTCTCGCAGTCGGTGGACATGTAGAAGGGAATGCGGTACTTCCCGCGCAGGACTCGCTCCCGCAGCTCCTTCCAAGGCAAAAACAGAAACGTCTCGCTGGCTGTTGCCATCCTCGTGCTTGGGGACAGAACGTGACTACTGGGATGAGCGGGTACCTTCAAATTCTGGCCATCGAAAGGCAAGGAGCCACTGACTAACGTGTAGAGGATGACGCCGAGGCTCCAGACGTCCACCTCGGGCCCGTCGTACTTCTTCCCTTGGAAGAGCTCCGGGGCCGCGTACGGGGGGCTCCCGCAGAACGTGTCCAACTTGTTCCCGACTGTAAACTCATTACTAAAACCAAAGTCAGCAATTTTAATATTCATGTCAGCATCAAGGAGAAGGTTCTCAGCCTACGAGGAAAATCACAAAAAGGACAACATGAAGAGCCGACGTAAAAGAAAGCATCCATCGTCCCTGCATCAGATCTCAGAACGCCTATGTCTTGTCTCCCATTGTCAAGCCTAACATCACCTTTTTGAGGCCAGTATAGTACTTCAGTCATGACTGTTCGGAATTACATCCAGATAAGACTGCATTTTAACACAGAGGAAAGCTCCGTTTACAGGCATGTATGGAACTGTTTAAGAAAGGGTATTCAAACGTCATTTCCTTTCATAGGTTATGTTAAACCCATTTTTCCCCCCTCATGGTAAGAAACATCCTGATTTGTACCTTACTGTGACCTATGCTGAAGAATCTAAGTCTGTAACTACTGAATCCATTCCTTATCTTCTCTGGCAAAAGGCTTCCTCAACAAAATTCTGTTCTTTCCGTAAAACAATATAGTATAATCTGGCCTCCATTACGTCTTATGTAAATGTAAAAAAGCCCCTTTTGTTTTTTCAAAAATGAGATTCTCTTCTAGAGGTTTATTATGGTAAGAAAGAAGTGATTTCCTCTCCATGTTTTGAAATGCTGGTTTTCTAAAATCTTCCTAAGTCAGAATCATTCAATAAGAAAACTTTATTTTTTAATTTTTAAATAAAAGTATAGTTGATTTACAATGTGATGCCAATGTCTGCTGTATAGCAAATTAACTCAGTCACACACACACACACACACACACACACACACACACACACACACACACTCTTTTTTAAATATTCTTTTCCATCACTGTCTATCCCAGAAGACTGGATATAGTTCCCTGTGCGGTACAGCAGGGCCTCACCACTTATCCATTCCACGTGCCATAGCTTGCATCTTTCAACCTCAAACTCTTCAGTTCATCCCACTCCTTCCACCACCAGCCCCACCCCCGCCTTTGGCAACCACAAGTCTGTTCTCCATGTCTGTGAGTCTGTTTCTGTTGGGTAGATCTCTGCTATATTTCAGTTTCCACATATTACTGGTCTCATGCGGCATTTGTTTTCCTCTGACGGACTTCACTTAGTATGATAATCTCTAGTTGCCTCCATGTTGCTGTGAATGGCATTGTTTTGCTCTTTTTTATGGCTGGGTAGCATCCCACTGTGTACATGTATCACATCTTCTTCATCCAGTCATCTGCTGATGGACATTTAGGTTGTTTCCATGTCTTGGCTGTTGTGAATAGAGCTGCAGTGAACATAGGGGTGCATGGATCTTTTTGAATTACAGTTTTGTCTGGATATATACCCAAGAGTAGGACTGTGGGATCATATGGTAATTCTATTTGTAGTTTTCTGAGGAACCTCCATACTGTTTTCCATACTGGCTGTACCAATTTACATTTCTACCAGCAGTGGAGGAGGGTTCCCTTTTCTCCACATCCTCTCCAGCATTTGTTTTTTATAGATTTTTTAATGATGGCCATTCTGACTGGTGTGAGGTAGTACCTCATTATAGTTTTGATTTGCATTTCTCTAATAATTAGTGGTGGTGAGCATTTTTTTTTTTTTTTTGGTCTTTTTAGGGCCGCACCTAAGTCATATGGAGGTTCGCAGGCCAGGGGTCGAATTAGAGCTCTGGCCACTGGCCTATGCCACAGCCACAGCAATGCTGGATCCGAGTCGCATCTGCAACTTACACCACATCTCACAGCAACGCTGGATCCTTAACCCACCAAGCAAGGCCAGGGATTGAACCTGCGTCCTCATGGATGCTAGTCAGATTTGCTTCTGCTGAGCCCAGACGGGAACTCCAAGAGCATCTTTTCATATGCCTACTGGCCATCCACATGTCCACATGTCCTCTCTGGAGAAATGTCTATTTAGGTCTTCTGCTCATTTTTCAATTTTTTTTTTTTTTTTTTTTGGCTATTGGGTATATGAGTTGTTTGTATACTTTAGAGATTAAGCCCTTGTTGATTGCATCATTTGCAACTATTTTCTCATTTTCTCCCATTCTGTAGGTTCTTTTCCTTTTTTTTTTTTTTTTTAATGGTTTCTTTTGCTGAGCAAAAGCTTGTAAGTTTAGGTCTCATTTGTTTATTTTTGTTTTTATTTCTATTGCCTTGGGAGACTGAGCTAAGAAAACATTTGCATAGTTGATGTCAGAGAATGTTATGCCTATGTTCTCTTCTGGGAGTTTGATGGTGTCGGGTCTTATGTTTACGTCTTCAAGCCATTTTGAGTTATTTTTGTACATGGTGTGGGGGTGTGTTCCTGTTTCACTGATTTACAGGTAGCTGTCCAGTTTTCCCATTACCACTTGCTGAAAAGACTGTCTTGTTCCCACTTGATATTCTTGCCTCCTTTGTTGAAGATGAATCGACTACAGGTGTCTGGGTTTATTTCGAGACTCTCTACTTCTGTTCCATCAATCACTATGTCTGTTTCTACACCAAGATCACACTGCTTTGATTCCTACAGCTTTTAATATTGTTTCAAGTCTGGGAGAGTGATGCCTCCTGCTTTTTTTCCCCCCTCACAAATGCTACGGCAATTCTAGGTTTTTTATGGTTCCGTATAGGTCCATTGGATTATTTATCAATGAAAACATTTTAAATGTACCTTTTATAAATGCAAGCAATTTATAAAAAGCTGTGTTTTATGTGTAAAATCCAAGGATTCGATTTTACATGTTTTGTTTCAGACTCTACATTACAACGGAGGGACTAACAAAGTGAAAGCTTAGCTTGTACATGTGTTTTCTCAGGTTACAAAAAGGAGCAAAACCTGACAAAAATGAAAACCAGATTTCTCTATATCACTGGAGGGCCCAGCACTCAGTTGGCAGAGCAGGCACCTGCCCATTGCACGGGTCTTTCCTCCCTGTCTCCTTCTTCTGTTCTTTATTTAAAGCACCCTAGCTTGGGATATTTGTTTTCACTTTGAGAAAATAAAGATACATCTAACATCCCAAAATATGCCAAAAAATGTGGTATCATTTATGGCATAAATATTACAACAGCACACAGATTTTGGAGATTTATATTAGATCATAAAATTATGGACTGTGTTACAAAACCAGGTTACTCTGATGTTCTGATATAAAGGCCTGGTCACTAAATTTCTGAGGCCATCGAAGAGCAAGGTAGACTTTTCCAGTCTCTCTCAAGACATCTGGATGGATAGCAAGTACCAAGCCTGCCCTAGAAGAAGAGAGTGGGAGTGGGCTTAGAGGCGTCCTTCCAAGAGCAGACAGGAAAGCCCTCCCCGGGCTTGAGGGAAAACACAGCGTGCTGATCAGGATTTTTTGCAGATTTTTTTTTTTTTCATATAAGAGACGAGATGACAAATTGGGAGTCAAACACATGGGCAGGGAAAGAGTCTTCTTCTTTCTCTTTCTTTGTGCCAGTGGTTTCCCTTAAAATAGCTGAGGAAGGAAACTGAGAAATAGAAATATTTTGGAGCAGTAGAAAATCCATAAGCTCAGGAAAAGGAGCCAAAATACAAGATTAGACTTTCAACAGCTGTTTAAAACAGTTCAAATCTAACACGAACTAGTGCCAGTAACTGATAGAGGCAATGGCAAAAGAAGTGGAAAAAAAAAAAAAAAAAAGATTTCTAGGTGAGGAACATACAAGTTAAATTTGGAAAAATAGAGAAAAAGGAAAAAAAAAAGACTTTTGTAGACCTAGAGCTTTCTATCTTCATTAAAAAAAAAAAAAATCGACTTGGCCCCAACTCTTTGTTTCTTTTTATAGTTATTTTTAGAATAAAAACCATATATTTAAGGTATACGACATGATAACTTGATACACATAATGAAATGATTACTTAAATCAAGCTAACTGACTTATTCGCTCACAGTTACTTTTTTTTCCCCATATGGGTGATGAGAACACCTGAAATCTACTCTCTCAGTCCACCTCCAGTGCTCAATACAATATTATTAACTTTCTGGATTAGACGCCAAAAGCTCAGGCAACCAGAGCAAAGCACAGAAAAGTGAGACTACGTCCAACTGAAAAGCTTCTGCACAGCAAAGGAAATCATGAACAGAATGAAAAGACACCCTCAGGATAGAAGAAAATATTTGCAAACCATACATCTAATAAAGAGTTAAGATCCAAAATACATAAGGAACTCATATAGCTCAATACCAAAAAATAAACAGATTAAAAAACAGGCAAAACACCTAAACAGACATTTTTCCAAAGCAGACACAAATGGTCATCAGGTATGCGGAAAGCTGTTCCCCATCACTAATCAAAACCACAATGGGGTGTTATCCCACACCTGTCAGGACAGCTACCATCGGACAAATATATATAACAAGTGTCACCAAGAATGTGGGGAAACTGGGACCCTTGAGCACAGCTGGGAGGATGGCAAAGAGGTGTCGCCGTTGCAGAAAGCCGTATGGAGCTTCCACAAAAGCTGAAATAGCACCACCATGTGATTCAGCAATCCCTCTTCGGGGCACCCAAAGCAAAGGAAATCAGTTCCCTCAGTAGTCACTGCCACAGCCGCTGCTTGACTATCACACATTTCTTATTCCAAGTACGCTAGCTCACACTGACCACGTGCATCTGACGTTCTTAAAAACGTTTAACACGTTTCCTGTTTCTTTGACTTTTAATGCGAGGATGAGCACTGGCATATGGAGGTTCCCAGGCTAGGGGTCGAATCGAAACTACCTCTGCCAGACTACACCACAGCCACAGCAACGCGGGATCCGAACCGCATCTGCAACCTACACCACAGCTCACGGCAACACCAGATCCTTAACCCACTGAGTGAGGCCAGGGATCCGACCCGAAATGTCATGGTTCCTAGTCAGGTTTGCTTCTGCTGAGCCACGATGGGAACTCCTTCATATACATTTTAAAATGTGTTTTAGTTCTGTGAAAAATGTCACGGGTATTTTGATAGGGATTGCATTAACTCTGTAGATTGCTTTGAGTAGTATGGCCATTTTAACATTATCAATTCTTTCAATCCAAAAGCATACAATATCTTTCCATTTCTTTGAATCATCTTCAATTAGCTTGATCAATGTTTTATAGTTTTCAGTGTATAAGTCCTTCACTTCTTTGGTTAAGTTTATTCTCCGAAGCAAAAGAAAAAAAGCAAAAATAAACAAATGGGACCTAATCAAACTTTGAAGCTTTTGCATAGCAAAGGAAACTATCAACAACACAGGGGGAAAAAAAAAAAAACCCAACCAAAAGAATGGGAGAAAATATTTGCAAACGATGTGACAAAAAAAGAGGTTAATTTAAAATATGGAAATAGCTCATATAACTCAATATCAAACAAACAATCCAATCAAAAAAAAAAAATGGGCAGAAGACCTGAAAAGATAACTCTTCAAAGAAGACAGAGAGAAAGCCAACAGGCACATAAAAAGATGTTCAACACTGCTAATTATTAGAGAAATACACATCAAAACCACAATGAGGTATCACCTCACACCAGTCAGAAAAGTTGTCATGAAAAAGGCCACAAATAACAAATGCCGGAGAGAGTGTGGAGAAAAGGGAACCCTTCTTCAGTGCTGATGGGACTGTGAGTTGCAGCCACCATGGAAAACAGTATGGCCCTTGCGCAGAAAACTAAAAACAGAACTAACATCTGACTGAACAATTCCACTCACGAGCATATATTCAGAAAAGGTGAAAACGCTTAATTCGAAAAGATACATGCGCCCCAATGTTCACAACAGCACTATTTTTATAACACCCAAGACAGAGAAACAACCCAAGTGTCCACCAACAGATGACTGGCTTAAGAAGATGTGTATACACACACACACACACACACACACACACACACACACACACACACACACACACACACACACGAAGACTACTCAGCCATGAAAAAGAATGTAATATTGCCATGTGCAGCAACATGGATGGACCTAGAGATTATCATACTAAGTGACGTAAGTGAGATGGTGAATGATGAATGTTACATGCTATTATTTATATTTGGAATCCCAAAAAGAATACAAATGAATCTACACACAAAACAGAAACAGACTCAAAGACTTAGAAAACAAACTTATGGTTACTGTAGGCAAAGAACGGGGGAGGGATAAATTAGGAATATATATGGGATTAACAGATACAAACTACTATACACAAAATAGATAAGCAACAAGGATTTACTGTATAGCACAGGGAACTATATTTAATATCTTGTAATAACCTGTAATGGAAAATCATCCGAAATAAATAATTATATATATAGCTGATATATATATATATATATCACTTCACTATACACCTGACACAAACATAATATTGTAAACCAACTATACTTCAATAAAAAAAGAAAAAAAACTGCCTTTAAAAAAAGTTGCTATAAGAATTAAATTAGAAACTAATTTCCTTGTACAGTACAACTAGGCAATCAAAAAGACAGCTCTGATAGTATCAAATATCTACTGATAAATTACAAAATTTTCATTACAAAATTAATGACTTTACCTTAAGATCACGGTGAACAATGCACTTCTGATGACAATACTGTACAGCAGACACAATCTGTAATAAATATTTGGATGAAAGGTTCAAAATTATTTTATGGTAAAAAATAAATTTTTTCCCAATTATCATTCCAATTTAGAGACGTTACTAACTTGTATTTCAAAGTTACATTTAGCAATATTACTGTTCCTTTAGTTCAGAAACCCATACATATTAAAGTGATGAAATCTGCACTTTTCAATGTGGACAATATGGAAAAGCAGTGGTTTTTTGCTAAAATACACGATCTTTGTCAGAGTCCAGGAAGATTTTTTTTTTATGGCTGTTCTATTTCTGTTTTTCATGATTGAATGTATACCATTTGTGGTTTGGGTCAAATGGTTTATTCTACTGTTGGCATAAGAATTCTGGCACACATGACTCTGCATTCTAAGACAGCTGAGGTTCAAAATGCAAAACTCTATTTTGGGAGTTAGACTAAAAGTGTTCGAGGCGTGTTTCTTCCCGGAGGCCAACTGAGTAAGAATTTATCAACAGGATATTTAGCAACACCCTATTTTTGTCTGTTCATATAGTATAAAGAAAAGGGGAACGTTTTGCGCTTTAAATGGAAACCTAATTATCAAAAGACATAAAAAGGCAATTTAATCTTAAACCTGTCACTCCCTCGGCTGGGCAATACAGTTCACCCTCATAACTAGACTTTGTGGGTGGTCCCAACTTTTAACCATACATACGGCTCTCGGGCAACGAGTGCCAGATGGGAACGAACCCAATGGCTTAAGGGCCAAAGATACAAGTGAGAAATCAGTTATCAGCAATCCTATAATAATTCACTGTATTACATAAAATAGAGAAAAGGAACAAATCTGACAGCAATTAAGCAAGAGCTCTTTTGAGCACAGAGCTGATATTCAGGATGGACATTTTAATGCACAGCAGAACATTCAATCCCGTGGATCCAGTTAAATGTGAACGCGGTGTGCGTGTTGAATATTGATTAGGCATTTACAAATGGGGATGGAAATGAGATTTTTAAAAGTGGAAAGGTGATGGGACGTATGACCATGTTAAAACGATACTGGTTAGACAAAACAGAACTTCAAAGGAACACAAGTGAAACTGATCGCTGTATTACTAAATCGTTCTAATGTATATTAAAATGGTTCAAAGACAGAGAGGACATGAATTCAAAACAAAATCAACACACAGTGAGTAAGGAGTAATTCAATTAAATTCATTTTGCTTCAACAGTTTATTGAGTACCTGCTATGTGCAAGAAAGTGTGCTGGTTGCTAGTGCGACACAACAATGAACACTCCATGAATCCCACCCTACATTGATTGGAGGGGAAATAGGTAAGTGAGTAACTATATACACTGCAAGGCAGAATCATAGAAGCAGAGGTACAAAGAGGTGAGGGCATCCTAAAAAATAAGGAGTAATTTTGCTTAGTGGGTGATGTTTGCTCTAAGCCGTCCAGGAAGGGTAGTGCTACCTTAAAATGTGGTGATCTGGGTAGGGGTGAGGTGGCAAAATGCATTGCTGTTGAGGGAAGAGGAGGTTTTTGAAAAGCAGGTGGGAAAAGGGTAATTGTAGGAGTTAAACCTTGATAGACAAGTTGGTAAAGTATCTGAATTCCAAACTAAGCAAGTATCACAGGAACATAAAGTGTTTTTGAGCACAGCTAACTGTGACTGAGTATAATCAATTTGAAACGTGAGTCCCCAAAATACAGCAGAATCCTACAATGAAAACAGGTGGTATTCTCTTAAGCAATATGCTTCAAAATTCTAATATGCAAGTTTTCACTAAAATGCACTTATTAGAGATATCTACATTTACATGTAGATATCAATAGATCTTACTGAACCTACTTCATAAGGCTCTTTTTGTATCAGAGAGAACAGAAATTTGCTGATAATGATATTATCTTTTTCAAGTCACCTTCTCTTGACAGTCAAGATAATGATTTGGTTACCAAACATGCATTTCACATTACACAGGAATGACGTCTGTGAGAGCAGTTCTATGGGCACTTCTGGAATAAAAATCTCCTTGGTCTTAAAGCCTTAGGAAGGGCAAGATAATTTATAACATCAGCACACTCAACTAGTAGGGTACATACAATTTCTTCCCTGAAACAGAAGTTCTGGCTTTTGACTCGCTCACTGTAAGAGCCTCGATCCACAAGCTCAAGTTTTCCTGCATTACTCTACGGCCAGACTCTTCCATCTCAAAACTTTCTCTACTTCCACAAAGAGGAAGTAAGAATATCCCTGCAATCTTTCTGTTACGGACCTTGAAAACATGACTTACAATCAGCTCTATACTGACGCTGAGACCAGATGTGTCAATATTTTGCCATGAGGTGTAACTGTGGCGGTTGCTTTGCAATTATTTGTACGTGGGTCAGGAATTCCCTGGCTTTAAGTAGCACCCTTGATATTGGAAGGGTTGAATCAGTATTATGATTTTCTTGTAGGCCCTCACGTCTTAAGGAATGCAGAGGCACTCTATGGGCAAAGGCTGCTAAACTTGTCCTAAACTGCCCTAGTGTCTTTGCTATATTAACAGTAGGATCAAGGATATAGAGGCGTTCCCTTGTGGTGCGGTGGGTTAAGGATGCAGCACTGTCACGTCAGTGGCTTGAATCACTGCTATGGCGTGGGTTCCATCCCTGGCCTGGGAACTTCCACATGCTGCAAGCATGGCCAAAAAAAAGGATATATACGTACATATGCACATATATACATACACATATACACACATATGCACACACACATACATATGTGTGTACACACATATATACACGCACACACACACACATACACACACACATACACACATACATATATGTGTGTGTGCAGCCTTACTAATACAGTACATGCCTCTTCATTGCTAAACTTAAAAATAACTTTATGAAATACAGAGAAAATAAAAATAACAGTAAATATACAAGTATTAGTTTTATTTATTTATTTGCTTTTTAGGGCCGCATCTGCGGCGTATGGAGGTTCCCAGGCTAGGGGTTGAACTGGAGCTGCAGCTGCTGGCCTACACCACAGCCACAGCAATGCCAGATCCAAGCCGTGTCTGTGACCTACACCACAGCTCACAGCAACACCGGATGCTCAACCCACTGAGCGAGGCCAGGGATCAAACCCACATCCTTGTGGATCTAGTCAGGTTCGTTAACTGCTGAGCCACGAAGGGAACTCTGGCAATAGAAATATTTAATATCAATTGGAATTTTCTTCCTGGTCAGCTACTAACTAAAACTAGTGCAACTGAGGTGGAAAGAACAACATTTAAAGGGATGATGGTGGTTCTTAAGTGAAGCTTGGAATCCCATCCCAGGGTACAAAATAATTTAATAGCAGGTGGCAGTTTCTCAATGTTACTTCCTCATTACCAAGTGTCTTTAGATTCTGCTGTTTGAAATCAAACGCTTCTAGGAATCTCTCCTAAATGTAAGGGTCATGTATATCTTCAGCCTAAAGCATTTCACATATTGCGTTTCAAAAAGTAGTGATTCTGTGAGGTATTAATAATAGAGGTTTCACAAAATAAACTCTCTCCGTGATCGATGTGGAGAATACTAGGTCAAAAAAAAAAAAAAAAAAAAAGGTGAGCAGGTTTCTCATGCCCTCTCCGCCAGGACTTCTCCAACTGGTTATATGTTCACACACACATCACATCTCCTAGAGGAAGATGGCATGTCAGCATACAGTGTTCCCAACCTTACTAATTACAGGATCCCTTTAACTGTAGAACTGGGCTTACAGAAGAGAAATACTGAACTATTTTTAACTGAAGTATGTTAAATTCACCCAGGTAAAGTTTGGGATATAGTTGTCTGTTGAAACTTTGCTTCAGTAAACTTTATGATTGATTTTTTTTTTTCGTTTTTGGCCGCCAGGTGGCACAGTGGAGTTCCGGGGCCAGGGATTGGATCCGAGCCACAGTTGCAAGCTACAACGCAGCTATAGCAATCCTGGACCCTGAACCCCTGCGCCAGGCCGAGGATCGAACCTGTGTCCTGGGGCTGCAAAGACGCTGTGTGGATCCTGTTGCGTCACCGTGGTCAACTCCTTATGAACAACTTACAATTCATTCATTTGTCATTTCTACGGTAATTTATAAAGTAGGCTAATTTTAATTATTTTATTCCTAAAATTTAAAAACAAACTCCTGGATAAACTTAAATTACTTTTTCTCATTTTATCATTTCTGTAACAAATCATATGTGAATTGACCTGGAAATATAAACATCTTACCATGTTCTTCTACCACACTGGCAAGGTTCTTGCCCACTTGACTAAATAAAATTGATCAAAGTCTTTAAGTCTTTAAATCGTCACCAATATGAGTTCTAACACCAAGACGTCTTTATTAAAGAGAATACAAAAACCTTTTAAAACAGTACCCATTTATATTATATACATAAAGCTAATAATAACACTTGATAATAATTACTGAATAAAGTATTTTCTATCTCAGTCTAGTTTATATTTCCAAGATGATCAAAGAGTTATTAATAAGAGTCTCCTCTATTTTACTATTTATGATGCAACTATTTCAAATTTAACTTCAGGAAGACAGATTTCTTGTTCAGGTTTCCATCCTTAAAAAGAAGTATAAGAGAGCAGGCATTTTCCTTTTTAAAGTACAGCGTCCTCTGAATTCTGGTTTGTGAAACTGTCCATTGTCCATCTCTGAAAAAACAGCAGCAAAGCCAAGTTGAAAACTGCTTTCCATACCTGCCTAAACTTTGCCCGGGCCTCTTTCTCCTTCATTCTTCCATGGGCAACTAAGTAATCAAACACTTCACCTGAATCAGAAAGGCAGAGCAGGCAGTAAGATACACACAGACTTTCAGCGAACAACACACGCAACGTCAAGGTTGTGCCTCGTTTTTAAAGAAGCTACTGGCCCACAATTTTCTGCCAGTTCTATGTAAATCACAAACTATTACATGAAGAGGAAAAAAAGGCAAAAATACATATAAAATTGAATATCTGGTAGCAGCTTATGAGGCAGCAAAACTCTTTAATAAAAAGTCATAAAAACACAAGAAACCTTTCTTTCTGTTTTTAAGTATTATATAAAAATACAGTCAACTCTTTATTATCCATTCTAATAAAGGGAAGCCATTGCATGGGCAGTCAAAAATTCTATTTGGCCTTGTATTTGGGGCTTACATTTCAAATAAAATAACAAGTCATATTATGTCGGCTCACGCTCTCTCAGTCTCATGGTCTACTGGTCATGCAGTCTTGGTTAAGTTCTCTCTCCATCCACAGCGACTGCCTCCTTTTTTCCTTTCTATACTGTTTATGCTCATTCTCACGATGTTCATCTTATCTGCGGTGGTACTTCACTGCTTATCAAAAGAACGAATCATCTCCTATTACCCCACTCCATCTGTACCCTCGCTCCCGTGACAGGGCACAAAGTGGACTGACAATATATATTTGTTAAAATAATTTAAAGATAACTAGAAACTACAAATTTCCCAATAGATCCTTTACTTACATGTCTGGAAGTTTTTATCCCTTTAGTCCATAATAATTTAAAAAACCCACTACTGTTTAGTTACATTATCAAAAATAAAATATCTCAGTGTAAGGGTTTGTAAAAGTTTTGTATCCTGATAATTCAGACCATATAGACACACAGGTGTATTAAAAATTCACAAAGTGGCTTAAAGAGGTCTTGTAAAGTACAGCAAAATGATGAAAACTCAGGGTTTAGAATCTGACCCATTTTGATATGAATCTTGGTTTAGTCCTAAGTAGCCGCTGGGAGAATTAGGAAGATTTCTTAATTTCAATCAGACCCAGTTTCTCTCTATTGCCCATCTCACATGGCTGAAGTGAGGAGTAAATGAAATAATGCATGTGCTTCTTAGCACAGTGACTGGCATATAGTAAGCACTCAATAAATTACGTATTTGCATCTAGGTATACAGGTATATTACATAGACATATATGCAATAGCAATCCTGAGACATAAGTAGTATATTAAAAATCAAATATGTAATGATGTATGTCAGATGAAACTAATACATCTACAATGTTAGACAGTCTATTATATCAGCATACTTAAATGATTAAATGGGACAATGAAAACAGAGAAATGAACAGATGCTCTGGCTGACCCATCGCAGTGTGAGGTTAGCTGGGAAGATACAGGGCACGAGGTAAAAAATTTGCACTATTTTCGTGTTCTGCCTGGACGCTCATAGCCCAGATGGGTATGTGACTCGGTCCTTTACTGATTAGGTATTATTTATATGATCTGCTTCCCAATTAGAATGTCATCTTTTTGAGGGCAGGGCTTTTGCCTTTGCTCACACCCCATGTGTTTCCAGCACCCAGAATACCACCGAGCTCACAGTAGGCATTTAAAAATACTGTCTGCATGAACAAAAGAAGGAATAAACACACTATTCCAGAGTAGCCCTGACACCTACTTTTTTTTTTTGGTCTTTTGCCATTTCTTGGGCCGCTCCCATGGCATATGGAGGTTCCCAGGTTAGGGGTCGAATTGGAGCTGTAGCCGCCTGCCTACGCTACAGCCACAGCTACGCGGGATCTGAGCCGCGTCTGCGACCTACACCACAGCTCACGGCCACACCAGATCCTTAACCCACTGAGCAAGGTCAGGGATCGAACCCGCAACCTCATGGTTCCTAGTCGGATTCATTAACCACTGAGCCACTATGGGAACACCCTGACACCTACTTTTAACAGGCTCCTTTGAATGAAATATGGTTCAAAATCACAAAGGAGTCCCCTGCCCTTCTGATCACTGAAGATCTGCCACATTACTGAACCACAATCAACAGATGTGCTTGAGCAAAGAGACAGCTGTCTGATGCAACCCTTGTAAACGCTGAGTTTCTAGTGTGTATGTGCGTGTCAGTCCTAAAATACCTGGAAATTTCAGAGGAAAAATATGAAGTATTTTATTTTCCAGAGTCACCTTGCCATTTCGAGATGAAAAAGGCAAGAAGGTAATTCTAGATTTATTGCTACAGACCCATGACGGTTTTGTTATAAGATCACTGACTGCCAAGACCCAAAGAAATCCTATCATGAGGAATTAGAACTCATAATATAAAGGGACGAGCTGGTTTGGGCTGAGTTCTAGCACACATGTGTCTACACTGCACTGCACCCCACTGCCCCTCCCAAGGCTACTGAAGGAGCTGGTCTGAGCTGAGTTCCAGCACATATCTGCCTACACTGCACTGCACCCCAAGGCTCCTGAAGGAGAGCGGTGATGACCCCGTGAGCTGTCTCCCCTTCATCAGCACCAATAGAGAGTTGACTGTACTCACCATTCACTGCAAAGCAGTAAACACATTAATATTTACACAGCCCTGTGGTGGACCTTCATAAAAATAGAGCAGTGACCACAGACTTTCAGCAGTCTGTGATTCCTCATATCAAAGCAGGTCCAGCCCCATTTTCTGGACTCTAGGTCACTAAAAGGAAAAAAGTCTAACTGAACCAAACACTCAGGGTTCCTACACTGATGCACTGTTTTATTTATATATATATATATCTCCAACTAAAAGATAGAAAAACAGAGAAAGAGTTCATTATGTGAATTTGTAGGTTCATTCATTTTATTATAGACTGATTTTTTTTTTTTTTGCCAATTTGCACGGCTGTATTATTATTTTTTAAGGTCCTAAACATGAATGACATAAGTTTTCAGGTTAAGTAAAAAACACACTGAAAAAATATTTTCAGGATGCAAAAAAAGCTTTGCGAAAACCGAAATCTATTAAACCTTTCGATCTGCATAAAAAACTGAAAAAGCAATGAAGATGTTTAAAATTCGTAATTTTTTTTTGAACTCTAAGGAGTGTAAAAATACATAACCTAGATGGTATAGACTAAAATCATCTTTATTCTAGTTACGAAAAATCTGAATCACCATAAAACTCTATATACTTTATTAGCTAAAAGGAATCAAAACTAAATTCAACACTAAGTTTTGCTATTGATTAGCAAAAAGTTAATTAGCCAAAGCGGTTTAAATAATTTCTGCTGCCCTCCCTCTTATTCAACTGCCTAAATTCTCGAAGCCCTTAAAATCTTCACGGGCTTTTTATTAATTAATTAATTAATTAATTTATAAACCTTCAAGGCCTCATTTTATTTATTAAATGATTGAACTCCATAAATTTTAAATCTGTTGCTGAGAAAGTTCAGGCTTATCCCTAAACCAACAGTGATTCCAAGCCAATGTATCTCTCATTTGAGAGAAAGTACAGGAGATAAAATGACTTTCTATTGTATATCAGTGTTTAAAAATCATTTCTATTTTTGACACTATACAGTCAAAATGCACATTATAGTCTACTAGAAATATATTATATCATTTCCCTGTCAACTCAGTCTTCTAACTTATATACAGATCAATACTTGGCTAAATCAAAACATTCTATGGAGTATCTTAAAAATGTATGTATATTGAGAATCTGTCATATATGAACAATTACTGAGAGAAACACCTGACCTAGAACATGCTTTTATCATAAACTTTATTACATCCTGAATTTGAGCTTGCCTGCTTATAGCCAGAGGTTCTAATAATATTATGATAAAATATTTAGCTGAGAGAATTAAAAGATTCATAGATAACAATGCAAATTTAGAGTTCTGAAAAATGCCCCTAAGTAATTTTTAAATAAGCCCAAATCCAATTTTTACATGTAAGATTAAGAGGTCTTGAAACCAAACACTCAATTTTCTTTAAGATACCACTTTGAGGCATTTAAACAAAACTGTAGATTCATTAGCATGAATAAAGACACGAATGTTATGATGAACCTTTAGGTGTTAAACTCTGTAGGTCTCAGTAAAGATAACCTTACATCCCCTCAGCCTTACCCCCACTCGCGTACTCCATGACTAAATAGAGGGTCTTCTCTGTTTCGATAACTTCAAACAATTTTACTGAAAAAAGAAATTAGAGACATAACTCGTAATTGTTAGCACACAGTACATATGCTTTACGAAAATTTAAGGTAACGCTAAACCAAAGGAAAATTTGAGTAGTTACTAAAAATTATCAATTACAATTTCAAATTTAGAATTTGGAGTTCCCATTGTGGCTCAGGGGTTACAAACCCGACTGGTATACATGAGGATGTGGGTTTGATCCCTGGCCTCGCTCAATGGGTTAAGGATCCGAGCTATTGTGAGCTGTGGTGTAGGTTGCAGACATGGCTCATATTCCATGTTGCTGTGGCTGGGGTGTAGGCCAGCAGCTATAGCTCTGACTGGACCCCTAGCCTGGGAACTTCCATATGCCGCAGGTGCAGCCCTGAAAAAAAACAAACAAAAAATAAAATTGAGAATTTCTCTCAAGGGTTATTACTACTATGGAAGAAAACTATCATAAAGTGATTTGGAATGAACTGCTAGGTCAAAAGAGAGTTAAGTTTCTGGGGTTTAGAAAAATAACTCATTTGTCTATAGAATCAAGTAATTAAGAGAAAAACCTTGGAGTTCCTGCTATGGTACAACGGGATCAGCGGCATCCGTGCAGCCCAGGACGCAGGTTCGATCCCCTGCCCAGTAGAGTGGGTTAAAGATCTTTCATTGCCGCAGGGGTGGTATAAGCCGCAAGTGCGGCTCAGATGGGATCCCTGGCCTGGGAACTCTATACGCATGGGATGGCCAAAATTTTAATTAAAGCTTAAAAAGGCACTATTATTATAAAGAGCCTACCAAAAAATGTTAAATCGTCTTTGGTACAGAAGCAAAAAAAAAAAAAAAATTATTAATTATGTGATAAGTTTCAGGTTAAAAAGCTACAAAATTATCAGACTTAAGTAGTTGAAATTATATACCACTGCATTAGCATTTCTAATAAACATAAGATTTTTTTTTTTTTTTTTGTCTTTTTGCTATTACTTGGGCTGCTCCCGCGGCATATGGAGGTTCCCAGGCTAGGGGTCCAATCGGAGCTGTAGCCACCGGCCTACACCACAGCCACAGCAATGCTGGATCCGAGCCGCGTCTGCGACCTACACCACAGCTCACAGCAACGCCGGATCCTTAACCCACTGAGCAAGGGCAGGGACGGAACCTGCAACCTCACGGTTCCTAGTCGGATTCGTTAACCACTGCACCACGACGGGAACTCCAAACATAAGATTTTTTAATGTGTAAGAAAACACGTTTCAAAAATGAACAGATTAAAATAATTGCTTTTTACTTCTTAAAATCCAATGACTTCATATATATAATCAATAATTAAAGCTGAATCTACAAATCAACTTATTTGTAAATATAGGGGAAAAACAGAACTTAAGAAAATAAATTCACTAAAATGGAAAACAACTCTTTATTTTCTTTAAAATTCAAACTAGTTATTTTGCTTTTAAACTATGATCAAACTTAAATGCTAAGTTATCTGGAATTATTTTTTATAAGTACCTCAACGGCATGCAATCTCTATTTAGAGAGACTTATTAAGGGGATACAAAAAACATTTGCATGCATTAACTCCAAGGCATATATATTATTTTAGTGGATCTTGCAAAAGATCGCAAGGCAGTAGAAAACGGCAACTTGCAGCCTTTAGTTAACTTCTATATAATCTATTTTTAAAAATAAATATTGGGGTTCCCATGATGGCTCAGTGGAAAACAAATCTGACTAGTAACCATGAGGACACAGGTTCAATCCCTGGCCTGGCTCAGTGGGGTAAGGATCTGACGTGGCCGTGAGCTGTGGTGTAGGTCGCAGATGCAGCTCGGATCTGGCGTTGTCTGTGGCTGTGGTGTAGGCTGGCGGCTGTAACTCCAATTCAACCCCTAGCCTGGGAACCTCCATATGCTGCAGGTGTGACCCTAAAAAACAAAAATAAATAAATAAGTTAGAATACATTTTATTGGAGTATAGCTGACTTAGAAAGTTGTGTTCATTTCAGCTGTACGGCAAAGTAAATCAATTATACATAGCCATAAATCCGTTCCTTTTCAGACCCTTTTCCCATATAGGTTATCGCACAGTATCGAGTAAATTACCCTGTACTATATACAATTGGTCCTTGTTGCCCACCTATTTTATACACAGTAGTGTTGTATATTTGTAATCTATTTTCACCCAAAGTATCACTATCTGAGATTGTCACTCAGGTTATTAACTTTTCTTCTTTTTATATAAAACATCCTGACAATTGTATCTTTTCAAAACGCATCAAATTAGGAAAATACTTTATCGTTAATAGCATATATATAAATTTCATACCTATGTTAGGGTGATTCAGTATCTTCATTATTCGTACTTCTCGAAACAACTGTTAAAGAAAACAAGTAAACAAATTTCTGTTAAAAAAAAAAAAACAACCACTCAAGCAGAATCAATCAAAACATCTATCTGAAGAAAGCCATCTGCTTCGAAGACACTGCAGGATCCCAGTCAAGTAAGAGAGAATTTTGCTGAGACTTGGTTTCCAGGAAAAGTTTAACTAGATGAACTCAAAGGATTGTGTGTGTGTGTGTCCATGTGTGTGTGAGAGAGAGAGAGGCTACACCATATAAAATAAAACAAACGCCTGAATACTCATTACCAGAAATAAAAAAGAAATACTGTAGAAATGAAACTAAATGACTGTTCACATGTTTTCCTCCCAGAACAACCTTCCTTGGTATGTGTGGAGGGTCTCATTCTTTAGTCATCTCTACTGGGTGATCAGACTATAAGCAATTATGAATAAAGCTGTATAACTGTAAGTCTCTGTGTGGACCTAAGTTTTCAATTCACTTGGGTAAATACCAAGGTGGAAGAGTGCTGGATGGCACAACAGAATATGTTTAGTTTTGCAAGAAACGACTAAACGACCTTCCCAGGTGGTGGTACCCGTTTGCGCTCCCAGGAGCACTGAGCGATGCTCTGGTCCCCATCTTCGCCAGCACCTGGTGTTACAAGTATTTTCCATTTCCACCATTCTCACAGGGGCGTGGTGCGATCTCACTGCTGTTTTAATCTGCAACTCCTCATATCCTATGGTGTTTGTCATCTTTTTAGATGCTTATTTGCCACGTATATGTTTTCTTTGATGAGATAATCTGTTCAGATCATTACCCAAAGTATCACTATCTGAGATTGTTTAATCGGTTGTTTGGTTTCTAAACTCTTTCCAACCCACGACAACCCCAAATGCCAGTGGAGAGTAGGAAGGAGGGAATGCGCCTCAAACACCGCGGTGCAGAGAACACGAGCGGATGGGCCCTCCCCCAGCAGCCTTGGAGGGCCTGAGCCAAGGTCATGTACCCTGGCTTTCTCCTCAAGAGTCTTAGAGAGACAAGGGCATTGGTCTGAGCTGGGCGTGGCCTCAAGGCAGGAGAGGAGGGTGTGGGATCTGGATGAATATTGAGAGGGGGACGGAGGGGACCGTGAAATAGGGGCTTCGCAGGACTGGCAGCAGGGCAGAGCTCTGCGGGCTCTCCTGTGTTCCTGGTGGGTGAAACCCCCTGAGAAAGCGCTCAGGTTTCTACCTTGGCCTCTGACGCCACCTGGGCCTCCTCATTCTACCTGCCTGGTGTCCTCCCTCAGAATAAGGCCCTCACCTGAGAAGCCCACAGAGGAAGTGAGGGTGACCTCTGCCCAGGGACTGCATGGGCAGACAGCAGGGGTGGGCTCGGGGGGAGGGGGTGTCAGATTTTTCAGAGGATTTGTACTTCTGGTTACAACTTTTTTTTTTTTTAAATTTTTTTAAAGCCGCACCTGCAGCGTATGGAAGTTCCCATGCTAGGGGTTGAATTGGACCTGCAGCTGCCAGCCTACACCGTGGCCACATCAATACCAGATCTGAGCCGCATCTGTGACCTACACCACGGCTCACAGCAACACCGGATCCTTAACCCACTGAGATCAAACCCGCATCCTCATGGATACTCGTTGGGTTCTTAACCCGCTGAGCCACAAAGGGAACTCCAACTTTTTTTCTTACTGTGGCACATTAGCAGATAAAATTCACACATGAGTAGATAAAATTCATGTATAACTATAAAACCAAAACTCAGAAATCTGATGATCCTAGGTTTTACCGCAAGCAGAATTTTTTTCCAGATAAACAAGTCAAATATTATGCCTGCCTCTTATTTTTCTATGGCTTTCATGTACCTATTTGATAAACACTGAATAATAAAACCACCCATTTAAACATAAAACATCATTTTATGGGGAACATACCTATCTATAACTTTTTTAGGTATTAAACTTTATTTTTTCCAAATACTGACTTTTTTTCCCGACCCTCCACCCCATACCCCCAGAATGTATTATAAAAATAAATACAAATAGTCCCCATTTTGCTTTTGTCACACTATATAGATTTTAAAGTTTGGCGACTTACTATTAATGAGCAGCATAATTAATTCATCAGTATTATCACTACTACGTATTTCTAATAGAAAAGTCCCTGATATCATTTAGTCTCCTGCATTTACATGTACAGTATGTACCTGTTTTCATCAGCTATTCCTGCTTTCGTATTAAAATTTTATCTATCTATTAAGGTGTTAGATGCGGCTCTACAGTCAGTAAGTCACTGTGCCTCGAGGTCACAGCTTAACTGAGTCCTCTGCTGGAGTCATAAGGCTGCCGTCAAGGTACTGTCCAGGCTGTGCTTTCAGCTAGAGGCTCGGCTGGGGCAGAAGCTACCTCCAAGCGAACCCAGGGAGAAGGGTTTCCTTAGAGCCCTGGGGCTGAGGACCTGGCCTCTTGCTGGCTCTCGACTGGAGAGTCTTATAAAGACTGCTCGCAGGTCCTGCAAAGTCAAGTTCTCCGACGCGGCCGTCTGCTCTATCGAGCCAGCAAGGATAACCTCCAGAGCACGCTGGCTGGCAGGGCGGTCTTTGACTCCATGATTGGGGGAGTGAAATCCCATCCCCTTTTCCTAATGCTATTGGTTACAAACAAGTCACACATCCTGCACGCCTCGGAGCTGAGAGCATCACACAAAGGTGTGAGCACCAGAAGGCAGAGAGCAGGGGGGTGGGGGGTGGGGTGGGGGGGTGGGGGGGTGGAGATTAAGGGCCGTCCAACAGGATTAAATTCTACAGAAACCAATGTTTAACAAACCAAATCAAACTGAATACGTGTGGTTAAAGAAACTGCTGTCCCGACAGGTGGGGGCAAGAAGACTGTAAAAGAGTAAGAGAAAATCTGGGATTCTGCTCTCGGATCATTTCCTGGGTGTCTTTAAATTCTCCATTAATTAAAAAAAAAAAAAAAAAAAAACAAAAACAACTGGAAGTAGCAGCAAAACGTTATTGTGGGTTTAAGAGGTAGGGTTCATACCAGATAAAGCCAATCAGTAAGACCCCAACTTTAAAAAAAGCTTTGGATGCAAATGAAAAGATTGGTTGATGAATGTACATTTTTTTTTTTTTTTTTTTTTTTTTTTGTCTTTTCTAGGGCTGCCCCTGTGGTATACGGAAGTTCCAGGCTAAGGGTTGAATCTGAGCTGTAGCTGCTGGCCTACACCACAGCCACAGCAATGCCAGAGCCGAGCCGCCTCTTCGACTTACATCACAGCTCACAGCAACACCAGATCCTCAACCCACTGAGCAAGGCCAGGGATCAAACCCGCAATCGCATGGTTCCTAGTCGGATTCATTAACCACTGAGCCACAACGGGAACTCCTGAATGTACATTTATATGTTCAATTTAAGTGTTAAATGTTTATATAATATTTCATAACTTCTCATTTTAACCTACATTTTGATTACTAGTCTTTACTGCCTCACGGAAAAGTGCTTCTGCCTTACTTTGTAAATGATGACGGCATTTCCAGGAAAGTGGCCCATTGAATTGTAGCATGAAGATGCCACAATGGCTCCTTAGTTTTATCTTTTTCCTCTTCTGTCTCAGGAAAGAACATCAAATTGCAAAACAGAACATAACTGACACCTGATAACCTTGAATTTACTCTTGTTAATGTTTATGAAATGATCAGCAAATTCAGTCGTTTATTCTTAGAAGCAAACTGGTTGAGACCTGTCTGATCAATAATTAAAACATAACTGATGACTCCTGGCAGCTCTGTGTCTAGGACTAAGTTGCCTAAAGGAATGGACAGCTGGGCATTCTTCAGGCATTTTCCCCATAAACTCTGCCTCTGGTTTGTTTACTTGACTGTCGTATGCGCTGGGCTACCGAGTGGTGCTGAATTCACGAATATAGCCCTTGACTGGAACCTAGAATGTAGCTATTCTGTTCTACTAAGAATAGACATAAGCTGGGGAATAGGATTCAAACTGTCCTGTGAAAATTGGGGCACTTAACAAAAACAGTACCTGAACAGAAGGCCGCTCCTTTTCCATCTGGAGATGAAGCCGGAGAAATACTTTACAAGAAGGGCCAAAGTTCTCTTCAGAAAAAAATGTCTTATTCTGGTTAAAATAATAACATACAGCCCCCGGGGGGGTCCTACATCTCAAAGATCTCTTGAACACATGGTTCCATCCACAGCTTCCTCTCCTTCAGTAGTTTTTGACAAGGAGTAAGAAAAAAAAATGCATAAAAGCAAGCAAGAGACTGAGTGTGTGAGCCGGCTGCGTGCTGGCTGAGCGTGTCAGGCAGCTGTGGCGAGAGGAAGGGCGGCTCCTGCTGGAAGATGCGAGGAGGGGGTCAGGTGGCACGATGCCTCGGGACAGTGGACTCTGGCCCCGCCAACCACCCTCCTTCCAAAGAAACACTTCAACGCCAGATTGGTCATCAACGTTCCAAATCTAGAGAATCTGAACCAAGTGAGCCGGAGTAGCCTGTGGATTTGGTAGGAGTCTACGGTGCCTCTCTCTTTTCATGAGTCCACATAACCCCTTTGTAGACTCTAAGATTCCAGCTGGCTGCACAGGGGAAAGACACGAGCTAATGTCAGGGTCTTCGGCACCTGCCACTTCAAAGGCAGCAAAAGAGGGACTGAGCTCCTGGTCACATACGTGACTGTTCCAGCCCAAACAGACCCTGCCAGCCAGGGGGCCAACCTTAGCTGCCCTTGCTCTTCCTTAGGAAGGGCGGAGAGAGTTCCCCATGAGGGGAAAAGGTGAGCTGATTTTTTTTTTTTTTTGGTCTTTTTAGGGCTGCACCCTCAGTATATGGAGGTTCTCAGGCTAGGGGTCGAATCGGAGCTGCAGCTGCTGGCCTACGCCACAGCCACAGCCACACCAGATCCGAGCCAAGTCCAAAACTGACACCACAGCTCATGGCAACACCGGACCCTTAACCCACTGAGCGAGGTCAGGGATCGAACCCGCAACCTCATGGCTCCTTGTCGGATTCGTTAACCACTGAGCCACGACGGGAACTCCCTGCGAGCTGAACATTTAGACCAAGATGAAAAGTTGAGGTGGACTGTTACCGCTAAAAAAAGAAGTCAATTATTGCATATACCACACGTCCAGGCGCAAGTAAGGAAAAACAGAGGTTTGGAATTATATATTAAACAGTCCCACACTACTCTTTGAGCTTCTGAATCTAATTTTTAGTTCTATTTTTTTCTTTTTAGTTCTATTTTTTCCTTCTCATTTTTGAACTGTGACATCATGATGTTTCTAGCATACATAAATTTAGCAGAAGAGCTCTCGGAGTTCACTAAGACCTTTCAAACAACTGTTGCAGCTTTGCTGTGGGCTGGAAATTAAGGCCAGTTTGTTAAGGTTGCGTGCTGAGAGAGAGCCGTTAAGGGCGACTGAAGGCCCGAGGCGGTCCGTCTTCCATGATGAGAAGGCAGGGACTTCAGGTCCGGACTTTCTAACGGCAGTTCTACTTGTTCCGAGATCTCTCTTATTTCCTCCTTGGTTCCTGGCTTTGCTCCGATAACTGAGGTCAGTCATCAACCCTCACCTCTGTGGAGAGGTATTACTTTTCAGTTCCGTCCTTCCTGGTGAGAGCACAGCACTGGAATTAGCCAAACTGCATTAATACGTGTTAGTTGATACCTAGTTGTCTCAATTAAGTGCATGTCCCTTTTCTGTCTCAACTACTGTGCTCCTTCTTACCCCTTCCGTTCCTCTGCCTATGACTCTTTTTTCTTTTTTTGATGGTGGAAAGATCTGTTGTATTTAGAAGTAGTCACGTGGTCATGGCGTGGACGGTCCCTGGTCTTTTCACTCTCCAGGCGTGACCATCAGGGGCCCATCAAATGCCCATCACCTTCTCTCCTCCTGACCCGCTCACAGTGCTGCCCTTGGGCTCATCGATGTCACAGGACCCCTTCCCGCTTCCTTGACCAGAGGCAGATGGAGAACAGCTCTACGGCCAAGACAAAGCTTGCTCCTCCCGGAGAAATGCTTCCAGGCTGTCATCAGGGTCCCAGGAAACTGAGCTCGTAGAAGGAGGCCGACATTCAGATCTTGTGCCTTTGAAGAAGGCCTTCTTGGCCTTTCAAGTCTTTCGCTCTGATGTGGGCTTGGGGAGTGGGATGGGCAAGAGCACTTCTTTGCCTTCACTGTAACCTTTGCAAAAATCCTACTTGCATCTTTACAGCAGTTTACTGGCCTAGTAATGTGAAGGGTGAGTGATGCTGTACTTTGCAGGTGACATTCGGTTGCAAGAGAACCGTCTGGACCTCACCTAGGCTGCCTTAGAGATGCCGTTCGTTGAGGGATTCTACGTATGATTTGCCTATAGCAACAGAACCCGCTAGATTCACCTCTCAGCTTTTTAATTTCCAGGATCACCGTTTCACTCCTTTTACTTCAGACATTTCATTGGGTCACCAAATATAAGATTTTACGAGGTTATTGGAAGTACCGGTATAACAACTTAGGCTAATTTCTTAAGGTCTTCCCACAAAATAATAATTCAGAAAAAGACATCTGAGTATAATTAAATTAGTACATATTAAATGATGTCTGACTAAAAAATAAAATGATTGTTTAGTATTACTCCCCTAAGTGGACTGTTTGTAGTCAGTTATTCATTGCAAAAGAATAGAAGGAAATACTCTGATATGCTGTGCTCCTCTGCCAAAATTCTACCTCCACATATGAATTCTAACATTCTCACTTCTTATGAACTGGTACCAATGTTACAGTATTAGAGTCTTTTCTAAGACCTTGTACAACTTTGGGCTCAAGCTGGTACGAAGTAAATGTAGTTGTTTGAGATTGCAAATCAAACTTCAGAGAGAAGATACTAAACATAAAACAGTTTAAACCTCGAGAGAGGTCCAACCTCACTAGATAGAAATCATGGAAATTAAAACAAGATACTATTTTGCTTCTATTAAGATGGGCAAACACTAAGAAATCTGATAATACAAAGTGCTGTGAAGAATGCAGAGTAAATCTCCTACAATGCCAGCAGAGTGGAAATCAGCACAGCCACTTTGAAGAGCAACTGGACATTATTTACTAAGGCTGAGGCTATGCATGCCCTTCAAGCTGGCAGTGCTACTTGCAGGTATACCCTTCTGCACATCTTCACACAAAGATAGACACAATAATTGTCACTGCAGTGTTGTGTGTAACAGAAAACACAAAAAGCTAACTAGGAAAAAAAAATATGAAAACAAGAGGAACGATCTAAGTATAAACCAACAGAAAAATGAACAAACTGTAGTATATATCTATTAATAAGAGCATGGGTAAGCTGTGGCATAGTCACACAGTGGCATGCAATAACAGAACAAATGAGCTAGAGAACACAGACTAATAGGAATAAAGCTGTAAGACAATGTTAAATGAAAAAGCAAGCTATGGAAGAAGAGAAAGTTTATAAACAAAGAGTAGGTAGTATTTTATGTACAGATGGGAAAAATTTTTTAAAAATTAAATGGGAATAAGAAAGGCCAAATTCAGGAGAGTAGTTATGGCTAGGTAGAAAAAGATAGGAGAAGAGCTAAGAAATAACACACAGGGCTTCAACTGTATCTGCAATGTTTTATCTTATTAAAAAAAATGATTAGAAACGAGATGTTTTAGTCTAAGAAATAAATATCTTGAGAAAGCAACTTTTTTAAAAATGGGAAGGATGTTTTGAAGTCTCCATGCAGAAATTAAAAATAGACAAGTGTACTATGTCAACATAGAAAAAAAAAAAAGAAGTATGACTCTTAAAATAACTAAATGTGGATATGACTTCTTAAACAGCCAGGTAGTCTAAAATTTATAGGTGATTTAAAGATTCCTAGCCCCTCCATTTCCAAGAGAAAATTCTTTCATATCTATTTCAGAAAACATTAGTTTCTCATGATAGAAATAAATGTATGCTTTGCAGCCAAAAAAGGCCAAGCAATTAAAATAGAGGTCTTAAGAGGCAGAGGCAGAAGAGGCGCAGCAAAACCAAAACAAATAAAAGCTAAACTGACTGTTTACGAAGAAGTCTTGGTTATGAGCAGTTTTAAGCAGGGCAGGGGGACTGAACATTGCCGGGGAGACGGGAAGGCTTCCCTGAAGAAATGACTCTAAGGCTGAAATGGGAGAAGTGAGTAAGAACTGAGGAAGAGGGGGAGATATGGGCCCACGCAGAGCGTGGACTTTAAAGCTGCAAAGGCCTGGTGGTTGGAAGAAAGAGTATGAACAGGAGCAGATGAAAGTCTCTGAAGCCAGAGGAGTAAGAGATGGCGGGGGGCGGGAGGGACGCTGGAAAGAGCTGGTGAACCAAGAGATGGAAGAGACAGGGAGAGCTGTTCACCCTAATAACGACTCATCTCTAGACGAGTAAAAAGGGAGTGTGACCAGCGCTGGTGAGGCCAGCAGCTACAGCTCCGACTGGACCCCTAGCCCGGGAACCACCATGTGCGGCAGGTGCAGCCCTAAAAAGCAAAAAAAAAAAAAAAAAAAAAAGAGTTTAAATAGAAGGATAACATAATCAGACCTATTCTGCAATCTTGATGACTTTTAAAACTCTGTGTGTGTGTGTGCGGGGTGTTCGAAGAGAGCTTGGTTAGAAGGCTACCTAGCGAAAGATAATAGCAGCTTTGTCTAGAGGGTTGTGATGGAAAAAGACAAAAGCAGATATTCTCAAAATATAGGCAAGAAATAAAATCAGCACAACTGAAGGACGATCAGACATGAGGAGGAAGAGGAGGCGTCAAGGAGATGGCTGAGGTTTCCGGCCTGCACCCCCGGGGCCAGCGTCACTCACTGAGTAAGGACACCGAAGAGCACCGGGGCAGTGGGCCGGGCAGAAGGGCGGAGACCATGAGCTCCATGCTGGACGTGATGGGCGTGGGCCACCCTTGAGGGACTGCGAGCACACGAAGGGGAGGTCTCGGCCGAAGACATACATTTGTGACTCTGCTTAAGATGATAACTTAGGAGTTCCTGTCATGGCGCAGCAGAAACGAATCCGACTAGGAACCATCAGGTTGAGGGTTCGATCCCTGGCCTTGCTCAGTGGGTTAAGGATCCAGCATTGCCATGAGCTGTGGTGTAGGTTGCAAACGTGGCTGGGATCCCGCGTTGCTGTGGCTGTGGCACAGGCCAGCAGCTGCAGCTCCAATTTGACCGCTGGCCTGGGAACCTCCACATGCCGCAGGTGCAGCCCTTAAAAAAAAAAAAAAAAAAAAAGATAACTTAAACCACAGTACCTTGGTTACCTTTGAGACAACCTAGGAGGAGAACATAGAAAGAGAAGTCCTAGGACCATACCTTGTGAAATTCCAAGACTGAGTGGCCAACGAAAATGACAATGACTCCATTTAAAGGACCCAGAAAAGGAGAAGCCAAAAACCCAGAGGAAAACACAAGGAGAAAACATAATCTTCTTCCAATAAATATGTTAGATTAGTAATTAATTAATGAATGTATTTGGCTCAATGACATGTAGCCTGAACTGTAGGGTAAGTTTCCATTTCAAGTTTTACTTTTTTTTTTTGGCTGCCCTATGGCGCTCCCGGGCCAGGGATCAGATCTGAGCCAGCGCTGCAATGCCAGATCCTTAACCCACTGGGCCGGGCCAGGGATCTAAGCCACATCCCACTGCTCCCAAGACGCTGCAGATCCTGTTGCGCCGGAGCAGGAGCTTCTTTATTTTTTTTTTTTTTTTTACTTTTTATTTCTACTAACTTTAAACATCCTAAGTCACAATCCTGGATTGAGTGAAGAAATGAACAAAACATTAGGTGATGCATCAGAGACATCAGGTTAATGACTGGATCTTTGGACAAGAGCTTTTCTCCGTGAGTGAAGACTATGCGTGGCTCTCAGCTTCGAGGCTGCTGATCTAATCACTCAAGGTTAAAGGACTAGAAGTTTCAATTTGAGGGATAACAGCAAATGGGTTCTTTAATATACACTTTGGACAGGCCTGCTCTGGAAGGTACTCTTCATAGCGGATGTAACCTTTGCATGTTAAACACACCTGAAACCCTTTGTTCAAGAACTAACGAGGGCCAAGCAAGGTCTAGAAAAGTCAGAACTTTGGTCAGTGAACTGCTTGAAAGACAGTATGGTCTTCACAGAAAATCTTGTTATCGTCAACATTTAAATTGGTGATATTTTAGTTAGGCAATAAATTATCAATGTCATCTTCCGAAAGCAGTTTGGTTGAGCACCTTCTCCCTCAAATCCATCCCATCTCAGGGTGAAAAATACACTGCCCACTAATTCTTCACACTATATGCTAAAGAGACATCTTTCAATAGCCAAGATTTTATGATAGCCCCTGTTTTCAGCATGCCTTTAAAACCACATCAAGGGAGTTCCTATCATGGCTCAGTGGTTAATGAATCCGACTAGGAACCATGAGGTTTTGGGTTTGATCCCTGGCCTCGCTCAGTAGGTTAAGGATCCAGCGTTGCTGTGAGCTGTGGTGTAGGTCGCAGATGCGGTTTGGATCCTGCATTGCTGTGGCTGCGGTGTAGGCTGGAGACTACAGTTCTGATTGGACCCCTAGCCTGGGAACCTCCACATGCCTTGGGTGTGGCCCTAAAAAAGACCAAAAATAAATAAATAAAATAAAATAAAACCAAATCAAGATCAGATGTACGTTAGTGACCAGAAATTTCATGGAGGATGAGGCAACAAGTGACTGGGCCCGAGGCATGATTTTACTTACTTGCAGAGTAGTATCATTCCTTGCAGTATATATATTTAAAAATTTAACGATGATTCAAAGACAATGTTTGCAGTCTACAACCCAGTTCACTGAATGCTAACTATTCTCTTGTCACCTAGGTTTTTGGTGACACACAAAAAGAAACGGTCAGGACTGTTCCTTCAAAGGATCCACCACTAGGAGAACTAGATGGAAGAAGTCTTAGCACATAAGTGGTTTTGTGTAGCTACAAAGTGAAATATGCCATCAAGCATGCCTATGTGGGAGTAACTGGTGTTTCAACCTATGGCCAACAGAGAATTGTTAAGCAATATTGCCAAGGAGCTTCTGCTTTCTCCTTGATCAAAAATATTTGTCAGTAATTATAAGCTTGCTTTCGCAGGTCTGGTTTCTTGATAATTTGCTGAAAGAAATGTAAGTCTGAATTGCTTCCATGGTTCTGTCCTCCTCTCTGCCTTTAGTGACCAAATTCATCAACACGATAAAGGTTATTTTGCAGACGTTCTAGAAAATTTAACTAGCTCACCAGAGAGGTCTCTGGGCTTTAACTGAAAATTCACTCATTATAAATGGCTTAGGTCACCACTGACAAATCTTATTTAGCAGAAAACATACAAGATACTAGCAATGGATTATTCATACAATAAATCTAATTTCCAGGTTATCAATTACTGAAATTTTTTTTTACACTTGCCCTGCTTGGGCCAAACCGCTGCCCTGGCACAGAGACTCCCATTCTAGTAACTGGAATGCAGCACTCCTCTCTGTTATTTAAGGAGTTGTGACAGTCTTATTTCTACTTTCCTTACAGGTTTTACTACTTGGAAAATCACTCTGAGCCACTGAGCTGTTTTTGTGAACTTGAAATATAACGCAGCACAGTAAAACAGTAGAAAATGCAAGTTAATAAGCAATCCACAGAAGACAGATAAAGTGCATCCTGGCGACAGTGAGCTGCGACACAAACTCTGTCATCTGTTTACAGACTGATGCGTCCAAGTTTTAAAAACTGGTGGAGTTTCAGAAAAAGGTGGTAATTAATCTTACATTTCAAGTGTGCAAACTATGAATAAACGTGCTTCATTGTTCTGCTATTCCTCCAACATTAATTGGCTGCTTAAAAGAGCCCCAGGAATCACTAGTAGAGTTCATAGCCCCTGCTGTAAAAAAATGCCAATATATGAGGGGAGAGTCATGGCCCAAAGAGGAAGAAGTACATACAGCATGTACATCAAACAGTTCTTAAACTATGAAAACTTACCAAGTTAAATTCCTTTAGTATTAAATATGTAATACAATAACATGAGCATATTATGTGAACAATGTTGAAGCCAAAGGCACTTAACGATTCCGAAAGCAAACTGTTTTTAAGCACTTTGTATTTTAGAAGTTTGGAAGAGGTGGAGTATCAAGTTTAGATTACTTTTATCTATCGCTGATGTTGGCAATGAAAAGGATTATTTCCTATGCATATGATATACACAAAAGAAAATAAAGGGGGGCCAGCTTACATTCAGATCAAGTCCAGAACAAGATTTCACCACTTGCGGAGGTGAGATTACAATGAATCTTTATTGCAAATATATGTCTGCCATCACCTGCCTTTTGACAAGCACACCTAAGACATGGAGAGCCATTTCGCTATTTTTTTTTTTTTTTTTTTGTCTTTTTGCCTTTTCTAGGGCCACACCTGCGGCATATGAAGGTTCCCAGGCTAGGGGTCTACTCGCAGCTGTAGCCTCCAGGCCTACACCAGAGCCACAGCAACACCAGATCCGAGCCGTGTCTGCAACCTACACCACAGCTCACAGTAATGCCGGATCCTTAACCCACTGAGCAAGAGCAGGGATTGAACCCGCAACCTCATGGTTCCTCGTCGGATTCGTTGACCACTGCGCCACGATGAGAACTCCTCATTTCGCTATTTTTTAGCATAGGACTTGACTGTCAATGCTAAGGGAAAAAAATGCCTACTTTCAATTCTGTGTTTTCTTTCTTAGGAATGACTGACTGAAGAATGCTTTCCCCCATTCAACGGGTAAAAACCAAATGTGGACTGTTCTACGATGCACGAAAACTAAGCAAGCCTTGGTCTGTTTTTTCCTCAAAACTTTTAACAAAAAGTAAATCTATGAACACAAATAAAAATTATTTTAAAAACAACAAAATACACACACTGTACTGGCTACATTTAGTGAATTTTCATCTTCGCTTTTATTTTTACAGATTAAAGAAAACAGAATTGTCATCATTCTTTATATGCTTGTTTGGAAAAGCAACCCTTTATCAGCAAGATTAGCAGAATTTATAACATAATTTATCATATATCAACAAGTACATTTTTTATCTGAGCACAGTGCTTCGCGTCTGCATGTCTCAACAAGCACGACTTTGGGTCTACAACCTTCTTGGGGCCCCTCTAGGAGAGACAGAGTGGGAGAGTCACATTATCATGTGTCTGACTAGCACAGCAGGCCTGGGCTAGTTCTAAATGCCAGTTAAAATCATTAAATTGACCAGAGCAAGCCACAGATTAATCCAGGAAATGTGAACCGGGTACCGCGGAAGCCAATGGGCACAGTCACGCAAGTCGGTGCAATAAAAGAACTCCCTACGGGGGGGGGACAAGAAATGCCCAGTGTGGCTCTAGTTCAGGAAAATACAGCATCTTCGGATGATTTGTCTGCCCCGAGAGGATGCCTTTTTATAAGTCATAAGTAAATTATGATCAGCTGATGGATGGGTGCTCGAAGTTCCGCCCAAAAGACACCCAATAAGGTATATTATCTCCCACTCACAGAGAAAAAAGAATCCAGCAAACCTTTTCTGTCCTCATAGATGAGAAATATCAATGCTACGAGAAGTTACATGGGTTGTTAAACTTAAAAGGATTCTCAGTAAGTACAAAGAGAGATCTCTAAATAGAAATATATAAAGTAAACTGAGTTATTCGGCATTGAGACAAGTGAAAATCTTGGTATCACAGACCCAAATTTTTAACTTAATGTTAGAATACCATACTAAAATTTTCTTATAAGATTGTTTTAGGAAAATTCCAAGTTACATACCTCACATTTACAAAAATGGCCACAATCCCATTATATTCTTTTTTTTTTTTTTTTTTTTTTTTTGTCTTTTTAGGGCCACACTTCTCTATGTTCTCCTCCTAGGTTGTCTCAAAGGTCACTGTGGTTTTAAGTTATCATCTATCTTTTTTTTTTTGCTTTTTTTTTAGGGCTGCACCCGCAGCATATGGAAGTTCCCAGGCTAGGGGTCCAATCGGAGCTGTAGCTGCCAGCCTACACCACGGCCACAGCAACCTGGGATCCGAGCAGCGTCTTCGACCTACACCACAGCTTGTGGCAACGCCGGATCCTTAATCCACCGAGCGAGGACAGGGATCGAACCCGTACCCTCATGGTTCCTAGTCAGATTCGTTAACCACTGCAACACAACGGGAACTCCTCCAACAAAAATCATAATGTACATTATCTCGCTAGATACAAACTTAACACACATGGCATATATGTTAAAAGATCTGCTGCATTTTTAAAGGACTAAAACATGTATCTGAGAAAGTCTTCCCACGTGAAGCAACATGAAACAGCTTCACCAGTTTACCAAGTCACTTTCCAGCCTTTTTCCTCCCCTTGTTTTCTATTTCCCCCCTCTGAAGAAAAGCTGACATCCTTTACTGTACATGAGCTGAAAGACTAATTCTTGTGGAAAGAGGAAGAAAAGCCAGTGAAGCAATAAAAGGAAACCATCTACGGACACTATTCGGCGTTAACTTGAGCAAAGTAGAATCCTCACTACTTCAAAATATGTGATACAAAATTTTATTCTACTGCATTAAAAGACCTAAGTTCCTTTCTTATGCTACATGAATGTGAGTAGTAGATATTTTTTAAACAACACTTGATCACTATTATTTAAATATTATTAAATATAAATGTTGTAGTTTATGTCAAGTCTACATAAAATAGACTACCATTTTATGGGTTGGACCCAATAGAAAATTTAGGATAGCTGACATTTTACAGACCATTAAATATTAATTAATAAACTCATTCTAATTACCATTAAAATGATTAAATACCTTTTGTAGACTGGTAGGATTTAGCTGAGTTTTGTCTATTATTTTCACAGCAACCTAAAAAAGAGAATCATTAAACTTTATTTGAGAACACATCTTTTAGTGAATAAAACTCACAAAGAAAACATCTTCAAATGCATTTCTAGCTACATATAAATTGGCTGTATTTGGTGTTCATATGACTGGATGGCAATGTTTTGATAACTGGGCAGCATTAAATATATTCTACTGACCCAAGAATTAGATTCTGAGCCAATGAAATTACACTTCTGTTATTTCCTCCAAGTTTCCCCTTTTAAAGTAAAAATTATCTGCATCTTAATCTTTGACTCAGGATCTTGATAAGTTACAGTCATCAAAGGGCAGAGGCTCATAACCTTCCAGGAAGTTCAGTATTATGTGGATAGAGAGACTGGACACCCGAACTCCCAGCAAACTAACCAAACGGATTTGAACTTCCTCTAGTCTCTAACACAGCCTCTGTCCCAATAGCTCCTGGGACAGAATGGACGGAGAGGACAAAACTCACTGTAAGTGACAATACTACCATGCACAGAAAATGGAAATGTAACAAAAGCATTTTATGACAGGTTTTTCATAAAAATCTGTCCTAACTGGATCCAGTAAACATTATGTAATAAGGCATAGAATGCTAGATGTTTATTTTTAGTCTTTAATAAATTATTAAACATTTTAACTATTGTTAGTTTTAAAATATAAATTTTGCTACATAAATACACATAATTTGAAACACATGGGATCCTGAAACCCAGTTCTCTTCTCTGAGAAAAACACCCATATAACACTGGCTCAGTGTGGTCTCTAACCAGGTAAAAATCAGTGGGTGACTTTCTACACATTGATACCTATCGTACTTCAAGCGGTAATTTTTTCAATTTACTTGTTATTGAGGTGGCACTGGCTTATGCCACCATATGAGTGCCATGTGTACAACCGTATTTGGCTACTTCTGTATACCTGCAGCTTAAGCAGTCATGAATAAGAGGTTGGCGTTAGGGAGCAACGGTAAAATCGGAAATGTTTACAGAGGCCGCATCACGAGAGAGAGCGGTCTGAGGGAACCTCATCTGCAGCACCTCTGGATTTGGAAAGGATGCCGCGACGCAGGCGCGGTTCTTCGCGGCCGCGACGCAGCCTCTGCACCAGGTGCCGCTCCCACCGCACCCCGTGCGACCCGCACCGCGCCTGCCACTCCCGCGGGCATCAGCCCTGGGGAAGCTTTTTAACACGGCTCTGGAAGGTCCCGGTGAACACTTACCTCTCTTCCAGTCAGAACATGTCTCGCCAATTTCACTTTGGCAAAATTTCCCTTCCCGATGGTTTTTTGTAAACGGTAATTCCCGATGTGCGGCTGTTCGTCCGCGGCTGAGGTGATGGAGTTTCGACACCGAGGGATGTTCTGTCTGCTGCTCGCCTTGGTCGGCTGGACAAGTGCTTCGGTATATCCATCCACAGACGTGTGCTGGGAGAAAAGGCACAAGGTTTCCCTATTAAGGAGACTGCCAAAGCGCAGGTAACCTACAATGTCCGTGAATAACTCATCTCCAATGAAAACAGAGTGTGTACTCCAGGACTTTAAAGTATTCTGGCTATAATTTCCACTTTTAGCTCCCTTTGCCAGAGGGAATAGAACTATTTAAAATGAAACATTCTGCACAGCTTTAAGTACAAGCTCTTGAGTTAAAACTATATAAACAGTGAGAGAGCCAGGAGCCCCACGGACGGGTCCTCCTCTGTCCCCTGTTGGCTGAGATGACAGCATAATCCAGACTCACGGAAATGGCAGAAGGTCCTCAATGCCAAGACGAACACCTCATGAGAACAGCTCTGTTTCTCTAACCCAGCCTGGCCACTTCTCAGGTTCATTCTTTCATTTGCTGAGCAGCCAACTTGGCCCACTGGCCAAGCAGCTCCCACTGCAGGTAACCTATAATCCATCTTTGCCCATCACCCTCATGCAGCTGCCCACGCCCAAGCAGGAGCAACTGGCGGCCCCGCCTGGACCCACGAACGCATACCCACTGCACTCCTTGGCGCCCTTCTCCAAGGCAGAGTGTCACCTTGTCCCCTAGCCTTGCACTCGCTCACACCACAGAGTAGCCGACTCTGTTCCCCTGCAGGGCAGTCCCAGGTACAGATGCCTCACGAACCGCTTCCCCAGCTCTGACCGTTCCTGCTCTGGTCTGGTTATGTCTACATTCTGCCATAAACAAAATTTCTAGTTTTCTTTGTGAAAACATAGGCATGATAAACATAACGTGTTTATTTAACTGGCATTTAAAAATTGCTGAAGATGAGTGAAACAAGTTAGCAAAAGAAAGGGATATCTTTCATTTGCAAAGTCACTAATTTGGAATTATGTGGTCCTACCTACACCACCAAAAGCTTGTCTAAAACATTTTGATTGGCAATTCCTTAAAGGCAGCTTTGAAGATGACTCCTTTTACTAATTGTATGCAAAGCATGACTCCAGGTCATTTTTCTATTTCTCCTTACTTTCTGATTTTGTTAAAACTCAGCTCAGGATTACAGGATTTTCTCTGTGTCCTACTACATACACACTTGCAGCCCATGGCCGCATTCTGAGTTAGTGTCCCTCTGGGGTATTTTCACGTATCTCAGCCTCCAGTCCACTGCCCTGTCTTACACACTCAGTCCTCTGTCTCTGCCACCCTACCACGAACAGTTCGAGGGCAGGGCTGTTTTCTTTTCCCCTTATGTACAATAAATCTAGAGGTCTCAAAGTGTTGTTCCCGGACCAGCCCCACCAGCATCATCTGGGAACGTGTCAGGAATGCGAATTCTCTGAGCCTGTTCCAGGCCTCCTGAATAAAACCTTCCGGGGGGCGGGGAGGGGGGGTGTTGCACCCAGCAATCTGTTTTGACTAGTCCTCCAGGTGATACTGCTGCAGCCCAACGTCTGAAAACCACTGCAACAAATAATGTAAGAAGGTGGTAAATGTAAAGTTATCCACTGGCTCTCAGGGACTCTATTATCTGAGCATGAACAAGAGAGGTTCATCATAAGCAATTTCTAAGCGGCAGCTCTATAGAGACGGCTGTATTTCCTACCAACAGGATTTCTCTACCTGGGCTTGCTCTGTAGGAACATAGACTTGTTAGTCCTTCAAGGTTGAATTCTATCTCCTCAACAAAGCTTTTTATGTCTTTTCACCAAGCAGAGCTGATCACCTCCCTCTTCTGTTGCTATCTTTACAACCAGTAAAAATTTCTGCTCCTGAGCTGCACCACGCCGCCTTCTAAGCATCTGTCCATGGTCTATTTTACTATTAGACGTGAAGCTCCTTTTGCGCCAGAAGTTAATCCGGTGTTAGGCACAACAAAGACACTAAATACATATTATCTAGGTTGAAGAAATTTAGGATCCCTATGCTCCTGACACCCATCCTCAGAATGACTCCTGCAGAAGGACCCCTTGCTGTCCAGATCTTTGGGGCATATAACTGCAGGATGAGTTAAAATATCTGAGGTGTAGCCCAGCCCCCAGTGCTAGGTACACTGTATATCCTGACTCTAAACCAAACTAGGACACACTGAATGATTAGGTCCTTTGCCATGTAACTGTCCAATGTCCTCCCACTGAGGGTAGGGCACAGCCCCTCCCCCTTTGGGCATTCAGTCCCATGATCTGCTTTGGCTCATAGAGGGAGTTCACGGTGATGGCCTATGCCAGTCCCACACGGGGCATCGTGTGCTCTTGCTATGCTTCCACTTAGTCCCTTAAGCTTGCGCCGGCCCATGAGAAGGCCTGGCCCAGGCTGCTACCAGGAGGAAGAGGAGAAAGACACTGAGCAAAGCCACACTCAGCTGAGGTCAGATTCAACGAGCTGATCCTCCGGATGCCCCTCTGGCTCATGAGAAGTAAAACATGCTGGTTAATTTAAGCCGCTGAGCAGCAATTTCAGCTGATACACAAAAACGGTCACTATTGTGTAATTAGGAGGTAAACAGAAAGGAACAGTGAATGATTAGGAGATTCTTGCCAGACATGTTCCAATTCTAGAGAAGTTGCAAATAGCAAGAGAGAGGGCTAGGTAATGGATTTCCTAAGGAGAAACTCTCAGTCCGGTAGCCTAGAGAGCGGCAGTATCCCTGCCTACTCTGTCTCCCCAACGAGTATGGACAGAGAGGGGAGGGGAGCAAACGTTTCTGTAAAAAAACTAGATAGTAAATATTTCAGGCTTTGAGGGCTCTATACTGTCCCTGTCAGATACGTATTTTTAAAGAAACGTTCTTAGCTCAGGGCTCTATAAAAACACACCAAACGGTTGGATTTGGCTTATAGGATGCCGTTGGCTGACCCCTATTGTAACACATCATATTTTGGAATGTGGGACTACATTGTTTCTGGCTAATCCTACCAACAGAGGAGGAGACTCTAAGAAAAATACAGGCATGACTGTGTCTGTACTTGGAGAGCAAAGAAAGGCCAGAGGGCTCTTACAAAAAATGCTATTCCTTCTTAGTGCACCCCTAGAATTGAAAAGGCAGTCTATTCTCCAAAATCCTTTTAAAAAATAAGATCTAACTTTCAACAGCATGACCACTTCAGAGCCATTCAACTAATATGGGATAATGCATTTATATGAGTCTTAAATTAGAAATGAAAATAGACTATACAGCACGTTTTATATTATATGATTCCAATTATAAAACCCCCACCCCAAATGCCCCTCCTAAAACCGCCACCTTTTCTTGGGAATGCCACGGCACCACTCACGAGCAGAATCTTTCCTCAAAGAAACGTTTTGTAGAATAATTTGGGATAACTGATCTCACTCCATCCTGATCAACAGGTTCACACTCAAAAAGGAAACCTGGAAAAAATGTTCAATCCAGCATGAACTGAATTCATAGCGGATTTAATTAAGAACTATCTCAGCCCTCAGGCTGACAGATAGAAAGCATTATGTGAGCTCAATTGTAGAAGGTCTATAAATTCTAATCCCCATCTTTAGCTGAAAATACAAATCAGATCTTGCTACATTCTATCTTCAAGGTGTCTGATCAATCCAGTAGACACTGAATTCCTTCATTCCTCTGCAGCAGTGGCAACAGGAGCCTAAGGCTTGCCCTCGATACGTTGCATATTCAAGGTAGTTATAGGCTCTTCAAGGCTACGTCCCAGACTTCAATTCTTGAATGACAACAGAACTATCCCTGCCTTCAATACCGATGAAAATGGAATTCTTCTGCTCACGAGCTATGCATCCTTGGGAAGTTGTTTAACCTTTACGTGGCTGTTTCCTTATCTGGAAAAGGGAACTAATAATAAAGCCCATGCCAGTGTTGTCCTGGGGATCAGATAAAACAGCAAAGGTGCTTAGAGTTTTGTGTTCATTAAAATTACACTCAAAAGTAACCCATCTCCTAGGCCAGAAAACCAATCCCAAATTTCTGCCATTTCCTTGAGTGTTTGTTGCTTGCAGCTACTTCTAGTACCAGTTTCTGTATCAGTCAGCAACAGAAAGCAGCTCCAGCTAAGTCAAACAGAAAAGGAATTTTTGGAAGGCTACTGGTGGCCTGAAAAAATCCTGAAGGATGAAATCATATTCTAGTGAAAGAAGACAAGCATATGCAAACAGCCAAAATAAGATAATTACACTTGGTAATATGGGGGGAAAAGGAAATAAAATGAGGTGATGTGGTTAAGAATGAAGAGGGAGGGAGCTGGGGTGAGAGAACAAATGATGTTTGAGCTGGACCCACAGATGACAAAGAGCTAGATAAAGAGGGGACAGTGTTCCAGGCCGTGAAATGAATAAACAGGAAAATCCCAGGGTGAGGTTATACCTTGTAAATTCAGAGTAGAAAAGCACCTGAGAGAATGGTACATTAAATGGGATATCTTTTTCAAAAGCCCAGATCTAGAAAATTAAGGTGTCCAAAAGGAAAAACTACAACTTTATATTTTTGGAATTCAAACTGTTGAAGATACAGATAGACAACTGTGTACATTTGACCATATGGAGTCAGGCTTAAAACACAAAAGCAAGTGCAGCCTGGCTAACTAATAGGTAGTGAATGAATAAACAAATGCATGAATGAACCAAATAACAAATAAATGATAAAGAAAAAAATCTACTAAAGATAAGCCATGTCTCTTTCTCACAACCTACTTTCATCCTAGATAGTTCTTCTCTTTTGCCAAGAGCAAACAACTTTTTGAATCAGAAGAAAATCTGGCTGGGACTAGGAGTTCTGTTTTCCTAATTTTTTGCTAAATGAGAATTGCAATATCTTCGCTACCCAGAGGGAAACTGCTAACAGTGTATATGATGTATAATAACGTTGCATTAGATGCTTTACACGCATAACCTCTTCTAATCTTCCTAAGAGCTCTGTTGAGAAGTGTGCCATGACGACTTCTGTTTAAAGAAAAGGAAGATGATGGCTCGGAGAGGTCACGGACCATTTAGACTCTGACTCTTCTAGTGTTAATGCCCAGGTTCCACATGAATATCGATTAAAGTGCATATGTGCGTATGTTTGGGTGGGTTGTGATCCTTATGGAGCATCTATCTCCTGTCCTTGTCTCTGGATAAAAAAATCTCAAAGACAACAACAAACCAAAAAACTAGCAGACTTATGGTATGCAAGTCCCAACACTGAGCGAGTAATGGTCATCCGAAAAGTTACCAATTCCTAAGAATAATACTGACTACGCTAGCAGCATATCGAAAAGAAAACCGGCATTCATTTTAGCAAAGCTGCTAGTAAGCAGAGTTCGCCCAAGGGCTGATATTTTGGAGATGTAGACATGGCTGTCCTCTTTTTTAAAAATGGGATGGCTCGTGTTTTAAATGCAAGTAAAAGGAAAATTTTCTGGGTGTTTTATTTTGGCTGCGGCTTTTAACTGACTAGACTACTACTTTTTTATTATTTATTTTTTAATTGTTATTTCCCTAATAAATTTTTTTTTCTACTCTACAGCATGGTGACCCAGTTACACATACATGTACACATTCTATTTTCTCACCTTTTTTTTTTTTTTTTTTTTTTTTAGGGCCACACACACAGCATATGGAAGTTCCCAGGCTAGGGGTCGAATTGGAGCTATAACTGCTGGCCAACGCCACAGCCACAGCCAAGGCCAGATCCGAGTCACATCTGTGACCTACACCACAGCTTGCAGCAAATGCCAGATCCTTAACCCCCTGAGCAAGGCCAAGGATTAAACCTGTGTCTTCATGTAGATACTAGCTGGGTTCGTTACCACTGTGCCTGACTTTGTTGTTAAAACTAGAAAGTAACCTGAGGACTACAAAGTGCAGGGCAGCTGAACATGGCTTATAAAATCAAGGAAAAAGAGGCACCTTTGCAATCAGTTGGCATCTAAACTTCCACGGCTTTGCTCACTGTATTCATGCCCTAAGCAAATATACCTTGAAACTAGTCTCCAGTTTTAACTGCTAAACTCAAAACTTGCCACAAGGATGTATTATCTACAATTTTTCCAGGCAAGGAAGATGTTCTCCCACTTGCCTCACTAGCTTGGAAAAGGTTTATTTCTGTTTATTATTTTCACTATCCATTAATTACTGTCAAATTGAACATTCAAAAGGGCAATTTTCTCAGACACAGTTAGAAACAGGTGAGCAGGAAGTGCTCTCCCACGTGATATTCATAACAGAGTCAGGAAATCCTGAGTTAACAGAAGTTATCAAAGAAACTCTAAAGCCTCTTGCTTCATCTTATTTTTGGAACTCTATCTCCCATCTCACTAGTCAGTGATTCATTTCCTCATTCATTCAATCAACAAAAATTCACTTTGACCTACTATATGCAAGACACTATCCTACATGCTAAAGAATCAAGAGAAATCTAAATATACGAAGTCCCTGGCCTCATAAAGTTCACATTTTAGTGAGAGGGGGATAAAAGGAGGAAAAAAGGGTGATTGAATATGCAAACCAATAAAGAGATAAAATGCCAACTAGTGGTTTGTGCTGTAAAAAGACACATCAGGGGGAGTGAGGAACTGGAAAGTAAGGGTGGTCACAGGTGGTCTCTGATGAGGGAACCATTTGAGAAGACTAAATGAATGAGTCTGAAATCAAGGGAGGTCTGGGCTGGAGATACTCATTTGCAAGTAACTTCCTGCAAAAATAAGCACTGTAAAGTCACCCTTTCCTTTGAAACATCTAAGTTAATAAATAAAACTACTTCCTGCAAAATGAACACTTTTCAGAGGAAGATAACTAAATCCAGAGTCTCTTAAGAGTATTATCAACAATGTCCAATATAATCCAAACTTACTAGATACATGATGGAAAAGAAGAATGAGACTCACTGACCAGAGAAAGAGCAGGCAACAGAAATAGACACCAAGATGTTCCAGAAGTTGGACTCAACAGGCAAGAACTTTAAGGTAGTTGTGACAAATATGTTTCTAAAGGTAAAGGAAAGCATGATTAGAAAAAGATAGATGGGAAATATCAGCAAAAGAAATAGCAACTATAGCAATGAAGCAAATGGAAATTCTAGAACTGAACAGTACAATACCTAAAAAGAATAATTCACTGGATAGGCCTACAGCAGATTGCTAAGGAGAAAGGGCCGATGAACTTTAAGACAGATGAATAAAAATTAGCTGATCTGAAGAACTAAGAAGATGAATTAGCCAATCTAAAGAAGTGAGAAGATTACACAAAAATGAAGAGACTTCCTCTGATTTGTGGGTCAAGCACATACAGACTAACACAAGTATAAATGGGGTACTAGAGAAAGAAGAAGAAGACAATGAGGGGGAAATTTTTACTTGATGTAACAATGGTGATGTAATTCTGTAAAAAACACGCCGAACTCCAAGCCAGATAAGCTCAAAGAAAATGAAAAGTAGGCACATCACAGTCAAGCTGCTAAAAACCATGTGTTGTGGGTGGTGGGGAGGGTGGTGGTAGGGGAGACCTTTAAAAAGAGCCAAGGGAAAAAACAACACTATACGTACAAAGCAATGACAATACAAATAGTATACAAATGGCAGCCCACTTCTTACTAGAGGTGGGGTGATAATAGGTTTCTGATGGGCTATAGAAAAAAAAATGCAACCCCATTTTTTAACCAGTGAAAATATTCTTTAAAAAAAGAAGACAAGGAGCTCCCACTGTGGCTCAGTGGTTAACGAATCCGACTAGGAACCACGAGGTTGCGGGTTCAATCCCTGGCCTTGCTCAGTGGGTTAAGGATCCGGTGTTGCTGTGAGCTGTGGTGCAGGTCGCAGGTCGCAGGTCGCAGACATGGCTCGGATCCTGTGTTGCTGTGGCTGTGGTGTAGGCCGGCAGCTAGAGTTCAATTAGACCCCTAGCGTGGGAGCCTCCATATGCCGCAGGAGCGGCTCTAGAAAAGGCAAAAAGACAAAAAAAAAAAAAAAAAAAAAAGAGAGAGAGAGAGACAAATATTGTCAACCCACCATAATTCAATTAAAATATAATAAAACAAAAAAAATGAGAAAATAAGACAAAATAAAGACATTTTTAGATGAACAAGAACTCAAACAATCGCTGCTAGAAGATATACGCTATATGAAATGCCAAGGATAATTTTTCCAGCTAAGGGGAACTGACCATAGACATTAACCCGAATCTACAGAAAGACAAAAGAGCTCTGGAAATGATAAATATGTTGATAAATACAGAAGAGTACATATTTTTCACCTCTTAATTTCTCTTAATGACATATGAGTATTTAAGGCAAAGAAGTATACCATATTGTGAGGTTATAACACAAGCAGATGTAATGCATGTGAAAACAAAAGCACACAGGTCAGGGGAATTAAAAGATTCTGATTACAATGTTACTGCGAGGAGACTGCATAATACATGCATGCATTCTGTAATCTCTAGAGCAACCACTGGGGGGAAATGCACTGAAAAAGATGCAGAGGCATAGGTAACTCAACAGAGGAACTGAAACGGAATACTAAAAAATCTGATGAACTCGAAAGTAGACAAGACAGAAAAAATTACCTTGTTATAGAGCTTTTCATTAGAATCCATGTAAATGTTTTAACTATTCAAAAAACAAAATCAAAACTGAAAGTAAAAAGTAATTTTGAAGTATTTAAAACAAAATTAAACAAATGAACTTAACTCTGTATCAAATGGATAAGACAAGCAAAACGAAAAAAAAAAATTGTAACTTTAGAATTGTGTTCCAACTGTATATCTTAGTGGAATAACACTTGTAGACAAGGAGCTGCTAAGTATCATCCAGTAGTTGATTAATAGCGGATATTATTTGGAGACTACGTTTTATATGTATATGTAAAATATATACAAATATAATAAAATGAAGCAAATAAGTAATTACGTATTTATGTTATTTAAAAACTTTAGTATGATATCAAAGTCAAGTCAAGTCATACTGAATTTAACGTACTACTATCAGCATGAATTCATGCTCTTTACTTGGACAAAACGGCCAAGCTGCCCAGGAGAAAGGCGTAGGAACACAGACGCCCGGTTACCACGGCGCCCTCATTAGAACAATGTCTGACTCCACGCTGGGGGCAAGCGATTTACAAGATAAACCTGGGACATCTTGCGCCAGAAGCAAGAAAGCTGGCAATTATTAACGAGGTCATGTCAAAGGGACACAGGAGCCAGCCTGACCGGGCTCCCAGTGTCATGCAGCTGTCTGTGAAACAGCAGGGCTGGGACTGCAACGAGTCATGTTCTGAGTCACCCCTCTAAACGACCCCTCCACCAGGAGCGACTGAATTAAGAGGGGGACAGAGATGAAAGCCAGGGACTAGAATAGAGGGAAAACGTCCTGCCTGACTCACAAGCATCCCCGAAACAGCAGGCGCGTCTTCCCTCCCTTAGCTACGCGCTGGACGTGGCTTTCCCATTTTCTTCCTGCCTGACTGCACCTTCCAGACCTTGTTGTCCTACCTTCTGCCCCACTCTGAATACTGGCGGGTTCCAGGCATTCAGACCTGCTATTCTTCTCTTCTCTGTCTACCCCACACTAACTTCCTCGGGGATCCAGCCAGCCTTATAGCTTTAAATAACAGGTACATGCAGACGACTCCAACCGTCTCTCCCAAACTTTGCCACCTGGACAGGTCCACTTCGCTGTGCGCTGACATCCCAGCCTCAGCTTGTCCCAGCTCGATCTCCATCCGCCGACCCTGCCAGATGTGTCCCCATCACAGCCTTTTCCATCTCAGCTGGGAACAAATCCACCCTGCCAGGGGCTCACACCCAAAACTCGGAGGTCAGCCTTAATGTGGGTCCTTCCAACCCACCCTCGCTCCCTCCCTTTCTCTCATCCCACATTCAACCTGTCAGGAAATCCTATTGGCTCTACCTTAAAATACACCCAGAACCCAGCTACCCTCACCATCCCTACTGCTTACACTCAAGTCTGAGCGACCTGGATTAGTGCACTAGTCTCCGAACAGCCTCCTAACACGCCCCTTGGTTTCTAACCTTGCCCCATTCTACTCAGAGTAAAGACCCAAGTCCTCAAAAGGGCCCAGCAAATTCCGGTCCGTGCTACCTCTCTGACTTCACTTGCTCCACGTCTCACTCCAGCAAACATGGGCTCCGAGCTGTTTTTCACGCTTGGCTGGCACACTCGGACCAAAGGACCTGTGGGCTAGTTATTCCCCTTGCCTGGAACATTCTTCCCTCAAGCACCCGTTTGGCCAGTTTCCTTACAATCCAAATCTCTCCCCAAATCTCACCCTGGCAGCCAGGCTCACTCTGACCTGTCTAATCCCACACACTCCCCCCTGCCCCGACCCCTCACTCTACTCATTTATTAATATATTCGTTTTCTCTTCCCTTCCCCACTCTGGGAAGAACAGAAGTATCCGTCTATTTCATTGACTGAAATAAAACCACCTGAGAAATTCCAAATGTCAAGAAGCCCTAAAAAGGCTCAAATAAAGTAAGTGAATAAAACAAAGTAAACCATATATGGAGTATAAGTGGGTTATTTAAAATAAAATACTCAAAAAAAGACTTTACCCTGGAGGAGGGGTATACCTAAATTTACCTATTTGTGGCCTCTAAGAGACACTTCTAAAGCAAATGGAGTATTAAAAAAAAAAAAAAAAAGGTTAAAAGTAACAGAATGTACCCAAAACACCAGGTAAATACAAATGGAGAGAAAGCAGGAGTCATGTGGTGATTAAGATCCGCTTTGAAATTAGACAGACTTAGGGCCAAAATGTTTATGCCACGTACTAGTTTTGTGACCTGTGGAGTTACCGCTCTGAGTCTCAGTTTACTCACCTATAAAATGGCAACATTACCTATACCTCAAAGGGTTTTTAGTGAGAATTATATGAAACAAAGCATTTAGCACAGTGTATGGTATATGAGCAATACTGGAACATACTCTAATTACTGTCATCATATACCAAAATAGAACAAACATCTTTCACTATTTCTGATATCAAAAATACAGTCCTGATAAGATTTTTTTTTTTTTTTTGGTCTTTTCTAGGGCCGCTTCTGTGGCATGTGGAGGTTCCCAGGCTAGGGTCTATCAGAGCTGTAGCTGCTGGCCTACACCACAGCCACAGCAACGCGGGACCCAAGCCACATCTGCAACCTACACCACAGCTCACGGTAACACCGGATCCTTAACCCACTGAGCAAGGCCAGAGATCGAACCTGCAACCTCATGGTTCCTAGTCAGATTCGTTAACCACTGCGCCATGACGGGAACTCCAGTTTTAATAAGATTTCTTTAAACTAAGAGGAAACACTAGAGCAGCAATCAAGCTTTCAGCTATATCTATTCATGTATCTCAGGAGGCTTAAAGAAGCTTTTGATGTAAAAAAGTTTTACCACACACAACTGGAGCCAAATCTATTTCCCCTCCCTCTCGAGTAAAACAGAAATATTTACTATGCTCTATCAGAGGCTTCTTAAGCAATTCTACTTTCTAAGCATTAGCCTACGAATAAACTCCCATACGTGAGAAATGTGAAGTGACGTGTGTAAGACAGACTTACTATAGCATAACATTTGTAATAACAAAGCAAAAACAACCCAAGGAGCCATCAGTAGGACTCTTGGTTAAATACATCCATACAGGAAGTTCCTGTCGTGGCTCAGTGGTTAGCGAATCTGACTAGGAACCACGCGGCTGTGGGTTCCATCCCTGGCCTTGCTCAGTGGGTTAAGGATCCGGCGTTGCCGTGAGCTGGGGTGTAGGTTACAGTTGCGGCTCGGATCCCGTGTTGCTGTGGCTCTGGTGTAGGCCGGTGGCTACAGCTCCAATTAGACCCCCAGCCTAGGAACCTCCATATGCCGCAGGAGCGGCCCAAGAAATGGCAAAAAGACAGAAAAATAATAATAATAATTATTATATATATATATATTCATCCATACAGTAGAGTACTAAGCAATTTTTAAAAGAAGAATCTCTAAGATACACTCTAAAAAAATTAATGGAAAGAGTATCTCAAGGATGCTACTTGTGTCAAGGCTGGTGGGGAGAGATCTATATTTGCTTACATATGCATAAAATGTCTCTTCTTAAAACCTCAAGATAACTAGAGACTAGATTAGGAAAAGGTGTACTCTTTTGAACTTCAAAATTTCTCTCCTATTTGAATGTATCATCTGTCATCCAAAATATTTAAACAGGAAAGTGATGAAGGGTAACGTGTGAGTGTGTGTGTAACTGGGTCACTGTGCTGTGCAGCAGAAACTGACAGAACATCGTAAATCAAATACAAAACAAAATTTTAAAAATAAAAAGTAAAAAAAATATTTAAATAAAGTAAAAAGACTCTTGAGTAGTTAGTCTCCATCAGTGTCAGGCAAGGTAAATGATGCCTGAATTGATTCACCAAATGGGAACTGAAATCTCCTATGCATTGATGTTTTTATCTTCAATTTCATGATCCAACATCAAAAGCAAAAATAAACAAGTGGGACGACATCAAACTAAAAATCCCATTTACTGAGTATGACAACCACAGTGTATTTATATCCACTCACATTACCTCCTTCTTCAAAAAAAAAAAAAAAAAAAAAGTCCCTAGCAATAGTGTGCTTTCAGTAACATGCTTTCAATACCAGTTTTAAGTACAACCGGTTTGGTCTAGAGATAGAGACCCAAACTAGAAAATTCTAGTGGTTAGAAGTACAGAGCTATGGTAAAATAGTGTAACTCAATATTATCTATAATAGATCAATCAAGAATAGACAGCTTAAAATTATGTCTTAAATGGTGGTGTGACCACCAAAAAAATGAAAAGGTGGCCTATGAAATAGGAAAAATTAATCGCAAATCTATGAACCCTGAAAAAGGGTTCATATCCAAGATAAAGAACTCATACAAGTCAACACTTAAAAAAAAAATTTAAAAGTGGGGAAAGGAAGTGATTAGATTTTTTTTTTCCCAAAGAAGACATACAGACAGCCAATAGGCTCATGACAGTATGCTCAATATCACTCATCATCACGTAAATGCAGATCAAAACCAAAATGAGATGCAACTCACACCTGCTGGGATGAGTATTCTCAAAAGACAAGAAATAAAAAGTGCTGGCGAGGATGTGGGAGAAGGGGGCCCCTGTGCAGTGCTGGTGGGATGAAATTGGTGCAGTCACTGCAGAAAACAGTACAGCGCTTCCTCAGAAAATTAAAAATAGAACCACCATGCGAGCCACCAATTCCACGTTTGGGCATGTATGGGAAGGCAATGAAAACACTAACCCCCAAGAAATGTGCAGCTCCATGTGCACTGCAGACATTTCTTATAACAGCCAAGCTGTGGAACGTGTGCACCCACAGATGAATGAATGAAGAAACCAGGGGCTCTCACATATGCGCGCACACACACAAAGAATAACTGGACCTCAAAAAAGAATGAATTTTGGAGTTCCCATTGTGGCTCAGCAGTTAACGAACCCAACTAGCATCCATGAGAACATGGGTTCGATCCCTGGCCTCACTCTGTGGGTGAAGGATCCAGCACCGCTGTGAGCTGTGGTGTAGGTCGCAGATGTAGCTTGGATTCCGTGTTGCTGTGGCTGTGACGCAGGCCAGCAGCTGCAGCTCCAATTTGACCCCTGGCCTGGGAACCTCCATATGCTGCAGGTGTGGCCCTAAAAAGACAAAAGACAAAAAAAAAAAAAAAAAGTCAGACGGAGTAATACAAACACCACAAATACCTATGATTTCACCGATACGTGGAGACTCGCAGATACAGAGAACAGATTGGGGGCTGCCGCCAGAGAAGGCAGGTGCAATGGGGGAGGGAGTCAAAAGGTACAAACCCCCAGTTATAAAATAAGTTCTGGGGGTGGCATGTCGAGCATGGGGACTCAGGGTGCTAATAATGCACTGCATGTTTGAAAGTTGCTAAGAGGGTGGATCTTAAAAGTTCTCATTGTAGATCCTACTGTATAGCACAGGGAACTATATCTAGTCACTGGTGATGGAACATGATGAAGGGTAGTGTAAGAAAAAGAATATGTGTGTGTGTGTGTGTGTGTGTGTGTGTGTGTGTGTATATATATATATGACTGGGTCACTTTGCTATACAGTAGAAATCCACAGAACACTGTAAATCAACATAATGGAAAAAATAAAAATCATTAAAAAAAAAGTTCTCATTGTAAGAAAAAGATCTGTATGGTGACAGATGTTAATTAAATTTATTGGAGTAATAATTTCACAAAATATACAAACAGCAAATCATTACATTATACCCTGAAATTAGAATAAATGGCAACTATATCCGAATCATGTATTTTTAATGTCATGATTTATTTACTTCAGGGATGCGGCTGGTCTTAGGAAACTCCACGTCTACTCAGGTCTAATGGATGGAGCACGACAAGCACAGGGTGTTTACACTCGCTCGCATCACCTCCTTTTTCCAAAAAAGAAAAAGTCCCTATTAATGGTTTGCTCTCAGTAACATGCGTGATCAACAACAGTTTCAAGTGCAACTGGTTTGGTCTACAGATAGAGACCCAAACTAGACCTCAGAAAATCGTAGGGGTTTGGGTCTATGGTGAAAGGGCACTGAGTCAAGATTTTCTAATAAAAGAGCAATCAAGAACAAACAGCTTAACCACATCACCCCGAGCACATCAAGCCCCTGGACAAGTAGCAACAGCAACTTAAACGAACGGTCCCAGGACATCAGACCCTGCAGCGTCTCTAGCTACGCGCTAGATGAGTATTCTCATCATTGATGAGTATTCTCGTCATTGGCAATGAGAACGGATGCTGACGTGAGACAGGCTGTGCAATGAGGGAAGAAAATGGGCTTCAAGAAGGGTCAGGGACAAAGAAGGGGTCAGGGGACCAAGAAGGGGTCAGGGACATGGTTCAGGAGACAAAGAAGGGGTCACGGGCATGGTCCAGGGACCAAGAAGGGGTCAGGGGCATGGTTCAGGGGACAAAGAGCATGATTCAGGGACAAAGAAGGGTCAGGGCATGGTCAGGGGACAAAGAAGGGTCAGGGGCATGGTTCAGGGGACAAAGAATGGGTCAGGGACATGGTCAGAGGACAAAGAAGGGGTTGGGGCATGGTTCAGGGGACAAAGAGCATGGTTCGGGGACAAAGAAGGGGTCGGGCATGGTTTGGGACAAAGAAGGGCTCAAGGACATGGTCAGAGGACAAAGAAGGGGTCGGGGGCATGGTCAGGGGACAAAGAAGGGGTCAGGGGTGTGGTTTGGGACAAAGAAGGGGTCGGGGCATGGTTCGGGGTCAAAGAGCAGGGTTCGCATGTGGGTTCTGCCACTTACCAGCTGGGTGGCACCAGGCAAGTCACTGTTCCTAATTTTCCTAATGGGATAGTACGTGTGTGTTTCTCTTCCAGCCCAGCATCCTTTTCTCTCCATGTTGGGTTCTTTTTTCACAGTTTATCATTAATTATTTGAAAGGTTTTATTGAGCATACATTAAAATTCACTCATTTTAAATGCAAAAAAACACCTGCCCAGCTTATATTTATGTCTTAAACAGTGGAACTCTCACCTGGCTGCTCCTCCTTATTTTATCCTAACTCTGCTATGACCAGAATACACTGGCACCTACTTGCAATCCCTAAAAACAGGAATGATGTTTCCACCAGTCCAATAATAATAAGGGCAGCCATCATTTATTCAATACTGCCAGTGTCCTCAGGGATGAGTGCTTTATTTAGACATGAGTTTATGTAATTCTCATGGTGAACCTGAGGCGCCGATACCATTCCCACTTGACAGATGAGGAAGCAGAAACTTGGCAAATAAGACAAATCGCCAGCGGCCCAAACCCAGTCACAGCACTTTCAGGAGTCAAAGCCAGGTCTGGCTTCCTCTAAAGCCCGCCCTGCTCCCCAACCCCGCTCCTACCCCAATATCAGCAGAGACTGCACACAACAAAGGCGGTCCTGCAGGGCCCGCTTCGAGGTGAGAAGAGCCTGCAGAGAGCATGCGTTCTCGTGGCCTCTCACTCATCTGCGGGGCAGGCACTGAGTTGCCCAGCCTGACCAACTGCTGAAGTCAAGTCGGAGAGCGGAGGAGATCAAGGACCTGATGAGTGTTCTTAAGGACATGAACAAAGAGAAATCCCATTTGTATCACTCACTGGCCACCGGGACCTGGGCCGTCTCCTCCGGCAGAGCCTGGGGCCAGAGCTGCCTCCTCGCGCTCCGAATATACGTTGCTGCTCCACATGCCCCTCTGTGCAGCAGACCCAAGACCAAGGGCTCACCAAGCAGCTGACCTGCACAGAATAACGCGCTGAAAGCTCGTTCCCATCCTTTAGCATTTCCTTCTGCTCTCCAAAACCCCGGGGACGACGTCGAGTCAAGATGAGGGGCCAGTTTACCAAAGCAAGTGTCAAAGTACTCCTCTGGGGACCTGACCTCAGGATGCTGGGGGCTCCCAGAATAACCTCACTGATGCGGCCCCATCTGAAACCAGTCATGAGCTGACCAAAGACATTCACAGGCTGCAAGTGATGGTCACTGCTAAGAAAACTGAGGGTCTGTTCTGCAGCTTAGATGCTCGGCTTGAAGAGAATGGAAAACTATCCGAGGAATGTGATTACCATGTAGTAATTCAATGTCCCCCTTAGAAACGCTACTCATTTTTCACATCTACTTCCCATTCTCAATGCAAGAACTGCTGCAAAGAGTGCCTACTGAGCTATAAAAAGCAGAATGGTACACACGTGGAATTTGATATCCTTCTGCATAAAACAGGTAGCTTGGTACTGGCCTAGATTATTTTATAAGCAGAATTTTCCTCCCTCAAAAAAAAAAAAAAAAAAAAAAAGAGAAAAAAGGAGGAAAGGAAATCTTGTAAAGAAGGCAATGAGAGTAAAGGGGAAATTATTTTGGAGAATTCCTCCTTTGGGATTTGAACAAACTACCTTAAAGACGAGAAACAGTGTAAGGGGTCAGATGAACCCTCAACATCACACGGCGGAGTTGAACACGCATTAACTGAGACCCTACAGCTGCTGAAGGAACACGATTACACTAAGTGAAGCACCATATAATATCACCTCTATGTAGAATCTGAAATGAGGTACAAAACAGAAACAGACTCACAGACATAAAGAAGAAACTCATGGTTGCCATAGGGGAGGGGAGAAGGAGTGGGATGGACGGGGAGTTTGGGGTTGGCAGATGCAAACTATTACATTTAGGGTTAGGGTTAGCACAGGGAACTCTATCCAGTCTCTTGGGATAGAGCACGATGGACGATGATATAAAAAAGGGAATGTATGTATGTGTGTGACGGGGTCGCTGTGCTGTACAGCAGAAATTGCCACAACATTGTAAATCAACTATTACTTTAATAAAAAAAAAAAAAAGGAAGAAAATACAGCTGTTCACAAATGTGAAAAGAGAAAAAGAAATGGTTCTAAACAGTAAAAGTTAGTGGGAATTATATATGTGTGACTGGGTCACTTTGCTGTACAGCAGAAATTGAGAGAACACTGTAAATCAACCGTAATAGAAAAAAATTAAAATCCCTAAAAAAAGTGGGAAAAACTAACACAAACAGTTTTGATGTGTGATGGTAATATGAGTAAGAGAGGAATACACAGGGTGATAGTTTTCTATCAGCTAGAGCTGCTTCCCAACATTAAACCATTGTTCTCAGGTCACGTGGCTGTCATTCAGTAAATCTTCTCCTACCCATCTCCTCCCACGTGGCACCTATTTGGATAATATACACAGGAAGTAATTTGCATATGCATCTGGTCTTTCACCTTCCCAGCAATGATCACTACAATTAAATAATTCACTGTATGTCTCCAGGGGGCAGAAAAAAAGTGATCTGTGTGTCTTTCACCGAGCAAAACATCTTATACCAGAGACCTGGCCTGCAACAGGCTCTCAAGGGTGAAACGAATGAGTGAGGGGTCGAAAATGTAAGACATATGACTCGACTTCGTCAGTGCAGTCTCTAAACCTCCCTGGAGTACACAGAGCCTTCGGTTAAATACAGTGTCAACTCTAAGCCAAAAAAAGAAGTTACAAACCAAAAAACCATAGGACAAAAAACCATGCAGTATCTGTAGTAGAAGGAAATCAGAGGGAAGTGAAATCCACAGGCCATTTTGAAGCCACTTAATGCAGTGGTTTCTACTCTGTTGCTCACCAAACCCATATTTTTCCGGAATAAGCAGGTAATCCCTCTTAACTTGGCCACCTTCTCTTTTCTACTGCTATCCTCAAGCAGAAGTGCTGATTTACAATAAAAATGGCCAAGAGGAAGCCAGCACAGGAAGGAGGAGAGGATTCCGTTTAGATAAACAGGACTGGCAATTTTTTAAAGAAAAAAAAAATGGCAGGGTTCAAGTAAAACACTTGCATTGAAAATATGATTCGTGTCCACAGACCGGGACACAGTGACGATGAGAGAAGGGTCTGGGAGGGCCGCCTGGCTGGGATCCTGGGGCTGCAACCTAACAGTCACTCATCCTGGGAAACAGGGAGATAATAGGCTCTGCCTCAGAGAGCTCTGTCCACCTGTCTCCCACCTGCACTAAGAGCCTTCTCTGAGCAGCATTTCGAAGAGCCCCTCACCAGGTCTCTCCGCTGTTTAACTCTCCCTCATTATCTTCATATTCCTCACTACTCTCTAAAACGATGTTTTATTTATTTATTTATTTGCCTTTTCAAGGGCCGCTTCCATGGCATATGGAGGTTCCCAGGCTAGGGGTCTAATCGGAGCTGTAGCCACTGGCCTACACCACAGCCACGGCAATGCGGGATCCGAGCCGTGTCTGTGACCTACACCACAGTTCAGGGCAATGCCAGATCCTTAATCCACTGAGCGAGGCCAGAGATCGAACCTGCAACCTCATGGTTCCTAGTTGGATTCGTTAACCACTGAGCCACGATAGGAACTCCTAAAATGATGTTGTTTTAAAAGTTACTTGTTTTCACGTGGCCTCCCCTGTGAGAGTAAAAATCTCATCTGTCTTATTTACTTCTATATCCCCAGTGCCTAGAAGCAGTCCTAATATAAGCAGGAACTTGATAAATATTTTTTGAGTAAAGGGATGAATAATACACCCCTTAGGGAGAGGTACTCTGTAAGCAGTCAATAATGTCAGCCATTATTATCCAGGTCATTAATTTAGGTAAATAATGCAGGCTTTCATGATATTTATCTTTAAATAATTTTCTTCATTGTCTTTGCAGGTTTTATTCACTGCTCACCAAAATCAAAAATTACATTAATTTGTAGCCAGAAAGGATTTTTCCTTCCACTCTTAGGAGTTGCCATTGGGATAGACTGTGTCGCTTAAATTCATCTGAGACATCTGCTGTGAACCACATTCTGTAGATACAGGAATGAAAGACAGAACCCATCAGCCAGGAGATCTGTCTTAGTTTTGTGCCCGCCTCTGACTAAATGCAGCGGGAGGCGGGGGGCAGGGGCCGCAGATAAGGGTAAGTTCAGCATGGAACTGAGTTCAGGGAAGTGGGAGTTTAAAGGTCCTGACCATTTAACAGAAATCCTCACAAGGTTCTGTGGGGAACTTTAAATTCCTCAATCCATTATGGGTAAAATTCTACCTAGAAGCTACTGTTTGTGTTCATAATAGTATCACCAAAAGGTCAACTTGGTTACTGCTCAAGTTCTCAAATGAGCAAGTCAGGTGTTTCTGAAATATCCGCCAGCAGATGGAAGTTCACACAGGCCCTCAGCAAACTAAGGACAATATATTTGTGTGTGTATGTTAATGAGAGAGTGTGTGTGTGTGTGTTAGTACACAACTGCCAAATGTTCTCTCTTAAAAAAGGCCATTCTTTTATTCTGAAGCTATGCCTGTCTACTCTTTAAGTAATTATGTTGATAACTCAAGGGGGTGAATTTTCTCCTGCTGACTTGATAGACAAAAAAGTTCTTATTTTTGCTTATTTAAAAAAAATTTGATCAGTGAAATTCTGAACTCTAGAACATCTAGAAGAAAACAGAATAATTAACAGCTGCCTGGCCGAACGCCAAACACGGATCTTCTATTCATTAACGCAGGGTCTCTTCATTCACCCAAGTCCAACTCTCCTTCACCACTGTCTATACTGCTTGGGCAGATCTAAATGATAAGGCAGACAATATGAACACAATTTTCCTGATCTCATGTTTGAGAAGGGAACGTACGGATCTTCCCCGGAAATGCTTCCATCTCGCCCTGCCCTGATATAAACGCTATAATCAAACAATACTCTTGACTTTGTGACATTTTTACTTTACACGTATCCTCAGTCAGTCTGGTCATAGAGATGTAGAGAGCGTTTAGAACACTGATTTGATGCAATCAGCTCTTGGGCTCAGAATATTCAAACATCTCGCACTGGGATATTCAGAGCCTTCTTCAGCCTCAAAACCTCCCATCCACTGGCCTTTCCCGTGCACCACCATCCAGCCCTGCCTGTTTTTAGTATCTCCGTACCCAGGGGACACGTCAGGATCCCTTACTGGAACTGCTCCTTCACGAAACTTCCTAACCCCGCCGCTTTCCAGTCCCTCTTTCACATCTGCGTGGCAAACTCCCACCCCTGTGCAAACCAGCCGTGCCCCACCTCCACATCTGCCCCGGGACAGCTCGACATCGCCAGAGACACACTTAGAAGTGGGCTACCTGATGCACTCACTTTTGGCCACGAATGCTAAATGAGGACCCGAACCACCTGACAATCCTCTATGCTTCGGGTCCACTCACTTTACCCTTTCAGGCTTTCTCCTCTTCTCCTCTTCCATTCCCGTGCCAAATGATGTTTTGTTTAATAGTTCATTCAGAATACCAGACAATTAGAGAACCACTCGGTGTGTGACCGGCATCAAAACTACGGCCCATCCACGACCTTCATGAAACATCCCCAAACCCCCTCCCCATGCTATGGATCCCATTCAGTCTCTTTCGAGGTTGGGGTCCTTGCTCATCGGAATCATCAATTACTCCCTCTCGAATGGACTTGGTCCAATGTCACATAAACATACCTCTGTATCTCATCTTAGAAAGGAAATTCTCCCATGACTGTATGTTCCCTTCCAACTCCGCTTCCCTGCGCATAAAAAGTTATCAGAATAGCTTCCGTGATTGTTTGTAAATTGCTGTTGTCATTTCTCAATCTTTGCTTCACCCACTCCAACCAAATTTGTTGGGACTAGTCTCCTCAAAGTCATCAGCTACCTCTCTGTCGAAAAACCCAGCTGCCGCATTCGACCCAGCAGGCTGCTCCTTCATTGTCTTGGCTTCCGCAAGGCAGCTCTCTGCAGAGTCTCCCTTGACACACTCACAGGGCTCTCTGCTCCCCTTCTTATGTACCAAACATATTTTATTCACCTTTTCAAAGAACCAGCTTTTGCTGCTACTGACGTCTCCCGCTTTTGTTTTTCTATTTCCTAATTGCCTGCTCTAATTTTCAGTGCGTCCTTCCTTCCACTTTATGTTTAACCTGATACGTTTAAGTTGCAAGACTGACCTGAATTTATTTCGTTTTTTTCTAATTAATTTGGTCCCTTGTTTTCTAAGATGTATTCAGTGTAACGAATGTTTATCTTACCTGTTCTTCAGCTGAAATAGTCTATATATATTCAAAAAGAGCCTACTCTGTTTTCAGTATACGTTTTACATGTGTCCCCTGAATAGAATTTATTTTGCCTGTTCAAATTTTGTTTACTCATCTTTAGAGATTTAAAAAAAAAAAACTATTTGCCAATTTCTTTCATATTACAAATTCTGTTTTAGGTATTTGGAGGTCATGTCAAATACTAGATTTGGCACTTATGCTAATATTAAGTGGGATATTAATCAATAGGATATGCTTATTAAGATATGAACAATATAGCATATAATATGAAAGTATACTACAGTAACAGAGTAATATATCTGTGTGAATAATAGCTTCGATTACTCAGGGTAAGGACCTGCTTTACTTCTAGTAATGCCCTTATCTTGCTGGTCTGATATTAATATGTCAGGTTTTAGTCATCTTTTTCAGTATTTCATTCTCATTAAGCTTTAGTCATTTTTAAATAGCTGGAGTTAGGCTTTAAGAGTTTTTATACAAGCTGAGAAACTCTTTCTTTAAACAGGGGAATTTAATCCCCTTATATTTATTCTGTGATTACTATACCGAATTTTTTTTTCTTCCTTCCACTGGATTTAGTTTAATTTTTCTTCCTACTACAAGCTAGTATACATTTTATTTCTTTTAATTAAAAATCAAATTGTACAACAGGACTTAAAATTTCAAATAATCCGTTTTACATCCTCCTTCCCAAAAAACACAGCCCTCAGAAGTTTTTGCTCCAAGGTCTCTCTTGCAATTTTTCATGTGACACGCTTAGCATTTTTTCCAACATCCTAAAAACAAGCAATTACTTTTTTTGTTATCGTTAAGAGTCAGTGCTTATATTTAGCAAACTGAAATTCTTTGTTTATTATAATTTCTTGCATCCAATTCCTTTTTTCTAGATCCTATTTTCTTCTTCCTAAATAATATTTCTTCAGAGTTCAAGAAGTCAGGACATGTAGGTAGAAAAATCTCAGTTTTTATTTGCTGGAAAATACCTTTATCTTGTCCTTACTCTTAAAGAACGGTTTAATTAAAAAGAATTTGAGGGAGTTCCCGTCGTGGCGCAGTGGTTAACGAATCCGACTAGGAACCATGAGGTTGCGGGTTCGGTCCCTGCCCTTGCTCAGTGGGTTAACGATCCGGCGTTGCCGTGAGCTGTGGTGTATGCAGATGCGGCTCGGATCCCACGTTGCTGTGGCTCTGGCGTAGGCCGGTGGCTACAGCTCCGATTCAACCCCTAGCCTGGGAACCTCCATATGCCGCGGGAGCGGCCCAAGAAATAGCAACAACAACAACAAAAGACAAAAAGACACACACACACACACACACACACACACACACACAAAAAGAATTTGAGTTTTAAAGTCATTCTCATATTACATAAAGATATTACCCCAAATTTAATAAATATATTTATTATTGCTAATGAGAGTTTTCTATTCCTCCCAGTGCTGTTACTTGAGAAGTCATGTTTTCTCTTTGACCGCTATTCATATTTTCTATTTTGAGTTAGCAATTCTATTAGGTATGAATCTGTCTTCATTTTTTTTGCTAGATATTCAGTGAATTTCAATCTGAAAACACATACCTCCCCAATTCCAGAGAGCTTTCAGCCATCATCCTTTCAAATGAGCATCTCAAAGACTTCTTTTATTATCTCCTTCTGGAAGATCCATCAATTGTATGGTGTACTTTTTCATCCTCTGTTCCATATTTCTTAATCACTCTTTAACATTCTCAATGTCTCTCTCTCTAGGATTCACTCTAAAGCATTTCCTCAGATCCATATTCTTGCCCACGAAGTCTATCTTCACCTAGGTATAATCTGCTGCTTTTCTTATCAAAGTAAAGTTGATTTACACATTGTAATAGTTCCAGGTGTACAGCATAAAGATTCTGCATTTTACAGGTTATACTCTATTAAAAGTTATTATAAGACAATGGCTGTAATTCCTTGCACTATGCAATATACCCTTGTTGCTTATGTATTTAATACATGATAGTTTGTATCTCACAACCTCATACCCCTAACTTGGCCCTTCTTTCTTCCCTTTTCCCCTATGGTAACTGCTAGTTTGTTTTCTGTATTTGTGAGTTTGTTTTGGTTTTCCTATATACATCTGGTTGTATAATTCCTTAGATTTCACATATAAGTGATATGTGACAATATCTGCAGTGTCTTCGTTTGCTTTGGGTATCAGATAATGGTGGCCTCAAAATGAATTTGGGGATGTTCCCTCCTCTTCAGTGTTTTGGAATAGTTTAAGAAAGGTCAGTACTAGGAGTTCCCGTCATGGCACAGTGGTTAACTAATCCGACTAGGAACCATGAGGTTGCGAGTTCAATCCCTGGCCTTGCTCAGTGGGTTAAGGATCCGGCGTTGCCGTGAGCTGTGGTGTAGGTTGCAGACGCGGCTCGGATCCTGCGTTGCTGTGGCTCTGGCGTCAGCTGGCAGCTACAGCTCCGATTTAGACCCCTAGCCTGGGAACCTCCATATGCCGTGGGAGTGGCCCAAGAAATGGCAAAAAGACAAAAATAAATAAATAAATAAATAAATAAATAAATAAATAAATAAATAAATAAAGGTCAGTACTAGCTCTTTGTATGTGTGGTAGAATTCCCCAGGGAAGCCAACCAATTACGGACTTCTGTCTGCTGAGAGTTTTTAAAAATTACAAATTCAATTTCACTACTAGTGTTCCGTTTCTTCAAGTTGTCTGATTCTTCCGGATTCATTCAGTCTCCTCAGGTTGCATGTTTCTAGAAATTTGTCCATTTCTTCTAGGTTGTCCAATCTGTTGGCAAATAACTGTCCACAGTATTCTCTTACGATTTTTTTGTATCTCTGTGATGGCAGTTGTTATTTCTCCTCTTTTATTTCTTCTTTTGTTTACCTGGGTGCTCTCTCTTTTCTTCTTGGTGAATCTGGCAAAAGGTTTATCAGCTTTGTTTAATCTTTTCAAAAAACCAACTCTTGGTTTCATTGAACTTTCCTATTATTTCTTGGTATCTACCTTATTTATTTCCTCTCTGATCTTTATTATTTCCTCCCTTCCTGCTGACTTTGGACTTTGTTCTTCTTTTTCTAATTTAGGTGGTAAGTTGTTTGAAATTTTTTCTTGTTCCTTGAGAAAGGCGCATATCACTATAAACTTCCTTCTTATAACTGATTTTGCTGCACCCCATAGATTTAGAGTGCTGTGTTTCCATTTTCATCTGTCTCAAGGTCAATTTCTTCATTAACCAATTGGTTTTTTTAGTAGCATACTGCTTAGTCTCCCTCCACATGGTTCTGTTTGCCCCATTTTTCTTTCTGTAATTGATTTCAAGTTTCATATCACTATGGTCAGAAAAAAATGCTTGATCTAGTTTCTATACTCTTATATGAGATTTGTTTTGTAGCCTAGTATGTGACCTATCCTAGAGAACATTCCATGAGCACTTGAAAAGAATGTGCATTCTGCTGGGTTTGGATGGAATATCCTATAGCTATCTACTGAGTCCAACAGGTCTACAGTGTCACTTAAGACCAGTTTCCTCATTGATTTTCTATCTGATGACCTGTCCATTGATGTAAGTGAGGTGTTAAAATCCCCTACTACTACTGTATGATTGTCAGTTTCTCTGTTTATACCTGTTAATATTTGCTTTATTTATTTAGGTGATGCTGCATTGAGTGCATATACGTTAGCAAGTGTAATACCCTCTTCTTATATCGGTTATTTTATTATATAATGCCCTTGTCTTTTGTTACAGCCTTTGTTTGAAAGTCTCTTTTGTCTGATATGAGTTATGCTATCCCCAATCTTATCATTTCTGTTTGCATGAAGTATTTTTTTCCATCTCCTCATCTTCAGTCTGCATGTGTGTTCAGCCTGAAGTGGGTCTCCAGTAGGCAGCGTATTGAAGGGTCTTGTGTTTTCATCCAATCAGCCACCCTAAGTCTTTTGTTTGGAGCATTTAGTCCACTGACATTTTAAGTAATTAATAATACGTATGTGCTTACTGTCATTTTATTAATGTTTTCCAGTCATTTTTGTAGTTTTTAATCTGTTCATTTCTTCTTTTTGTTTCTTCCCTTGTGGTCTGATGACATTCTTTGACACAAGTATGCTTGTGTTCCCCTCTTTTTGTCTTTGTGTATCTACTGTAGGTTTCTGGTTACCATGGGGGTCATACATGTTGGCCTATCACTTTATATTTACTTATTTTAAACTGGTGGTCATTTAAGTTGCAACACATTCTAAAAGGTCTACATCTTTTACTCCCTAACCCCACACTGTGAGCTTCTGATGTCATAATGAAATCTTCCTGGTTATCCCTTACCTGGTCATTGTAGTTAGAACTGCTTTTACAACATTTTGGCTCTTAATCTACATACTGGCTTATTTAAGTAGTTGATCCTCAGTCCTTACTATACATTTGCCTTTCCTAGTGGGAGTTCCCCTTTCCTATATCTTTTCCACTTGAAGAAGATCCTTTAACATTTCTCTTAAGGTAGGTTTAGTATTGACGAACTCTTAGTTTTGGCTTGTCTGAAAAGTTCTTCATCTCTCTTTTATTCTAAATGATAATCTTGCTAGGTAGAGATCCAAGGTTGGAAGTGTTTCCTCTTCAGCATTTTTAATATATCATGCCACTCCCTTCTGGTCTGCAAAGTTTCTGTAGAGTAATCAGCTGATAGCCTTAAGAGGAGTCCTTTGTATATAACTCTTCATTTTTCTCTTGCTCCCTTCAGAATTCTAACTTTTGCCATTTTAATTGTAATATGTCTTGGTATAGGTCTGCTTGAATTAATTCTGCTTAGGGCCTTCACGTAAGATGCTTCCTATGCCTGAATATCTAGTCCTTTCTTTATGTTTGGGAATTTTTCACCCATAATTCCAAATACATCTTCAAACTCCTTCTATCTTCTTCTGGGAATCCTATTATGTGAATGTTGGTACACTTAATGTTATCTCAGAGATTGCTTAAAGTGCTTTCATTTTTTAAAATCTGTTTTCATGCTAGTCTAATTGGGTGATATCCATAATTCTATCTTCCACTTATGCATTCTTCTGTATCACTTAGTCTATTATTCATTCTTGCTAATATGTCTTTTATTCTAGCTACTGAATTATTCATTTCCGGGAGTTCCCGTCATGGTGCAGCAGAAACGAATCCGACTAGGAACCATGAGGTTGCAGGTTCCCTCCCTGGCCTCACTCAGTGGGTTAAGGATCCAGCGTTGCCGTGAGCAGTGGTATAGGTTGCAGACACAGCTTGGATCCTGCGTTGCTAGGCTGTGGCGCAGGCCAGCAGCTGTAGCTCCGATTTGACCTCTAGCCTGGGAACCTCAATATGCCCTGAGTGACGCCCTGAAAAGCAAAAAAAAAAAAAAAAAAAAAAAATCATTTCTGATTGGGTTTTTACATTTTCTAGTATCTTATTAAAATGTCAAGTGTTTACATCAACTATTTTCCCTAATTCAGTTAATATTTTTATTACCAATGTTTTGAATTCTTTATCTGGTAAGTTATTTATTTCATTATTTTTTTTTCAGGAATTTTCTCTTGCTCTTTCAATTGGGAGTGGTTCTTCTGCTTTTTCATTTTGCTTAACTTTCTCTGTCTCTGTGAATTTAGGTGAAACGGATACCTGTTGGGGTCTGGAAGTGGCATTCTTATGAGGCAGTGTCCCTGTATCAACTCCACATGTACAATACCTATGGTACGAGAGCTGGATTTGAAGTGAATGCAAGTCACATTTTACCTCGTGGTGGGCTTGCAGCTCTCACTTTGGTAGGGGTTAGGCCTGCAACGGAGAGCTGGTACAAGTCTGAGATGGAGGCTCCTTGCAGCTCGGGGGCTGTCACCACTATATTGTGCTTATTTTTCCCTGCCCCTGCACTAGGACCCTTACCTGAGAAGAGGGGAGTCCTGAGCAGGTGCCCTCATCTCCACTCAGACACAGCCTCAGGTGCAACTGCCCTTTGTCCCTCACCACTACCCTCAGCCTCACCACCCCCACCCTGTGGTGGAACCACTCCACAGCATTGGCTGGGCTCACAGGTACTCTCCGAGTGTATTGGGAGGCGAGTCATGATGCAGCCACCAGTCAGAGATCTGGGTGATTTCTAAGGAGCTGCTTGAGTGAGCACCCACAATGCCCACTGCCACCCCACCGAGGCTCCACCCGAGGACTGGCCTGCTTCTGCATCTCACAGTCAAGATTTTTTTCCCAGTTATGGATGCCCCAGATCCAGTGCTGTGCTGTGGCACGAACTGAGCAGGGCCAGAGCATCTGCTCTGCTCGAGCTGGGGTACGCAGCAAGGCAGTTATGGAAACCTACGGTATATGTCAGAGCAGATCTCCGTCTTCCCTGCCTCTGGAGCTAGCCAGCATCTTTGCACTCCTTCCCTTTGCCCAGGCTTCCCACAGCCCTTCTATGTGTTCCAGTGGCCCTCCAACCAGCCAAAGGGTTTGGTTTTCTCCTAAGTACCCCAGTACCCCAATCTGCGGCTCCACCCACTCACTCCCCAGGCAAGTGTCCGCCCATGGAAAAAAAATCTCCCTTTTCCTCTGAGTCCCCACCCAGGGGCAAGGTTCTGACCCAATCACTTTTCTTCCCTTCCTACCCAATCACATCTGTATCTTTCTCACAGCCATGGCTGTACCGGAGTCCTCCTGCCAGTTTCCAATTAGTGTTCAGTGAGACCTGTGCCACGTGTCGATGTATTTTTGATGCTTTTGCAGGAAGAGTTGAGCTCCTCATCCTCTTACTCCATCACTTTGATCCTCCTTCTATAATCTGTTGCTTAACCATTCCACTGAGTTTTTCATGTCAATTACTATGTATTTCATTTTGAGAATTTCTATTAAGTTCTCTTTCTCATTAGCTTATTTCTTTTCACTCATTCATTTTGGTTTTTATTCCTGCCTTAAAAATATTATTTTAAACAAAGTATTTATATTCAGATTGTTTATTTTTTTATTTTTATTTTTTGTCTTTTTTTTAGGGCCACACCCGTGACATATGGAGGTTCCCAGGCTAGGGGTCTCATCTGAGGTACGGCTGCCGGCCTACACCACAGCCACACCAACATGGGATCCAAGCCACGTCTGCAACCTACACCACAGCTCGTGGCAACACCTGATCCTTAACCCACTGAGCAAGACCAGGGATGGAACCCGCAACCTCATGGTTCCTAGTGGGATGAGTTTCTGCCACGATGGGAACTCCTATATTCGGATTGTTTAGATTGTTCTATATTTTTTTTCCATTTCTTAGAGTGATATTTTTCTACATTTTTTAATTGACCAACTCTCCAAAGACTGTTAGTTTTGTCATGTAATCTGTAAATTTTGTCTGTATGTGACAGTCCCACGAGCTCCAGTTTTTGAAAGTAATTCTACTAAGCACTTTTTCATTTGTTTCCACCAGAGTCCAGCATAGCCATGAAGCCTTTTTTTTTCTTTTTTTTTTTTGCTTTTTAGGGCTGCAGCCATACATATTCCCAGGCAGGGGGTTGAATTGGAGCTATATCTGCTGGCCTACACCACAGCCACAGCCATGCCAGATCCCCAACCCACTGAGCAAGGCTGGGAATGGAAACCTGCATGCTAATGGATACTAGTCATTTCCCCTGCACCACAATGGTAATTCCTGAAACTATTTTTATGTTAAATTCTCAGTATGGGGTTTCTACTCCACACACAACATAGAATTGGGAATTTTTATTTCTTTAAACTTTTTCTTCTTTCAGCATAAGGCCTTAGGTGGATGGCAAGCTTTCTTTTCAACTCCCCAATCAGGAGGAAAAGTTTTTCTCAGTTTTCTTTGCATGGAGACATAGCTACGTAGGCTCTGAGCTTCACACAGGCGGCACCTTTGCAGTTTCCCTAGCAAAGGTGGTGTTGATAACACATCTCTTGCCCCTATAAGGGTGCTGGAACCATACTTCAAAACGCTCAGCCTGGATCCAAAAGCCCTGAGGACTGTGAGGCTGTCAGGTTGTGCTTATCTTTTGGGCTTTGATGTCTCTTCATTTACTGCCTCCTAAAGCTGAGTTATGTAGCAAATATATTTTTAAAATTATATTTAAGCCCATTTTTGTTTTTATAGCAAGAAAGAAGGAACCATGTCAATTCCATCCAACACTATACTGATATTTCTTTTTTTACTTCTAGCTACACTTTCCTAGGTGAATTTACTCAATCATGTGACTTCCAGTATTATCTATACCACATGACTCCCAAACTTTTATCTTCAACAGTGACCTTTCCTTGAATTTTAGACATATTTTCTGACAAAGAACTTCTATCCAGAATATATTTTTTAAAAAAACTCCTAGAAATCAAGAACAAAAAGACAACTGATCCAATTTTTAAAACAAACAAAAGACCTGTACAAACACACCACAAAAGAATATATACAAATGGCCAATAAGGATACTAAAAAAAGTATGTATCATCATTAGTCAGTAAGGAAATTTAAATTGAAAATTGCCATGAGATATCATTATATACCTACCAGAATGCCTAAAATAAAAAAGACTAACAATACCAAACATTGTTTTAAAAAAAAAAAACAACACAGAACTCTCATACATTGCTGGCAAGAGTATAAAATGATAAAACTACTTTGGAAATAATTTTGTCAGTTCTTAAAAAGTTAAAAATATGTCTTTGCTACAACCCAACAATTCCACTCCTATGTGGTTCCCCAAAAAGATGAAAATATGATTAAAAAAAAAAAAGACTTGTACAGGAATGTTTGTAAACTTTGTTTTTATCTTTTTAATTTATTTTCTTTTCTTTCTTTTTTTTTTCTTTTTTTTTTTTTTGCTTTTTAGGGCCACATCTGCAGCACATGCTGGTTCCCAGGCGAGGGGTCAAATCCCAGCTGTAGCCACCGGCCCACACCACAGCCACAGGAATGCGGGTTCAGAGCCGCACCGCATCTGCAACCTATACCACAGCTCATGGGAACGCCAGATCCTTAACCCACTGAGCAAGGCCAGGGATCCAACCCACAACCTCATGGTTCCTAGTCGGATTCGTTAACCACTGAGCCACATCGGGAACTCCTGGCTTTGTTTTTAATAGTCCCAAACTGGAAACCACGCAAATGTTCCTCACCAGGTGAGTGGATGAACAAGTTCTGGCATCTTCATACAAAAGAAGGATGTTCTGCCATAAAAATGAGTAACCTGTTGACATACACATCACGATGAACCCACAGACAAGACAGGTAAGGAAGTAAGGACGCACTCTGCCTGATTCACTTCTACGAAGTTCTGGCGCAGGTAAACCTCCTCCAATAATAGAAATAAAGAGGGGAGTGTGCTGACTAGAAAAAGGCTGAAGCAAAATTTCTGGCATAGTGGAAATGTTCTCTATCTCGACCGGGTTGGTACATACTTTTACTCTAAACTTACTAAATCATGCTCCCCAAATCCATGTGCCAAAGTTACCTTAATTTAAAACACCTACCCATCATCCTTTTACTTAACTGTCAAAAATGTATCAAGAAAAACATATTTTATGTGTTTTCTAAATAAACTGTCTGCAGAAGATCTAAATAGTTCTCCAAAGAAGACATACAGATAGCCAAAAAGCACACGAAAAATGATCGAATCACTAATTATTAGATGCAAATTAAAACTATGAGCTATCACCTCATACCAGTCAGAATGGCAACCATCAAAAAGTGTACAAAACAATTAATGCTGAAGAGGTTATGGAGAAAAGGGAACCCTCCTACACTGCTGGAAGGAATGTAAATTGGTACAACCACTTGGAGAACAGTTTGGAGGTTCCTTAACAAACTAAAAACAGAGCTTCTATATGATCTAGCAATCCTACTTCTGAGCATATATCCAGAGAAAATTGTAATTTGGAAAGATACACGCACCTCAATGTTCACTGCAGCACTACTTACAACAGCCAAGACAGTCCATCAACAGAGTAATGGATAAAGAAGGTGTGGTACATATATACACAATGGACTATTACTCAGCCATAAAAAAGAATGAAATAATGCCACCTGCAGCAACACAGATGGACCTAGAGATTATGATACCAAGTGAAGTCAGAGAAAGACAAACATTATATTACATCACTTATATGTAGAATCTGAAAGGAAAAAAAGGATACAAATGAACTTATTTATGAAACAGAAACAGACTCACAGACTTAGAAAACAAACTATGGTTACCAAAAGGGGAAGGTGGGGGGAGATAAAAAAATTTTAATTAAAAAAAATTACACTCTATCACTTCCTTGCAAGGGTGGTTATCAAAAGCCACAACATTATCAAAAGCATCACCAATTAACATTCTGATCAAAAAGAACTCAAACCATCAGAAGCCAGGGATATCCTTGTTACACATCGGTCACACACACAGCCAGGCAGCTGTGTTGCACAAGTCCAGGGCACAACGTTCATATTCTCATCCATGTCAGTGTTATCCTTGGACCAGCACACAGCCACACTCGGTGGCCCTGATCTCAGCTATTCCAAATGGGTAATTAAACTGAGGCAGCAATTGATATGGCTATATTTAAGCAACATAAGTCAGCTCGAAAAGTGAAACTACCCATGGTCAATGTGAGCAATAACAACTTCTCTGTTCTCAACGTAACTGTGGTGGTTTTGTACTGTCAACTTGACTAAGCTGCGATATCTCCTCTGAATTCCCTTCCCTCTATGGTTCGGAGTTATTATTGGCCATGAGAAACTTGTCCAAGATTTGGAAGGCAGAAATGTTACGTTCTGGGTCTAGGTCAGGTGCTTTTGCAGCTCACACTGTGACCTGAATCAAAATATAGTTACAGCCTTCACACAATTCCCAGACTTGAGCACTTTCGAGACCCAGGGCCCCTTAAATGAAGGGGAGGACAGGGCTGGAAAAGAGATACCACCACTCACCCCAAAATGCATGCTGTAAATCCTCCTCCCAGCTTCCCCCACAAGCGGCTGTGGCAACTTACTAGGGTGACCATACACGGATGATGTGAGAAAAAAGATCCAAATTATCTCCAAATTAATGGTAACTCCTCAAAACCCCAAAGCCATGGTGTGCCACCCGTCGGAGCAGAAGCTCAAGGAAATCAGATGATCAATGAACTTCGGAGCTGGGCTCATTTCACAGTGGAACCAGCGGGTCCCCAAATCCGTCTTGTGGTTACTGCCTCAGTTCCAGAATACACAGCTGGAACACACGATACTTGGCACCTGCCAGAACTGACACACTGGCTCCCAGGCCTGTGAATTAATAAAAGGGCCTGATACATGGAAAGGGCAGGTGCAAACCATTAGGATTATGTGGTCTTAGCTAAAGTAAACCCAAAGCCATGCCGTCTCCCGAGGGGACTGCAGCGACGAGCACCACCACAGAGATGCAGGGATGATCACGCTCCCCGCGCCTCCATTCAACACAATTATTTGGCCCAAGGAAACAGATAAGTCTCAAAAATGACAGTAAATTATCAAAACAATCAGTTGGTAATTCCAATTACAGCTGCTATTCTAAGATGTGGTTTCCTTGGTGGAAGCCATAAACTCTGGTTTGGGTGTGCAGCTACTGAGCGGGTGAATGCTTTTTTCTCTAACCTCCCCCGACCCCAAACCCTGAAGAACAGGACACTATGCATATGGAATGCGAAGGCCGCATATATACTTAATTTGCATTACAGGTAATCCGGAAGCCTGCCAGTTTTACACTAGGGCTCTGGCTATTGTCTAGCTGCTCTGCCCCTGGAACTCCAAGACTCACTGTGCTTGAATCGTCTGCAGCAGAAAGAAATCAAGTATGCAGCCTCCGGCAGCCCCTACATGTAAACCGCAGTGCAGACTTGCACGATTTTGAAGCAAAATGATGCCACCCTCTGCAGACAACTATTTTCTGGGGAAAACAGCTTCCGACCTGATGTTGGGCCCGAGAAGAGAATGAACAGTTGGCCACACCGCAGGAGCTTCCCATTAGGGCCTGGGTTTGTCTGACACGTCAAGCTAAGAAGTTGGGCCCGCACAGCAGCAGTCCACTGCTGCACGGAAGTAGGCCATGTGAGATGCAGCATGAGCAAATGCTGAAGGCATGAGCAGCTGGGGTGCCCCGGGCCTACTCCAGGTACGCGGCTTTCTCTATGTACTTATTCTAATCCCCACCTGTGGCCTCATGCAGTGTTTCCCACGACCAGTTGAGAGAGGAAGAAAAAACTTCCAGCCTAGTTTATTCCTGTTTCTGCACAATATTCTGATACCACCCAAAAGTGGACAGCCCCGCCACAGCCCCGCCCTGGGGTGGCCGCGAAGGAAGAGTGGCAAAAAGGTTCCCCACGCGTGGACTTTAAGCAGTGCCCTTGGTTGTTTATTCTGCCCAGAGAGTGTGAATTACGGAACCGCAGAGATCCAGGGACTGGGGCTAGTGGCTGGGCTGAGTGATCAAGGACTTGGAAGGAACATGATTTGAAACTTAACGACAAGGAAGACGTCCACTAACAGCGCTCCCCGAATGAGCACAGCAGGTGGAGACAGCAGCCCCGGTCCCGTGCGAAAGCTCACCAAGGAGGTCTCGGCCCATCGATAGCAGCCAGCCTCCTTCTCCAGCCACCCAACTTCCTAGCAACGTGGGACATTCACCCGGGCTAAGCCGCCTACCGCACAGAACGATGCTGAGCTCCCCGAGTGACACTATGATTCCTGGTGAGGGAGGGACCCCAGCGAGGTCAGCCTGGGGGCAGGGTGCTGCTATCAGACCACTTTCATCGCAGAAGGGGCAGTGCTTTGCTCCCGCTGGAATGGATATTTGTGACAGATGGGAATCTGCCTTCCCTTGATGCTTAAAACCTCCACGGGAGGGCTCACAGCATTGCTTCTAAGCAAGGAACTGACCGTCTCCCAAATGAAGCATGGCCATGGGCTCATGCTTGAAGAATTCACTGGTCTTATTATGTTCCCCAACGTCCTGAAGCAGCTGCGTGACCAACCAGTGGGATGGCCTTTTTAAAGGTTCTGTTATGATGCCAGATGGGTGAAGCCACTTTGCAGAGCTAGGGAAACGTCTTCCAGGATGACTCTGAATCGACGACTCATCCACGGCGCTGTGTCCTCCACAGCCAGGCTTCAGCAGTCCACGAGTCAAGAGGGAGGAGGGAGAGGAGCCCCTCTGTGACCCTTAGTGACCCACCAGAGTCCCTGCAACTCTGGGTCCTGCGAGCACAGACGTCTTGGTACCTAAGGGAGGAATGCTTCTATCCCACGTCACAGCAATGGGCCATTAAACTGCAAGCTGAGACTGCTTCATGGCAGTGACTCAACAGGCAAAGAAGGGGGTTATTATACTAGCTAAGGCGACTGATCCTGACTGTCGAGGGGAAACTGGGTTGCTGTTACATAACGGCTTCAGAAGGAGTATATCTAAATGCAGGAGATCCTCTGGGGCATCTTATTACTCCCATGGCCTGAGATAAGCCAATGGAAAATCACAATTACCCAATACAGGCAGGCTTCTGATGGCCCAGACGCTTCAGGAATGAAAGCCTGGGTTACCTCACCAGGCAAGGAATTATAATCAACTCAAGTGTTTACTGAGGGCCAAGAGAATATGGAATTAGCCGTTGAAGAAGGTAATTATAAACTCCATCTCTCACCATGGGATTAGGTGCAGCAAGAAGGACTATAACTCTTAGGAATGTGTCTTCCTTATTTTGCTATAAATATAATGTCAAATATATCGACCAACCATTGCTTCCTTTTGATTCCCCTTCCCCATTTTCATAGGTCCCCATATCAAAGTGTTAACCCTCACTGACTTTTTAGGGTAATTCGGAAGTTGCAGGGCATAAGAAGGAGAGGGTGACGCGGAAGAGAAATGAACGTCACCCAAAGGTGAATAAAGGGACCGCATGCCTACCTTCTTCCAAGAAGAGGCTTAGCGTGTCTCTGACGTACCCAGGACAGCTGCACCTTATTAGGCAAGAGTACAACTTGCTGTTATCTCCACTGGGAAGTAAAGAGAAGCGTGGCCACCCCCCTACTTAAAAGGGGTGGTCAAGGTGGCACGGGACACACTGTGGCGGCTTCTGGGATGTGAACTTAGCTAAGCTGAAATGCCAGTTCCCAGAATCCCCTTCCCTCTGTGGTCCTGGGTTAGATCTGGCACAGGAGAAACTGATGCAAGATGTGGTGGGCAGAAGTGAAACAGGGGCCAATATACGCTCTGCGGGTCGGTGCAGGCCCGGCCACAGCCACAGCTCTCGCCTGACACGGCTGCTCGGTTGGCATGGCTTGTGGGCGCGGGGCAGTGCTTCCTCCCGCTCCCACAGGACCACCTGCCTCAGCTGCTCAGAATCCCAGGCCAGATGCCCGTGCCGCTCTATGACGAAGGGCATCGGCAGGTCGGTCACCCACCTGAGAGGCTGGCCAGCAGTGAGAGGAACGTGAGCTCCCCCACTTCACGGCACCTCTCCTCCGTGACCGAACGGACAGCCCTGTGATTTCAGCCCCTGAATGCCAGCCGTGTACGGAATGCTCAACCAGTGCCTCCAATTGTGTGACTATCACGTGTATCCCTTGTCGGATCCTGCTTCCCTGACTGCACTCAGATGTAATAATACAGGTAAAACAGCAATGCTCCTACTTTGAAAAGGCAGGTGAACATGGAATTGTATTTCTAATTTAAGCCCCTATTATGAAAACGTCGCTAAGGTGAAATTAATTCCTCTGAATAAAAAAAAAATCTATCAAGCATTATTTTTAGAAAGATGAAGAGAAATGTATTTCCTTAGGAAAGAAGGAAGACAAATACAGAATTAGGACTTTTCAGCACTGCACCAAAATCTTGCTCATCAAGTCATTATCTATTATTTCTCAGAGGCAAAAATACAGCATTATGATGCAAAAGACAACAGAAGAACATTATATTCCAGCACACACGATGGCATTATCAAAACTATCTTCAACTTGTAAATGCCTGACTTAAAACCTGCCTTTACATAAATCTGGGTTCAGTAAGATCAATGCAGTCTCAAGAGAGAGATTCCATTAATGTTTAAAGTAGTAATTGATGCGAGTGGATCCGTACTCAGTGTGAAGGATGAATGTACTGACACGAAGAAAATGGTAAGTGTGGGAAAAACAGGAGCCCAAAGAGCACGAGTTTAGCGGGGGTGGGGTGGGGGGGGAATCTATCATGATGAGCAACTGGGAATCCTGGAGTCACCTTGGTTTCAAGCCTTTGTTTCTTTAGTACCATTACTGGACACCCAACCACCACCAAGCAGGTAATGTATATCTAACAAGTTAAAACGGACAACCCGTCCAACCAGGTATGTATTTTACTCACTTCACAGACAAGGAAACACGCCTAGAATTATACATCTTAGACATAACCAACCCCAGGGACAAGAATAAAGCAACTCCGGGAGGGCTCGTGTGCAAACTGTGTGTGCTTATGCATTACACACCCCACAGGTGTGCCCGCGGCCACCGAGAGCACTGATGTCCTCTGTGCCCTGTTCTGGCTCCTGTTCACCAAGCCACCTGCGGACAACCTGGATTCCCATGTGGCTTTCTTACCCTTAACAGAAGCATTCCAGTAACCCAGCAATTTATACTCCACACTGTAATTGAAATACCATTTTGGTATCAACATTGAACACAATTATCACAATGTTCTTATATAAAGAGGAATATAAACCCATGACTTAAAACATAGAAATTCTAAAATTAAAATCATGTGTAATCCAGTAACCCTAAGGAAAGCACATAAAACTCCGGCATATTTACTTCCTCTTCCTAACTGTGGCAAAAGAAAGGAAGAAAGGAAGGAAGGAAGGAAGGCAGGCAGGCAGGCAGGCAGGCAGAAATTAAGTGGCAAGAAAGAAAGAAAGACAGAAATTAAGTGGCTTCCCAAGGTCACAGAGCTGGTAAATGGCAGAGCCTGGACTTGAACTCACATAGTTCGACTTCAGAGCATGTGCCTTAAACCAGGAAGTTATGCTGCCTCTGTATCTGAACTGGGGTACCCAAGGATGAGCCTGTGTCTTGATCCTAGAGGCGCTCCTTCCTAAGGAAACCCCTGACACCCCAAAACACTCCCCTGGGGGAAGGTCTTTCACTACAGCTTGCCAGGAGACCATACAAGCTAACAGAACTGAGTCCCCAGGGCGCATAAGAAAACATCTGCCTAAATTATAGCTAAAAATATGGGATTATATTGTTTTAGAAATGGCCTAATTCTTTCACTCCGACAAGTACAAAAACCTTATAGCAAGCTCATGCCAGAAATTACAATGGATGCTTGTTCTTTAATTCATTAAATTTGATTGAATTTAACACTCTAGTAGTCAAAGCTTTATTCTAAGACCTCCAGTTTAGATATATTTAGTAAATCTAACAAAATCCAGTAATTATTATTGAGTATAAGCTAACAGTCATACCAACTTAAATGTCATACACTTCTTGGATAAGTTTAAGTACAGTAAAAGTTTAACTGATGACCTTAACTGCTGAACATGAATATCGGGGTCGGGGAAAATCACTCTCCAAAACACCTCAGAAGTTCATTTTTGTGTTTCTTTGCTTGTTTGTTTTCTTTTTAGGGCCACACCCATGACATATGGAAGCTCCCAGGCGAGGGGGTTGATTCGGAGCTGCAGCTGCTGCCCTACACCACAGCCATAGCAATGCCAGATCCGAGCCACATCTTTGACCTACACCACAGCTCATGGCAAAGCCGGATCCTTAACCACTGAGCGAGGCCAGGGATAGAAATTGCATCCTCATGGATGCTAGTCGGATTCTTAAACAGCCGAGCCACAACAGGGACTCCCAGAAGTTCATTTTTTAAATGCCCAGAATTTAAAAGGCAAACACTGTACCTAGATAGCACCACCTCAGATTCTTAAAGTACTTCAAAACGTTCCAGAGTCTGAGTGGCTCAACTGTATGTGCTTATGAACTTCTGCCAAGCAGCTACTGTGCGCCCAGGACTGTGCTGCGGGAATTGCAGAGGGACACATATTTTACTGGACATACTCTTGCTGTTTAATATGACCCAGCAAGCAAATACGAAAGCTTCTGAAAACCAACTACAGCAGCACCACTGCTTGACTGATACAGGATCAGCATCAGGGTTCCTCAACCTATAGGAGTCTGCAGCACTGCATGTGGGACAGGCTTAAGAAAGATACAGCACCGTGTAGAAGTGCCTTCACAGAGGGCCTGCAAGGCAGAGTCAACAGCATGGGAGAACAGAGAGTAAGAGTCTCCTCCTTGAAATGCTCTTCCCTCCCCCTGGTTTTTCTCCCCCCGGAGAGGAAGAGAAGGTAGAAGAAAAAAGCTAAGGTATTCATTCGACCAAGCTGGTACCATTCGAGGCTTTCCTCCTTGGCATGTTTTTTGGCCATGTGCAGTGAAGAACTTACTAGGAAATCAACCCCCAGGTGTAAACAAGTAGCCACTGATACAGAACGCACTCCCTTCTAATTTTTGATATTTAAGCAGTAAACAGAAAGAATCTAGAGCAACCAGAAAGACCAAAGGCATGAATAGTAGTGCTATTCAGTCAACGGACAATTTCTATAGTGAAAAGTATGGAAGATGGTTTATTAGGAAGTATCAAAATGAGGTATACCTATAAGTGCTGGAAGAAGTCAGACAATGAGACACTGACATCAAATGCTTTCACTGACATGTGGAATCTGAAAAAAGGACACAATGAACTTCTTTGCAGAACAGATACTGACTCGCAGACTTTGAAAAACTTACGGTTTCCAAAGGAGACAGTTTGGGGGCGGGGGGGGGATGCACTGGGGTTGTGGGATAGAAATCTTATAAAATTGGATTGTGATGATAATTGTACAACTAAAAATGTAATAAATTCATTGAATAATTAAAAAAAAAGAAAAATCTGATACCTTGAGAAAAAAAAAATAATAAGTGTCAGAAGAGAAGATAAATGGCTTACCCAAGATAACAGGCTAGTGACTCACGGGCAGTGAAATCACCTTCCCCCTTAGGTCAACTGTATTCACCACTGATAAAAATCACAAAGACGGATGCCATGAAAAGACAATGAATTACCAATCTCAGCCTTTGCTAAATCCTTGTCCCAGTGCCTTTCTATCTGCCCATTCTTCTGCCCCAAGCCTCGAGTGGCTCTACTTTCTGGTATGGGCTTCTCTGGTATACACTCCCAGTACATACCAGCACAATGAAATGGGCATGGGCTTTCATGATGAAATGTGAATCCTAACTGATGTCAAAGAAATACTTACTCTGACTCTTGTTACAACAGTAGGAAGACTTTCCCCAAGATTATTGCAACAGGGGTATTACAACAGAGGAGAGAGATCAACTCTGGGTACAGCAGAGACATCTGGGGATTTACAGCAAGGAGCACAGGCAGGGACTCGGTGGCTGGAAAATTACTAAGAGGAGCTATCAGGGGTAGGGGGTTCTTGCTAAACTCGCCTAACAGGATTCTTGCTGAAAGCAGGTCAAGAACTCAGACATCAAAGGCAGAGGATGAGGAACTTGCTCAGGTATCCAGGGTGGTCAGACAGTAAGGGCGGGGATTCTCACCAAACGGACTTAGCAGAATTCTGGGAAGACTGGACCGTGCAGGCTCTGCATGGCTGCGACAGACAGGGAACTGAGGTCACAGCCCGGCTGAAAAGAAGGTTCAGGGGAGCCTAACCGAGTCTGATCAAGCAGACTGTGTCACCAGCCTGAGCATCTCCCCTTTACCAAACTCTTCTCCCAACAGGCCAAAGCAAGCGCTCATAGATACCGTATTAAAAGCGCTCTCACAGACCATGAGAAAGCAGGCCACTGCATTTAAAAACTAGACTGTTTCTAGAACATGCCAGCAGGTACAGAATACAAGTCTAACCATGCTGACTCGATGTAAATCACTCGAGGGCCACCACTGCCTCCAGGACCACTTCCTGGTAAGGCAGGCAGGCAGGGCCCCACCTATTCTCCAGCCTGGTCCTCTGGCTACTTGTCCCCCCTCTTCCCCCCCTCCCCGCCCACTGTTTCCCCCTCTGGGCCTCTGCCCATAAAGCTCCTTCAGCCCAACATCCTCTTCCTCCCCCCAACTCAGTTTGCCAAAGACCCGCTCCCCAGAGGACCGCATGTCCTTCAAGCCTGAGTTCAAAGGCGGTGAACCTGTCTCGAGCATCCTCCTGCTCCCCTTGCTTCTTTATTCTCTGATCCCTCTGGGGACAAGGAGCTGCAACTTTCTACTGCGCTTGTTTGTCTCTAAGTCCATCTCCCTCTTCGGGTTCCCACTCCCTCCAGAGCAGCAAATGGGTTTCACTTGCCCTCTTATCCCTATCATCTCCAGTTGAGATGAAACAAATAGAAAAGGAAATAAAAGCAAACTCTCTTTTGAAACTGTGAAAGCAGCACTGCTGAGCCCCAAAGGAAAGGTAAAGATTGCTTTAAAGATTCAAAATAAACCTGTTGCTATATCCCTTACAGGTAATTCGTTAAGATGCTGGACTGTTTCTCAGCTTCTGATGTGTTTACAATCTGAACTAAACTGAGACAGTCCTGAAAATGATATTAAAGAATACCTTCTCAGGAAAGAAATTCAGCCTACAACCAAAGGCTGGAGATGAGCTCCTTTGTCGGCACCCTCCCCCGTGTAGAGGTACCACTGTCAAGTCGGGAGAAGGAAAGGAGGAACGCGAAACTCCCCATCATCCCCTTCTTCCATCCCACGCCTGCGCACTCCATGCATGGACCTTACACCTCCAAGCCACACAGTTCCGCTATTTTCTATGGCTGTCATCACCGAATTTGTCATTTCTCCCATCCCACTTTCTACAATAGTCAGCAACCATAATTCTTCTCTCATTTTAATCAAAAGTTGAGAATTATTACAATGTAATCAGCAGCAGCAGCAGCAGAGAACTCAGTGTCTCACTTAGCCTATGCAGTGGCTCTCAGTATCAGGATTACCTGGGCCTTACCCTTGGGAAACTGAGTCAGAACATGGAGTGGGTGGGTGCAGGGATTGGGGGATGTAAATTTGAAAGCATCGCCCCCAGTGGATCTGTAAACTCACTATATTTGAGAATAAATAACCTTGACTTATTAAAATGTGCCAAATCCTCAGGTAGGTAACAGAGGATATACAGAAGTAATAATGGAAGTAACTGCTGACCTCAAAGTAGAATTTACAAATTTATAAATAGGAAGACAGAATTTACACACAGAGCAACTGCAGAAAAATGTTAACCTCTATGACACAGAATGCTCTTCCAACTCTAGATCAGGTGCCCAATCTTGAAAATCTTTTAAGTATGGACCACTTTAGGAAAACCAACTTATAAACTATATACGTACTATTTATTGTCCTAACAGATTATGCACATTAATAAGATGAAAGGTCTTAGAAATATATGAAATCTTTAGTAGGGCAAACTTTATGGTATTAACATTACTAATATCATGCAATATAACTCTGTTGCCTCACTTTTTAAAATTTTGACTTAAAAACTGGTGATACAGAGATTTGAAAGACTGATTTTAAGTGAAGTCTGTCAATACTTGATTTCAATAACTGTCATAGATTTTTTAAAAAAGTACCTCACGAAGATGAAAGCAGTGCATCTTTGGTTACATTTATTTATGATGTCCATATTTCAACCCATCCACCAATTATGTGAAATGTTTTACAAAAGTAATGTTGATAGACACCTTCCTGATGACAATTGGCTCTTCTTAAAAAGTAACTATTTTAGTAACTGTAACAAGTGGCTTCCAAAATCTACTAAGATTTTTGCTCTGGAAGATTTATAAACAAGCTAGAAAACTGTCCACATTTTAAACTATACAAGTATGAGAATTTCAGAAATGCCACAGAGTTCAGAGTAATAAAATTATATAAGTATGGAAATTTCTGAACACGCATTTTTCAAAAAGTTTATCCTAGCCTTTCTGTAGTACAGTAGGCAAGACATTATGGGGGGACCTCCAAGATAAACATACTTTTTTTAATGCATTGCTGAGCTTGAAAAGTAAAAGAGAAACATCCAAGGAAAAAAGCAAAACAAATAAAAAACCAAATGAATACCAGCTGAGAGTTACCACAAAAGCCAGCAATGCCCTAGGGTCAAATACTAAGCCTTGGACCCACTACAAGTTGGGAGAGCTGAACCTCCAACACCCCCAGTGAGCCAGGATCTCTACAGGAGACGAAAGTGGCCCCAGGTCAATGCGGCAGTCACAAACCTGCTGTAGAGGAAATCAGCCTCAGTTTGGGCTCCCAAGTGTCTCATATATAAAAATCAGACAAATATGAGTTCATCAGCAAAGATCAGCAAATACAGAAAGAAACAAGCCACAGTGAGTAAGCAGACACAAACAAGAGAGCTCAATCCCTAAGGACTTCAGATAATGGAATTTCCAAATATAGAATGTAAATAACTATATGTTAAATGCTTAATAAAATAAATGCTAAATTACAAAAGTATGCGAAGACCAAGAAAACATTTTAACAAGCCAGACCGGGAGTTCCTGTCATGGCACAATGGAAACGAATCCGACTAGAAACCATGAGGTTTGAGGTTCGATCCCTGGCCTCGCTGAGTGGGTTAAGGATCCAGCATTGCCGTGAGCTGTGGTGTAGGTCGCAGATGCAGCTCAGATCTGGCATTGCCGTGGCTGTGATGTAGGCCGGCAGCTACAGCTCTGATTAGACCCCTAGCCTGGGAACCTCCATATGCCACCCCTAAAAGAAAGAAAAAAAAAAAAAGCCAGATAAATCTAAGAGAAAACCTTAGAACTTTTAGAAATGAAAAGCAGAATCAACAAAACTAAAAATTCCACAGATGGGGAAAGAGAAGAGTGCAGCATGTATCCAACACTCTGGCTTTTCAGGGAACCGCCCAAGGGACTGGTTTTTGTCCAGCTCCACTCAGGGTGCTGATGGGAATCGGCACCTGCTAATGCCCAATGGCTGCCGAGAAGAAAAAGAGCTATGCAGTGTGTTGCTGCTTCAGAGGAACTATGATACAGCAGATGCCAGAGGGAGCAAGAGATTACAAGATGCTTCCCCTAAAATAAGGAAACTAAAATCCCTCTAATCAGGAATCTACCCAGAGAAGTCAAAGAGAGACACAACTACAGAAAAGGTTTGAGAGCCCTGAGAATCTCCAGCTGAAGCAAATGGTGAAAACTGTTCCATGTCTGAAGCCAGTACAGAAAGATTAGGAGAAGTAGCCATTTTTAAAATGTGTGTATACTAACACAAAGCTATAAGGAACATGTTGGGGGGGGGAACACAAAATAATCCAGTCAAGAAAGGAAAATAAATCTCCAGAAATCAAGCCTAAACAGAGGTATATGTATTACGTGACAAAGAATTCAAAATAACTGACATAAAGAGATTCAATGAGCTTATGAAAATGATATATGAACAAAATCAGAATTTCAAAAATGCAATAGAAAAATTTTTCCAAAACAGAAATTTGGAATGACTAAATAAATAAATTCAATAACTAAAGTGAAAAATTCATTAAAGGGGTTCAGCCACAGACTTGATCAAGCAGAAGAAAGAATCAGCCAACTTGAAGACAGGCTAGGGCTTTCTGTTTTGTTTTGTTTTTGTTTTTGTTTTTGTCTTGTTGCCTTTTCTAGGGCCACTCCTGTGGCATATGGAGGTACCCAGGCTAGGGGTCTCATCGGATCTGTAGCTGCCAGCCTATACCACAGCCACAGCAACACGGGATCTGAGCCCCATCTGCGACCTACACCACAACTCACGGCAACACCAGATCCTTAACCCACTGAGCAAGGCCAGGGATCGAACCTGCAACCTCATGGGTCCTAGTCGGATTCGTTAACCACTGAGCCACAACAGGAACTCCTCTTTTGCTTTTTATTTTAAATTTTTATTGAAATATAGTTGGTTTACAATGTTATGTTAGTTTCAGGTATACAGCAAAGTGATTCAGTTATACATAAATATATTCTTTTTTTTTTAATATTCTCTTCCATTATAGGTTATTACGAGATATTGAGTAGTGCTTAAACAGTAGTTCCTGGCTGGTTATATGTGTTTGATATGTAGTAGAGTGTATATTTTAATTCCAATCTCCTAATTTATCCCTCTCCCCTTCCCCTTTGGTAAGCATAAGTTTGTTTTCTATGTCTGTGAGTCTATTTGTTTTGTGAATAAGTTCATTTGTACCCTGTTTCATATTCCACAAATAAGTGATATATGACATTTGTCTTTCTTTGTCTGGCTTACATCACTTAGAATGACAGGTTGTGTGTAATTACCTATTCAGAAGAACAAAAATAAAAAATAATGAAAAATGAGTGAAGAAAGCCTAAAATACTTATGGGACACCTACGGTACTTATGCAGATCAACATCCACATGATGGGAATCCCAGATGAGAAAGGACAGAAAGCTCATTTAAACAAGAAAAAAATGCCTGAAAATTCTCAAATATGGAGAAGAAAATGGATATCCAGATTTAAGAAACCCAAGATGGAGTTCCCGTCATGGTGCAGTGGGAATGAATCCCACTAGGAACCATGAGGTTGCAGGTTTGATCCCTGGCCTCACTCAGTGGGTAAAGGATCCGGTTTTGCCATGAGCTGTGGTGTAGGTCGTGGACGTGGGTTGGATCTGATGCTTGCTGTGGCTGTGGTATAGACCAGCCACTGCAGCTCCAATTGGACCCCAGCCTAGGAACCTCCATATGCTGTGAGTGTGGCCCTAAAAAACAAAAAGAAAAGAAAAAAAAAAAAAGAAACCCAAGAGACATTAACAGGATGAACCCAAAGATGTCCACATCAAGACACATTATAACTGAATTCTCAAAAGTCAGACAGAATTTTGAAAGCAGTAGGAATAACTACCTGTCACCTACAAAGGAACCCTCATAAACTTAGCAGCAGATTTCTCAGCAGAAAATTTGCAGACCAAGAAAAAAAACAAAAACAAAAACAAAACAACCCTGCTAACCAAGAATGCTATATCCAGGAAAAATATTTTTCAAAACTGAAGAAAAGAAAAATTTTCAAAGATAAACAAAAGTTGAGGGAGTTTATCACCACTAGACCTGCCTTTCAAAAAATGCTAAAGGGAGTCATTTGAATTGAAACAAAAAGACACTAAGTAGCAACAGGAAAGCATCAGTATAAAGTTTGCTGGTAAAGGGAAATACATACACAAATACAGAATACTACATTGCTGTAATGACAGTACATGGATTATTTTAATTTTGATACATAAGTTAAAAGAACAAAAGTATTTTAAAAACTATACAAAAGTATTTTAAAAACTATAACTATAAATTTATGTTAATAGATACACAATATGAAAAGATGTAATTTGCACAATCGATAATATAAAGTATTGAGGAGGGAGAAATAAAAGTGCAGAATTGTTTGTCACAGGGAACTGAAGTTATCAGTTTGAAATAGACTGTTATAACTATGAAATATTTTAGATAAGCCCCATGGTAACCACAAAGAAAATACCTACAGAAGATATTCAAAAGAAATGAGGAAAGAATCAAAGCATGTCACTACAAAAAAAATAAATAAACAAAACACACAAAAAGACAGCAAGAGATGTTTAGAGACAAGAAGATTCTAAGCTAGAAAACAATTCACAAAACAGCAAAAGTAAATCTTTCCCTATTAATAATGATTTTAAATATAAACAGGTTGGACTCTACGATGGATTTTTTTTTTTTAAAGTATGAAAATCCCAACTAGGTGCTGTCTAAAATAAACTCACTTTAATTGAGGAAACGCAAATAAATAAAATTAGTAATAAAAAAGAGACAAATCAACTAATTCCACAGAAATAAAAAGGGACAGAAGAGACTGCTATGAACAAATATACGCCCACAATAAACCAGAAAAAACAGAAATTCCTACAAACACAATCTACCAAGACTAAACCATAAGGAAACAGAAAATCTGGAGAGATATTTAACTAGTAAGGAGATGGAATCATAATCAAAAACCTCCCAACAAAGAAAGGCCTGATATCATATCCTTTACTGGTGAATTATACCAAACCCTTAAAGAAAAATTAATACTAGTCCTTCTCAAACTCTCTCAAAAATTGAAGAGAGGGGAACACTTCCTAACTCAGCACATCAGAGCACTACACTTTATGGAACTTTCTGTAATTTTACTGTTCAAGTATTTTTATCTGCTCTGATACATTACACTAATACCAAAGCCAGAAAAATCCACTTCAACAAAAACAAAAACTAAAGGCCTAATGCACACAGATACAAATATCCTAAATAAAATATTAGCAAACCAAATTTAACACACAGATACAAATATCCTAAATAAAATATTAGCAAACCAAATTTAACAGCATATTAAAGGATCATACACTAGGACCAACTTGGATTTAGCCCTGGGATACAAAGATGGGTCAACATATGACAATCAGTGTAATGCATCACACTAACAAATGATAAAAATCACATGATCATCTCTATTGATACAGGAATAGCATTTGACAAAATTCAGTGCTCTTTCATGATAAAAGCTCTTAACACTCTAGGGATAGAAAAATTACCTCAACATAATAAAAAGCCACATAAGAAAAGCCCACAGCTAATATCACACTCCCTGAAAGCCTCTCCTCTAAGATCAGGAATAAGGCAAGGGATGCCCGCTGTTGCCTCATATTCAACACAGTACACCAATTCTTCAACATCTCCAAGGGACTGGCTCAAGCACCCCTCCCCACATGGATACCAAATTCCACAGATGCCCAAATTACTTATATAAAATTTTGTAGTATTTGCATATCACCTACACATATCCTCCAGCATCCAGGTAACTATAAGTAATAGAATAATATGATATAATATAAATAAAAGTTATTTGTAAATAGTTCTTCGTGAACAACAAATTCAAGCTTTGCTTTATGGAGCTTTCTGTGATTTTATTTTTCAAATATTTTTAACTGCAATTTGTTGAACCCATAGATGCTGAACCTGAAGGAATAGAGGGCCAGCTTTACTGAAAGTCCTAGTTAAAGCAATTAGGTGAGAAAAATAAAGGACATCCAAAATGAAAAGGAAAAAATAAAAGCACCTCTATTTGCAGATGATGTGATCTTATATGTAGAAAACCCTACAGATCACACAACACACACACACTTTGAACTATAAACAAATTCATAAATGTTTCAGTACAAAAATCAACAAAACAAAGTTATGCTCATATACGGTAACAACATATGATGCAAAGAGAAAACTAAGAAAATAATTTCATTTATAATAGCATCAAAAACAATAAAATACTTACAAATAAACTTAACCAAGAGGGCAAAACACTTGTACACTGAAAACTACAAAACACTGCTAAAAGAAATTAAAGAAGAAACAAATATATGGAAAGATCTCCTATGTTCATAAGATTGGAAGATTTAACATTCATAAAATGTCCATGTTACCCAAAGAATCCTACAAATACAATACAACCCCTATCAAAATCTCAATGGCATTTTTTACAGAAACAAATCCTAAAATCCATTTAGAACCATAAGGACACTGAATAGCCAAAACAAATTTGAGAAAGAGGAACAAAGCTGAAATCACTTTCTGACTTCAAAACACATTACAAAGCTGCAATGCTGCAAGTAATAAAACAGCATGGTACTGGTATAAAGACAGACATATAAACCAATGGAACAGAATCAAAAGCCCAGAAATAAACCTATCTATGTATGGTCAAACAGTCTTTGACAATAGTGCCAAGAATATTCAAAGGAAAAAAGATGGTCTATTTCCATAAATGGTGCTGGGAAAACAGGATATCCACATGTAAAAGAATGAAAACAGACCCTTCTCTTATTCGATACACAAAAGTCAACTCAACAAATAATCTGATTTTTTAGAATGGACAAAGGATTTGAATAGACATTTCTACAAAGAAATGAAGAGATGCTCAACATCACATCAGGGAACTGCAAATCAGAACCACAGTGAGGGATGGCTTTATGCTCGGAATATATTATCAAAAAGCAAAACTAGAAAATAACAACTGTTGACGAGGATATGGAGAAAAGGAAACCCTAAAACACTGTTAGTGGGAATACGAAACGGTGCAGCCACTACAGGAAACAGTACAAAGTTTCCTCCAAAAGTTAAAACTAGCTACTGTGTTACCCAGGAATCCCACTTCTAGGTGTTTACTCAAAAGAACTGAAGTCAGGATCTCAAAGAGATATCTGTACTCCCATGTTCACTGCAGCCTCATTCACAATAGACGATATGAAAACAACCCAAATGTCCATCAAGAGCTAAACAGATAAAGAAAATTTGTGATATACATTCAATGGATGTTTTTCAATCAAAAAAAAAAAAAGGAAATTTTGTCATATGCTACAACACAGATGAACCTTAAAAATACTCTTCCAAATGAAATTAGCCAGTCATAGAACAATACAGTCTAAACTCAACTGGGCCAAGATGGCAGAGTAGAAAGAACCTGAGCTCATCCCCTCTCAAGAAAACGCCAAAATCGCAATGATCTGCAGAACAACCATCACTGAAAAGCCTGAAACCTATCAGAAAAGATCTTCTACAACTAAAGTCATAAAGACAGAACCACAACAAGACATGTAGACAAAAATCAAGTGCCATACTCCCTGGATGGGTGTTCCAAAACCTGGAGAATAATTACACTGCAGAGATTCTCCCGTGTGAGTTAGAGCCCTTTGCCCCACACCAGGCTCTCCAGTCCTGGAGTCTAACTCCAGGAACATGAGCCCCCAGACCATTTGGCTTTGAAAGTCTGCAGGGCATAATCTGGGGAGCCCCATAGGACTGAGGCTGTTTCAGAGACTTCGCTATTAAAGGGAGCACACAAAATCTCACATGTTCCAGGACCCAGGGCAAAAATATTCTATTAAACAGTCACTTAATAGAAGCATGGAGCAAACCTAACTGCTGATCTTAGAGCATCTCCCAGGGATGTGGGGTGTGGCTTCAGCTCACACCAGTGACCCCTTTTATCTCATGAATGCTCATGCTGGAGGTGCATTGTGGGATCCTCCCTCTAGTTTGTCAGAACCAAGATCTGGGCCCACACAAGAGTCCATAGGCCCCAGTGCTGGGATACCTCAGGCCAAGCAACAAGCTGGGTGGGGATGCATCAGCAGACAAGCTGCCTAAAGACCCTCTAAGTCCACAGCATCTGTAGAGACACAGCCCTGCCCACCAAAGGGCTAAGGACCCAGTTCCACCCACAAGTGGACAGGCACCAGTTCCAGAATTTGCAGGACCCCCACCCTGCCTTCAAGGAAGCCTGCTGTAGCCTCTGAAGTAAACTTAACTACCAAGGAGACAGACACCAGATGCAAGAAAAGAACAATCCTACAGCCTGCAGACACAACCTATCCTCAGCAGGCCAGACCCTAACCTGAGACCAGCTGGGCTCTGGCCCTGCCTACTAACAGGCCAATATACGCTTCAAGACAATCTGGACCCCATATCCAACTGTGTCAGGAACCAGCCCCCCAACCAGTGACCTGACACCAGCTCTGAGATCCCTAGGCCCTGCAACCAGACTCCAGGGTCCAGCACTGTCTGTGAGCAATCTAGCACTAACTGTAGGATCTAGCATTGCCAGGAACCTCCATGTGCCGCAGGTACGGCCCTGAAAGACAAAACAAAACAAAACAAAACTCTACCCAGAAAGACTGCTGTTCAGATTTGATGGAAAGATTAAAAGCTTTACAAATAAGCAAAAGCTAACAGTTCAGCACCACCAAAACAGCTTTACAACAAATGTTGAAGAAATTTCTCTGGGTGAAAAAGAAAAGGCCACAACTAGAAACATCAAATTATGAAATGGAAAAGCTCAGTGCTGTGAAAGCAAATTTACAGTAAAGTTAGGAAATCAATCATGTACAAAGCTAGTAGAAAACTTAAAAGACAAAAGTACTAAAAATCATCTATATCTACAATAAGCAGTTAAGGGATACATGAAACAATTAGATATAAAATATGGTATTAAAAACAGTCTTCATAAGAGGAGAAGAGTATAAATACAGGGTTTTAAAAATGCATTTGAAATTAAAAGACCAGCAACTTAAAACAATCACATATATATACAGATTGCTAAGTAACAACCTCATGGTAACCACAAACCAAAATTCTATAATAGATACACACACACACAAAAAGAGAAAAGGAATCCAAGCACAGCACTAAAGATAGTCAGCAAATCACAAAGGAAGGGGGAAAAAGACCTATAAAAACAACCCTCAAACAAGTAATAAAATGTCAAGACCATACATACCAATAATTACCTTAAATTTAAACAGACTAGGTGAGCCAATCAAAAGACAGAGCAGCTGAATGGAAACAAAAACAAGGTCTTTATACATAGTGTTTACAAGAAACTCACTTCAGATCAAAAGGCACATATACACTGAAAGTGAGGGGATGAAAAAAGGTATCCCACGCAAATGGAAATCAAAAGAAATCCAGTGTAGCAATACTTACATCAGACAAAATAGACCTTAAAATAAAGACTGTCACAAGAGACAAAGAAGGAAACTGCATAATGATCAAGGAATCAATCAAAGATAAAGCAACTGTTAATATATATGCTCCCAGCATAGGAGCACCTAAATACATAAAACAAGTATTAATGGATATAAAGGAAAAAATGGACAGTAACACAATAGTAGGGGAGTTTAAAATCCTACTTACATCAATGGACAGATCATGTGGAAAGAAAATCAATAAGGAAACACTGGCATTAAAAGGCAAAATAAACCAGATGGAATTGATATATAGAACAGTCCATCCAAAAGCAGTAGAATGCACATGGAACATTCTCTAGGAAAGGTCATTGCTAGGCTACAAAACAAGCCTCAGTAAATTTAAGAAAACTGAAATCCTGTCTGGAATCTTTCCATCCACAACACTATGAAACGAAAATCAACTTTGAGAAAAAAACTGCAAAAAAACAAATACATGGAGGCTAAACAATGTGCTACTAAACAACCAATAGATCACTGAAGAAATCTAAAAATTGAATTAAATTAAAAAAAACACTAAGAGATGAATGAAAACAAAAACACAACAATGCAAAATCTATGGAATGCAGCAAAAGCAGTTCTAGGAGAAAAGTTTATAGTAATACAAGCATCTCAGGAAACATAAAATCTCAAATAAACAACCTAACCTTACACCCAAAGCAAACAGAGAAAGAACAAATAAAACCCAAGGTTAACAGAAGGAAAGAAATCATAAACAGCAAGGGCAAAAATAATTGAAATCGAGACAAAAAAAAAAAAAAAGTAGTAAAGATCAATGAAGCTAAAAGCTGGTTCTCTGGAAACAGAAACAAAATAAACCTTTAGCCAGACCATCAAGAAAAAGGGAGAGAGGGACCAAATCAATAAATCAGAAATGAAGAAGTTCTGACCAACACCACAGAAATACAAAAGATCATAAGAGACTACTACAAACAACTATATGCCAGTAAAATGGACAACCTAGAAGAAATGGACAAATGTTTAGAAATGTTTAGAATGCTCAGTTCTCCCAAGACTGAACCAGGAAGAAATAGAAAAATGAACAGTCAATTTCCAGTAATGAAATTAAATTAGTAATTTTAATACTGTCAACACACGAAGCCCATAACCAGATCTGTCTTTGTAGATGAATTATACCAAACATTTAGAGAAGAGTCAACACCTATCCTTTTCAAACTATTCTCAAAAGAACTTTTTTTTTTTTGAAAGTAAGGAACACTCCCAGACTTACTCCATGAGGCCAGAATCACGCTGATAACAAAACCAAAGATATCACAAAAAAAAGAAAATTACAGGCTAATATCACTGATGAATATAGATGCAAAAATCCTCAACAAAATATTAGTAAATTGAATCCACTAATACATTAAAAGGATTACACACCATGATCAAGTGGGATTGATCCCATGTATGCAAGGTTTCTCAATATTTGTAAACCAATCAATGTAATATACTACATTAATGAAGAATAAAAACCACATGATCATCTGGATAGATGCAGACAAAGCTTTAGAGAAAGTTTAATAAACATTTGTAATTAAAAACTCTCCAGAAAGTGGGCATAGAGGGAACACACCTCAACATAATAAAGACCCTATATGACAAACCCACAGCTAACAAACATCATGATCAATGGTGAAAAGCTGAAAGCATTTCCTCTAAGATGAGGCACAAGACAATGATGTCCACTTTCACCACTTTTATTAAACATAGTTTTGGAAATCTTAGCCATAGCAATCAAAGAAGAAAAAGAAATAAAAGGAATCAAATTGGAAAGAAGTCAAACTGTCACTGTTTGCAGATGACATGACACTACACAGAGGAAATCCTAAAGACACCACCAGAAAACTGCTAGAGCTCATCAATGAATTTGCTAATGCTGCAGAGTGCAAAATTAACATACAGAAATCTTTCATATTTCTATATGCTAACAATGAACTATCAGAAAGAGAAAAAAGGAGACAATTAATGACATTTACCATCACACCAGAAAGAATAAGATACCTAGGCATAAACCTATCTAAAGAGGTAAAAGACCTATATTTGGAAAATCATAAGGCACTGATGAAAGAAACTGAAGAAGATAAAACAGATGCAAAGATATATCATGTTCTTGGATTTAAAGAATTAATATTGTTAAAATGACCAAACTACCCAAAGGCAATCTACAGATTCAATACAATCCTTATGAAAATACCAGTAACATTTTTCACAGAACTAGACTAAGTAATTTTAAAATATGTTTGGAAACACTAAAGACCCAGATGAGACAAAATAATCTTGAGAAAGGACAAAGCTGGAAGCATCACATTCCCTGATTTCACACTGCATTACAAAGCTTCAGTAATCAAAACAGTATAGTACTAGCACAAAAACAGACACATAGATCAAAGGAACAGAATGGAAAGAAGTAGACAATGGAACATCAACTGAAAATTGGAGACTGAGCAAAGCTATCTTTCAAGAAAACAGGCAAAATATATTTTCATATTTAAAAAAAGAAAGTTTTTGACTGACAAAGCTTCACCAAGGGAACTTCAAGGAGGTCTTCCAGGAAAAGGGAAAAATGACCTCCGAATGTGATGGAAAAGGAATGATAGAAAGTAAAAATTCAAACATATGTGGCTGTTTAAACAATATAAGCTTTGAGAGAGAGAGCTAATAATAGCATCGAGGTCAGAAGGAAAATGACAGAAGGCAAAGATTTTTTTTTTTCTACAGTGGACTGTCCTGCATACCCACTCCGGAGACCAATGGTATGGACCACACAGAACCAGATCTTCAGCTATAGCGGACGGCAACACTGGCTGCCATCATTTCAGAAGTCTCCTTCAAACCACAAGCCGTGAAGGATGTGTAAGTTTGGCATAAGGGGAAAAGATCAGACACTTCAGAGAGAGAAAACAGCAAAGGGTCCGAAATGAGATGAGCATGAGCTACTCTGTTCTTCCTCTAATAGAGTATCTCCTATCATTCTGCATGTTCTTTTAAAACCTCTAAGACAAAACCAAACAAACCAAAAACTGCCTCGAGAAGCAAAAGCGTGAGTAGAGCAAGGGTGGGACATCAGAGAGTCATCAAGACCTCAGGCAGGTCCCGGCACTGGCTGAAGGCTTCGTGGTGTGTAATATCTACCCTTTCCAGCGTCAGTGGCATATTTTGAGGACAAATGAAAAAAAATGTAAAGGGGAATGTTATACCACTGATCTCGTATATATCACTACCAGTCACTGGACTGGCACTAGGGACAAAGGAGACAAAGCGAATCAGCAATGAGAAGGCAACGTGATAGGTACCGGGATGTATGCACAGGTGCTGAGAAAACCCCACAGGAGCAGCAAAAGCACGCTTCCCTCTCGCCCTTTCACTTTATCAACAAGGATCCCCATCAGGCAAACCACTGAGGTCCACCTTCGTACCTGTAAAAGTCATCGCAGCGACTTTCAGATCTATGCAACGAATCACCATCAAGAGTTTTGTCATTAAAAGTTGCAAAATAAATTTAATCAAAGTCAGTTTTAAAACTAATCCCAAGAAGGAATCAAATCAGGTTCCTTTACACTGATCACAGAAAGCTAGTCTGGACACATTGGATCCATAAAAATAAGCCCAGAGTTTCTCTTAAACATAAAAAAAAATCTTGCTTCATTTAAAAGTAATAAGAGTAATAATGGTACTATATTATCTACATCCATGCTAGAGGTATCCACGTACAATCTAAAAGAGGCCAAAAAAAGAAATATTTCGAATATCCATTCTCTTTCAGGACTTACTCTTTACACGTTTTGCGCAAATTGATGATCTATAAAATAGCTTTCTACTTCACTATGAAGTATTTATTGCCTTTAAATTAACCACTGGTTGTTCTGTTGTGTTTAGTCACTGGAGGCCTATTGACAATGCACACACAAATCCTTCAGCTGGGAAAATACTTGTGAAAAAATACACACAGAATGTTCTCAAGCAAAAGTAATTCCTACTCTACTACACACAGTAGTAGTAAAAAAGGGGGCTATTTATGACTAATGTTACAGTGCTGTAACACACCTTTAAATTGATCTTTATATATATTAGTGGCACGGGGAAGGATGGATATTACATATTCCCGAGGAACCCAAATCCATTTACATACGACTAAAGGGTTTATAATAACTGCAAATGATAATAAAATTCAAAGATTTTAATTGGAGCTACAGCTGCCGGCCTACACCACAGCCACAGCAACATGGGATCCAAGCCGCATCTTCGACCTACACCACAGCTCACGGATCCTTAACCCACTGAGCGAGCCCAGGGAGGGATCGAACCTGCAACCTCATGGTTCCCAGTGGGATTCGTTTCCGCTGCATCATGATAGGAACTCCTCAAAGGTTTTTTTTAATTACTGTACTTGTTGAAATTAAAATGTGTTTAGCGGTAATAAAACATTTTTAGTTATGTCCTTAATATTCCAAAGGGCTTAGAAGCATTTAATCGTCACACAAATGGAAATTTTCACAACCGTTTTTTAAAATATGTCAATTTAACTGAAAACAAGTACAAACACATGTTCATTTTGACTACCGTACTGGCATTAATACATTAGCTAACCAGCAGATTTGTTCCTGTATTTCCCTGATGAGAGGTAAGCAAGGCTGGCTAATGACAGTTACTACCAAGCAGAGAATAAAGAGAGATGGTGATTTAATAGCCATCACTGGCGATCCCTTTGATAAACACCTACTGCACCTATAAAGCACTTGAGCTCTGTTTACACGCTACTCTCCGTGGCACAGGACTCCTTTAGGGCTGTATTTACCTTTCTTGTCAAGTTCCTTGAGGGGAGAGGCCTTGTTTTAAATACTACTTCTGTATCCGTTCCAGCTCAAAAACAAAGCTGGAGTGCATACATATTGATAGATACATCAACAGCCATGGTATAACAGATACTTTCCCTGGCAAATCAGGAGAAAATCAGGTGGGTAAACAGCTAAATGAAGGCGGAGTCATGCACAACACAACCCACAACAAGGGTCAAGACCATCAGAGCGACTGTGAAAAAACACGCTCAGCACCACAGCAAGGGAGTTTTCAGAGCCTAGTTTTCAGAAGGTACAACAAAACGCATCCTACCGGCGCCGCTTAGCTGCCCCCCCCCCCCTTTGGTCGTACATGGGATGCTGCGTTTCCTACTTTTCCCTGATGCCTCTCATGTCTCATGTCTGCAGAAAGCCCCTTCTTCGCACGACTACGGAGACAGCTGCTGTGATACAAAATCTAAAAGAAAAATGTATTCTTCCACCTTTCCTAGGTTAAAAAACAGTGTTTTAGGACAAAAACAAAGGTCATCTGTCTTACTTATCATTCCTACCGAATGCCAGGGGCATTCTGTCAGAAAAATTCCATCCCAACTCGGCTTGAAAATCAACTTTAACCCAATTTTGCATCTTTTCCAGTCACCTTCTTCAACCCATCTCTCGGTCAAAACTGTAAATAGATTCTATTTGTAAAAACAATTCTGAGATGGTTTGGAAACAGTTATGATGCACCATAAGTCATAACTGATTGGGTCGGCAGCCTTACACTGTATCGTTCCCATTTTAAATGGATGAGACTCGAGAAGACAAAAGCATACTCTGAAATACCTTCCTGGGCCGCGTACAATCGGCTCTTACCGAAATTTCTTCGCCCTTCCTATCAGTATATTAAGTTTCTGAGCTCCTCTACTCTCCAAAATTCAATAATCTGTTTAGACCTCCCCCCAGCACCTCAGGGCTGAGTCTGGATCTCTTCTCTCTTATACCTTTTGTCTGAGAACGCCAAAGCCTTTCATCATTTTATTTTACCAACCCCAGGAAGGCAGCGGTGCACCAAGAGCGGCGAGTCAAGGAGTGAACTAGACAACCAGGGAGGCTGGACAGCCGGCCAAAACTTAGCAGCCCTTTAGCTCCTGAAAACCAGGCAGAAAAATCAGCCGAGGCCCTCCTTACAGGGTCATGAGGGCTTACAAAAAATTTTTTTGTTGTTGAAACCTTTCCCACAAAGGAACTCGCACGCACACACACAATTGTACTTTTCAGAACGTGGAGATACAACTGATCTGGTTCTTTAGGTATTCAAGAGTGTACACACCAGGGACATCTGCCTCTAGATAAAAACTCCTGAGGGCAATTTGATCAAAGACACAGAAAATCCTTCCTTCAAAGAAATGCACCTTGTGACACTCCAAGGAGGAGGAGAGGTATTTAAAGTAAAACCTGCCCTGAATTATCACCACTGACTCGAGGAAGAGAAGCAGAAGCCCTTGGCTTCATCTGGCCTTTAAACATTTTGCTGTAACCCCGGGGCCACAGAAGCTGCCGGTGAAATTCTTGCCCTCGTGTCTATGGAAGAGTATCACACAGCGGCATTAAACTCAGATACCCACTCACGCAGCCATCTCCACTCCCATTCTCGTCCCTTCCATTCCCCACCGTCCCCCTCCGGTGCCCACGACCCAGATGCCCAAATGTGGACCCAACGGTACAAAAAGCCAAGTCATGGGGCAATGCAGGGGTTGGGGCTGCAAAGGACCGAAAGAGCCAGCAAAGCCCGGGGAGACGAGGCAGTCGGCCGGCCGGCTCATCGGTGATCAGAAAGCAAGACCTTGGGGCGGGGATGCAGAACGCCGAGCGGAAATAAAGCCCCTCGAGACGCGCCCTCTGCCAGCGCCCCGCGCCTCTCCGCGCGGCATCACCCGTCTCCGCGAGGACCGCCTCCCGGCAGGGCCCCCGTCGCCCCGGGCCGAGCACCCAGGGGCTGGAAGGGAGAAGGCGGGCTGGGCGGGGGCTCCGGAGGGACCCGCGGCGGGGGCCACTCGGCGGCCCGCGGAGGGGAAGCGGGGCCGGGGGCGCCGTGGCCCGGCCGCCGCCGCCGCCGCCGCCGGGGAGGCTCCGGCTACTCACGTTCTCCGTGTCCCGCTCGTTCACCGTCGGCAATGGCGTCCGGGCCGACATCTTGCGCGGGCGGCGGGCCGGGCCGGGGTCTCGCGGGCGGGCCGGGCTGCGGGCCGGGGGGGCGGCGGCGGGGCCGGGCGCGCGGCTCCCGCAGGCCGCGGCGGCGCACCGAGCGGCCCCGGCGGGGCGCGGGGGCCGAGGACGCGGAGGCGGGGGCGGCGAGGCGGGCGGGATGCGGCGCCGCGGCGGGAGGCGGGGCGGGGGCGGCGTCCGGCAGCACCGGGCTCTCGGGCCGTGGCCACGACCAAGCGGCGCCGCAAGTCACGGCTCGGCTCGTGCCTCCGAGCGCGGCCGGGAGCCGGGAGCAGCGGCCCTGACAGCGCCGCCCGCCCCGCCCCAGGTGAGCGGCGCCGCCCGGCCGAGCCGCAGCCACGCGCCCGGGCCCCGCGCCCCCCGCGCGCCCCGCACGCCCGGCCCCCTCGGTCCGCGCGGTCCCCGCCGCCGCCGCCGCCGCCGCCGCCGCCGCCGCGCCTGAGCCCGGAGGAGCGGCCCGAGCCGGCTGCGCTGAGAGCGGCGGGCGCGGCACGCAGCGCCCAGAGGCACTTGGCGGCCGCCGCCGGGTGGGCGGGCGCCAGCCGAGGGGGCCTCTCCATTCATTCCCTCATTAGGGATGCGGGGCCGCCTCCGCCGCCGCCTCCTCCCGCGCTCCCTCGCCCGCCCGTCCCCGGGCTGATTTTTGTTTCTCGCCCCGCCCGCGGAGTACGGTCGCCTCGGAGCCTCTGGTGCTTTTGATTTTGATTCCTGTTTGGGTTTTGCTGGGTAGAGGTGGGGGCGCGCTGATGCAACTGAGGGGTCCCTTTTTGTCCGTGTCGCTGGAGAAGAAAGGGTAGGATCCTACCCTGGACCCGCCACTGCCTGTCTCCCACCTCGGGATCTTGCCCTTCCTACGTTCATGCCCTCCTTCCTCCCCCCGCTTCCCAGCTTTCTCGCTGCCTGCTCTCCCCTGAGCCCTCGCGCAGTCCCCTTCTCCAGAGAGCCCTTGGGTTCACGGTCACCCTAATAGTTGGGCAGAGGGCACAAAAGCCCGTACAACCGCCAGCAGCCTCGGAGGCGCGGCTGCAAGAACCCTGTGCAAAGGGCTCAGGCCAGACAGCTCGCCGAGGTGCCTGGGACGGTGCGGCCTCCTTGGGAACCCGGCCGGCGGAAGAGGTCGCCAGGCGCCCTGCGCAGCACCCCCCGGCGTGGCTGAGCCCCGGGAGTCACGACGCTTACACTGGCTGATCGTCACTTCCTGGGACGCAAGGAAGTGTCACTTAGGAGAGCTTGTGGAGGGAGAGAAGAGAGCTGCCTCTGATTCTTGGCCCTGTCCTACCTCCTCCAGGTGGCTTCCTCACTCTGCCACCCACCTGCCACATCTGACATCCCGCGGACGTCGCTATGCAAATATGCGTTACCCGTTAATCCCTTAAGGCAATGCTGCTTCTTGCGATCATATTTGAGAGCTTACATTTGGTACACTCAATCTCTAGGACAAAAACCTTACCATCTCCCTATTCCTCGTCTTTCCAATATATCTTTTTCACTTTCATGACTGGGCAGGAAGATAAAAGCAATAGATAGAAGGGGATAAATCCAATTTTAGAGTCACTTCCTTAAGGCTCCAGTGGGAATCTTAAGATGATGGGAAATTCCTCCTTTCTCCTGTCCTTCATCCGTTTGAAGGAATCCCTGCACCAGATGGTTTTTATCCTGACTCATTAAAGGTTGTTTCTGAAAAGTTAACATTTGACCCTTAAAACATGTTCTAAAAGACTTAAAAATAGCAGTTGCAAAGATATCCTCTGAGGAAAAAAAAAAATTCTCACCCAATATATATACCCACTTCCAAAAAATCATCTATGTATTTCTTTAGCATTTTATTTCTAGACACTTCCCAATTTCACAGAGCAAGTAAATTTGGCAAGATCCCTTAGGGTGTTTATTACCCTTCCTCAAACAGAATTCAGGCTTCTGAAGTGTAAGACTGCATATTAAGATAGGGTGTGCAGGAGTTCCCACTGTGGCTCAGTGGGTTATGAACCTGACTAGTATCCATGAGGATGTAGGTTTGATCCCTGGCCTGGGTGGGTGGGTTAAGGATCCTGGCGTTGCTATGAGCTGCAGTGTAGGTTGCAGATACAGCTTGGATCTGGCATTACTGTGACTGTGGCTGTGACAGCTCCGATTCGACCCCTAGCTTCGGAACTTCCATATGCCACAGGTGTGACCCTGGGGAAAAAAAAAAAAAAGATACAGTGTGCAACTGGGAATGCCAAGCTTTTTACAGTCCCTATTCCAAGATCCCGAATCACCAAGATATACTGAAGTTGCCAGGGTAGAAACTTGTACTTTTCTGATCAATTACAGTGCTTGCTGCCAATTAGTGGTGCAGCCACTGCAAAGTGCCTTGCATTACAACAGTCTCCCTGTTAACAGGAAACAAGCATCTGTGAAAGGGTGTTCAACCCCATTGGACTACGAATCATTCCTTCAACTAGTAGCTTGGGTTTTGCTTTTCAATGCCCAGTCACATATTATCCTGTGTCTTTATCTTGAGGTGACCCAGACAGGCATATTTCTTTCCTTTTTACAAAGGCCCACTCAACGGGCGTATTCAAGATTATAGCTGCACCCAGGTTAATAGTGTACAGGAAAAAAAGAAAGAGAGAGAGAGAACTGGAATATATGCTACTGTTCAATCTTGTACGAGTCCCAGGATCAACATGTTCACCTCGTAAGGTCATTAGACCTCTGAGATGCGATGGCTAATTAGAGACAGAACTCAAAGGAGAGCCCAGGATTCTGGCCCAGTGGCTTCCAAGACTTTCAAGTGTACAGGACAGTCATGGGCAAACCCCTTAGCTATATTTGCTACACTCTGCTTCCATATTGAAACTTACTAAATAATTCATACTAGTAGTAAGGGATGCTTATTTTTTTCAATCAACCTAAAAAGATGGTTTTATAGCAACGGGGCTACCTTCAGAGAGAATTGTAATTGAGTGGATAATTCGTATCCATAATTCTGGTTAATAAAATAGACTAGAAACAACTCTATCCCTAAAAATGGCACTCAAAGAATCCTATTCATACCCACAATTTTAGAGTTGATATATAAATTTCACTTTGCATGAGTTAGGAAAAAGTCATTGTGTTTTTTTTAAATGGAATTACTGAGCATACCCCCGTCTGGGCTCTCTGTCCCTTAAAATAGCGTGAGGCTGTACTGTGATGGAATGAAAACTGTTTAGTTATAGTCCTTAAGACTGATTGGGAGTAATTCGAAAACAAAAGAAAAATAAAGATCTACAAGGTGCTAAACCCACACTGAAATGTGCTAAATGAGCACTGCCTCCCAGCAGCTCTACGGAGCAGAATTCTCTAGAACTACGCAGTCCTGTATAGTAGGTGCTAACTACTGTGGCTATTGAGTTCTTGATAGGTCGAGAGTTCAACTGCGGAGCTGAACTTTTCAGTTGATATCTAAAATAGTTTAAAAACTGACATTTGATTCACTTATTGGAAATTTTCCAATTACGTTGGGAAAAACTTGGGTACATGAATCTATTTTTTTCACTGTAAATATTCTGAAATCTAAACCCAGATTTATCAGGTTTTTTGTTTGTTTGTTTTGTTTTTTGCTTTTTAGGGCCACACCTCTGGTGTATGGAAGTTCCCAGGCTAGGGGTTGAATCGGAGCTGCAGCTGCCAGCCTACACAACAGCCACAGCAATTCAGGGATGTGAGCGGCATCTGGACTTATACCACAGCTCAGGGCAATGCTGGATCCTTAACCCACTGAGCGAGGCCAGGGATCGAACCTGCGTCCTCATGGATACCATTTGGGTTCGTTACTGCTGCTGCTGCTCCACAACAGGAACTCCTAAACCCAGATTTAGATAAATTTAGAAAATTTACCTTTTGAATTGTGATGTGCTATAAGTATAAAATGCACGCCGATTTTTAAAACTTAGCAGGGAAAGAAAGTGTAAGTTATCCCTTTAAGAAATTGCTAATATTTTGACATGTGTTAAATAAAATATATTATTACAATCAATTTCAGTTATTTCTTTTTCCTTTTCCAAACATGGGTACCGAAAAATAGAAAATTACGTATGTAACTTAAAGCATATTGGACGGCACTTCTCCATAAGGTGAAAACTGAGAATAAAGAGGTTTAGTTGCTGTAAAATGAAAGGCCTTGATTAGAAGCTATTAATAAGTTGCTTTTTGACTCAACAAACATTTATTAAATACCAGTCTACCACATGCCACTGTAATATTCTTTTTAGAGTGCTAAATAAAATACAGAGTGGATTCATACAAATGTTAACAGATAGCAGTCATTTATAAACAAATAATTTATCAAATGTGACAGATTCAGCGAGGTTCCTAATGAACTCATACACCTGTGTATTTCTTACATGTACTTTAAATGTATCCAGTGTGCCATAGATGTGGCTAGTCAGTCAATAGCTATTTGTGGTGGGCATACTTTGTTTCAGCGCTGTACAAAGCCATCTCTGATCTCTCATTTAGCCACACAAGGAAACTACAAGATGGGCAGTGCTGGAAGGTAGCAAAGAGTTGTCCCTGCTCAAGAGAAACAGTGGTTAGAAAAAACAAAACAAAACAAACAAAAAACCAAACTTTGATAAAGCCGGGTTTAGATTTCAGAATATTTATAGTTGAACAGATAGATTCAGGCACCCGTTTTTCCCAACGTAATTGAAACAGTATACAGACTGTTCCTTTCGTAAAATCGACGGTGTCCTGACTGCTCTCCTATCTTTAACAAGGTTAATTTGGATTGCATGTCAACAGTCACCACTTAAAATAGTGAATCGCTGACGTGAACGGGACCACAAGAGAAAAGACGTTTCTTGTCCGAGAAACCATGTAAGCCTCCTTCTTTAGGCTGGAGCCACTCTATGCATCTGAACCCAATCTGTGTCTAAGGGACGTTGAATCTCTTTCCATCCCCCTCGAGGACTCTGGGCTCGGCAATGTCTCACTGTTCGGAAATCCTTACGTGCGCCGTATTGTCTGACTCCTCTGCACATTTGTGTCCTCTGTTCTCTTTCTGGAATGTTCTCCCCTCTTTTCTGCCTGATGGACTCCAAGTTGGTCTTTAAAAACCTTCTCTTAGAGGGCCTCCCTGACACCCCGCCACCTCCCCACACCTGCAGAGCTAATTAATCCCTTCTTTGCACCATCTTTACCTGGCCCAGTCTTCTGCGGTGGCTCTCTTTGAACTGTGTGCCTGGCTGGTCCCCCACACCTCGGTGAGCTGGGACAAGAAAGGGAATATGCCTTATTTAACTCTTTTTGCCCAGGGCCTCACCACAGTGCCTAGCAATTAGTAGATACTCAATTTCCTAAATGATCTTTGTAGACTTGTCCCATGTTGTAAATTTTCCTGCACTTCCACATTCTTTTGAATTTCTAAGAAGCATCGTATGGGAATTAAAAAGATGTTATAGGAGAATCATTAAGGTTTACAACCAGGGATATAGGAGTCCACATAGTATACAGAACTTCTCCTAATACATGTTATTAACTGGGCAGTGGGGAGACGCTCTTCTCTTTCCTACAGAGGAGTAGCTTATCACAGGGCTGCTTATTGTACCCCTTTCTGATTGTCCTGTGATCCTTCATGGTTAGCCACACATCGGGGGTGCTGATCACAGATATTTCAATAAAACAGTCTTTGGATGAGTTATCTGTGTCAGCCAAGGTGTACTGACACCAAGGACTTAGGAGGAAGCACTTAAATGTAGGCTGAAAAATTACAAGTGGAATCACGTGATGTGGGCGTGCTGCGAGCAATAAAGCTGGCAGACCAGCTCCAGGAAGGAGTCATCAGCCATGGGGGGGTGGGGGCTTTTCCTAAACAAGCCTTTCTGAAGGATGAGCATCAGGACAGCCCTTGGCACAAACTGGAACAGCCAAACGAGGGACCAGACGCGGGAAGCAACTATGGTGGTGAGTTATGCGCTGGTCTTTAGCAACATCAAACAGAAGCGGCTGAAAATCAGCATTATCTGCATCATCTTCCAAGAAAGGGACATTGGTTATGTGCAGACTCACCTAAGTGTGGATACACCCATATCATTGTACCTTTCAAAGGGTAGTTTTGTAATGTCACATAGGAAGCAAAGCAATCCTTTGAAAATCTTATGGTAGCCACCCCAAACTAAGAGTCTGGTTATCTTTCACTTGGCATTTGCAAGAACAAATTGAACATAATGTAATGCAACACCCATTTAAACAACCCTGTAATTTGATTGTCTGACTTTGAGGACAATATACTGGATGCGTAGTTCCTTAAATTCTTATACTTATTGTCTTAATATAAAAATATCAGTTTGGGGAGTTCCCATTGTGGCTCAGTGGAAACAAGCCTGACTAGTACCCATGAGGATTCGGGTTCCATCCCTGGCCTCCCTCAGTGGGTTAACGATCTGGCGTTGTCATGAGCTGTGGTGTAGGTCGAAGACATGGCTCAGACCCCAGGTTGCTGTGGCTGTGGTGTGGCCGGCAGCTGTAGTTCCAATTCAACCTCTAGCCTGGGAGCTTCCATATGCTGTGGGTGTGGCCCCAAATTTAAAAAAATTTTTGAAAGAACCCAACATAGTGTCTGTGAGGATGTGGGTTTGATTCCTTGCCTTCATCACTGGGTTAAGGATCCTGCATTGCCACAAGCTCTGGCATAGGCCTCAGCTGCAACTCCAGTTCAACCCCTAACCCAGGAATTTCCATGTGCCGCAGGTGCGACTGTAAAAGAAAAAAGATCAAGCTTTGCAGTGTCTTTCCATAAACTCAATTTATTCAATCCCTTCAATTTTTTTTCTATGTAAAGCTGTACACGACTTGTGTTTTGATGATTTTCTTTCCTACCTACGCAAATATTGACACTATTTGTTACTTTGCTTTTCATTCATTCATTTCTTTAAGATCATTGAGCCCTGCTAATGCCAGGCACTATATTAAACTCTCCAGAAAGAGCAGTAGATAAAATAGACAAAAATCCCCACCCACACAATGTTAGCATTTGGTTAGGCACTTCCAGCGTCTAGACAGTTCAAAAGCAGAGGCTTCCATAAAACAAATAATCTTTTAGGCTATGCATTGGCTATTTTGCTCTTTTAGCAGACAGAAGCGCCCAGGTCTAATTTATTTTTTTAAGTAATGAATTGCAGTAGTTAGCCCTTTTCTTCAATCCAAAGGTAATTGCTTTCTCTCTTAATATTTTGGCCTTTCTCCAGTAAGCTTTTGTACAAACAGCTTCGACTGGTTCCACAAGTAGCTTGGGTGCTTTAGAATCATAATAATGATGCTTCCTGACGGGGTGGCTTGTATTTGATCTACATGTTGTAATATTATCCAAGCTTTATTATCTCAACACCAGCATACTCACCACATTTCATCATTATGAACTACTTTATCTTCAATCACTGGTCTTTTTTTTTTCCTATATTATTAGCCCCAGATAAACTATCGATCTTTTTGTAGTTCAGCAAGAATCTTATAATAGATAGGAATCTACATTTAGAACCATTTTAGCAGTACTTTTTTATTTTCCAGATAAAGAGACAGTTTCAGAAAGTTCCTATAAAAATTAAGCCCTCCCCTGGAGTTCCTGCTGTGGTTCAGTAGGTAGCAAACTGGACTAGTATCCATGAGGACATGGGTTCGTTGCGCTGAGCTGCGGTGTGGGTCCCAGATGCAGCTTGAATCCAGTGTTGCTGTGGTTGTGCTGTTGACCTGCAGTTACAGCTCCGATTCGACTGGTAACCTGGGAACTTCCCTGTGCTGTGGGTGTGGCCCTAAAAAGACCAAAAAAAAAAAAAAAAAAAAAGCTCCCTCTTACTGACTTTAACGGTATTACTGCTTTTCCTGTGCAGCTCTTATACTCGTGAGTACCGGGGAGGCACTGAAAGCATTCTTCCCAAAACTGCATCTTCAGAGCCCAGAATGGTGCCTAGGATGTGGGGCTGACTCATTTAACGTTGATTGGGAGAATGAATCAGATTTGATCATTTCTCTGAATTTGCACACATGTTTTCAGGTCCTAGATTTCTTTCGGATAGCCTTAGTATATTTCCCCTCAGAAGTGAAGGACCCAATTTAGGTGCCCAAACTCTTTTCCAAACTCTTTCCAGACCACCGTCTTGCCAGTCACTCCTGGGGCCCTTGTTTCTCATTGCCTCACAGCTCAGGTGCCAAGGCTCCCCGATGAACGTTCTTCGCTATTGGCCAATATCTTCTTCTGCTAGTTCTAAAACAGGCACCCAAATTTCTAACGTTGGAAATGCCTCTTTTTAAAAGCATGAAAATCATGGAACCAGCAGGTTAGAGGATTACCATGACTAGAATCCAGGTTTACTTATATGTGAAAAAAAAATGTGTTTCCTTTGTAATAGTTTAACCATTCTTTTTACTGTCTGCTTATGTCATATTCAACCTTAATTCCACCTTAACACGAAGCCACAAGTCAATTGCACTCTACTGAGCACCTACTATGTGCTCAGTGCTATATTAAGAACAGCTATGCCCAAGGTCTTGATGCTAACGTGGTGCAGTTAATTTTTACATAAATACAGCAAGACTTAAATAGCCCAAGTTGAGCTGAACCTTCCAAGCGGTCACTCCTAAAAAGTACACAGTAATGTGATGTTAGACCTTAAAACTCCTCTTTTGTAACTGCCTCTGGAGTCTGTGGCATGGGCTACTGTGTATTTTCAGTGGGGTAAGTCCCTGTCCTTTGACTGTTTATTTTAAGAAAGCGTCATTCAGAATCAACACTGTTGTGTAGGATGGATGATTAAAATGAATCACATTTGACCAAACATTGGAAATGTAATAGCTGCAACAATATTTTCTTGTATTCTTCCAGCAGGGTCATGTTTTAATGAAGCTTTTTTTTTTTTTTGTCCGGAGGTGTATGGAGGTTCCTAGGCTAGGAGTGGAACAGGAGCTGTAGCTGCTGCTGGCCTACACCACAGTCACAGCAATGCAGGATCCGAGCCAAATGTGCTACCTACACACAGTTGACAGCAATGCCGGATCCTTAACCCACTGAGCAAGGCCAGGGATCGAATCCATATCCTCATCGATACTAGTCGGATTTGTTATCACTGAGCCACAACAGAAACTCTGTAAGAAGCATTTTTAAACGCTGAAAGATGACAGCCTCTTTGGAATAAGCATAAAACCTTGACAAGTGACGGTTCTCATTGTTCTATAATTGTTTCAGAATCACTCCTGCATGTGGTCACATGGGTTATGAAGGTAAGGAACGTGTAGTCTTAATAGAATGACATGAGACGTTAAAAAAACAAAATGCAGTGTTAATTGCTAAGTGTCCAAAGGGTATTAGAGGCAAAAGTGAAGAAGAGGCTTCATCTAAGAGCATCAATCACATCTTCATTAAGAGCCAGGACTTGTAGATGGCAAAGCGGTCTGTGAAAGAGGTGTGTCAGCACCACCAATCATCAGGGAAATGCAAGTCAAAACCCCAATGAACTATCCCCTCACATCTATTAGGGTGACTCTTGTCAAAAGATAAGCAATCACAAGCGTTGGCGAGGATGTGGAAAAAAGGAAACCCTGGTGCATCGATGCTGGGAATGCAAATTGGTGCAACCACCGTGGAAAACAGCATGGAGATTCCTAGAAAAATTAAAAGGAGAAGTACGATGTGATGCAGCAATTCCACTTCAGGATATATAGCTGAAGAAAATGAAAACACCAAGGGGAAAAGATATAGCGCCCCCCCCACCCCGGTGTTCATTGCAGCAGGAAATTCAATAGCCAAGACATGACAATGACCTATGTGTTCACCAACAGATGAGTGGATAAAGAAACGGTGATGTTATATATGTGTGTGTGTATATATATATATATATATAGAGAGAGAGAGAGGAACGTTGTTCAGTCATTAAAAAGAATAGAGGAGTTCCCTTCGTGGCGCAGTGGTTAACGAATCTGACTAGGAACCATAAGGTTGTGGGTTCAATCCCTGGCCTTGCTCAGTGGGTTAATGACCCGGCTACAGCTGATTAGACCCCTAGCTTGGGAACCTCCATATGCCGCTGGAGCAGGCCTAGAAAAGACAAAAAAAAAAAAAAAAAAAAAAAAAAAAAAAGAATAGAAATGCCATTTGCAACGACACGAATGGACCATGAGAGCATTATGCTATGTGAAATAGGTCAGAGAGAGAAAGACAAATATCATATGGTCTCACTTATATGTGGAATTTCAAAAAAAAAAAAAAATGAGTTTGTAGATACAGAAAACAGATTCGTGGTTGTGAGACAGGAGGTGGGGGAGGGCAAAGTGAGCGAAGGAGGTCAAAAGTTACTTCCAGTTCAAACATGTGGAACTCCCACTGTGACTCAGCAGGTTCAGAGCCCGACTGGTATCCATGAGGACTCGGGTTCGATCCCTGGCCTCAATCAGCGGGTTAAGGATCCGACGTTGCCATGAGCTGAGGCATAGGCCACAGATTCAGTGTGGATCCCAAGTTGCTGTGGCTGTGGTGTAGACCAGAAGCTGCCACTCTGATTTGATCCCTCACCTGGGACCTTTCATATGCTGCGGCTGTGGCCCTAAAGAGAAAATAAATAAGTGAATACGTAGCTAAGTCATGGGGATATAATGCCGAGCGTGGTAACTGTAGTTAATAACACTCTTAATAATACTCTAATCGCATATATGAAAGTTGCTTGAAGAGTAGATCTTTTAAAAATCTCGTAACTGTGTGTGGGGGTGGATGTTAACTAGGCTTCCTGTGGGGACCTTCCCAGTGGATGCAAATGTCAAATCGCTATGTTGTATGCCTGAAACTGATAATGTTGTATGAGAGTTATACCTCAAAACATAAAAGAAAATAAGCCAGTGTTTATGCATATTTTCTAAACCCTTGCTTACATTATATTTAAATCTGATAAGCAGACAAAAATTCTTAGCATATTCCCCAAAAAGAAAGCAGGTCTCTAAAGGTGACAGGACAGCCCAGTAGCAAATATTTCACAACGAACTGATCTGGAAACGTGGTCCTCCAGCCCCAAACTCGGACCTCTTTTCATTTATTTCTGGGGCTCCTCCATGTGCACCTGAGCATCGACTTAAGGGTCGCTGGCGCCTACACATCCATCTGCCTCAATCGCTTCCCTTTTCCTAAAACCATCCTCAGCGCTCGGAATATGAGAACGTCAGTGCAACTGAGATGCGGAGGTGAGTGCCAGGGTCAGGATTATATAGGAATGGCTCAACTTCCCTGCTCTAAATGTAAAATAAAATCAGGTCTGACCCTAGAGGCAGGATCCAGGCCAAACTGTATTATGTAGCTTGTTTGCTGTGCTTATGTGGATGAAATCAGATTGGAGTTAAAACCAAGAAGAAACTCCAATTAGGGGAGCAGTAATGAAACGATATAACCTCCAGCCTGGGGAGTGTGCATTTGGGCGGGAAAAGCAGAGAGAGAGGACACCTATGTATAGAAATGGAGAGAAACTGCCTGGGTAATGGTTGGGGTGAGAGTTTGTGGACTAATTGCATTGGTAGAGGCACTTTTAGTGGGAGGAGGTCAAATTGCTTAAGCAGCTCTCGTGCTAGAAATGATTCTAAGTGTATTCAATCAGCGCCCACTTAAGGATGGGCAGGCTACCACACAGCAAAAGTCGTGGATGTGATATCCACTTTGGTTCACTTAGCAGTTAGCATGGGTGGATGTCTGGAAAATTTGGGAGCTGGTGCGCTGAGAAAAGCGTGAGCAGAGGGGGCCAACCTCTGAAGATTTAGGAGCCATCCTGTCCATCCTCTTTGTCACTGGACAAAAAGAAAGAAACTGCCAGAAATGGGAATAACAATACCCAAAGCAGGGCTGGCTTTGGGGGCACATGACCTATGCAGCCTGCTCATAAGGACTCATGCATGATTTCATGCTTTGCTTCCACTCCCTTGAAATTCTGAATAAATTTTTTTTGTCCGTGCCCCTGGCATGCAAAAACCCCACATCGGGGATCAAACCTGCACCACAGCAATGTCCTGAGCCACAGCAGTGACAACGCCAGAGCCTTATCCCGATGAGCTGCAAGGGAACTCTCTGAAACTCTGAATAATATTAAATGAGGGGAGCTGCACTTGGCCCATAATTTACACAACCAGTCATTCTTGCAAGGATGTTCTGAGGATTAAGTGAATCGATACACACAGGATGCATAAAATAGTTCTAAGCACCATAATTACCTCTCAGTTATGTTATTTCTTGTTTCTTCTTCCTTTTTAATGAACGAATTTTTTTTTTTTTTGGTCTTTTTAGGGCCGCACCTTCGGCATATGGAGGTTCCCAGGCCAGGGGTCAAACCGCAGCTGTTAGCTGCTGGCCTACACCACAGCCACAGCGACACAGGATCCAAGCTGCATCTGGGACCTACACCACAGCTCATGGCAAGGCCGGATCCTTAACCCATGGAGAGAGGCCAGGGATCGAACCTGTGTCCTCATGGACACTAAGTCAGATTCGTTTCCTCTGAGCCACAACAGAAACTCTGAATCTTTCATTTTAATTCCATGAAAGAGTCTTTAAATTCTACAGTGCTAATCTAAAAAGAATGGATGTGGGGACAGATATAGCTGAATCACTTTGCTGGATTATCACAACATTGTAAATCAACTGTATGTCAATAAAACTTTAAAAATGAAAAGCAATTCTACAGTGCTTTACATTACTATTATTATTGCTTTTGCTACTACATTTATTAGCTATGCTCCTTCCAGCAAAGGAAGCAATGACCTCAGTTGGGGAAGCTTCACTAACCTCTTAGACACCTGCCCAAGAGGAGAAGCAGTTAGTGAAAGCCGAGGCGTGTGCTAAACGCTAGTGTCAGTCTTAATGACTATCTGTCTGGCTCAGGACAGTAAACGAGGGCCATTTTTATTAAGCAACCGCAACAGCAACAAAAACAAGCAGCCGGCAGGAAGGGAGAGCTCCCTCAGCGCGCCTTGTACCAGAATCTCACAAAAGAGAAGGCTCCTGTTATGCAACAGCTGACCTGCAGCTGCCATTTATCATTTTGTTTAATCTCCACAGCAGCCCTATGGGAGCTTCCTGGAGACACACACCGTTATGGAATAGGTCAAACTCCACCCTACCCTGTTGTCCCCAGAGGGAACTGTCCCTACTGTCAAGGAGCTCACAGTCCAATCAGGTCAGGCCCCCCACTCACCACGTGTCCATCCACCCCCATCACCACCAGGATCTGAGTGTAAACACACACACACACACACACACACACACACAGAAAATCGAAAGCATCCATAAAGAAGCGCATAGACACAGAGTATAAAAGGCATCTATTAGGGCCACGAGGAAACAATTAAGTGGGTCAGAGTTCATAAGATTAATTAGAAAAGTCTTTCTGGGAGTTCCCATTGCCGCACAGTGGTAATGAATCCAACCAGTAACTAGTATCCATGAGGATGCAAGTTCGACCCCTGGCCTCACTCAGTGGGTTAAGCATCCGACGTTGCCATGAGCTGTGGGGTAGGTTGCAGATGTGGCTCCGATCTGGCGTTGCTGTGGCTGTGGTGTAGGCCGGCAGCTGAACCTCTGATTCAACCCCTAACCTGAGAACTGCCATGTGCCGCAAGTGCAGCCCTGCAAAGCTAAAAGAAAAAAAATAAAATACAGCGTTGCGCTGTATTTTCAAAGACAAAAATGGCCAATCTTCGTGGAGGGGGTGAATCAGGCGTTCTCGGAGGAGAAGGTATTGGACAAAATCAGGGAGCAGGAACGAGCACGCTGTGGACAGGGGATGACAAGCACATTGGTTTGACTGCAACCAAGTTTTCAGCAGTCTAGAAAAATCATTCACGTGCAAAAATATTTAAGGACTCAACTATGTGTGCTAATATGCGAAAGTCCTCTTTCCCTGAATAGAACCAGGAGCTTCTACTGAGACGGCTTTAAAATAATGCTGGGAACCATGGCTTGCTCCTTTTAATTCCTTAACCATTTTTTTTTCCCAGGGGGACTTTCAGATTCTCTTTGTCTTTGGGCTGCTCTGAATTCTAACAACACACAATCCCTTGGGTCATTAGACTCAAAAAGAAAAAAGAGAAGAAAAACCACACAACTTTCTCTTTCCCTGAGTGTGGAATACAATTTCAACTTACAGTGGTCATGTGCGATTGTGTGATTTTGGACATTCTTTCCCCAAACAAGACCACAGCTATTTGTACTGAAAGACTGTTTTGCAGTTCGACATGTGGAAACTCATTTTGTAAGATGCTCTGATGCATTGCTGAAGAAGTATGTTTGCTTTGCTTTGCTGCCTGATATTTTTCCAGACCATTTCTTGGTGATAGCGGGAGCTTTAAACAATAAACAATACACAAACACAATCCTGACCGCCCCCTGCCCTCCGGCTCCTCTGGGGAGGAAGTGGGGTCTGGATATTAAGCCACAACAGATGGATGGAATTGTTGGGACTCAGAGTCTCATTCCTGGTTTCAGCCTGCCTCACGTATGTTTATTCTCGGAGCCTCAGTTTCTCTACCTGTGCAATGGGGCCAGCCGTTTTCACTTCACAAGTGCTTATAAAATACATCCAAAGCCCTAGAGAAGTACAAATATAAATAATTATATGTCTGTAAACATCAACTGGAAAGCACTCACTCACTCCCTCCTATTTATGGTAAAAATACAAGATCCCTGTGACGTCATGCTCCCAGAATAGAGCCCTGTTCATCCACCGAGGCGCTCTCAGACGGCTACCAAAAGGCCTCTGAAAATCATGTTCATGGAGATGCAGCCGGGTTCTGAGGGAGGCCTTCAAAGCCCTGGTCTTTGCATCGCTCTCCTGGGCTTCTAAGCCTGCATCTATGGCTCTAGAACACTCACACTCACTCTGCCGAAGGGCCAGGGTTCCTGCCCCCACCCCAATTTCAAATCTGTCCCAAACTGACCCCTTTTTTTTTTTTTTTTTTTTGCTTTTTAGGGCTGCACACATGGCCTATGGGAGATTCCCAGGCTAGGGGTCGAATCGGAGCTGTAGCCGCCAGCCTACACCACAGCCACAGCAACGTGGGATCTGAGGCATGTCTGCGACCTACACCACAGCTCATGACAATGCCAGATCCTTAACCCACTGAGTAAGGCCAGGGATCGAACCCACATCCTCATGGATACTAGTTACTAGTTGGGTTTATTACTGCTGAGCCACAGTGGAAACTCCCCCAAACGGACACTTTTGTAAAAAGACATTGTATTCATAGAAATCCTAAAAGTTTTAAACTTGGACATACAAAATAGAAGCTTACATTAATGAATAGATTGAACAGATGTAAAAGTACTCTGTCAAAATCTCTCCATTTCTTGGGAGTTCCCTGTTGTGGCTCAGAGATAACAAACCCAGCAAGTACCCATGAAGACGAGGGCTCGATCCCTAGGCTCGCTCAGTGAATTAAGGGTCTGGCGATGCCATGAGCTATGGTGTAGGTCACAGATGTGGCCCAGGTCCTGCATTGCTGTGGCTGTGGTGTAGGCCAGCAGCTGCAGTTTCAATTCCACTCCTGACCTGGGAACTTCCGCATGCCACAGGCGTGGCCCTAAAAAGCAGAAAAAAAAAAAAAAAGAAAGAAAGAAAGAAAGTCCCTCTTGGTTTCTCAACACTCTGCCCATGAACTAACTTGTACACAAAGAGGATGAACACTGCCAGGTGCAGGGATCGACCACTTGGAGCAGCAGTGCCTCAAGGCACCCTCCTCAGACTCTGCTTTCGCTATTCTCTCCTGAGCCCTTCCAGCAACCCTTCTTTTTTTTTTTCTTTTAATTTTTAAAATTACAGTTGATTTACAATGTTCTGTCAATTTCTATTGTACAACAAAGTGACCCAGTTACACACACACATATATATTCTTTTTCTTACATTATCCTCCATCATGTTCCATCACAACTGACTAGATATAGTTTTCTGTGATATACAGTAGGAGACCTCATTGCTTATCCACTCCAAATGCGATAGTTTGCATGTACTAACGCCAGATTCCCAGTCCATCCCATACCCTCCCCATCCACCTTGGCAACCACAAGTCCATTCTCTACGTCCATGAGGTTGTTTCTGCTCTGCAGATATGTTCATTTGCGCCATATTTTAGATTCCACATATAAGTGAGATCATATGGTGTTTGTCTTTCTCTTTCTTACTGACTTAGGATGAGAATCTCTAGTTGTATCCATGTTGCTGCAAATGGCATTATTTTGTTCTTTTTTATGGCTGAGTGGTATTCCATTGTGTGTATGTACCACATCTTCTTAATCCATTCTTCTGTCAATGGACATTTGGGTTGTTTCCTTGTCTTGGCTATTGTGAATAGGGCTGCTATGAAAATAGGGGTGTGTGCATCTTTTCGAATGAAAGTTTTGTCTGGATAGATGCCCAGGAGTGGGATTGCCCAGTAACTCTTCCTAACACTGAAGCATGTCTATGCATAGAGCTGTTTGCAGTCCTAGCTGGGAAATGCAGCATCTTCTCAGCTTTCTTCTCCATTTCAAGCCCAGAGATGCACCTGAGTTGTCCCTTAGTCACTGAGAAGAGGCATAATCTCCCTGGAAAGGAAGCGGGACATTCTAGGCTTTGCCAGAACAACTCTGAAGTTGTACATCCCTCTTGGCCTCTCTCGGGGATTCCTGAGATGGGCTGTGGCTGAGCTTAGTCAGAGTCTAATGCGAGGTCCTTCATTTCCCAAGTCCGCAGCCAGAGCCAGTGGGGCCCGCGTGAGTCAGGCAACATAAAAGTCCTTCCTCCTTCCCACCCTTGGTTTTAGTGACCTCTGCCACCTCCACGAATGGCCTCTAGGTCCTCAAAAAAAAAAAAAAAAAAAAAAAAGCTTCTAATCAGCCATTCTTATCCTTTGGTAACATTTTTCTCTAATGACTGCATTCCTATGATATCAGATAACTAGAAAAGAAAGAAAAACAGCCAATGGGTGTCAGTCTTTATAAGTGTAAGATGGAAAGGAAAGGAGTTTCTGGACCCTCAAGCCCTCCTACCTATGACATCGCAACAGGAGGTTGCCCACACTTGACTCTTGCTTGGGCTAGAGCTGCAATTCCCTTCAGGCTTGTTTATCGGGAGTCTGAGAAACAGGGAGATCCAGACACTCCCTCAAAAGATGGGAGGAAGCATGTGTGTACGGGAATTTTTCTGTAAAACGGGGTCTGCGCGTTAATCAGATTCTGAAGAGTTTCATTTCAAAAAAGGTAAAACCTCCAACATAAGCAATCCTAAGTGGTTCTCTACAGGGCTACACTCAAGCCTTATGTAATATTTCCTCTTCATCTAGACACTGTCGTTTTCGAATTACAAGTTGTGATCTGTACCATGAATCACTATGGACATTAGAATGAATTGGAGTAGAATGAAATAATCACCGCCTCCCACGGAGTCAGGGTCTGTACCACTTCATGACACTTTTGTCAGATGAGTGTGGGGTCTGGATGAAAAGTAGGGCCAAAAGGGGTTGAAAGCCACTGAAGCAGAGATCGAGTTCTTAGACTTGAGCCCACACGAGTCACCCAGGGGGTGAATTAAAATGCACATTCCCAAGCACATGCCCCGCAGAACCGAGTTGCTAGAGCTCTGACCGTGTGCAAGCACCTCAGTGCATGTAGGCTATGAACTCAAGCTAACTATTACTATGCTAGTTGGAGCTGATGGGAAGTCCCAGGTCCAAGACTTTTTTCTACAGTTAGATTCCTTCCAAGAACCGCAGCGCCTGTAGGACCGCTGGATCATTTCAGGTGCGTCCAGGCCAGCCACCTCCATCCGTGCCCTCCGGGGGCGGGATCACGGTTAGACCAGGCTCCACCTCCTTTCTGCTGCAGTGCCTGGGGTGTGAGGGGAAAGCAACCTCCAGCCCCCTCCCCTGTATCAAATCTCCCCGAGAACTTCTCAGCAGCAAGATGAAAGCCCACTCCCTTCTCTAGTCGGGGCAAGTTAAACAAAGCACTGTCAAGATCGAAGGTCATTCTCAGAACTTCACGTGAGGTGGAAATTGAGTATGATTAACATGGGTTTGGAGGTGGAAAAGTAACATGCAGCAAAACGCGTTCATAACCTCTGGGTGAGTCATGTACGTGCTTCCGTTGTTCCTTCTATGCTCTCAACTCCCCAAGTGACATTCCCACCAAGGTCACTCGTTTCTGATCCGCCTCCAAGGAAACTAAGGACATTTCTGCTTAAATACCTTTGTCTCCAATGGGCTCAAAACCAAATTGTGAATGGCTTCTCTTTCTGACTTTCCATTTTGTCTCAGCATCCCACACCCAGACCTCGGATTGCTCTGTAGTTTATCCCTACATACACCTGTGAGACCTGACACACACACCGTTTGTGTACAGCTAGGTGTGTGCTCATGTATCGCCCTGCTGGATTCAAGTGCAGGAGGGCGGGAACGGTGAGCCACTCTTTTACAAATGCCCTGTCAGCATAAAGTCAGTCCATCATGCATTTCCTTAGAGACAGAGGGTGGGGGGTGCTTGCAATATGCCCTGACTGTACTCCAGCCTTTGCACCTCCTCTTGCTGCCTGCTTGTTGAGGTTGCCACGTAAAGCACCACTTGCTCCATAACGGCAACATTAGATGCTCCTTAATGCTTGAGACTTATTTCAAATGTCACAATTTGCAATTCCTGTGTTTCCAGTAAGAAATAGTTGCCTGAGGGGAGATAAATTAGGAGTTTGGAATTAACATATACACACTATTATATATAAAATAGGTTAATACCTAGGACCTACTGTATAGCACAGGGAATATCCAATATCTTGTAATAACCTGCAATGGAAAAGAATATGTATATATGAATATGAATCACTTTACATTTGAAACTAATACAACATTGTAAATTAACTGCATTTCAATTTTAAAAAAGGGGAGAGTTCCTGTTGTGGTGCAGCAGAAATGAGTCTGACTAGTATCCATAAGGATGCAGGTTCAATCCCTGGACTCACTCAGTGGGTTAAGGATCTGGCGTTGCTATGAGCTGTAGTGTAGGTTGCAGACGTGGCTCAGTTCTGGTGTTGCTGTGGCTGTGGTGTTGGCTGGCAGCTGTAGCTCCAACTCAGCCCCTAGCCTGGGAACCTCCATATGCCGCAGGTGCAGCCCAAAAAAGCAAAAAACAAACAAACAGAACGAAGCAAAAGAATGGGCTGAATGACAGGAAAAAGAGAAATATTTGCCCGGGATGGAATTGAGCTGTTATAGGACTTCTACTTATGTCATTGGGTGGTATGGTAACGCAGTTCGAAAGTACTTAAATTTAAGTACCTTAAATCATTCTTGCATGACTTTTTTATGTCAATACCCAGGACGACTTCCCCAGTATATCAGTCAGTCAACCGGCTTAAGAATAGTATGTCAATCCATCTAACTCACTAGGTCAGGTTCTAGTACACTAATTCTTGACTTCAAGCATGGTAAAACCGAATTGGAGGGGGAGGGAGTGGGAGGGACTGGGTGTTTGGGGTTTGTAGAGGCAAGCTGTTGCATTTGGAGTGGATAAGCAATGAGATCCTGCTGTGCAGCACAGGATATTCTATCGAATCACTTGTGGTGGAACATGATGCAGGATAATGTGAAAAAAAGAATGTATATAAATGTATAACCAGGTCACTTTGCTGTACAGCAGAAATTGACAGAACATTGTAAATCAACTATAATCAAATTTTTTTAATTAAAATTGAATTGAGATAATTATGAAATTAGAAACAAATCAGAGTGTACTCATACTGCATAAATGGCTATAAATTTCAGAGATGATTATAAAGTAAGATTGATATGTGCATGAATGGCTGAAAACAGCTGAAAACAGCTGCATGGAGGTGGGCCTGGGCTTGAGCTTTGAAGGATAAAAAGGGCTTAGAAAGAGAACAGGGACCCAACAGAAGACAGACGCGGGAAACCACAAAGGGTAAGACCAGCCTGGTTTTAGCGTGCACGGACCATCAGCAGGGAAATCAGCACAGCCAGGGATAGGAGTTTATACTGGAGAAGAGAAGGTACCCTAGTTTGTATATTTATGTCAGTAACATCTAGGAATGATGAAGGGACTTTGAACTTAATCAGATAGGCAATAGAGAACAATTACAACCTCTTTTCAAGGACGCGGCTGGAAGACTATGGGCAGAAGCATCTGTCATTGGTGCCTGTGATGATGGGGGAGGATGAGGATTTTGGGGTGGTGAGGGGATGGACGTTTGCCATAAGCTATCTGTGAGCTGGCGAGAGGCTGAACAGCCATAGAGGCTGATGAGCAGAGGGGAGAGAAAAAGAGGAATCTGTTGTTGAAAAGACCTCATTCAACCTACGAGTGTGCACTGTGCACCTGTTGAGTGTGCAAGAGCTTTCTGCTCTGTCCTGAGAAATGGATGGCAAATGACACACACGTGGCTCTGCCCTCCCAGAGTTTGTCTCCTAGTGAGATGCAGGCAATCCCAGGACAGCAGTGCAGGGATTCTGATGGGAAAAGCAGGGAATAATCTCCATGGGTGTGTCCAGAGGGACTCCCCGCCCTAGGGGGCCGAGGGTGCTGGGGAAGGTCGGGGAGACGTCTAAATAAAATAACATCTGATACAGGAGAGAATTAAAGAAAACAAGATACTCCAGGCAAAGGAAATCATATGCAATGAAGTGGAAAATAACCTCACACACAATACACACAGAAAACAGATTAGAAGGCCCTCTCAATCTTCAAATCATTTCTCCTTGATACATGACAGAGTCCTGGATGTAAGTCTTCTTTTTGGACTTGATGGGTGATGGAGACTGATAAGATGTGTACCCCTGCCTTTTTCTCCAGAAATACATGTTCTCAAAGTATAGCAGCGAAGCGTCAAGCTCCTTGCTCCAGGCAGCTGCTGGCTGCAACAAGAGCAGGGTGTACTTGAAAGATATAGAGAGGGAGGCACATAAGGCTTCGAGAACAATCATGCCTGGTTTTTATATCTACAATGATACCTCATGAGACGCTAAAGGCAAGGTGCCAGGTCTATATTTTTCAAACCATTTTTTAATTGAAGAGTAGTTAATTTTCAGTGCTGTGTTAGTTTCAGGAGTACAGCAAAGTGCTTCAGTTATATATACATATATGTGTGTATATATATTTTTTCCAGATTCTTTTCTGTTATAGGTTATTACAAGCTATCGAGTAGAGTTTCTTGTGCTATACAGTAGGTCCTCATTGTTTACGTGTTTTGCACATAGTAGCGTGTATATGTTAATCTCAGATTCTCAATTTTCCCCTCCCCTCCCCCCACTCTCCCCTTTGAGAACCATAAGTTTGTTTTCTATGTCTGAGTATATTTCTGTTTTATAAATAAGCTCATTTATATCATTTTTATTTATTTATTTATTTTTATCTTTTGTCTTTTTAGGGCTGCACCCATGGCACATGGAGGTTCCCAGGCTAGGGGTCTAATCGGAGCTGTTGCTGCCGGCGTATGCCAGATCCGAGCCGCATCTGCGACCTACACCACAGCTCACAGCAATGCCAGATCCTTAAACCCACTGAGCAAGGCCAGGGATCGAACCTGCAACCTCATGGTTCCTAGCTGGATTCATTTTTGCTGCACCACAATGGGAACTCCTATATAATTTTTTTAGATTCCACGTATTAGTGATATCATATAGTATTCATATTTTTCTGTCTGACTTAATATGATAACATGTAGGTCCATCCGTGTTGCTGCAAATGGAACTATTTCATTCTTTTTTACAGTGAATAATATTCTCTTGTGTGGATATATATGTCTACATTTTAAACTTGTTCAAATTTTAATTTAACTTATATTTTAGGGCTGTGCCCAAGGCATATGGAGGTTCCCAGGCTTCTGGCCTACACCACAGCCACAGAAACGCCAGATCTGAGCTCTCTCTGTGACCTACACCACAGCTCATGGCAATGCCAGGTACTTAACCCACTGTTCGAGGCCAGGGATCGAACCCACATCCTCATGGGTACTACTCAGATTCGTTTCCACTGTGCCACAACGGGAACACCAATCTTGTTCAAATTTTCCATCCTGTTCCCACTCTCCAATCCTAATGAAACTTATATCCCCACCTCCTTCCTAAACCCACCCCCCCACCCCGGCTATGATAATTCTCATTAATTCTCTTTCCCGATGGCCATGGCCTTCCTGTTAAACCGACACAGAAGGAATTAGTTGATCATGTACTTGTTTGTGCTGCAATTTAAGTCATTTCACCTGAGATGTTTGCTTTTCTTCCTGGTCAAAGCACAGCGCTGATCAGATGACAGTTTGGTTGAAATAAATACCCATCGTCAAATCTATGTCGAGAGTGCAGAGAAGAAAAGTCGGGTAGGAGAGGGGTCAGCTGGGATGGCAGCGAGTTTTAGGGGAGCGCCCAGGGAGGGCCGGACAAGTGCCATGTCCCCACCAGCCTACCCAGTTGGCTTGGAGGATCCGTGGCCTAGGTGTCCTTGGTCATTTAGTCCTTGGAAAGGACACAGACTGGGACACAAAAAGGGCAGGAGAGACAGCTCCCATGTCCCTCCACCCGGCAAGTTCCTCACAGCTTAAACATGCCCAATTTCACAGCACATCTCCCCAGAGATGCTCACTTCTCATGTCCTAACCAGTCATAAAACCTGCGAGCAGCCACATCTTTTCCCTAACGAAGTTTACTCTTATGCTTTCCCTGAGGCTTTACAATGACTTGGTTGAGAGTAAATGAGAATTCAAGTGGAAGGAGAGGAGTGGTAATTGTTTTAACTGCCTTTGGAGGAGACAGTGTGCAGTCAGGTTCATGTAAAAAGCATGGATATTTGATGGATAAAGTGTAACTTCTTGAGCAGTTACTTTGTACCAGGTACTGTGGGAAACCTACTCCACAGCTTATCCCATGAGATACACAGGATGTTATTCTTTCTATTTTAAAGGTGAGGAGCTTGATAAAAATAGAGTTTCAGTGGTTTGCTCAGAATCAACATGTAGAAAAGCATAGTGTCTGAATCTGATGCCTGTCTGGCTCCAGAGCTCCCGTTCTTAACTCCTAATGCTTAATGTTCTTCCGAATATAAAGAGGAAGTTCAAATCTACCAAACTCTTTCTATATTTTTACTTTACTCTCACTGATATACCTAGGAAGTTCTTTCCCAAGGATGTTGCACAGGAAATCAGGGCGCTGGAGAGAGCCATGAATAAAAGGTCTCTTTCCTCTCTTCCACCTGTAGGGTTACCCTAAAAGCTCACTGCATAAGGAGGCTGAATTTCATTCGCATGTACCTTTCAAACCGAGAGAAAGATAGATATACTCCCCCTGGGATCATTCCTTAGGTACTAAGTAGTTAGAATTGTATTTAAAACATTTGAAGAAATGGCATAACAAAATTGCCATGTTCAGGAGACTTTTTTTTTTTTTTTTTTTCTTTTTAGGGCTACACCTGTGGCATATTGAAGTTCCCAGGCGATGGGTCTAATGAGAGCTACAGTTGCTGGCCTACACCATAGCCACAGCAACTTGGGATTCAAGCCACGTCTGCAACCTACACCAAGGCTCATGGCAACGCCAGATCCTTCACCCACTGAGTGAGGCCAGGGATCAAACCTGCATCCTCCTGGATACTAGTCAGGTTTATAACCCACTGAACACAATGGGAACTCCCCAGAAGACTGCTCTAACTACCTACCTTTCCACCCACCCCCACACCTTATGCACTTATTTAGCCAGCTCGTTTCCCTTTCTTCTTCAAAATCTCTGCTCAAGGATTGCCTTCTCCAGGAAGCCCTCTGTGATCTCTCCCACCCAGCAGGCCCTCACCCCTGTCCATCTGATGCATGCTTTTGTCAGAGGATTTATTACACTGTCCTATAATTGTTAATTTTCTTATTGGTCTTTCCCCCCCCCCCCCCCCCGCTGCTGAACTGCATGTGTTTTAGGGGTTGTGACCCTGTCAACTTTGTACAGTAGTTTCTAGGCTGGTGCATGGCACACAAAAGACACTTAGTGCATGAGAATAATGAGTGAAATAAATAAGCCATAGCAATAGAGAGCCTATAAGTCTGAGAAAAGGACCCTGACTTGCTGCAGAGCGCTACCGGCTAAAGCAAGCTCACTTGTGTGCAAAGTCTGAACGGCAACAGCCCATGCAAAAGCCCAGAGCAGTCAGAGAAACTCCTAATTTGCAAACCCTTATGGGTTTCCGGGTGGAAGACCAGAGAGCAATTGTTCTCACTTGTCACTTCAAACATACATGCAAATATCACCAGATTCCCAGGGCTCACTGCTGCTGACAAGCACCACAGTGAGCGTTTCCTTTCTGAGTCTCCTCACCTCCTGAAAGGGTCCAAGGGCAGAAGGGTCAAGAAAGGAAGAGGGCCTTTCTCTTCGCCATGCTCTGGCCTAAGCTTTATTGGCCACATATATTTTCTTTCTTTTCCCTTTCTTTCTTTTTTCTTTTTGGGGCCACACCTGTGCCATGTGGAAGTTCCCAGGCTGGGGGTCAAATTGGAGCTGCAGCTGCTGACCTACACCACAGCCACAGCCACAGCCACGCAGGATCCTTAACCCACTGAGCGAGGCCAGGGATCGAACCTGCAGCCTCATGGTTACTAGTCAGGTTTATAACAGCTGAGCCACAACAGGAACGCCCACGTATATTTTCTATTGAGAAATTTGAGTCCACTGCCATAGGCGTGGCATTGCTGGATGCAGGACTCCGGTTTTCTAGCCCCAGCTGATCCTAGCAGCCTTGGAAATGAGATCCAGCCTCACCTCCTGTAAGACACGTTGGATGAGCTGCTACATGGTCATATTTAAATGCCCTCCTCTGTGCTCTCAGTGTCCAGGGCAGGTTTCTATAGTGGCACTAATTGCCCTGGTCAGGAGAGGGCCTGATGGGTCTGTTTTCCTCTCCCAGGCTGGGCGCCGCAAAAGGCCAGAGTCACGCCTCACATGTAGTGCCCAGCACTGTGCCACACAAACAGATTTTGCATCATTTCTGTCCTTGTTCCTTCCTGGGGGGCGGGGATGAGTTAAGATCCTTTGAGGTCCTTCCTGGTTCTAATGGCCTGGGTTTTCAGTGAAGTCTGTGTATGCACCTCACACCGCTGCGGGCAGCAGAAGGATTTTCGCAGGATAAGACGAAGCCCAGCGATAAGATGAAGCCCAGCGATGAAGATAGCCTGAGTAAACTCCAAAAGCCCTTCCAGCCCCCCAACCTAAAATGTCGTTCCATTCGATGCCACCTTCCCCCCTCTCCCCTGCATCTGCTCGCCGCCCCAACCCACGGGAGGGAACACCGGGCTGCCCTCGGCTGCGCAGCCATCTGACGGCTGGTGTTAGAAACGCTCCCTGGGACTCCCAAACAGCTGGGAGGGCCGAATGGCAGTCGATTCAAAGCCGAGGCCAGCTGCTACCCCCGGGAAGAAGGATCACAGGGAGAAGATGCTGAAACAACGGTTATAGATTTTACCGGCAGTGGCTTTCGACAGACTGGAATCACAGTGGTAATTGGTGAAAGCGTCTTAGAGGTCACTAGCGAATAGGAGAAAGCGCTTTGGTTTTTGTAACAGCAGTCTCTGCCTGAGCTGGATAATGACCTTGAGGAGGGCAGCTCGAAAGATGAATTCACGTGGGGGAGAGAGTCTGGGAACACCTCTAAACGGCAGCTTAGAGCTTTTCAGAAACAGCACTGTAATGAGTGAAGGACTTCTCTTTAAAAGGCTCTTTGCTACGGATTAAGGTAGGCAAATACCTGCACCCCTGTTTGATCAGGAACGAAAGCTTCTAAGTGAACGAATAAGCCAAAGTCATTAGCTGGTATTTTCAGAGATGAGTGTATGTTCCTTCGCAGAGTGGAGCGGATGGAGAAGGTAGCCTTTCCTTCCTGGCTGCAGATGACCGTAAAGGCACTGTTGAATAATAAATGTCCATTAACTAGTCTTGAAATGATTGCATTTAAGCCAATTTTATGATCCTAGTGCAGCAAGATGAGAGTGTTCTATGTGGCAGATAGCCAATATCAGGGCAGTTTTGTGAGGAGAATTAACTTTCAGGGCATCAAAAGACCCCAAGTGTCTCCAAAATATGGGGTCACCAGGCTGTGGCATCCATCTCCTATCCCACAATCAAGAGAATCAGAAGCCAGATCATAAAGGTGAGAAATTGCTCTTAAAATGCAAATGTGTGCATCAACAAGAGGCGGAAGTCGCTTTATCGAGGTTCCCCACAAATGTGGGTTTTCCCAACTAGCTCTTCATCCCTTTGGAAGGTAGAGGAAATCTGCTAATATCGAGGCAGTGAGCTATAGAAATCCAGGATGTCATTTTATCATTGCAGGGCTGTAAGCAACTTCTTTTTTTTTTTTGTCTTTTTGCCATTTCTTGGGCCGCTCCCGCGGCATATGGAGGTTCCCAGGCTAGGGGTTGAATCGGAGCTGTAGCCACTGGCCCATGCCGGAGCCACAGCAACTCGGGATCCGATCTACACCACAGCTCACGGCAATGCTGGATCCTTAACCCACTGAGCAAGGGCAGGGATTGAACCCACAACCTCATGGTTTCTAGTTGGATTCATTAACCACTGTGCCACAACGGGGACTCCATGTGAGCAAACTCTCTTGGCACGTTACTGGAGATGTTTATCATCATCATTATGACCTGATTTTTCGCGCACATATCTGAGTATTCTGATGGCGCTTGGGATAAAGAACTAGACGGATAAGCAGCCCCCTTTTCTCCTTCATGTCTGGACTCCAAGGAGAGCGAGAGAGTGAGAGCAAGAGCGAGAGCGAGGAGAGGAGAGAGGGAGAGGGAGGGAGGCTTTCTTCTTAAAATAAAAAACCCTCTAATTTACATTCTTGGTGTTCAGCAGGCAAGGTCTTATGCTTTTCGGGAGAGACCTGATATGTTGTGACACCATGGATAGTCCTGCAAAGAGTTCAAAGGGAAGAGCCTGTGGCAGGTCTACCCCGACAAGACCACGGTTTCAATACATGAGCTGACTTGGTGATCGCCTAGGTAGGTGTGTATGTGAAGCTATGTGATGCGCTAACTTAATGGATGGGCCTCAGAGCCAATGTGCCCTGTGCGCTCCTGTTACATCATACGAGATAAAGGCGCAGCGCATGTGCCTTGAGGGGCAAGATGTTCCTTGCTTTTGTGAGGACGGCCTTCCCTCAGTGGTCAGTCATTCTGAATCCAGGAGTTCACAGCAAGTATGGACCTAAACTTTTTTTTTCACTTTTTTATTTAGAGCAGATTTATAATGTTCTGTCAATTTCTGCTATACAGCAAAGCGACCCAGTTATACATACCTGTATTTATTATACATTCTTTTTCCCATATCATTTTCTATCATGTTCTGGACCTACAGTTCTTGTTTGTTTGGGGTTATTTTGTTTTGTTTCTGCTTTTTTTTTTTTTTTTTTTTTTTTTTTTTTTTAGGGCCACACCTGTGGCGCATGGAAATTCCCAGGCTGGGGGTTGAATCAGAGCTAACAGGCGCTGGCCTACACGACAGCCACAGCGATGTGGGATCCGAGGTGCGTTTGCGACCTACACCACAGTTCATGGCAACGCCAGATCCTTAACCCACTGAGAGGGTCAGGGATTGAACCTGCATCCTCACGGATACTAGTTGGGTTTGTAACCCACTGAACCATGATGGGAACTCCCTGGACCTATACTTCTTAATATTGACTCTAATGTCAAGGCAGGGGTTCCCAAGGACAGTGGAACACCAGAAATGAATGATTTGTCCAGCATTACTTGAAAGGCAGCATGAATGAGGGGGATTGAGACTGTGCCAGAGCCTGAGTTGATGAAGGAAAAGAATGAGAATGTTCGCCTCTCCCCCTTCCCCTCCTCCCCCCTCCCCCGCCATACCCTGGGGGTGTGCCACTACCGTCCACCCTGCGTTGAATGGAAAGGGAGGGGAGGGAGGAGACTGCACCTGGTGGAGCCCTGCTCCCCCAAACAGGCGGAGGCCCCCATGGTGGCCTGAGTCTATGTTGGAAGCAGCTAACGTGATGATGACCACGCCACAGATCAGCAGGCTCTTTTCACACAGCAGCATCTTTTGCAAAGTCTATTGGGTACCCTTGCTTTTCTCCCTGCAAACTATACTGGATGGTTTGGTTGAAACCCTCATGGTCATGGTTGCCAGGCACGGTGCCAGTCTCGGACTGCTGACTCAGTCTATTTCCCACATCTATGGGAACAGAAGCTCCTAGAATGATTATTCACTTTAACTAGAGAGATTTTTCAAAATACCTATTTCACTGCATAGTTCCTTTTTTTTTTTTTCTTTTCATAGCCTAAGCTATAGCCATGGCAACACCAGATGGGAGCCACAACTGCGACCTCCACCTCAGCTTGCCACCAATGCTGGATCCTTAACCCACTGAGCAGGGATTGAACCTGCATCCTCACAGAGACAGTATCAGATCCTTAACCAGCTGAGCCACAATGGGAACCCCACTGCATAGTTCCAATTCAGTGTACTTTGAATGCCTAGGAATTGAGATATCCATCCCAGATAAGACATGGTCCCTCTCCCAGGAAGACTCCCTTTGTCTGGAGTAAGGTGTGACCTGGGCCAGAGCCAACCAGGACACAGATAAGGATTAGAAGTTACTGAACTGCATATCTCTCAGCCTTCACATCTGTCAAACAGAGATAGTTGCGGTATCTGTCTCATGGGCTGGCTACAAGTATTAGATGAATTAGTCAATGCAAGGCACATAGTACAGTGCCTGGCACCTGTATATTCTTGATAAACATGAGTTGTTGTTGCCTTTGTCTGGATATGAATGTGCCTAGGTAGAAACTAGGCATGAGAATGCAGCAAGGCTGTTTGAAGGGGACATGCTTAGAAAAGGGGCAGCAGGAAAGTACAAAAAAAATCTGACCCCTTTAAAAGTCCAAATAAGAGCTGGACATTCTCTTATGGTCATCTTTGATGATTGGTATTTTATTAATTAACTTAAAAGGTCAACGTAGAGTAGGATCATTTAATATTCACAATTTATCAAGTTATGTCATCCAAAAAAAAAAAAAAAAAAACCCTTGTTCAAAGAGTAAAAGAGAAAAGGAAAACATCTGCCCTGTAATTCAGATTTTACTTGGAAATCACTGGCTTCATTCTTGACAAAAAGTGAAAAATTCTCTGCATTAATATGTAAATTTTAACAGATCTCAGGCCAGGGCAGTGTATTTGTTACAGATTACTGCATACCAAGTAACCACAACCTTAGTGGCTTAAAACAACCCACACCAAGTATCTCACGGTTGAATTCTCATGAGCTGACAACTCAGCCACAGCTTGCCTGGGTCCTCAGCCTCCGAATCTCTCACACTGAGATTGACTGAGATGCCTGCCAGAGCTTCTGCATCGCTCACACTCAGATTGACTGAGATGCCTGTCAGAGCTTCAGACTCTCTCACTCTGAGATTGATTGAGAAACCTGCCAGAGCTTCATAATCTCTCACTCTGAGATTGACTGAGATGCCTGCCGGGGCTGTGGCTTCTCTGGAGGCTCTACTGGGGAAGGAACTGCTTGCAAGCTCACGTGGCTGTTGATGGGGTTCAGTTCCTCGTTAGCTTGGGACGACGCCACTCTCCCCATCCCTTGCCCTTTGGGCCTCTTTAACATGGCAGCTTTCTTCATTAAAGCCTGCAAGGGAGAGAGGCTGCTAGAAAGACAGAAGTCATTGTCTTAAGCAACCTAGTCACAGACGGAACCTCCCATCGCCTTTGCTGTTCTCCCTCGGTCACAAGTAAGTCAGATTGGGTCACTTTGCTGTGCGACGGAAATTGACACAATATTGAAAAGCAACTATAGTTTAAAAAAAAAGTCCCAAATTTCCCCCACACTCAAGGGGAGGGGGGTCGCTGCAGAGTAGAATCAGGAAGCAAGGCCACAAGGTCCCTCTTAGTGCTAACCTGTCCTAGAAGCATCCCCAGACTGGATTCCCTGAGACACCATTGTGTCTCCAGGCATTAACGAATGTCCCAGAAAACAAAGGAAATTGGACCAGCGCTCATGACTGTTTTTAATCCAGGTGTTCCTAGAGAAATGTGAAATAAACTTTTATGTTGTGAAATATACTTTTATGTAAAGACCCCCAAATATTATCTGCCATAGTCAAGAAGAATTTCCTTGAGAGATGAATACTTGATATAAGAATGCAACATGTGGAGTTCCCGCCATGAGGCACAGGGATCCGCCCTATTTTGGGATCACTGGTTGGCAGGCTCCAGCCCCAGCCCAGACAGTGGGTTAAGGGTCACACGCTGCAGCTTTGTTTTAGGTTATGACTGAAGCTCAGATCTGATCCTTGGCCTAGGAGCTCCATGGGTCATGGGGCGGCCAAAAATGGGGGGAGGGAATGCAAAATTTCATCCTCTATGTTGATGCAGTGCTGAAGGCCATTGAGTTCAGGTTGATCCATGTCGTTTACTCCGTGCTGCTCTATGTTATGTATCTTGCTTTACAATTTCAACATAAATTAATATTTAATGTTTCTTATGTATTAAATATTTATATTATACAAACTCGTTCTCCACAGATCTGTGGTGAAAGGAAGGATGTGTTCAAACAAAAAGCAGAGTCCTGAGATTCTCCAACTGTACCACAAATAATCAAAAGTTCGAACACATAAAAATGAAGGTTACATCCTTGCTTTCTAAAAGGAGGCAAGCTGTCTAAAGTAAACCAATGAATTATTCTGGAATAATCTAAGCCAGGAATACCAAGATTTTGCATAACATTCAGTTTCTTTCTTATAACACATATGCACAGCATGGAATTTTTGCAATAAGAAGAAAATACACATTTAATGCTGCACTTCACATTTGGATTTTGTTTTTTGTTTTTGTTTTTTTTTTTGTCTTTTGTCTTTTCTAGGGCTGCACCCACGGCACATGGAGGTTTCCAGGCTAGGGGTCCAATCAGAGCTGTAGCCACCAGCCTGCACCACAGCCACAGCAACGCCAGATCCGAGCTGCATGTGCGGCCTACACCACAGCTCACGGCAAGGCCGGATCCTTAACCCACTGAGCGATGCCAGGGATTGAACCTCCAACCTTAGGGTTCCTAGTCAGATTTGTTAACCACTGAGCCACAACGAGAACTCCCCACACATTAGAATTTTGATTCAACAATATCATTCTTACAATTAAGAAAATCTATGAATAAACAACCACTAGAAACCCCACAACATACAATTTTCACTGAAAAAGTTTGTTTTCACTGTCATATTTTATATTAAATTATATATTAATTTTATATTAATTATATTATTAATTATTATATATTAATTATATTATATATTATGTTCCCTTTAACATGTTCCATTTTTCTAATTTTGTTGTGACAATTTTATGAAAGGGATAAAAAATATTAAACCTTAAATATCCTTCCTCTTATCATACTTTCTAAAGAATGTTTTATGTTTAGTTCCTCGTACTTTTGTTGTAGTGATATGATTGAAAAGGTGGGAGAAGCTCTGAGGTCAGTGAATTCACAGAAAAAGATCACAAAGAGGAGAATGAAGCAAAAATTTAAAGACAGAAAGAGGTCATCAGAACTTTTGAATGAAAAGAACTGGTGGCAGCATCTGTGAATTATGTAGCTTTTGTATCCAGAAGGATAAGCAAACATTTCCTAGTTTTTCTCTGTGCTTTACAGTCTAATTCTCTTTCGCTGTCCTTTCAAGATAACCTTCAACAGCAATCATTAGCAGTCTTGTATTCCTTTTATTTATTTATTTATTTTTGTCTTTTTGGGGGGGGCATACCCTTGGCATATGGCAGCTCCCAGGCTAAGGATTGAACTAGAGCTGTAGCCGCTAGCCTACACCACAGCTCACGGCAATGCCGGATCCTTGACCCACTGAGCGAGACCAGGGATGGAACCCATGTCCTCAGGGATACTAATTGTATTCATTATCACGGAGCCACAAGGGGAACTCCTGAGATTTGTGTTCCTTTTAGATGTGTCACTGTGGCCTACCAGTGGACACACAGAAAGTTGCCTCTTTTCACCACATCCTCTGTGTTTGTCCTGTGCCATTAAGACAGCTCTCCCAATTTTCATCATTGGAAATCCACTCAACAGGGCATTAGTGTGCAAGGTAGACCATACTGATGACCTCATGGTGGAGACCAAGGAGATGGTCACTTTGTGTCACAGATCACCTCACTTCAAGATGTCCCCTGGGACATCGATCCCCAAGACTCTGTCTCTGTTTCTCCATCTGCTTTCCCCTCTGCCCCTTGCTGACACAGCCCTCCAGCCCTCTAGCCCTTCTGCACCTGCCAAACCATACCCCACATGGCAAACCAAACGCCCGCCTTAGGAGCCCATGTAGGATTATATACAAATGTTTTTCACTGCTGCATAAAGCTTAAGAAAATTAAACATTGATCACATTTTAATCATTTATGATGGCAATTGTTTTATCAGTCCTGTTTCTGATATGAATATAAACCAAGTCCCCATAACATCTCTTGATCGCCTACCAATATATTCTGACTTGAAAGGAGTTTTGAGGTCTTAATGACTTGGAAATTTTACAGCATGATGTACAACCGAGAGTGGCATCCCCAAGTCCAAGGCAGACGGAGGGGCTGGACTATATCTGGGTTAGGTTGTTTGTTCGCAGGAATAAGTTGCCTGTAGAGGGAGAGACTGAAAGTCCATTCATTCACTAAGCATTAGCTGTACCCTTACTATGAGCCAGATACGGAACTAGGTACTGGGGCTATGAGAGGGACCAAGGAGGACATTGTCCCTGCTCTCAGGAAAGATGAGCAGTTGCACGGAAGTCACATTACTAAAACATGCTAAGTGGGGGGGGGGGGGGGGAGGACAGAGTGAAATGGGACAGTATGCTGAAATCCCCCAACCATTTATCCACAACAACAGAATAGGGATGGGGTTGCGGGGGGAGGTCTGATGAAAAGAGGTAACAGCAGGTGCAGAGGTGAGGCGGTAAAGAAAGGTTGGGCAGCTTGGGGACAACAAGAAAGGAGCCCATCTTTTTTTTTTTTTTAACTCAGTGACTTTTTATTACATTCATGGTTGTACAATGATCATCACGACCCAGTTTTGTAGCATTTCCATCCCAAACCCCCAGCCCATCCCCCACCCCCAGCCTGTCTCCTTTGGAAACCATAAAGTTTTCAAGTTCTGTGAGTTCTGCAAAGACGTTCTATGAAAGGAGCTCATCTTGGCTGTGATCTGGGGTATGACTGCGGCAGAATAGGAAGAGTCAAAAAGAGGCTGGAAGGTTCCCTGTTTGGCTCCTGTGTCCTTGGGTTTCTAACCTCCCCCCCCCGCCCCCCGCAGCAAATTCCGTTTCCTTCCTTTTCCTTGGGCTCAGCTGAAACCTAAGCTGTGATCTATGCCTGCACGTCAACCGCATCCCTTTCTCCCTGGAGGAGCCAGGTTTTCCAAAGCAGAGCTGTGCGTCTTAAGGGCACTGCTCAGCCTCTCACACCAACTTTCTAAAGATGGGTTGAGCGATCAAGCTATGGTTTAACCTTATGTTTCTCACCTTCATCACCTGCCTATCAGATAAAAAGGAGAGGAATTCCCACCATGGCACAGTGGGTTAAGAATGGGACTGCATTGTCTCAGGGCACTGCAGAGGTGTGGGTTCAGTCCCCGGCCTGGCACGGTGGGTTAAAGGATGTGGCATTGCTGCAGCTGCAGTGTAGATCCACATTCAGTCCCCGGCCTGGAACTTCCATATGCCATGGTGTGGCCATAAGAAAAAAAAGGGGGGCGTTCCCGTCATGGCTCAGTGGTTAATGAATCTGACTAGGAACCATGAGGTTGCGGGTTTGATCCCTGGCCTTGCTCAGCAGGTTAAGGATCCGGCATTGCTGTGAGCTGTGGTGTAGGTTGCAGACTCAGCTTGGATCCCATGTTGCTGTGGCTCTGGCGTAGGCTGGCAGCGGCAGCTCTCATTAGACCCCTAGCCTGGGAACCTCCGTGTGCCACGGGAGCAGCCCTGGAAATGGCAAAAAGACAAGAAAAAAAAAAAAAAAAGAAAGAAAAAAGAGAGGGAGTTTAACAAAATACATGTATTTTCATGACACAAAATAAATTAATTTTACCTTAAGATTTTTTCTGAGAATATCTTGACCAACCTTCAAAATAATAGCAAGATGCAGTGTGTACATTGAGTTTGACCTCATTTTCCTTAATCTGAATATTATGCATTTTGGAGATGAAAATAATTGGTTCACAACTAATTGGTTGAATAATCAGCTATATCCCCATATCTTGGGGTCACACATGAAAATATCTCTTCGGGAGCTCTCGCCATGGCTCAGTGGTTAATGAACCCAACTAGTATCCATGAGGACACAGCTTTGATCCCTGGCCTTGCTCAGTGGGTTGAGGATCTGGCATTGCTGTGAGCTATGGTGTAGGTCTCGGACTCAGCTTGGATCCTGGGTTGCTGTGGCTGTGGTGTAGGCCAGCGGCCACAGCTCCAATTCAACCCCTAGTCTGGGAACTTCCATATGCTGTGGATGTGGCCCTAAAATGACAGAAGGAAGGAAGGAAGGAAGGAAGGAAAGGAAGGGGAGGGAAAGGAAAGGAAAGGAAAGAAAAAAGAACTCTCTCTCCAGAGTGCCCACAGTCTAGGGGAAAAAACCCAACAAATCACTACAGATTCCCACCATGAGCAGAGGTGTAAAGGGCACTACTACACCCTCGCCCCGAGGCATTGGGTTAGGGGTGAGCAGCTGGCTAGGGCTCACCATGGAGGGACGGTTCCGTCAGGAGAGGGCCCTTCTCTGCCCTTCTCCCTTTTCCCCTCTTGCCTGGTTATTACTGTTCGCCCAGGATTTCTGGGGCCTTGTGCCCAGTTACCACACCAGTATAGTAATTGGGTAAAAAGACTCTGAAATAAAAGCATTTGGGACATGAGAGGCTGGGGGCTAAGGAAAGGAGCTGTCTTTTTTTTTTAGGGCCACACCCATGGCACCTGGAGGTTCCCAGGCTAGGGGTCATATCAGAGCCATAGCCATCGGCCTATGCCACAGCCACAACATTTAAAAAAGTGGTGCAGCCGTAAAAAAAAGAAAAAATAAAGATAAATTCCAGAAGGCAAAATCTACGGCAGCAGAAAGGCAAAGGGCCCCTGAAGTACTGAGACACAAAGAATAGGATAGAGAGGGGAGGAAATGGAGCTGGAAGAGAATGCACTTAAAGGGGTCAAGGGACCAGGGGCCTCATGAGGTTTAAAGATTGGAGAATGGGGTGAAAAATGAGGAAATAGGAGAAACTGGGGGTGGTGTCCCTATAAAGCTGGGAGATGGAGCCAGGAGGCTGTTGGTTTCTGGGGGAGGGAGGCGCGTAGAACTGTGGGGGTCGGGTCCTCTTTCTTCACTGTGCAGGTCAGTGGCAGTGGGGACCGTGGAGAAGATGGGCGCACAGACAGGGATGTCAGTAGGTGACGGCCTCAGAGAGGGGTGGCCCAGAGGGAAAGCCCTCGGGGTGAGGCTTAGCCAGGGTTTGCCCCAGAGCAGAGCCTGTTCAGTCACTTTGGAAGCAGCCCGAGGACACAGGGGTGGGCGAATGGGGAGGAGGGATGCCACTGCGGGGGCGCCACCGTGGACAAGTGGGTGTAGTCCTGCCTCCAGAAGCTTCCGAGAGGCATATGGAATGAGTCTCAGAATTCAGCCACTGGCCTCGTCTCCCCTTCATCAAGGGTCACCCCGTGGGGCATAAACTGGCCCTCAGCGAGGGGACCCCAGTGTGAGGGTCCAGCAGGTCTTCACAGGTGTCCTACGCAAAAGCCTGAGAGCCCAGGTCGAAGTCACAAGATACCCAAGTGCAGCTGAGGCAACGCGCCTCAGGTTTGCACCTGCCCAAAGCTGCAAGGTGCGGGAGGGCTGGAGGGAAATGTTGGCAGAGAAAGTGTGAGGTGGAACACGAGAGGCCCTTGCTTCGATGGGTGAGAGAGGCAATGTCCGTAAGCAGCAGGTGGGAACCCAGCAGAGAGCCAGCGCAGGGCAGTGCAGCAAGGACGCCGCCTGAACAGGAGTAGTGGCCATAGTGGGGCAGCCTTGGCCCAAGATGCCAAAGAAATGTGAATGAAAGGTCATCTTTTGCTTGCGTGAGACTCAGCCCCAAGGAAGGGAGCCAGATGGGAAGATCCATGGTCCTCTGGGCTTCCAGATGTCTCCTAGGACCAGGCGGGTCTAACCAGGTCTAGAAATCTAATCAAGCCATGGCCGATTGTGAAAATAAGCTGTGGCCTAGTTAATGGTACTGTGAGCTCACAGAAGTCTGGTCTGAACGTGGAAATGTGTGAGATTTATCCCTTGGTTTTCTTTCTTTCTTTCTTTCTTTCTTTCTTTCTTTCTTTCTTTCTTTCTTTCTTTCTTTCTTTCTTTCTTTCTTTCTTTCTTTTTCTTTTTCTTACTCAAATGAATTTAGCACATCTGTAGTTGTATAATGATCATAACGATTCAATTTCACAAGATTTCCATCCCATAACCCAAGCATATCCCCCCACCCCCAAACTGTCTCCTCTGGAGACCATAAGTTTTTCAATGTCTGTGAGTCAGCATCTGTTCTGCAAAGAAGTTTAGTCTGTCCTTTTTCCAGATTTCACATGTCAGTGAAAGCATTTGATGTTGGTGTCTCATTGTATGGCTGACTTCACTTAGCGTGATAGTTTCTGGGTCCATCCATGTTGCTAAAATGCTGGAATTTCCTTCTTTTTAATGGCCGAGTAATATTCCACTGTGTATATGTACCACATCTTCTGGATCCACTCCTCTGTCGATGGACATTTAGGTTGTTTCCATGTCTTGGCTATTGTGAATAGTGCTGCAGTGAACATCAGAGTACATGCAACTTTGCGAGTCATAGTTTTCTCTGGATAGATGCCCAGGAGTGGGATTGCTGGATCAAATGGTAGTTCTATGTTTAGTTTTCTGAGGAATCTCCATACTGCTTTCCACAGTGGTTGCACCAATTTAAAATCCCACCAACAGTGTACTAGGGTTCCTTTTTCTCCACACCCTCTCCAGCCCTTATTGTTTGTAGACTTTTGGATGATGGCCATTCTGGCTGGTGTAAGGTGGTACCTCAGAGTGGTTTTGATTTGCATTTCTCTAATAATGAGTGATGTTGAACATCTTTTCATGTGTTTTTTGGCCATCCATATGTCTTCTTTGGAGAACTGTCTGTTTAGACCTTCTGCCCATTTTTTCATGGGGTCGTTTGTTTTTTTTGGTATGGAACTGCAGAAGGTGTGTATAAATTTCGGAGATGAATCCCTTGTCAGTGATTCACGTGCAAAGATGTTCTCCCATTCTGTGGGTTGTCTTTTCGTGTTGTTTAGGGTTTCCTTTGCTGTGCAGAAACTTTGAAGTTTGAGTAGGTCCCATTTGTTTATTTTTGTTTTTATTGTCAATACTCTAAGAGGTGGATCTGAGAAGATGTTGCTGTCGTTTATGTCAGAGAGTGTTTGGCCTATGTTTTCCTCTAAGAGTTTTATAGTGTCTGGTCTTATATCTAGGTCTTTAATCCATTTGGAGTTGATTTTTGTGTATGGTGTTAGGGAGTGTTCTCATTTTATTCTTCTTCATGTGGCTGTCCAGTTTCCTCAGCACCACTTATTGAACAGGCTGTCCTTTCTCCATTGTATATTCTTGCCTCCTTTGTCATAGATTAGTTGGCTGTAGGTGCGTGGGTTTAATTCTGGGCTTTCTATCCTGTTCCACTGATCTATATTTCTGTCTTTGGGCCAGTACCATGTGGTTTTGATGATTGTTGCTTTGTAGTATAGTCTGAAGTGCGGGAGCCTAATTCCTCCAGCTCCATTTTTCTTTTTCAGGATGTCTTTGGCTATTCTAGGTCTTTTGTGCTTCCAAACAAACTTTAAAATATTTTGTTTGAGTTCTGTGAAAAATGTCCTTGGTAATTCGATAGGGATTCCATTGAATCTGTAGATTGCCTTAGGTAGTATAGCTATTTTGATAATATTAACTCTTCCAATCCATGAGCATGGTATATCTTTCCATCTATTTGTGTCATCTTTGATTTCTTTCATCAGTGTCTTATAGTTTTCAGAGTACAGGTCTTTTGTCTCTTTAGATAGGTATACTCCTAGGTATATTATTCTTTTGGATGTGATGGTAAACGGGATGGCTTCTCTAATTTCTCTTTCTCCTCTTTCATTGTTAGTGTATAGAAATGCTGTCAATTTCTGCATATTAATTTTGTATCCTGTGACTTTTGCCCAATTCATGGAGGAGCTCTAACAGTTTTCTGGTAGAGTCTTTAGGATTCTCTAGGTATAGTATCATGTCACCTGCAAATAGTGATAGTTTTACTTCTTCCTTTCCAATTTGGATTCCTTTTATTTCTTTTACTTCGCTGATTGCTGTGGCTAGGACGTCCAAAACCATGTTGAAGAGTAGTGGCGAGAGTGGACCTCCTTGTCTTGTTCCTGCTCTCAGTGGGAATTCTTTCAGCTTTTCACCTTTGAGAATGATGCTTGCTGTGGATTTGTCATATATGGCCTTTATTATGTTGAGGTAGGTTCCCTCTATGCCCACTTTCTTAAGGATATTTATCAGAAATGGGTGTTGGATTTTGTCAAAGGATTTTTCCACATCTATTGAGAGGATCATATGGTTTTTATTCTTCAGTTTGTTAATGTGGTGTATCACACTGATTGATTTGCAGATATTGAAGAACCCTTGCATCCCTGGGATAAATCCCACTTGACTATGATGTATAATCCTTTTCATGTATTGTCGGATGCAGTTTGCTAGTATTTTGTTCAGAATTTTTGCATCGATATTCATCAGCAAAATTGACCTATAGTTTTCTTTTTTTGTGGTATCTTTTTCTGGTTTTGGTACCAGGGTGATGGTGGCCTCATAGAATGAGTTTGGGAGTATCCCTTCCTCTGCAATTTTTTGAAATAGTTTCAGAAGGAGAGGTGTTAGCTCTTCTCTAAATGTTTGATAGAATTCGCCTGTGAAGCCATCTGGTCCTGGACTTTTGTTTGTTGGAAGTTTTTTAATCACAGTTTCAATTTTAGTTCTTGTGATGGGTCCATTCATCTTTTCTATTTCATCTTGGTTTAGTCTTGGAAGATTGTACTTTTCTAAGAATTTGTCCATTTCTTCTAGGTTTTCCATTTTATTGGCGTATAGTAGTCTCTTAATGATCTTTTGTATTGCTGTGATGTCTGTTGTTACTTCTCCTTTTTCATTTTTAATTTTTTGGATTTGAGTCCTCTTTTTCTTGATAAGTCTGGCTAAGGGTTTATCAATTTTGTTGATCTTTTCAAAGATCTTTATGATTTATTTCTTTCTACTAACTTTAGGTCTTGTCTGTTCTTCTCTCTCAAGCTGCTTTAGATGTAAAGTTAGCTTATTTGAGCTTTTTCTTGTTTCCTGAGGTGGGCTTGTATTGCTATAAATTTTCCTTTTAAAACAGCTTTTGCTTCATCCCATAGGTTTTGGAGTGTCGTATCTTTGTTGTCATTTGCTTCTAGGTATTTTTTAATTTCCTCTTTGATTTCTTCAGTGATCCATTGGTTGTTTAGTAGCATGTTGTTTAGTCTCCACGTGTTTGTGTTTTTTGCAGTTTCTTCCTTGTTGTTGATTTCCAGTTGCATAGCATTGTGGTCAGAAAAGATGCTTGATATGATTTCAATTTTCTTAAAGTTATGGAGGTTGGATTTGTAGCCCAGGATGTGATCAATTTTAGAGAATGTTCCATGTGCATTTGAGTAGAATGCGTATTCTGTTGCTTTTGGAGGGAATATCCTATAAGTATTAAGGTCCATCTGGTTTAATGCATCATTCAGGGCCTGTGTTTCCTTATTGATTTTCTGTCTGGTTGATCTGTCCATTGCTGTAAGTGGGGTGTTAAAGTCCCCCACTATTATTGTGTTATTGTCGATTTGTCCTTTAAAGGTTGTCAGCAGTTGCCTTATATATTGTGGTGAACCTATGTGGGGTGCATAGATATTTAAAATTGTTATATCTTCTTCTTGGATTTGTTTTTGTTGCTCTTTTTTCTTCTTCTCTTGTTCTCTCCTCTTCTGGTTTGATGACTATCTTTAGTGTTGTATTTGAGTTGATTTTTCTTTGTTTGTGTATCAATTGTAGATTTTTGTTTTGCAGTTATTCTGAAGTTTTGATATGAGTTTATATGTAGATGAGATTATGAGATTGTTTTTAAGTTGTTGTTCTCTAATTGCAAGTTCATCTCCAGTGTCCTGCATTTGTACCCACCTCTTCTCATAATTTCTGATTTTGGTGGTATAATTGTGCATGGATGATTTCGTATCTTTACTGCATATATATATACCTTACTGGTGAGCCTTGTCATTTGTGGAATTTTTGTTTCCTCTTGCTGTCTTTGCTTTTCTGCCTAGAGAAGTTCCTTCAGTATTTGTCGTAAGGCTGGTTTAGTGTTGCTGAATTCGCTCAGCTTTTGCTTATCTGAGAAGGTTTTGATTTCTCCTTCAAATCTGAATGAGAGCCTTGTTGGGTAAAGTAATCTTGGTTGGAGGTTTTTTCCTTTCATCACATTAAGTATATCATGCTACTCCCTTCTGGCCTGAAGAGTTTCTGCTGAAAAATCTGCTGATAACCTTATATGGGTTCCCTTGTATGTTGTTTTCTCTTTGTCTTTAATTTTGGTCAGTTTGATTAGTATGTGTCTTGGTGTATTCCTCCTTGGGTTTATTTTATATGGTACTCATTGTGCTTCCTGGATTTGAGTGAGTGGTTCCTTTCCCATGTTAGGGAAGTTTTTTTCTATTATCTCTTGGAATATTTTTTCTGTCCCCTTCTCTCTCTGTTCTCCTTCTGGCACCCCTATAATACGGATGTTGGTGTGTTTAAATTTGTCCCAGAGTTCTCTGAGACTCTCTTCATTTGTTTTCAATCTTTTTTCTCTTTTCTGTTCTGCATCCGTAATTTCCACTAATCTGTACTCCACCTCACTTATTCGTTCTTCTGCCTCCTGTATTCTGCTGTTAGCTGCTTCTAGTGAATTTTTTATTTCAGTTATTGTATTTTGCATCTCTTCTTGTTTAAGTTTTATATCTTGTATCTCTTTGCTCAGTGTTTCCTGTAAGTTATCCATCTTTGCCTCCAGTTTATTTCCAATGTCTTGCATCATCTTCAGTATCAGCAGTCTAAAGTCTTTTTCCTGGAGGCCAAGAATCTCCTCATGGTTTAGCTGATTTTCTGGGGTTTTTCCTTTCTCCCTCATCTGAGTTATAGTTCTCTGTCTTTTCATTTTTATAGGTTTTTGCTGTGGTGACCTTTTTACAGATAATAGAGTTGTAGCCTCTCTTAATTCTGGTGTCTGCCCCCCTTGTGGCTGAAGTTGGTATGGGGGTTTGCTTGTAGGCTTCCTGATGGGAGGGGCTGATGCCTGCCCACTGGTAGGTGGAGCTGATTCTAATCCCTCTGGTGGGTGGGGCTTAGTCTCTGGATGAGAGTAGAGGCAGCTGTGTGCCTGAGGGGTCTTTAGGTAGCCTGTGTACTGAGGGGTGGGGCTGTGATCCCACCTGGATTGTTGTTTGCCCTGGGGCTTCTCAGCACTGACTGACGGTGGGGCCAGATTTTCACAAAATGGCCACCTCCAGAGAAAGGCAAGCTGCTGAATATTCCTGAGAGCTTTGCTTCCAATGTCCTTCCCTCACAACAAGCCACATTCACTCCTGTTTTCCCAGGATGTCCTCCAAGAACTGCAGTCAGTTTTGACCCAGATTCCTATGGAGACTTTGCTTTGCCCTGGGACTCAGTGCACGTGAAAGTCAAAGTCTGTGTGCACCTTTTAAGAATGGGGTCTCCATTTCCCCCAGTCCCGTGGAGCTCCTGCGCACAAGCCCCCACTGGCCTTCAATGCCAGATGCTCCAGGGGCTCTTTCTCCCAGTGCCAAATCCCCGCATGTGAGAGTTTGATGTGGGGCTCAAAACTCTCACTCCTGTAGGTGAGTCTCTGAACCAGTTACTTTCCAGCCTGTGGGGCATCCCACCTGGGAGATATGGGGTTGTTTATATCGCGAAATCACCCCTCCTACCTCTTGATATGGCCTCCTCTTTGTCTTCTGGAGTAGAATATCTTTTTTAAGGTTTCCAGTCCATTTGGGTGAAGATTGCTCAGCCTTTAGTTGTGAATTTTGTTGTTTTTAGGAGAGAAGTTGAGCTCCAGTCCTTTTTTTTTTTTTTTTTTTTTTTGCTATTTCTTTGGGCCACTCCTGCGGCATATGCAGGTTCCCGGGCTAGGGGTCCAATCGGAGCTGTAGCCCCCGGCCTAAGCCAGAGCCACAGCAACGCGGGATCTGAGCCGCATCTGCAACCTACACCACAGCTCACGGCAACGCCAGATCGTTAACCCACTGAGCAAGGGCAGGGACTGAACCCACAACCTCATGGTTCCTAGTCGGATTCGTTAACCACTGCGCCACGACGGGAACTCCCCTCTATTCTGCCATCTTAACCCCATCTCCCAGTGTCTGGACTCACTGAGTTTCAGGTTCTTCATGTCTCTGCGCAGAAGGAATTCAGTGAGAGACAAAGTGATAGGCAAGAAAGATTTGTTAGGATTGGAGGCTTATGAGAGATGCAAGCAAGCAGGCACAGAAGCTCTCAAAACTGGGTTATATCTCATTTTCATTCTAATTCCTGGGAATGAAAAAGGGGATAAGGATGGAATCAAGTTGATTATAAGGATGTGATGCAGCAGAGAAGTCATGCAGTTCACTCCTACTCTCATCTCATTGTTGAGAACCAGGGCACGTGGCCATATATATATTAATACGAGGAGACTGAGAAATGCAGTTTTTATTGGTCAGCCATGTGACATTGAGACTTGACAGGGTGGTTCCTGGGGAAGGAACGAAGAGGATGAACATCGGGGAGGGTTTAGCAGCCTTCCCCCTCATGGCCAAGAATGAGCTGACAGTTGAACCTTTACTCTGCTGCTTCCAGGTCATGCAACAGCTGTTTATTTGTCTCAACTCTGACGTTCTCTTCAGAGCTGTGATGGTTACCTAGAAAATACCTAGCATGGCTGCCAATCCTAGATGAGCCATTTCTGACTTCACTAAAATAACCAATTCCAGGGAGTTCCCAGTATGGCTCAGCAGGTTAAGAACCTGACTAGTATCCACAAGGTTGCAGGTTTGATCCCTGGCCTCACTCAGTGGATAAGGATCTGACAGCATTGGCTAGGATCATTGCAGAGGTGTGGGCTGATCTCTGGCCTGGTACAGTGAGTTAAAGGATCCGACATTTCTGGAGTTCCCATTATGGCTCAGTGGTAATTACTCTGATTAATATCCATGAGGATTTGGGTTCGATCCCTGGCCTTGCTCAGAGGGTTCAAGATCCCCCGTTGCCATAAGCTGTGGTGTAGGCTTTCAGACAGGGCTCAGGTCTGGTGTTGCTGTGGCTGTGGTGTAGGCCAGCGGCTGCAGCTCTGACTCAACCCCTAGGCAGGGAACTTCCTTATGCCGCAAGTGTGGCCCTTAAAAGACCAAAAAAAATTTTTTTAATTAAAAAAAAAATACTAATTCCAGTCCAAAGGAGGGTCAGTTCAAATGAGGTGTTTTCCCAAAGTAGAAAGAAACATTAAACACACCGCCAATTACCTCAACATTGTATGGCTGTGTTCTGTTATTCAAATAAATGATGAAATCCAAACTTATAAAATATTTCAAGTATTGGGTCTTTTTATACATTTCATCATCAGAGTCCTTTAAATCGAAGGGACTCCTAGTGCCTTTCATTTATTGCAAAAGATTAATTTACTTAAAAAAGAAAAAAATCCTCTATTGACATAAAACAAACTGGTGCCTGATCAGTTCTATTAGACATATAAACCCTGAGGAGGTTTGACTGCCCCATTGTCAGTGCCGTTTCCAGACACTGGTGGTGGACAATTTCCAGCTGACAGAGGAGACATCTAGGGTTTCTGAATTTATTTATTTATTTATTTTATTTTATTTTTTTGCCATTTCTTGGGCTGCTCCCGCGGCATATGGAGGTTCCCAGGCTAGGGGTCCAATCGGAGCTGTAGCCGCCAGCCTACGCCAGAGCCACAGCAACACAGGATCCGAGCCGCATCTGCAACCTACACCACAGCTCACGGCAACACCGGATCCTTAACCCACTGAACAAGAGCAGGGACCGAACCCGCAACCTCATGGTTCCTAGTCGGATTCGTTAACCACTGTGCCACGACGGGAACTCTGGGTTTCTGAATTTAAATTAACTTTGAAACTTCCCTATATTGCATCACTCGATAGTACCAATTTAGGCGACTCTATGGCTAATGAATTCCCACTGATTTATCCATCTTGAAAACTGTTAGGAGAACCACTGGCCGGTGTTCTGAAGGGCAGAGAGGTTCCACTAGAAGGTTAGGATAAGTCCCTGGGCTGAGTTTTTGAAAATTGTCAACGGTTTTCTTCAAATAATTACCTTAGTCTGATGGCATTTTGCCAAAAGTATTAAGAAATTCAGATGTATCGCCAGTCTTTCACCCAGTTATTGACAATTTATAGCTGTGTTTCACATTTCTTTCTTTCTTTCTTTTTTTTCTTTCTTTAGGGCTGCACCTGCAGCATATGGAAGTTCCCAGCTAGGGGTCGAGTTGGAGCTACAGCTGCCGGCCTACACCACAGCCATGACAACAAGGGATCTGAGCTGCATCTGCGACCTACACCGCAGCTCATGGCAATGCCAGATCCTTAACCCAGTGAGCAAGGCCAGGGATCAAACCCATGTCCTCATGAATACTAGTCAGGTTTGTTACCACTGAGCCACAAAAGGAACTCCTGTTTCAGATTTTTTAAAGCAAGATACAGTTAGAATGGTACCTCTCTCTTGTCTTTTCCAGCTTCTAATGCAATGTGGATTCCATGGACCTGATTGGAGAGTTTCTTGACACTTTTGAAATTATGTGTAAAATATGTATCTATGTGCGAAGACTGATGAGGGTCTTTGCCACTAAAAAGATTAAGAACAATTAATCCAGTGGTCGGATGACACAGTAGTGAAATAAAACCTAAAAAAAATAATAGAAGTAACCCCTGGCATGTACTGAGCAACTCCTACAGTTCAGTTATTAATTGTGCTAAATTCTTCACATAAAATATACCCTTTCATCCTCATAGTAACCCTCTGAAGGGTGTTGTAATATCCTCATTTCACAGAAAGAGAACATGCCAGGCGTGTTTTGGAAGCGTCACATAAATAAGGAGTCAGGCTGCACAGCTGGATGGGAGAGGAGCAAGATTATAAAGCTGAGCTTGAATTGGAAATCGGAAGCTCATATGGATCGACTGTCATGTGGCTACTAAGTGACGGAAGCCAGATTTGAGCTCGAGGTGGCCTCACCCCAAAGCCTGTCTCTCCAGTTTCCATGTCTTCACCTCCTTTTGGGTTGACAGGTGCAAGGAGAATCTGCTCTGTGCTGATGGGTAGTATCTGCCCCAAGAGGGTCGTTTTAAGACAGGACCAAGGCTTTGAGTTTACGTGTTTAGGTTTAGGGTCTGGGGTTTATTTGGTGTTTGCTTATCCATCCATTTATTCACACATTTATCTCAAATCTTTACTGAGCACCTCACGTGTGCATATCCCCCGCTAAATGCTAGGACCTCAAGATCGGTGAACATCTGACCCTTTTTATCCACAGTGGCTCAAAAGCGCTCTGTGGGACCCAGGCCAACTTCTTCTCTTTCCCCTAATCAGCATGTATAATCCCTTCTCTCTTCCTTCATCCTAAATGCTAAAACCCCTGTGCCTAAGGGCAAGAAAACACACCAATCTGTCAAGTTGAAGGTCAGGAAATATTTGCTTCCTCGGTCTCCATTCAGCGACCCCCACCCCTGCTACCCGTATGGACGGAACGGTCTAGGATGTGAGTGAAAATGCTGGCAATGCTTAGCTCTGTGCAGCGGAACCATAGATGGTTTTTATGTCTTTTTACTCACCTTGATTTTAAACGTTTTCTATCGGTGCCATAACAAAACTTCTGAAAGAGCTAGAATTTGTCAGTCTTCACTTCCCTGCCCGCGCCCGAGGCTGTCTCTGCGAAAAGGGACGGAGCCTGTCCCTGTGTGCCAACCATTGATCCTGCCCACCCCAGGTTCTATTTCTGCTCAGCCTGTGCCCTGTGATCAGCTGGGCGTCCAGTGAAAAGCAGGAGCCTGTGAAAGAGTAGTGAGTGCTCTGAGCACGAACTGTATTTTAGGGAGTGTGAAAGGGGAAGGGCAGCCAGGTGTCATCTGAGTGAAAAGGGAGCCTGCTTCCTCATCCGCTGTGACATCACCGCCCATCCAGTGGAACCCATGGCGATGCGTTTCTGATGCCAAGCGGTGGTTGCCTGAAAGCTGCAACTAAGAGGAAGGTAGGACAATGGAGAGGTAGCTGGAAGGAACGCGTCATCCAGGACGAGTGTGAAACGCTGGATCCGGGCGTAGTTCAAACTGGACCCTGCGGGGGACATGATGGAGGCCACACTGGTGCCACTGTCCCAGGTATGACTCACCTGATGCCTGTCAGGTGACACCTCGGCCTGAGCAGGCATGTCACCTGACGCCGTAGAAACGCTGTCCTTGGATTCAGTACCCATCCTCGGGAAGTTAAAAATTTCCGGTGCCAGCCGCCCCGCCCCCACACACATCTGAAATATCTGCTGGCGGAGTCCTCTGGCCCGCTGGCACCGCACCCCTCACGGAGTCCTCCTTTTGTTTTTGCACAGCAAACGGCAACACTATTTCTGAGCCTTGACTGCTTCTACGGAAAGAAGGCCCTCGTAGGAGGGCAGGGGCTGTCTGTAGCCCAATGTCGCAGGGCTCTGTGGTGCCGTGACAGCCCTGGGAACCTGGCATCTCTTCAGTGAGTGACCTGACTTCTGGAATGTGTCTAGGCTGTCTCTCCAGCTTCCCAGAGCCTCATGGCCTTTTTTTTTTTTTTTTTAATTTTATTCAAGTCTAGTTAATTTACAATGTTGTGTTCATTTCTGCTGTATAGCAAAGGGACTCAGTTATATATATTCCTTTTTTTTTTTTTTTTTTGCCTCCTATGGCATATGGAGTTCCCAGGCCAGGGATCAAATCTGAACTGCTGCAGCAATGCCGGATCCCTAACCCACGGTGCCTGGCTGAGGATTGAACCTGAGTCCCAATGCTCCCAAGATGCTGCTGATCTGTTGCAGCACAGTGGGAACTCCTATATATATGTTCTTTTTCATATTCTTTTCCATTATGGTTTATCACAGGATACTGACTATAGTTCCCTGTGCTGTATAGTAGGACCTTGTTGTTCATCCATCCATATATAGTAGCTTGCACCTGCTAATCCCAACCTCCCCATACTTCCCTCCCTCCCCACACCCCCCTGGCAACCACAGGTCTATTCTCTACAAGTCTGTTTCACAGATAAGTTCATTGGTGCCACCTTTTAGATTCTGTATATGACTGATACGGTATTTGCCACTGTTTGTCTGACTCACTTCACTTGGTATGATCATCTCTAGGTCCATTCATGTTGTGGCAAGTGGCAGTATTTCATTCTTAGGTATATTCATGGCTTCTGGCTGAGTACTATTTCTTTCTTAGTATATTCATGGCTTCTGTCTGAGTACTGTTTCATTCTTAGTATATTCATGTCTTCTGGCTGAGTACTGTTTCATTCTTAGTATATTCATGTCTTCTGGCTGAGTACTGTTTCATTCTTAGTATATTCATGTCTTCTGGCTGAGTACTATTTCTTTCTTAGGTATATTCATGGCTTCTGGCTGAGTACTATTTCTTTCTTAGTATATTCATGTCTTCTGGCTGAGTACTATTTCTTTCTTAGGTATATTCATGGCTTCTGGCTGAGTACTATTTCTTTCTTAGTATATTCATGTCTTCTGGCTGAGTACTATTTCATTCTTAGTATATTCATGTCTTCTGGCTGAGTACTATTTCATTCTTAGGTATATTCATGTCTTCTGGCTGAGTACTATTTCATTCTTAGTATATTCATGGCTTCTGGCTGAGTACTGTTTCATTCTTAGTATATTCATGTCTTCTGGCTGAGTACTGTTTCATTCTTAGTATATTCATGTCTCTGGCTGAGTACTGTTTCATTCTTAGTATATTCATGTCTTCTGGCTGAGTACTATTTCATTCTTAGTATATTCATGGCTTCTGGCTGAGTACTATTTCTTTCTTAGGTATATTCATGTCTTCTGGCTGAGTACTATTTCTTTCTTAGGTATATTCATGGCTTCTGGCTGAGTACTATTTCATTCTTAGTATATTCATGGCTTCTGGCTGAGTGCTTATTTCCTTCTTAGGTGTATTCATGTCTTCTGGCTGAGTACTGTTTCTTTCTTAGTATATTCATGGCTTCTGGCTGAGTGCTATTTCATTCTTAGTATATTCATGTCTTCTGGCTGAGTACTAATTTCATTCTTAGGTATATTCATGTCTTCTGGCTGAGTACTATTCCTCAGGGCCATTTTTTACTTCCACGTGAGTCTCCGCCCTTGGGGCGCCAGGAAGATCTCTCCAGACTTCCTTTCCCAAACATGGAGTTTCCACTTTGATAGAACTAACCATTGTAAGGAAAAATTTGAGATTTTTTTTCCTTTTGCCTCCCTTCAGCACTGGAACTGACCCTTCTCTATTTTTGAATTTCAGGTATAATTGACATCAAATTGCTGTAGTTTCTGGCGTACAATGTAATGACTCCACGTTTGCCCACATTGTGAAATGATCACCACAGTAACTCCAGTCACCATGCATCGCTGTGCATACGTGCAGAAACAGTCTTCCTTTTCTTGCGACGAAGACTTCTAATAGTTTTTCTCTTAATAACTTTGGAATATGCAATACAGGAGTATTAACTATAGTCACCATGCTGTCCGCTACATTCCCGTGACTTATTTATTTTACAAATGGAAATTTGTAGCTTTTGACCCCCTTCACCTGTCTCACCCGTCCCCAGGCCCCTCCCCTCTTTAAGCACCAATCTAGTCTCTGTATCTATGAGCTTGGCTTTTTGTTTTCCTTTTCTCAGATTCCAAATGGCCTAATAATTTGTCATGTATTTTAATGTACTATTAATGACATGTAAAAGAATAACTTAAAAAGTCTGTTATTATAAAATAATTAAACAGAACACAGGTGACGTTGTCATTGACAAAATATCAATTTTCTTTTATGTGTCATAAATGCATGGCTAGAAAGAATACTGCATGCGCATTCTAATGTTTTAAGTTATGCCTGTGATTTTCAAAATTGAATTAATAAAAGCACAGAAATTTACAGCAAAAAAAAAAAAAAAAAAACTAGCTAACTTTTTCTGTTTTTTGGCCCCTGTAAATTAAGAGAGGCCCTTTCTGCCTGGGCTGGAATCCACTGTTTGAGAAGTAATACCCCCAGGACCCTCTCCGTCACTCCTTTTTTACCAGGCCTTGGAGCAGAGGTGGTGTTACCCTCTGAACCCTGAAAACCAGACATTCATGAGAGGAAAAGCAGCTACGTTGAGCTCTTGGTAGATTTTTCACTAAGCAGGGAACCAGAATTTCAAAACAATTGACTTACCTTTTGAAACATGTATTTTTTTTAAAAAATTGCTCACTCCTTCTGTCAGTCAGCAGCTGTATTTGAGACTACTTGCCCATAATTTTTTACACCATGTGTACTTGAGACAATGATATTACAAAAATAGCTTCCTGGGGGAGTTGATCCTCTATTAGGAGCACAGAACAAAACAAAAACCATATACGTATGAAAAAAATCAATAGAGAAACTACTTTGCACTCTGTCCAACAAGTCACGAATCTCCTTTGGTCCCAGTTTCCTTGTCTGTATAAGGAGGTTGGGCGGAATAGCCTTCCAAAGCCCCTCAGCCTTCAAATTCTCGAAATCCGTCCTGCGCTAAGTGTGTCGTCTGAGGGTCTGTGTCCTCAATAATAGCGTCATGGTCACAAAAGGATGTCGCATGAGGGATAGGACCTGCTTCAGGAAGATCCCCTCCAAGCCTCTCCATAGATGTCAACCTCTGTTAGCCACTGGGGACGGGGTCACGGGCGCCTCCTCTAACCAGATGCCTTATCAGTCAGGTCATGGACAGGATGTAGTCTTTCAACCTCGCTCCACCCACTGGACCACTGCATCTGCTGCTTTGGCCCTAGGGGCTCTTGTTTATCTGAAGCCCCTACCTAAACCTGGCCTGTCTGCACTGCCTGCTGTTAGCTCAGTCTGAAGGTCTTGGCTTGGCTTTTGCTTCTTTCCTTTCCGTTTGTCCATTCAACCAGTGTCTGTCAGGTCCACGTACCTATTAGGCACTGTTCTTGGCATCTGGATGCAGATACAGACAAGAAATACAGGCTCTGCCTTACAGGGCCCACAGTCCTGATCTCCCTGGCCCCGCACTCTGAGCCCTGCCCAAAGCCATTGTGTTGCCTGTGGTCCTGATATCATTTCGGTCCCTGTTGCTCATCCCTCCAGCTGCTGGCTGAGATCCTGCAGCAAAGGGAATGAATGTCTGGAAATTGATGGCTTGGCCTCCAACTGCTTCGCCTCATCTGTGAGCTGGCCCTCTGCTGATAGGAATAGCTGTCCACATCTCACACTTGTCTGCCTTTCTCTTTTCTTCTGGATCCTCGGCACAGACCTCCCCGCCTCTATGTGGCCAGCTGACCTCTCCCCTCGCTGGGCTTTGGTCCTGGCTTTCTCCACCAGCTGTGAACAATTCCACCTGAGGAGTGATGGAATGGAACAATCAAGTCACCCTCACTGTCCTGGTCATCATCAGGAACACTTTATTAAACATGCTCTTAAAGCGTCTTGCTTGAGACGTATCACAATTAAAAACAGGGGTGGTGAGCTGTGGTGTAGGTCGCAGACGCGGCTCGGATCTGGCATTGCTGTGGCTCTGGCGTAGGCTGGCACCAACAGCTCTGATTAGATCCCTAGCCTGGGAACCTCCATATGCCACGGGTGCGGCCCTAAAGAGACAAAAAAAGACCATAAATAAATAAATAAATAAAAACAGGGGCTTCTTAAACAGATGGTTCTGTGGTTATTAGAGCAGTGGAGCGTTAATGGCATCAAAGCGATTAGCAAAGAAGAGTTTCCCACCAAACACACATCTAGAGCCACATTTTGCAAAGACTGAGTAATGGAAAGTGTTCTGCCAAGACTCATCAGTTTGCTCTTTCTCTGTGGTCGTGCTGCCAGTCCAAGGATGATGCTGGTGACAGCCGAAGCCAGCTTTCCTTGGAAACGTCACTCCAAAGGCTCCTGTTCTGTCTGGCCGTAGTCCCCCTCCCCCACCCCATCCCAGTAGGAGTTTAATACACAGCATTAAATGTGCTTCTCTTTGGGTGGGACTTTGCTCTGGAAGTTATAAGACTATCTTGCAAACATATGAGCAAATCCTCTCCAGCCTCCTGTGTGCCCAGGAGCCTCTACAGCGGGGAGCAGGGAGGCAGTGCAAGCTACGCCTCAAAGTGGACGTGTTTATCCAAAGCCTGCTGCCCAGCCACTGCCAAGTACACTGTCAGCAAAAGGTCAGGCTCAGTTTTCCTTAAGAAAGGAGGCTTTGAAGCTGTTGTCTCCCAGCCTGAGGACTGCCAAGAGAAGGTTGCAATGGAAACGGATGAAACCGACGTAGTGGACTATAAATAACATTTTAAAGGCATGGAACATGTCCTCACCTGCTCTCCTCTAGTGCCTTTCAGTCCCCCGTGGTCCTACCACCTCTCAGGTGGGTGGAAGCTCAAGCCATGGGCTGATTACCCATGTTTCCCTCTTCACCGCTGAAGGTCACTCCAAAGGCACTAGGAACTATTAAAGAGGCTTGATATCATCACCTCTCTCAAACTCCCAAAGCGGATACTAAATTCCACGGCATCGCTAGGCATCCTAGAGAGTGCGGAAAGCAAGTGTAAAGGTAGCTAAGCAGCCAGTTTTCTCAATAACCGCGTAGGTAATCGTGCCTCTTTCTCCCTCATGGACAGTGAGATACACTTCCTCTGCCTGTTACCTGGAAATAACTAACAAGGGCTTTGAGATCCCAGGTTGGCGGGAGCTCACGCTTCCTGAACCCTCCCAGGGGCTGGGGCCTCAGCTGGCACTAGACACGGGCCAGGCCCTTTGCTCACATGACCTGCTAATCTTCGCACCTGCTTGGTGAACTAGACAGCATCCCCAGTTTTCCAACGAGGACACTGCATTTATTTCAGACAGCCTAAGAATTTCCTGGCTTCCTCAGTTGGTAAACTGAGCTGGAATTCGAACCCAGAATCTTGTGACTCCAAAGGCTAATAGCTAAAATCGTTTAATCCCCTCTAAAATCTGGGTATGTACATTTATAGATTCATGTAATCAATATGAAATTCTTGAGCACCTACCATGTGCCAGATGTTTGTGATAAAGTAATGAGCAAATTAAAACCTCTTGGCCTCATGGGGTTTACAGTCTAGTGAAGGGGGTACAGAGAGAAAATATGTCGTAGTTCTTTTTTCCTAAAATTCCAAAATGGGTATTGCTATGGAAAATATGAATAGATGGTATAAAAAATGCTGCATAACGGATGCAGTATCTTTAAATAGAGCTGAATTGATTACAATAATCAAAGCCAGGAAATTCTACAGTTAAGATAAGACTCCGCATAAGCAAAGTAACAGATTTCTATTCCTGAAGGCATTTCTTGAAATTCTGAATCACAGCTATGGAATGCTGTGCATGCCTAAAACCTTATTAAAAGGATTAGATGTTTGTCCATTGATGGTTTTTTGTTTGTTTGTTTTGCAAATAACAAAAGATCTACATTTCTATGCCCATCTCAAAGATAAGGAAACCAGCTCTCCAGAGAAGGAATTGCTCAGAACCATTCAAAGGTAATTCCTATAATGGCAACATGCAGCACCGAGTGGAAAAATGAAACAGCCAATTTACCAGCAGAAGCGTGAGAAATGTAATGATACAGAACATGCTTTTAACCTTCTATGCTTCAGGCAGTAGGTTTCAGCATCAGTGGTATCTGTGTGAAGATCTGATACAAAAAGTCAGACTTGCTCCCTGCAAGTTGTGACTTCCCCATTAGGAAAGGTCACTTCTTTTTTCTAATTGAAGTATAGCTGATTTACAATATTATACTAATTACAGGTGTACAGCATAAGTGATACCATGTCTTTCTAGATTATATTCCATTTAGGACGCTTCTAATGACAGGATTCCTAGAAGGTGGGTCACTAGTGTCTCTCCACCGCTCAGCATAGAGAAGGCAGACATCCTAGTGCTGGGATTATGCAGTCATAGCTACACTTGTGGGGGAAATGAAGTGTCCCCATTACCTGACAATGTGGCTTTCCTTTACCAGCATATGCAGGGGTTCCAGGGTGTCAGGTGAACGTTTTGATGATCGCTTCACTTTGAGATGCTGAGATGAGTGTTCACGGACAGGTGGTACCAGCATGAGTCAAGTCCTGACTCTGCCACTTACCAGCTGTGTAATTATGAAGAAATGACTTAATGCTTAAGTGTCTCATTTTCCTCATCTGTAAAGTAGGGATAAAAGTGGTGCGCACTGGAGTTCCTGCTGCTTCTGGGATCAGCGTCATCTCTGGAGCGCCAGGACACAATTTTGATCCCCACCCAGCACAGTGGGTTAAGGATCCAGTGTTGCCAAAGTCTCAGCATAGGTCACAACTGCAGCATGGATCTGATCTCTGGCCCAGGAACTCCATTTGCTGCAGAACAGCCAAAAAAAAAAAAAAAAAAAAAAAAAAAAAAAAGAGTACCTACCTCATAGGGTCATTTAAGGGCTCACTGAGTTAATATACGAAAAGCACTGAGTTGATTCATGGCTGGCACTCGAGTGTGTACCCCATGATGAGAGATGCTATTATTATTTAGGATTGTGTGTCTCCGTGGACTGACGGCCTAACGTTCTGCAGAAGCCCCTTTGCTTTAATAGCATCTGGGATGTCTTTTCTCCAATGATGGTTAAAGCCACGTAGAAACAACCTCCTGCCATCCCTGAAAGATCACGACATAGCTGACCAAGCTTCACAGTCCATCTCAACCACAAAATCTGAATCAAACGCCACACAGCCCTGTTTAGGTGGCCAAGACACAGTCATCCACTTAAATGATTGAATATTGAATTCACCTTGGCCAGTTTGATTGCTCTGGCTAGACTTGATCTAAGAGTGGCTGACATCCCATCACAGTGCAGACCCACAAGTCATGATGCTTCAAAAGAGGCAAAAGAACGAAATATTGGAGTTCCCGTCGTGGCTCAGTGATTAACGAATCCAACTAGGAACCATGAGGTTGCAGGTTCGGTCCCTGGCCTTGCTCAGTGGGTTAAGGATCCTGCGTTGCTGTGGCTGTGATGTAGGCGGGCAGCTACAGCTCCGATTGGACCCCTAGCCTAGGAATCTCCATATGCCGCGGGAGTGGCCCTAGAAAAGGCAAAAAGACAAAAACACAAAAACAAAACAAAAAAACTAAATATTAATGAGAGAAACTCAAGACCAAAATGAAAACAAGAAGTGGGAGTTCCCACTGTGGCGCAGCAGTACCAAACCTGACTAGAATCCATGAGGACGCAGTTTTGATCCCTGGCCTTGCTCAGTGGGTTAAAGCAGCTTCAGCTCTGATTCAACCCCTAGACTGGGAACTTCCCTATGCCTCTGGTGCGGCCCTAGAAAGTCAACAAAACAAAACAAAACACCTGGTAAAAACCCTTTTCTATTAACAGATGGGGGAAGTTTAAGGCCAGAATTTGAGTTAAGAACATTACACCAGATCGAAATGACCCAGAATTTCTGTTTGGGAGGAAAGCAATGATACAAAATACTGAATTCCTCAAGCGAGAGTGTTATCTCTGGCAATCTTCTGAGTGATTTGTCAGCATAGAGCACAAACCAAAAGATGGATCCAATGAGACTTCCTAGTTATAAGCAGGGCCAGTTGTAACTGGCGAGGCTGGCAGGTGTTTCTAACAGGGATTTGGGCAGTGGTCTGGGTGTCTTTAGGGCAAAGAAGGAAATGGATGGCTGTCGTTGAAGGAATATCTTTTTTTTTTTTTTTTTTTTTTTTTCACGTCACTGCCTGGGTTCCAAAGGATGACCTTGATATTCCACGGCCACACGGTGGAAACGAAATCTCTTGAGCACCTTCTCCTGGCACGTGCGGTTGTTGGCCAAAATCTTTACTTGCCTAGAAGGAAGGGCTGCTCCTTCCAACTGGGCATCTATGAGGCCAGTGAGCTGACCAAGTTGCTTTCTTGCAGCCTGCAACTAAGAGGTACATGTGGCTGCCCCACGGTCTCCACGGGGCAATGGGAAGGAAATTTTTCATCCTCAGATCACCAAAGAAGGAGTCCCTCCAAGAGGTTTTGCTTCTTAGCACCTTATTGGAAGACTGGTGAAGTGGGCTAAAGGTTCAGGGGTAGAATGGAATAGACAATACAAGGTTATGTACCTTCTATTGTGTAAATTAAATATTTTGAAAATTAACCTCTTCATTTCAGCAGAACAAATACTTTTCTTAGGCATCAGAATATTTCAACTCAAAAGACTGGGCGCTTGCTCCGTCCGCAGAATATCCTCAACTAGCATCTCCAATTTACTAAGACAAAGCCTAGATTTAAAACCTATGTGGGTTCCCTGTTGTGGCTCAGTGGTAATGAACCCGAATAGTATCCATAAGGACGTGGGTTCGATTCCTGGGTTAAGGATCTGGCATTGCCACGCGCTTCGGGTGTAGGTCACAGACAAGGCTCCTATCTGGCATTGCTGTGGCTGTGGTGTAGGCCAGTGGCTGCAGCTCAGATTCAACCCCTAGCCTGGGAACTTCCATATGCCGTGGGCGTGGCCCTTAAAAATAATAACAATAAAATGTATGTAGGAGTTCCCTGGTGGTCTGGTGGTTAGGATTGGACTCTTTCACTGCCGCAGCCCAGGTTCAATCCCTGGTCTGGGAATTGAGATCCCACATCAAGCTGCTGCATGCCACAGCCAAAAAAATAAATTAATTAAAAAATAAACTGTCTGTAAAACTTCCTGAACTTCTTTCTCCTTTTTTTCCTCATTCTGCTTTATGTTTGCCCACAGTTTACTTGAAGTCTAAAGAAACTTAAATATCCCTTATGGGCTCTGGATGAATTTAATAATCGAAGGACATCTACAGATTCCTGATAATACTATTTGACTCTAGTTTTTTTTGAATAGAAGGATTTGGGTATAAAAATGACTCTGATTACTGCTACTAATATTACCAGTCGGAAAAGCTTCTGTGTTTTTGTTTAGCCAAGTATATTTCCCAAGAGCAAATTTTCACCCTAAAAAACAACCGTGTATTGTCTCGAGTGGGATGATCCCATTCCAAGGCGTGCGCGGAGCTCGTTGCTACCAGCAGCCGATGGAACTGGGAGAAGAAGGGCAGAACCAGGGCCGGGAAAACCACCAAAGAGAGGAGGAGCGGAAAAACAGATCTTGGAGCAAAAGGACACAAAAAGGAGAAGGAAGGAAGATGAAGCCCCCTCACCGGTGCTGGAGAGCTCCATACAGAGTCTTCGTCGTAGGATGCAGAGCTGGGACCAGGGACCAGCACAGACACACATTGGGAAGCTGACTCTGGAGGCCCAGGGGCTGCGTGTGACTGAAATAAGGCCTGGGCTGACCAGCACTGTCTCAGGAAGTGTCTGCTTGTCACAGGAGGACATGTCAAGCCAGCTGGTTTGGCCAAATGACCAGTTAATTTGGTGTAAAAATGTCAAATTGGTTTTTTTTTTGGGGGGGTGGGATAAGAATTATATAATGATTTTTATTTTTTTCCATTATAGCTGGTTTACAATGTTCTGTCAATTTTCTTTCTTTTTTTCTTTTTTTTTTTTTTTTGTCTTTGTTTTTAGGGCTGCACCTGTGGCATATGGAGGTTCCCAGGCTAGGGGTCTAATCAGAGCTGTTGCTGCTGGCCTACACCACAGCCACAGCAACCTGGGATCCAAGCCACGTCTGCGACCTACACTACAGCTCACAGCAACACTGGATCCTTAACCCACTAAGCGAGGCCAGAGATTGAACCCATAACCTCATGGTTCCTAGTCGGATTTGTTTCTGCTTCACCACGACGGGAACACCGATTCTGCCAATTTTCTACTGCACAGGGAGGTGACCCAGTTACACATACATGTACACATTCTTTTTTTCTCACATTATGTTCCATCATAAGTGATGAGACATAGTTCCCGGAGCTACACAGCAGGATCTCATTGCTAATTCATTCCAAAGGCAACAGTCTGCACCTGTTAACCCTGAGCTCCCCGTCCATCCCACTCCCTCCCCCTCCCCCTTGGCAACCACAGTCTATTCTCCAAGTCCATGATTTTCTCAAATTGGTTTTTTGAAATTCACAAATCAGTCCATTCCCAGCGAAGGAAATGAAGGTCTGTATAAACTTTTGTAACAGGCTTCAGGTCCTGCAATCTCAAGAAAAGAGAGGTAAGATTTATTTGAACAGTAATACAGTATATATAGATGTCATGTTTTTTCTGCACTTCCATAATTGGACTCATTTATTTTAGTATCACATTTCCAGTTTGAGCATGAAAGTCCAAATTACTGTATTCTAGAAAATGCACATTTTCATACCCTGGCTGATTTTTCTTTAGCATGCAAATAAAACTGTATTAATTGCCCTTGTTGGCAGTCCTAGATTTCTTAGGACCTTTTATCTGCAACCAAACTAATTGGGCTTGAATCCATTCTGACAACATTTTAATTATTCACTAGTTAATAATTCTCAAAAGCAACTTCAGCATTAAAATACCTCCAAGAGCATGTCCTGACTTGTTCAATCCCATATAATAATTTCATGCACTATTCATGTCAACCTAAATTTTCTCTGAGTTTCTTTTATCAATGTGTATGATGGATTTTTATATTCACAAAATAATGTTAAAATTCTAATAACTGGGGGGTAACATCCCTGGTGTGATAAATATGCACATTCTCCAAACATATAGTCCAGGACTACCTGACATCAATTTTTAAGAATCAAATTTTAAAAAGTCTAGTTCCTATCATGCATAGATCTATACGTTGGAAAATATAAAACTCTACTTTTTCAGTGCTCTGTTCATATTCCCATGGAACCCTTTCCTGTAGCCACTGAGCACAGGGAAACAGGTGGAAGCAAACAAAAAAATACAAAGGGCATGAGGCCGTTGCAGAATATGTATCTGTCTTGGGTTGGGCTGCTCAGATGAGGATGTGTAGGAAAGTGAAAGTGACTCGGGGAGTCGGGAGGTAGGGTCTCAAGGGAAGTCCCGTGGAGGGTACCTTTGGCTCAGGTTTCCTTGTTTGTTTGTTTGTTTTCTTTTTAGGGCTGCACCTGCGCCCTATGGAGGTTCCCAGGCTAGGGGGCCAGTTGGAGCAGCAGCTGCCAGCCTACACCAGAGCCACAGCAACGCCAGATCCGAGCCTCCTCTGTGGCCTCTACCACAGCTCATGGCAACACCAGATCCTTAACCCACTGAGCGAGGCCAGGGATCCAACCTGAATCCTCATGGATACCCGTTGGGTTCATTACTGCTAAGCCACAGCGGGAACTCCTGGTTCAGTCTTAACAGGGAAATTTGAAGACAGAGTACAGGTTGGGGCAAGGGAGCGGGGGCATTTTCACTTCCCAACCATCAGTCATAGATTAAGGGGTACTCTGGGATGATGGGTAGGGGGTACTTTTAAGTTTCCATTCATTTCCTGCTATCTCACTGGCAGGCAAATAGATAACTGGCAGTTATAGCTGCTCAGGAGCAGCCACCAAGCCAGCAGGTGCTGGCTGCTGAGGTGGAAGCACGAGTGTGCCATCAGTGTGAGGAGTGTGCCTGGCAATGGCCAAGCGTGCTAATGGGCTGAGTGACACACTGACAGCATCTGACCCTCCTACTCTGGTAGCACCGAGTCGCCTGGGGTTAATCGGCAGTGATGGCTGTAACAGATCAGCAAAAGAAGAGATCCCCTGATCCCAGAAGCATCGGTTTGGCTCCGTTTATATAAATTTTATAGGGACAAGCCTACCCTAGCTCATTGCCATCTGTGACTGGGTAAGTCCCTCTACTGGGATTCTGTATTAGGAAGTCACGAGCCCAGAGACAGAAAGCATGCCCGGCAATAATACGTGATCCATCAAGAGGTGGTATTTTGATCTCCATCTCTTCTATTCCTCATCTATATCTTAATTAGTTCAGGACTCAGGTGAAGAAATGCGGGGTTATATATTGCCCTCCTCAAACCTCAGAAACAGTAATAGTTAACATTTATCAGGTGCTAACTCCGTACCAAGAACAATTCTTAGCACTTTGCAGAAATATTCGTCTTGCATCTTTTCAACAGCCCAGTGACACAGGCCCTGTTCCCGCTTCAATTATGAAAGCTGAGGTACAAAGGGTTTGCTGTCTTGCCCAAGGTACCCCCACCCCCACCCCCGCTGCAATTAATGGAGCCAGGATTTGAACACAAAGGCAGTCTAGTTACAAAGTCTATGCCTTTAACCTCTACATTAAATACAACTGACTGAGAGCCAGAGAAATTGTCTGGGGATATTTGTAGCAAGAGGTTGGTGCCTGTATCACAGAAGCCACAGGATAGATTTAGAGGGAGGTGTGATGGAGAATGAGAAGGCCCAGGATCAGTCAGAGCAGAGGTGGGCTGAAAAAATACTCGAGAACCACCGCATCTCAACCCAGCCAAGAGCGCAAACCAGGAGTTCCCGTTGGGGCTCAGCAGTAGCAAACCCAACTGCCTATCTATGAAGATGAGGATCCGATCCCTGGCCTCACTCAGTGGGTAAAGGATCCTGAGTTGCCGTGAGCTGTGGCGTAGGTCACAGACTCGGCTCAGATCTGGCATTGCTGTGAGCTGTGGTGTAGACCGGCAGCTGGAGCTCCGATTCGACCCCTAGCCTGGGAACCTCCATAGGCCGCAGGTGGAAATGAAAATGGTTATACATCTTTCTTTCCAATTTCATACTCTGACTTTTCCTCCATTTCTCTAATTGAATTGGCCAGTACCTACGAACAGTATGAAATGAGAATAATGCTAATGGACATCTCTGCTTGTTTCTGACTTTAATGGAAATAATCTCAGATCTGGGGCTGAGATAGATTTATTGAATCATTTTAAGGACGGATCTGTCTTGTCCTTTTGAGGTGTTTTGTGTTTTTTAAATCAAGAATGGTTGTTAAATTTGTCGCATGCTTTTTCCACACCTATGGAGAGGTCCAGTAATTTCTCTTCCTAACAATTAATCTGATGAATTATATTAATAGATTTCCTAGTCCTGAATCATTCTTTCCTTCCCAAACTTAATCACTACTTGGCCATATTATTAATTTAATATTCTTCCAGATTCTGTTCTCAAATGTTTTATTTACAACTATTGCATCGAAATGTACAGATGGGATTTTTCTTTAGTTACACTTGTTTCATAGAATGTGGATGTCTCCTTTTTTCCCAAGGCTACAGAACTGTTAAAAGCCATTGGAATTACCTATTCTTTAACAGTTTTATCAAATTCACCTGTAACACTATCTGGTCCCGTTGCTTTTATGAGGATTTAGCTCTGATAATTTTCTCTGTTTCTTCTACAAAAATCAGATTGTTCATATTTTGTAACTCTCCTGGAGTCACTTTTGGTAAACTTGGAAATTTTCTAGACAGTTACTCGTTTTTATCTGGGTTTTCAAATTTACTTGCACAGATTTCAGTCATTGTTAGTGGTTCTTTTAATGTGGTCGTTTCGTCTTTATAATTTGAAATTTTGTGTATCTGCTTTCACCACATTTTTCTTAAAACTCCCTTGAAAGTGTTTGGGGGGGGTTCATTTCTCAGTGTTCACTATTATGTGCTAAATGTTAGAACATGGAATTCTTAACAAATGTCCAAGTACAAAGCCAGGTATATATAAAAAAACTTCGTTTATAATAAAAGTGACATTTAAATCAGTTGGAAAAATGAACAACTTATCAAATGATTTTGGGTGAAATAACTCTTCATAGATTTGAAAAAAAAAACTTCATATCTAACACCATTCACTGGAATAAACTCCAAATAAATTTAAAGTTGCTCTTAAAATAGATGTCTGAAGAAAGCATTGTAGAATATTTCTCCAATTTGGGGTGAGATTGGAGGCAGCTGTGTGCCCGGGGGTCTTTAGGCAGCTTGTTTACTGATGGGTGGGGCTGTGACTCCCCGACTGGATCATTGTTGGGCCGGGGGCGGGGCTTCTCGGCACTGATGGGTGGGGCCAGGTTCCCCCAAAATGGCCACCTCCAGAGGACACACGCTGATGAAGGTTCCCGAAACCTTGGCCCGCAATGCCCTCCCACAACGAGCCATAGTCACCCCCGGTTTTCCCAGGAGGTCCTCCAAGAACTGCAGTCAGGTCCGACCCAGATTCCTATGGAGCCTCTGCTTCGCCCTGAGACCCAGTGCCCCTGAAAGCCTCTGTGCGCCGCTCAAGAACGGGGTCTCCGTCTCCCCCAGTCCGTGGAGCTCCTGCGTACAAGCCCCACGGCCTTCAGTGCCAGAGCTCAGGGGCTCCTTCTCCCAGTGCCAGATCCCCGGGCCTGGGGACTTGACGTGGGGCTCAGAACTCTGGCTCTGTGAGTCTGTGATCCAGTTACTTTCCAGCCTGTGGGCTGCCCATAGACTTATATGGTGTAATCGCTTATATCTACCTCCCACCTCTCCATGCGGCCTCCTCTTTGTCCTCTGGAGTAGGATACCTTTTTGAAAGTTTCCAGTCCATTTCGTGGACGGCTGCTCAGCATTGGTTGTAATTTTGTTTTTATGGGAGAAGGAGCTCCAGTCCTTCTATCCAGATCATTTGTTTTAGTCCCTGTTCCTAGTGCTGTGTGGTTTACAGAGAAGATCCTTGTATGTGTTGGGATCCCAGTGGCCTCCCTAGAACTTCTCTGCAGCTGAATGGTGCAGGACTGCGGCAGGACTCTTTATCCCACTCTTCTCCCTCCCCTGATAGTTCAGCGTGCCCCCACCCGATGGAGAACAGGTTCGCTTCCACGCTGTCCTGCAGGCTTCTTTCTGGTTCTGCTTTGCTGGGCTGCATTAGACCCACTTCCTGGGTCTTCATCACGCTAATTCTGTTCTGGCTCCTCATCCTTTTCATTCCTAGATGAGTTTTTCAGGGAAGAGTTAGATTACTAGTTTATTACAAAGGGATATAACTCAGGAACAGCCAGACAGAAGAGAAGCATAGGGCAAGACATGGGAAAAGGACAGAGAGCTTCCAGACTCCTCCTAAAGCTGCCCTCCACCTCCATCTGTGGGATGAGGAGGCAATTTCTAAACAAGGCCAAGAGAGCCATAAAGAAAAGTAGTGGTAGATTGGGCCAATTAAAAATGTTAATACAGCCGAAATCACCATACGAAAAATTGTTACATGATGGAAGGAAAACGTTGCTATACATTTAAAGAACTAATAACTAAGGTCTAGTGTATACCGAATCCCTACAAATTAATAAGGAAATGACAGCCTATTAAAAAGTGGGCAAAAGCTATTTTAAAAATTTACAGGAGCGAAATTATCAATGAATAATAAATAAAATGTATTCAAATTTGCTATCAACCGAAAAGTACAAATAACAAAGTTACCAATTTTTGCCCATTAGATTATTAATTTTTAAAATAATTGAGAAGTTCCTGTTGCGGTGCGGTAGAAAAAAATCCGACTAGGATCCATGAGGTTGTGGGTTTGATCCCTGGCCTTACTCAGTGGGTTAAGGATCCGGTGTTGCCGTGAGCTGTGGTGTAGGTCGCAGAAGGTGGCTCTGATCCTGCGTTGCTGTGGCTGTGGTGTAGGCCGGCAGCTGTAGCTCTGATTAGACCCCTAGCCTGGGAACCTCCATGTGCCTTGGGTGCGGCTCTAAAAAATAAAATAATTGAAAGTAGGAGTTCCCGTTGTGGCTCAGTGGTAACCTACCTAACCAGGATCCATGAGGATTTGGGTTTGATCCCTGGCCTTGCTCAGTGGTCACAGATGTGGCTCAGATCTGGTATTATTGTGGCTGTAGTGCAGACTGGCAGCTGTAGCTCTGATTGGACCCCTAGCCTGGGAACCTCCATAGGCTGCAGGTGCGGCCCTAAAAATTAAAATAATAAAAAGTAAAATAATTGAAAGTATCAAATGTTTGACCAGGAACTGATGCATAATATAAAATGGGGGGGGGGTCTAAAAGACCAATTTTAAAAATCACATTTACCTTTGGATTCAGCAATTCAGATATACTTAAATATGTTCCCAGAGATGTTCGCTCTTGGTTTTATAGGGACATGGTGATACAGTATATATTGTATCCATCCTATGAAACCCTGGCAGCTGTTAGAAGGAGGTGGAGCTGCATGCAGCTCTGCAAGACCTATTGTTAGGTGGAAAAGCAAGTTGAAGAATGGTCTGTCCGTGTATTATGGTCACGCGTGTAAAACAAACAGCAGGCAGAACCGTGTGAAGTGTGCATTTTTAAAAGACCAGAAAAATGTTCACCAAAATTCTGACCTTTTCCCCTCTAGGTAGATGTGTCAGATCGAGAAGAATAAAGATATTCACACTTCTATCCATTTATTTTTTATATTTTACATTATTTGAATCATTTAGAATAAGAATGTCTTCACACAGTAGTATTTTTTAAAAGACAGTAATTTTTTTTTGTTAAGCGATGGGGTCAAGTGTGGTGAGGAACAATTACTGTGACCCACTTTCACTTAATCAGGAAATACTTCCACATTTCAGTGCAATATCTGCAATACAGAACGAGTCTTTTTTAAGTTTTTTATTATAGTCGATTTACAAAAACATGGACCGCGGCACGAATTTGGGTGTCATCCTTGTGCAGGGACCAAGCTCATCTTCTCTGTGTTGTTCCAGTTTTAGCGTATGTGCTGCGAAGCGAGCACCAGAACGGGTCTTTCAATAAGAAACAAATATTTAAATCCTTTCCGTCTGTTTTTCACACAGTCATACACACAAACTCACATATTCACTTGTTCCCTAGGTGTTTGTTGAGTATAGACCTACTTCTAATTCTGTTTTAAGTGTGAAGGGATGACACTTTCTCACCACCCTGTACAGGCAAAAATATGCCTTTTCTTAAGCTTTCTGGGTCACCGTGCCAGCTTGTAGGACAGCACCGCTCTGTGGGTGAGGATGGATGACATTGGCACTTTCAGGCGCGCTCTTCTTCCTCCCCCCACACCCACCTCAGGCACCCGCTGTGTAGGTGGAGCTGCAGGAAAGGGGCAGGGCAGGGGAGAGATGAGGTGGTATCTATACAAAGGGGTGTGTAGGTGCAGTATTATGATTAAGAATGAGGAATGCATCTTTGGTCTTGGTCCCTACGTTTGGCACAGATCTAAAAGCCTTGGAATATCCTAAGTGAGGAGAGTGCAAAGAAAGTCTTTCATTATGTTGATAAGGTGACTCTGGGACTGTACCCGAGGTTAGGGGCTGATTGCCAGCAGAACCAGTCAAATGATTAGAGGGTTGGAATTTTCCATACAATCGCTATGTAAGGAAGCCTCCAGAAAACCTCAGAAGGACAGAGGGAGAGAGCTTCCAGGTTGGTGAACATGTGGAAATTTGGGGACAGTTGCAAAGGGAAGGCAGGAAGGCTCCACATCCTCTTTCCGGGGCTTGCCCTCTGCATCTCTCCATCTAGATGTTCCTGAGTCACATCCTTTTATAATGAACTGGTGATTTAGCAAGTGTTTCTCTGCGTTCTGTGCAAATGAATGGAATCCAGAGAAGGGGTTATAGAACCTCTGATCTATGGCCTGTGGGCCTGAACAGGTGACCCCTTGGACTTAGGATGAGCATCTAAAGTAGAAGTTTGGAGGGGAGTCTTGTAGGACTAAGCCCTTAAACTGTGGAATCCAACACTATATTGAAAATTGAGATGAACTGTAGGCCCTTCAGCTGGCGTCCGAGCATTTCTTGGTGGAAAGCCCTTCACGCTGTGGAATTAGGGATGCAGTATTGAAGTACAGCCATCTCATTTTAGCTGGAGAAAAGAACTAGCCAGATACATATTTAGGCATTCCTTTTTGTGGGTATAGGTAATGGATTATCACAAGAAGGAAAGAGAACACAGGACCAACAGATTCATTCCAAAGAATTGTCCACAGGTGTGCTTGGAGCATCTCTAGAGAGGGACGTGGTGGGGACACCAAAAGATGAGGCAGAGATAGAGGGACTCAAGCACAGCAGGATCAGGAGTTTCCATCGTGGCTCAGTGGAAACGAATCTGACTAGTATCCATGAGGACGCAGGTTCAATCCCTGGCCTCGCTCAGTGGGTTAAGGATCCTGCATTGCTGTGGCTCTGGTGCAGGCCAGCATCTACAGCTCTGATTTGATTCCCAGCCGCTGATGTGGCCCTAAAAAAGAAAAGAAAAGCAGGATCTGGGAAAATAGCAGTGAAGGTGGGTCAATCACCCCTACTCAAAGCAAAGAGACTAATTTAAGGAAAATCTGGGCATGGGATCCAGGGAAAAGGTAATAACGTACCTTAAGGCTCTAGGGTCAGGGTGAGACAAGAACTTCTTAGGTCTCATGCACTGAAAAGGATTGTAACTTGCACCTGCACCCTTCCCATATACAACTGCAAGAAAAAGTGGCACTAATGCATAGACTCAGTAAAATACAGGAATTATCCGAGTTTTAAAAAAATAATTTGCCTCATTTTGCTGGTCCACTAAGCATGTTGGGAGGCTACCTATTGGCCTATCTGTACGGATTAGCTTCAACTCTGAGTCTGAGCTGGGTACCAGCCTGAGAAAACGCCTGTCCTTGGGAACAAAAGGACTAAGAGTCTCTAACCAGCTTGAGCTCAGAACAGGAGAACTGGAGTTCCCGTCGTGGCGCAGCAGAAATGAATCCGATTAGGAACCATGAGGTTTTGGGTTCCATCCCTGGCCTTGCTCAGTGGGTTAAGGATCCAGCATTGCTGTGAGTTGTGGTATAGGTCACAGATGCAGCTCAGATCCATCGTTGCTGTGGCTGTGGTGTAGGCTGGTAGCTGCATTTCCAATTTGACCCCTAGCCTGGGAATCTCCATATGCAACAGGTGGGGCCCTAAAAAGAAAAAAAATCATCTTGAGGGGTGTCAGAGGTGTCACCTGGTTCTAAAATCTGGGCTTTGTCTCCACCACTCACCTTTCTCCAGGTCATCAGGCTTGGAGAGTGATGATCACATCAGCAAAAGGAAAGAGAAACTCAGGAAGCAGCTTCCCTGTGGGGTCAAGCCCAAGGTCATCCTCACACCTTGCAAATTTCCAGCAGGGCCTGCCCTACCCTCAGGGCCTCTGCGCATCGTGAATTGGGGTCACTGGACTGGCTTGACCTCATGTAATGCCACAAAGTGTGGCACTGCCACCACTTCCTCATGCCTCTATCTCCCATTTACCAGGTGTGGAATCTCTAAATTCCTTCCACTACATTCAGCTCCCAGTTTTCTGACCCTCAGCCTGTCCTTTTCTCACGGCACATGGAAGTTCCCACGCTAGGGGTCATTGTCCTTCTTTTTTGATAATGGTCCATCTTTTCAGGGGGCAGCATCCTGGAAAGTAGTAGCTTTCTAGCGGTCGTAGTTTAACTCCAGACTGAAAAACCATTGAGGTCAAACGAAAAAAGACACCTCTGTGATGGTAAATTCATTAAAGTCCGTAATCAAACTCACCGTTTGCTTGTATTTGTCACTTCTGAAAGTATTTTTCAGGCCTTTAGATTTCACTGGCACACAATGGTCTGTGTTTGGATTGGCTTGATTTGAGGGCTTCCAGCTCTGAAGCAAAACCTCTGCATTGAGACGCCTCATTTGTTAACCACAAAAAGATTATTCCAGTCATTGGTGGGCTGTGTTTCTGCACGTTGTCTACTGTTGCCTGACAACTCAGCCCCAAACTTAAAAATCACTTTTTTTTTCCCCCCTCTCTTTGTAGGGCCATACCCACAGCATTTGGAAGTTCCCAGGCTAGGGGTCCAATTGGAGCTGCAACTGCCAGCCTACACCCCACAGCCACAGTGACTCGGGATCTGAGCCGTGTCTGCAACCTACACCACAGCTCACGACAACACCAGATTCTTCACCCACAGAGTGAGGCCAGGGATGGAGCCCGCATCCTCATGGATGCTAGTTGTTCATTTCCCCTGAGCCGTGATGGGAGCACCTCCAATTGCCCTTTATAAAGTGGGTGGAGAGAGGTGTAATTACCCCTTTGACTGATGAACATTGAGGCTTAGATTAAGGGGCTACCCGATTGCTCAGGTAGTAAGTGGCTGAAAGATGACACATTTTTTGAGACACCAAAATGATTTTCGCGTGGTCCCAAGAGCGAATATGAGTCAAACCCTGGTACTTCCTTTTCATGCTTGAATTGAGTATCATTTGCACCTTAGAAGCGCTCCCAGGTTCTAGCACTTTCAAAAGGAGAGCGCAACATCTTTTCTTGGAAAATTAACCAAGACTCTCCTCTCCCACCCCAGGCCGATTCCTGGTTCTGCCCTTTGCTAGCTTCTTAGCTGGAGGGTTTTGGTCAGGGTTGTCCTATTTTCTACAGCTGTATTTACTCTTTAAGCCTGTGGTGGTTCTTGTGATGGTGTGAGCAGTGGCAGATACCCCAGTCTTGTTTCTCCAGCTCCTTAAGACACCTTAGTTTTCTTCTTCCAATTGTCTGGGGCTGTCCTTCAGGATTTTCCTTCAGAATTCAGCTTTTTTTTTTTTTTTTTTTTTTTTTAAACTGTGGCCTATGGAGGGTCCCAGGCTAGGGGTTGAATCAGAGTTGCTGCAGCTTCGGCTGCAGGCCCACGCCCCAGCAAAGGCAATACCAGATCCACGCCACATCTGCAACCTGCACCACAGCTTGCAGCAACCCGGGATTCTTAACCCACTGAGTGAGGCCAGGGATCCAACTTACATCCTCACAGACACTATGCTGGGTTCTGAATGGGAACTCCCAGAATTCAGCTGTGCCCCGAGGTTGAAGGTCACCTTTGTGCTACCCAGATGGCAAATAACACTCTCTGGAAAAACTGAAAATTCACTTAATGGGAAATGGCATTTTTATTAGCAGAGAACACAGCTGTCCTGTCTTTAGCTCTCGTACGTAAGGGCTCTTCTATGCCAGCACGCCTGGGAAAGGCCCGCCTTATGCCTGTTTTCCCACTGCAGTTATTCCCAGCTCCCCCTCTGAGGAGCGCCCCCGATTGAACAACACACGGGATGGCCATGCTACTCCGTGACATTCGCCACAGGAATTCAGCTTATATGTTGGAGAATAACTGTTAGCTTTTGCTGTTGCTCATTGGCTAGGCAGCGTTACTCGGGGAACCTTCAAAAATAGATTTCAAGCTTCTCTACTTCCCTCCCCCACCCCTGAAAACTCCAAAACAGCCTTTTTAGAGTAGAATTAAGGCGTCTGTGTTTTGAGAAAGTTCCCAAGTGATCCTGATCACGTTCTTGCAAAGGCCCTATGTTGGGGCTCGTTCCTCAGCTGTACTTCTGCTCTACCCCTTGGTCTCTTTCCTTCCGTCGCCCTCAGTCTATTTCCATCTCTGAGGGTAGGCAAACTGCTATAAAAAGCACCCCGAGCAGCTCAGTGGCGCAGCACAATAGAGGTTTATTTCTCCTGTGTGGTCGTGCTCCCGTGCAGGTTGGAAGGGGTTCCGCCTCACTCAGAGAGTCCGTTCCATCAGGCTCCGCTGGCTGCTCAGAATTCTCTGCTGGGTCCTCTAAGCCATGCTGGCCAATGAGAGAACAGAGAGGCTTTGGGGAATGGTGCCGAAAGTTTTTAAAGACCATGCACGGAATGAGTCTCCTGGATGCAGCACGCGGGTAGGGTTGCCCCTCACCCTACGAAGAGGACGGAAATGTCACGTAACCGTGGCCCAGGGGAAATGTGAAGGGTTGGCTGAGTTACTTGGTCTCTGCCATAGGCCTGCTTTCTGGTCATCAAATGTTTGTTGACACTTCCCCTTTCCATAGGCAATCCACAGGAGACAGCCCGCATCCCAAAACCCCTCCAGTCTCTGCACCCAGCTTAAGTTTAGCATCTCCAAGGGGTGCGCGGTCCTCTCCACCAAGTCCAGGTGCAGCCCCTTCTAGCCTTGACATCTGTGACTTGAGATGAAAAAGACAATTTATATTCGGCCTTCCCCAGTACAAACCCAGTATACAATGATGGGGTAAGAGAAGGGCATTCTCATCAGAAAACCCCTTGCCAAAGGAGTAGAAGAAAGACACTCGGCAACGTTTTCCCATAGCCAGGTGGGTGGTACAAGGCTCCCTTCCTTAAGGTTGGAGATACATTTTCATTAGACCCGAACCGTGCTGTTTCCGAAGAACTCCTTTGTCCCTCCTCCTCCGTGGTCCCTAACTCTGTCCCTCGCGGTGTTTCTTCGCAGTTGATCATCTCTCTGTCTGTGTCTGAGGACAGCACTGGGGCTATGTGTCTTAGAGGTTCGCTGCCTACCGAAATGAGTTTGGAAGCCCAGTAGCTGTTTGACACCTTAGAAAGTACCTGCCACCAGTGCATTCCATGTGCCAATAGCCAAGGCCAAAGTTCTGTCCTAGAGATAACCCTCAACTCTGATTTATTTCCTTCCTCCTTTACCTCCATCGCTCCTGCCTCCCTCCCCACTTCTCATTTGTGGTGACCACCTCAACGTCCTCGGACACAAAATGTGAAGGAAGAACTCCCCTCCCTGATTTTGGTCAAAAGCCTGAGTCAAGATCTTTGTCATTCATGACTTTTTTTTTTTTTTTTTTGTCTTTTTGCCTTTTCTAGAGCTGCTTCCGTGGCATATGGAGATTCCCAGGCTAGGGGTCTCATTGGAGCTGTAGCCACCCGGCCTACGCCAGAGCCACAGCAACACGGGATCTGAACCCTGTCTGCGACCTACACCACAGCTCATGGCAACGCCGGATCCTTAACCCACTGAGCGAGGCCAGGGATCGAGCCCACAACCTCATGGTTCCTAGTCAGATTCGTTAACCACTGCACCACGACAGGAACTCCCTCATTCATGACTTTTTAAGAATGTTACCTTTGGGGATTTAGAAGCAGTTAGTTTCTCCAAATCCAGTGCCCCCAATTCCTGGACTCTTTCTGTTTTTTCCACTGTAATTTGTAAACCAGCCAGTTGGTCTGATTCCTGAGGGGTGTTTTTTTGTTTGGTTGGGGTTTTTTTTGGTCATACCTTGTCAGAGGTATCCAATAATAGGCATACTTTTGCTAACACTTTGATATTTTCCAACTATTTTTCCTGGAGCTACAGTTTCATACATATGTTAATTGCCTTCCAAATTAAAGGAGGTGACAGTTTTACCAAATGTTTTATCACCACTTGACATGGGTGGTTATCTTTCCAGCCATTGATGTTACTTTCCTTGCTACCATTACTCAACTGCTAAGCCAGTGTCATTGATTTGGGGGTTTTGTTTAGGCAGAATCCCCACTTCGAGGCACCAATATAAGTATTACGCCATCAACATAACAAAACAAGATAAATGTTTATTTCTTATGTTACCAGGGTGGCTCTGCTCCACACACTCATTCAGGAACCCAGGTTCCTTCTGTCTAATGGCTCCAACCTTTCCTTTGTGCCCTGATGTTCTCTGCTGGATCCTATGCATCTATTCAGCGGATAAGGGAGGAGAGACGGCTTGGAGGATTGGGTGAGAGGTTTTAACTGGTCAATGCTTCATGTCACTTGGGCCCCTATTCTCCTGGCTATCCCTGACTGCAAGAGAGCCTGGAATATAGAGTCTAGCTGCATATTCAGGGAGAAAAGAGAAGTGATTTGATAACTAATCACTGGCCAGTCTTTGCATCCCTTACCTGGGAGTATAGTATCTACCTCATGAGATTGTTGTGAGATTACATAAAATAATTCACGTAAAAACCTTAGTCCAGGAGTTCCCTGGTCGCCCAGTGGTTCAGGACTTGGTGTTGTCACTGCTGTGGTGTGGATTTGATCCCTGACCTGGGAACTTCCACGTGCTGTGGGAATGGCCAAAAAAAAAAAAAAAACCTCAAAACTTAGTCCAATATCAGACTCACAGTAAATAATCAACACATATTTTTTTATTATGATGATGATGTATATTTTCAGTGTTGGCTGAAATTAAACATTCTCTGTGAGATGTTTCTACCTAACTTGAAATGGTTACGCCCACGACTATTGGACCTCTTCCTAAGGAGAGAAAATCTACCCAAGGCAAATTCCCGCCTCAGAAATCAGGCTATTTGGGCGAGTTTGCCACTAGCAGACCCTAAACTCTTTCAATAAAGAGGGTCACCCTGGCGAGGACACCCGACAGAAAGTCACCATGAGAGGAACCAGAACAGCAGGAAATGGACCTCACCCTGGTCAAGAGCAAGGGGGCACGTGGCTGGAATTCTGAGCTTGCCATCCCCACTTAGAGCCGGGCACGATCTTCACGCCCAGGGGTCTGGAGCCCCGCTGTGTGCCTGGACTTGACTGTGGAGGAAGGGCGGGCACACCACTGCCCTGCATCCCAAGAGTCTGGGGCCACCACGTTCACTGGTGCTCGTGTGTCACAATCCATAATGGTTCCTTTCTTGGCCCCTCGCAGAAGTCTGTGTTGCCAGAAATGTGTTCTCTGACAGTTCTGGAGGCCAGAAGTCTGAAATCAAGGTATTAGCACGGACATGTTTCCTCTGAAAGCTGTAGGGAGAATCTGCTCTTTGCCTCTTCCAGCTTCCGGTGACTGCCAGCAAGCATGGCGCACAGAGGAGTCGCATCACTCCAACCTCTCGGTGGTCACCGTACTTCCTCCTCGTCTGTCTGTTGAATCTTTCTTTGGTTCATTTTTTTTAAAATGGAAGTATAGCTAATTCACAATGTCGTGTTAGTTTCAAGCGTGCAGCAAAGTGATTCAGTTATACACACACACACACATCTTCTTTTTCAGATTTTTTCCAATTGTAGGTTATTACAAGATTTTAAGTAGAGTTCCCTGTGCTATACAGAGGGTCCTTGGTGTTTACCTACTTTTTGTGTGTACATGTTAATCCCAAACTCGAATTCATCCCTCCCCCCACTCCCCTTTGGTAACCATAAGTTTGTTTTCTATGTCTGTGAATTCCTTTCTGTTTTGTAAATAAGTTCATTTGTATCATTTTTTTTAAGATTCCACATGTAAGTGATATCATATTTATCTTTGTCTCATTTACTTCACTTAGCATGACCATCTCTAGGTCTGTCCATGGTGCTGCAAATGGCACTAATTCATTCTTTTTTATGGCTGAGTAATATTCCATTGTGTGTATGTACCACACTTTCTTTATCCATTCATCTGTTGATGGACATTAGGTTACTTCCATATCTTGGCTATTGCGAATAGTGCCGCAGTGAACATTGGTGTGCATGTATCTTTTAGAATTAGTGTTTTCTGGGAGTTCCCATTGTGCCGCAGCAGAAACGAATCCAACTAGGAATCATGAGGTTGCGTTTCTGCTGCACCATGACGGGAACTCCATATTTTTCCAGATTTCTGACTCTAGCTGGTATAAAAGCCTACAGAACCATAACTAGCGGACTCTTTGACACGTAGATTACACATAATGGATAAAAACATCAGGCACTAAGGAAGCAGAAATGCTAAGAGCATCCAAAACGGAGATTGTGTGCACATTTTCCTCTGTCCATCCTCCCTTTCCTTCCTCCCCAACACCTGCAAAATAATTTGAGTCACTGATTTTATATCTGCCTTCTTGCCTATAATCTCCATAAATTTGCAACATTGCCAATCCTACAGTAATCACTACAAGGTTATTGGACTGTAATAATATTTCTTTTTGAAACAACTGCCAAAGAGCTTATTACGTTAGACGCTATCACAGGGGCTGAGGTTTGTTTTTTTTTTTCTTTTCAATCTCCTTCTAACCGTGCTTCATTTTGTTTGCCTTGCAGCCTCTGGAAACATTCTTAAGAAATAAATAAGCAAACAATGGGATACACTGAGAAGAAATAATGAGGAAAATATGTTAACAAACATGTGAACGCAACACAGAAGATGAGGCCGTATTTAAATATAGCCTGCTGATTAAGGTTTGGGTTTTTCGTGAGCAGTTTGGAAAGACACTTGCTAGTAGCACAGATGTGCCAAAAGGCTTCTCAAGTAAATATTGACTTCAGCTGACAAAGCCTGACATTTTCTCCAGCGTTTTGACATGAGTAAGACACTAACTTCAGAGTATGTGCGTGAAGGCAGAGGACAAATAAGCAGAGGGTTGTTGACTCCACAAGAGAATTGGGCAGTGGTCCACGGAGAAGAGACCTCTCCAATGCAGTGGTTCCCAAACGGGGACAGAATTTAGAAAATACGTAGCGATTCCTGGCCAGGTTCTAATTCGGAAAGTCTGGAGATTACCTAGGAATCTGTGCATTTTTCCCTCCCCAGGTGATTTTGATACACAGACAGGTTTGGGGAATCACCACTCTAAAGGCTTCTCTCTGGCACCGTTCTAACTACTGGCCTAGCACCTACGTCAGCAGGACTCCTGGGGGCCCAGACGGAATAAGATGCGAAGGATGCATTAACCTTATGTTCCACAGAAAAGGTCCTTCAAGGTTATGGTTGAAGTGCATGGCCACTGTGTCTATTTCTTGCATAAATAGTGGAATTTATCCTCTGGGCTGCCCATTTGGCAGCCATTTGGAGCATTAAATTCACTTAGCAAGTCAGAAAGGGAGGCTTTTTAAAAAGCCCATTTCAGTGAGGGTACATTTCAGCTGCGAAGGCGCCGACTCTCTTTATTGTGGATGGCTGTGCTTGCTCAGACCCAATCAACAGCCCATAATGACACCCTGTGTTTTAAATAGCAAGGATCTAAATGCTCTTTGGAGACTCAGTCAACCCTATTAGGAAATGCCAGCCACAGTGAGGATCCTGGATAAACTGCTAGAGTTCATCAGACGTGGATTTGAACACAGGTCTTCTTCTTACTGGCTGTGACCATGAACATAACTGCTTCATCCTGGTTCTTCAGTGTCCTGCTCTGTGCACTGGAGGTAACAGTAGTACTTACAATATAGGGTTATCATGAAGTTATAAGAAGATAATAAAAGCCCCTATGTCATTAGCTGGTACATAGTAAGCAGTTAAATGGGCCAGCTAATGGGAGTTCCTGCTGTGGCGCACTGGGTTAAGAACCTGACGGGGTCGCTGCAGAGGCATGGGTTCGATCCCCAGCCCAGCACAGTGAGTCAAAGGATTCATTGTTGTTCCAGGTGCAGCACAGGTCACAGTGGCTCCTTGGCCCAGGAACGTCCATATGCCACAGGTGTAGCCATTTAAAAAACTGTTTTAAAGCATCAGCTATTAGCATTGTTGTTATTGTCGTTATTATTATTATCATATCTGTTACATGGCCAGTACTCAGTGCATCATGATAATGACCATGATGGTGTCAATTAAGATTATTCCTCCAGGAGTTCCTGTTGTGGCGCAGGGGAAACGAATCTGACTAGTATCCACAAGGATGAGGGTTCAATCCTTGGTCTCACTCAGTGGATTGGGGATCCAGCGTTGAGGCGAGCTGTGGTGTAGGTCACAGACTCGGCTTGAATCCCACGTTGCTGTGGCTGTGGCGTAGGACAGCAGCTGTATGTAGCCTGGAACTTCCACATGCAGCCCTAAAAAGCAAAGCAAACAAACAAACAAAAATTCCTCCAGCCCACTCTCTCCTCCACCACCATCTCTGAGGATCTGAGGAGAAGCAATTGGACACACCGCTCTTCAAGGTCAAGTTCATATAAGGTGGGTTGTGAAGTAACTCAGGGCAGAGAGGGAACCATCGATCCTCCCTCTGCACCAGCCGATGAAAGTATTTTTCAAGAAAGAGGATCAAGGTTCTGTCAATAGGAAGAATAAAACTTTCTCCTGCAGACCAAAAAGAGGGAAGTCAATCTTCAATACATTCGGGGCAATTAGCCACAGTCTGGAATAGACAATCTAGAGCTTCCATCTCCCTATTCATGGGGCTAAATCCTGCAGGAGAGGCCAACGCAGGGGTGGTCCCTGCCCTTTCATCCTTGATAGTCAGTGACGAAGTCTGTGGAATTTATAAGACCTGATGGAGGGCTTGGAACTTAATGATGTTCACAGGGAAGGGATTCTGCCGGCAGGTGTGGGTACCAGAGGTGAAAAGGCAAGGGGTCTTAGAAGCGGGAGGTGAGTAGAGAGGTTGGGACCAAGAGAAGTCTGCAAGGCATCCTCCAGTTGCCTGGGAAACGTCAAGGTAAGCCTCTCCCAGTGGGTCTGTGCAGTGGGGACTTGACCCTTGTGGTTCAGAGGGACCAAGGACCTGACCTGGGGAGCGGGCCAATTCTTCCTCCATCCTTAAGACTCCGTGTGTATGTGGTGGGGGGGGGTGGGGATTCCCCACGTATCCAGACAGTTATCCGACACCAGCAGGATGTCCTACAACTCATCTCAATTCTGACACCACCAACCCGGAGACAGTGTCAGATCCCACAGATGAAGGGCTCAGTCCCCCATCTTCAGATGCCATTTGCATGTCTCGACTGTCATCTGGCTTTTTCCAACCCACAGGCTAGGAGGTTCCTACAACCTCTTCCTTGGCTTCCATTAATTTGCTGGAGTGGCTCAACTCTGAGAAATGGTTAGCTCGTGGAAGAGATGCAGAGGGCCAGGTGTGGGGAGAGGGCACGCTCCTCAAATCTCCACCAAGCCCTCCAAATCCCATCCTTTGGGGGTTCAATGGAGGCGTCATTACATAGGCATGATTGATTAAATCCTTGGCCACTGGTGACTGATTCAACCTCAGCCTCTCCTCCCCAAGGTCAGGGATTGAGACTAAAAATTCCAACTCTTGAAGTTACCATTGTGGCTCAGTAGGTTAAGAACCTGACGTAATCTCCATGAGGATACAGGTTTGGTCTCTGGTCTTGCTCCGTAAGTTAAGCATTCAACATTGCTGTGAGCTGTGGTGTAGGTCGAAGATGCAGCTGGGATTCCACGGGGCTGGGGCTGTGGCTGTGGCTGCAGCTGTAGGTCTGATTCGACCCCTAGCCTGGGAACTTCCACATGCCCCAGGTGGGGCCCTGAAAAAAAAAAAACAAAAACAAAAAAACCAAAAACTCCTTAGCTTAGCTCAAGGTAATATTCTGCCCTGACCAGGCTCACCTGTAAATGACTGCAGGAAAGAAGAAATTAACACATCACTGGGGAATCTGGCCTTAACTAGGAAATACTTGCAACAATTTATCACTTTTTTTTTTTTTTTTTAACTTGACCTCCTCCTGTCCCCATCTTTGTTCTAGAAAAGAGACTAGCATCCATGCCCCAGCAGGATGGTTCTTTGGGACACTAGTCCACCAACTTTTCGGTCTGTTGGCTTTCCTAATAAAGTCACTCTTCCTTCCCCCAAAACCTCATCTCTCAATTTATTGACCTGCTGGGTGTTGAGCAGTGTGAGCTTGGACTCAGTAGCATGCATGAGGGAGAGGGAGAAAGAGAGGCAGAGAGTGAAGGAAGGACCTAATCTCCCCGAGAACTGCCGACTGGCCTCCCCCACCCTTGCCCCCAGACCCCAATCTCTGCAGTGTGTCCAACCCCAGGGCCTGAGAACCACAGAGAATCCTAAATTTCAGTTCTTAATTCTGTAGTCTTCAAAGATGTCTAATCATTTAGTTTGTAAGAAACAGAAGAATCATGGAGGAGAGTAATAAGGGGAAAAATGTCAAAGATAAGGTTCGGGCCAATTTCTGAGAATCAGAATGATAGCCTAAGGGAAGGTTTTGGGGGAAAAATTTTTTTTTTTCTTTCAGAAGCATAGTTTCTTTTGGAAACTATGTGGATATTTAGCCTCTAGTAAACCAAAGATATATGTAGCTGCCTACTCAGCCAAGGATCTTGATAGCATTGAAACGTCGCCTTTGTACATTTGCCACAATTTATGCAAAGAATGCATTCTTCAAAGGTTGTATTTAAGTTACATGTTGCAAATCAAATCACATTTTTACATGTACTCAGGGGCCTTACTATTTAAAGAGCCCTTTATAAGCATTTTGTCCACTGAACACAACGTGCATGTATGTGTATGTGTGTGGATGCATGTATAGAGCAAATTCATCTTGGCTTCAAAATTGTATAAAACTGTGGTTTACTCATCTACTAAATTTACCATTTTTTTTTTAAACTCTTGCTTTGCTGTCATTTTCAAGGATTGATTGGCCTGAGACACTTAAAAAAAAAAAAAAAAAGAAAAGAAAAACAACTACTAACTAACCCTAAGGATCTGCCTAACTTTCAGACTCCCAGACCCCAAGTTCATTGTCATTTTCATCGCGCTGGCAATAAGCTATCCGAGATGTCAGAATGTCTAGTGACAACGCGTTTTATTTTTAAGGGTATAAGAGGGAGGAGGGAGAGGGCTGCCTGGAATCGCCGCAGATGTCTCTGTGGAATATTGTTTGTCTGTTTTGAAGGACTTGGTGAGCTGGGGAACCGGGGAGGGCGGGGGAGGGGAGGGGAGGGACGCGTGCTCAAGGCAATGACCCCGGGGCGGGAGGAGGAGGTTGCTACATCCAGCCACACATCAAAGACCTGGTTTGCTGAAGCTCTGCTCCCGGACGTTTTCTGAATCACTAGGCTCAGCCAGACAAAAACGAGCTTGGATTACTCAGCGCATTGCTCCCGTCTCCCCTTTTGCGCTGTCAGCAGGAATCACTCGCATATAAGCCCCGTTTACCATCGGCATGCGAGAGCTCTGTTTATTTTGCACAGGCTGGCCGGGACCTCCTCTGAATATTTTTCTGGTCACCTTGATCTTGAACAGCCCTTTTCACTGCTCCCATCTCAAGGCTTTTTCTCGCAATAATTTCTGTTCTGGGAGAACTTGTCCCAGGGCAGAGATTAGGACTATGCCAGGGCGATAAAAACGCTGCCGGAGCAGAGGGGGGGCCAGTGGCACAGCCCACCTGCCCTGGCTCTGCTGCTTGTTTGCAAGCTCCCCACTTGGCCACACGGCCTCCCTCCCAAATACACTCATCATCCATCACAAACCATGACCAACCGTGGGGACAATTGCCAATAATAATTATATGACTGAACCCTGTTTACTAACCTTGAGACAAATGAATGCCAAATCTGAGGTTATATTGATGTGATATTTAAATATGCTTTTAATTCAGCCCAATGACTAAAATGTTCTGTTAATGATCTAAAATCCTGTCTGTGGGTTTGGACTGCTTTTTTTACAAAGTCGCCTGCCTGATTTGTGCTGTCTTGATAGGTCCTGTGAGTAGCTTATTCTCAAAAGCAGAAGTTCTCCCTCCTTCTCAAACTCAACATGTCCTTGAAGAGTTCAGGGAAACTGAGAAAAAAACTTTAAGATTATGGGAAGAGCAAATGGGGAGGGGAGTGGCTTAAAAGGATGATTTACTCTTTTATTTTTTGCACATTTGCTCTTGGAATCACAGAGTTTAAGAATAATGAAATACAGAGTTCCTGTCCTGGCTTAGTGGAAACCAATCTGACTAGTATCCATGAGGATGCAGGTTTGATCTCTGGCCTCAATCAGTGGGTTAAGGATCCGGTGTTGCCGTGAGCTGTGGTGTATACGGTCACAGACATGGCTCAGATCTGGCATTGCTGTGGCTGTGGTGTAGGCTGGCAGCTGCAGCTCTGATTCAACCCCTAGCCTGGGAACCTCCATATGCCGGGCATGCAGCCCTAAAAAGACAGAAAAAAAAAAAAAATGAAATATGAAGGGGAGTGGGACTCCATGCACAAAGCAGGAATAAAAGTAACTGAAATTTCTTGGATGAGATTAACTCTTTTTTTTTTTTTTTTTTTGTCGTTTTAGGGCTGCACTCATGGCATATGGAAGTTTCCAGGCTAGGGGCCAAATTGGAGCTGCATCTGCAACCTGCACCACAACTGAGCAAGGACAGGGATTGAACCCATGTCCTCATGGTGTTCGTTACCACTGAGCCACGATGGGAACTCCGCCTACTTAAATCCCTTCTACCAGTATTGTATAAGAAAAGGAGCCTGACCTTTTTAATAATTTCCACATGGTCTCATATAATTCAGAGCAATTGAACACTTAACTGTGTGTAGATATTTGGACTTTGTATACATTACTTTCTAAAATTAATCATCATTTCCTTCCATCTACTAACTTTGGGCTTTGTTTTTCTAGTTCTTGTAGATGTAAAATTTGATTGAGATTTTTCTTGTTTTTTGAAGTAGGCCCATATTGCTACGAACTTCCCTCTTAGAACTGCTTTTGCTGCATCCCATAGATTTTGAAATGTTGTATTTCCAGTTTCATTTTTCTCAAGGTACATTTTAATTTCCCCTTTGGTTCTTTCATTGACCTAGTTGTGTTAGTACCATGTTTTTAGTCTCTACAAGTTTGTGGGGTTGGGGTTTTTTTTGTTTTGTTTTGTTTTTTTCAGTTTTCTTGTTCTCATTAATTTTTCTATTTTCATACCATTGTGGTTGGAAAAGATGTTTGATATGGTTTCAATCTCTTAAATTTTTTGAGTCTTGTTTTGTGGCCTAACATGAAATCTATCCTGGAAAATGCTCCATAGCCACTTGAGGAAAAAAAGTGTGTTCTGCTGCTTTGAGATTAAAATATTCTGTTTCCATCTATTAAGTCCCTCTTCTGTAATGTGTTATTTAAGGCCAGTGCTTCCTTATTGATTTTCTGTCTGGGTGATCTATCCATTGATGTATGTGGAGTCTCCTACTATTAAAGTCCCCTCCTGTTATTGTGTTGCTATCAACATCTCCCTTTATGTCTGTTAATAATTGCTTTATACATTTAGGTACCCTGTCAGATGCACAAGTATTTACAAATGTTCTGTCCTCTTATTGGTTTGACTCCTTAATCACCCTGTGATGTCCTTCTTTGTTTTTTTCTTGTGATCTTTATTTTTAAGTCTGTTTTGTCTGATATAAGTATTGCTATCCCAGCTTTCTTTTTATTTCTATCTCAAGTAATATCTTTTTCCATCCCTCCACTTTCAGTTTGTGTGTGTGTCTTTACGTCTGAATAGAATCTCTTATAGGCAGCATATATATGGGTTTTGCTTTTTTTTTTTTAATCCATTCTGCCCACCTATGTCTTTTGATTGGCAAATTCAGTCCATTTATATTTAAAATAATTATTTATAGGCATGTACATATTGCCATTTTTTTCATTTTTTTTGGCTGTTTTTATAGTTCCCCTCTGTTCTTCTATTTCTCTTCCCTTGGGGCGTGATGGCTTTCTTTAGTGTTATATTAAGATTCTTTTCTCTTTTTCTTTTGTGTATTTACTATAAGCTTTTTCTTTGTGGTTACTGTGAGGTTCACATATAACATCACATGTACACAATAATCTCTTTTAAGTTGATAGCAACTTAAATTTGAATAATTCTAAAGCTTTACATTATTTATCCTCCCCACCACATTTATATATATTTTTTTTTCTTTCCTTTTTTATGGCTGTACCTGTGGCATATGGAATTTCCTGGGCCAGGGGTTGAATCAAAGCTGCAGCTGCAGCCTATGCTACCGCCACGGCAACACTGGATACGAATCACACCTTCAACCTATGCCACAGCTTATGCTAATGCTGGATACTTAAGTCACTGAACCAGGCCAGGGATCGAATCTGAATCCTCACAGAGACAATATCATGTCCTTAACCCCCTGAGCCACAATGGGAATTCCCACATTTATATACATATATATATATATATATATATACACATACACACACATATATTCAAATATATGTATATATTTGTCTTTTGTCTTTCTGGGGCTGCACCTGTGGCATATGGAGGTTCCTGGGCAAGGGGTCTAACTGGAGCTATAACTACCAGGCTGTGCCACAACCACAACAACGCCAGATCCAAGCCATTCTGCAGCCTACACCGCAGCTCATGGCAACACCAGATCTTTAACCTACTGAGCGAGGCCAGGGATCAAACCTGCATCCTCATGGATACTAGTCAGATTTGTTTACACTGAGCCACGACGGGAACTCCACATTTTTATATTTTTGATTTCCATGTAGAAATTCCAGCTCTGTCCAGTCACAGAACCACAGAGATAGGCAAGTGACCAAGACAGCAAACTAGAATTTCTAGGCTGAGAATTTGAGGTCCAAGTGGAGATGCATATTCCAGGACACAAAAGCAGTTAGAGTCACATTGTCAGGGCTGAGCACCCCAAAGATAAAAGCGATTTAATATCATTGCCAAGATCCATGGAACCGCCCTAGATCTTCACAAAGGCTGGGTTTCAGCTTGTCTTTGACTCTGGGAATGACCTTGCTTCCCTCTGACAGATTCCTTTGGGGAATGCTTATCTTGGTCAGAGGTGGTTTCGATTCCTTGCAACCCAGGAACAGCATCTGATCTATTTAAAAGAGTTAAGTATGTGCTTTGATCTCACAGATACTCAGTGGCAAAGTTGGGCTTTTAACTCAGACCTGTGCAACTACAGAAATTCCACAAGTGGCCATTAGTTATGCGGATTCATTTACCTTGTCTCCTTTGTCACATAGTTTTTTCTAGTTCTTGTAGGAACAGGTTTTGTGATTTCTGCTTTTCTCTTTAAGACTTTGGCCAGCTTTTTGCTGGTAGAACACCTCAGCCAATAATCAGGGTTGTTTTGTTTTGTCTTGTTTTGTTTCTTAATTTTTGCCAGAGAGCAGATTAGTCGTATTAGCCTTCTAGTGATGGACAAGTTATTTCACCTACCTGGGAGTCTGCCGCCTCATCCTTTTATGCCATAAAGGAGGATGGGAGTCATATAATTACAGGCAGCCTTCAAAGGAGGAAGGATGCAGGTGATTGAAAGGTCCTTTCTTTGCTGAGGACGCAGGTGATGGAAGACAGTCAGGTGAGCTTGAGCCACTGAGACACAAGCAAACTGCCCAAAGGCCTGAGGGAAGATGACTTAGGGCCTTGCAGATGAGCCCAATGGTTTTCAAACTTTTGTTCACAATTTCATGTCAAAAATTTTTGAGCATGCACCTCCCAATATAGTACATTATTTTTGCAAATGATAAACATTTATTACTGAATCATTCTGTTGTGTTATAAAATATATGCAAAAAATAAACATTTAAAGAATACAAGAAAAAGCATAACCATACGTTATCATATTTCTACATCTGCATGAGGATTTACTGCACCTCCGAGGGTACCCACACCCACCTTGGTCATCGCTGAATTGGAAGTTAAAGAAATCCTGGAGTTCCCGTTGTGGCTCAGTGGGTTAAGAATCTGACACAACCTCATCAGAATGGTGGTTTTGATCCCTGGCCTTGTTCAGTGGGTTAAGGATCTGGTGTTGCCACAAACCACAGCATAGTTCGCAGATGCGGCTTGGATCCCGCATTGCTGTGGCTATGGTATAGGTCACAGCGGTAGCTCTGATTCTACCCCTAGCCAGGGAACTTCCACATGCCACAGATGCAGCTGTAAAAAGAAAAAAATCCTTGTAATAAGTCTAGATAAATTCTTTCAGATCATGATTTTTGCTGAAGGATTTTTAAAGGCCCTCCCCGCCCCCCCGAGGTCAGTGTATAAAAATAGCATTCATCATACCAACTTAGCACATATCATATTACATTAATTTATTTTTATGTGTATTTTCCCATCAGACGATGACATTCTTAAAGACAGGGACTGTGTCATATTTATCTATGCGTTCTCAGTACATGGTTCTAACACAGTTATAGCGCAATGGGTGCCCAATAAAAAGCTGTTTAATTTAGCAGAAACCTGCCCCCTCCATAACCTTCCCTCTGGGGCCGCCAGCCCAGGCATCCACTCTCCTTCACATTCCTTGAGCCTGGCCACCACCACTGTCATCACTGAGGCCCTGTGAGCAACTGGCTAGGGTCCCAAGCCCAGCAGCTTTACTCTTAACCCAGCCTTGCTGTTCAACAGCAAATAATCAATGCATTTTAAACGCAAACAAATGCAAAGAACTGAGTATCAAGAAATTAGCCTTAGACCTCAGAAAAGGACTTCTAGTAAGTAAATAGCAATATCTTAAAAGCTCTCTTTGTCTTCAAATACTGATCTCTATCGGAGCAACAGGCAAGTTTTCCCATATGGAAAACCTGGAGTTTACCACGCAATGGAAAAGACGTTTGTGTGTGTGTCCTTGGGTTCTCCCTGGTAGCCATTGCGAAAGAAGCCCGCGTGGCATTAGCATCCCTCCCTGGTGAATTCCATTTCCTGCATCTGTAGTTCTTCAGTCTGGAGGCACTTAGGTTTTGCAATCAAGGTCTTTAATTGTGCTCAGGTCAGGAAATCAGGCATATGTTTCTCGGTTTCTCTAATCCCTTGACTCTATATATTATTAGAGCTTATGGATGTGGTGTAGGTTGCATCTTGCATTTTTGTGAGATTATACAACCCAGTCTTCCTCAGTGTCCCAGAGGAAGCCTGGGAAAACTCACAAAGTCAAGCTTTTCTCTTTCCCTGAGGAGGAAATGGAATTCCATTCCTTTGTCCCTGCCACTCCCCCTCCCGCCGCCCCTAGGGGACAGGGTTGTGAACCAGGACAATTGACCAAGTAAGGTTCTGCACTCACATCCTCGGGGAAGGAAAAACTTAATCAGATTCCCAGGGCTGAAGAGATGTCATCTGCTCAACTTCAAGGGCTGTTCCCCCACACATTCTCACATGATGAAACAAAGGCACATCCGACCACATCCCCCATCTGGTAATGAGGTGGACTGATACGCAGCAGGAAGGACCAGGAAAAGACAAAGTGAAGAGAGAGAGAGGTTGAGGAACTCAAGATGTCCCTCTTGGAATCCCTGGCCACGTGGGTTATTTAACCTGAGATGAGATAGGGGCTATTTCTTTGGAGAGAAGACGTTCATTTTAAGTCCAGAAGGCTCCCTCCTGGAGGCTAGGGCTGTGTGAGGTTTGAGCCCTGGGACAGGACTCACAGCCTCAGAAGATTTATTCAGGTCCCCTCTCCTGCACAAATGCTGCCTCAGCGGCTTGTGGCGGGCACTTTCAAATGCAAATGCAATGCTAGTCACTGGATGCTAATCTCAGTTGCTATTCTCTTTGCTCCTCTGACCAGGAGAGAACAGGCTGGCACACCAATGCTACTACGTACCCAAAGTGTCACGGCTCTGTGCCTCCTGCACTTAAAAAAAAAGAAACAAGTCTTGCTAGCATTTCCCCCTCCAACAGAGCCAATTAGTTATGGGCTATCTCCACGCTATTCAGCGAAAATCAACCACATGGCACCCCCAGCACCCCCAACGGCTCTAAGAAACTCACAATGGGCAAACCAAGGGCGTGTCTTTCTTGGGTCGGATTTTTCTCTCTGAATCCGTGGACAAAACAAAACAAAAGGATCCCTGTAGCATTTGTCTGCCTGGCTGTTCTCTCCCTTTGCACCAGAAGATGTTGGCATTTGGCCTCCTGTGCCTGGAAGAGAAGAAACTGTTTGCCCTGGTTCATTTTGAAATTCTCTCCCTGAACGGGTTTTGGTTCCCATCCGTGGCCAAGTCTGCAACATGAGATGGAGAGGTCGTCAGGGCTGCCAGCGAAATAATGTCACCCCTTTGAGGAGGGTGACGGCCACACAAAGAATGGAGCTTATTTTATCTGCGCCTGCTGAAGGACAGCTTGGTTAAAAAAAAATAGTTTAGATGTTTTCCCACACAAGGTATGCTCGTGAAAGAAAATATATATACCATAGACAAGGCAAATAATTCCCCCACTTAAAGGGGACCACAATTTGTACTTGAAGTGTACATCTTATTTGTCTTTTTTTCTTTTTTTAAAAATTTTATTTATTTATTTATTTTGCTTTTTTATGCACCTGCAGCATGTGGAGTTTCCCAGGCTAGGGGTCGAATCGGAGCTACAGCTGCCAGCCTACACCAGCCACAGCCACAACCATGCCAGATCTGAGCCATGTCTGATACCTGCACCACAGCTCACGGCAATGCCGGATCCTTAACCAGCTGATCGAGGCCAGGGACTGAACCTGCAACCTCATGGTTCCTAGTCAGATTCGTTTCTGCTGCGCCATGACAGGAACTCCTGTCTTTTTTTTCTATACATGAATTTTCTTTGGACCAAAAAAAGAAAATTGGCTATATATGCCATTCCATGTGCTGCTTTTTTACTAAGCAAAATATATAGTTTACTTTTCATATGAGATATTGTGCTGAAAATTCATTTCTAAAAAGAATATATGTATCTTTAAAAGTTTTTTTTTAACCTTATGAGTAGACCATTATTTACTTAACCAATCTCTTATTTGGGGATACATTTGAATTTGTTTCTACTGAAAAATTTCTTTGGATAAAATCTACACTTTGTACACACTTGGGATCCTTGCCTAAAGAGCAACGGCTAGCAGTAGAGTTGCTGTTCCGAAGACAAACAAAATGATGTCATTTGACACGTCATCAGATGGCTTTCCAAAAAGATTATACCAATTTAGAAGGCCACCAGCTATGAATAAAATTATGTTTAATCTCGGATTTTGATAGGCACCACCAAAATGTCTTATTACTGTTTCATTCTGCATTTATATCAACATATCAATAGAGAGTATAGTAAGCATTTTGAAACTTTATTGCTCATCTGTAGGGCCTCAGCTTTGACGAGGTTTTCGATTGGGAACTGAATATTTTTTGTATTGCTGTGTTAACAACTCCTTATACCTTACTTTCTATGTTGCGATTTTTTTCTTCAATTCGATGTTTGACTTTCAGTATTATTTATTGTATGGGACATGTAAAGTAATCTTCCTTTTTATATGTTTGCTGAAAACTTAAAAAAATAGAGATGCAATAAGATAAATAAAAGATAACCACTTAAATATCACTACCCAGAGGTAATCAAGACAATGCAGAAATTCTTACTTTTCGTAAAATTCAAACCATTTAAATGTTTTCTTTTATGGTTGCTATCTTTCTTGTTATTCTTAGAAATATTTTCTTTACTTCTTAATCACCTGCATTTTCTTTTATTCCCTTTTAATTAACATGTAAATCTTTCAGCCAACAGGGGTAATTTTGGTATAAAGGGAGCATGTAGCTCTTTCCAAATTCTCTTGCTTCTGCCCAGTATATTTCTGTCTATAAAGTATAGATATCTGGGAGTTCCTGCTGTGACTCAGCAGGTTCTGAATCTGACTAGGATCCATGAGGATGCAGGTCCGATCCCTGGCCTCGCTCAGTGGGTCAAGGATCCAGCGTTGCCATGAGCTATGGTGTAGGTTGCAGATGTGGCTCAGATACGGCATTGCTGTGGCTGTGGTGCAGGCTGGGGGCTAGAACTCCAATTGGGAACCTCTATATGCTGTGGATGCAGCCCTAAAGAAAGACAAAAAAAAAAAAGGAAAAGAAACTAAGAAACAATAGCGCAGCCTTGGGGCAAGATTCTGGCTCCTCCTCTAGGAATATACTCAGCAGTATCTTTGAGCACTTCTGCAGAACTAGCCCCCCCAACAAATGGAAGCTATTAACTACTTGAGGAAGCATCTTCATTCCGGGAAGAAGGAGGACCACCAAAACCAGTCCTGGGGCCACCAAACACCGGCTTTGAAAGACAATGCGAGCTCCCCTCTACCCTGATGCTTATCTCTGGCCCTATTTTCCACTCCCCAAACTGTAAAACCACCCCCTCCTCTCTCCCAAGGGGAGCACAGTCTTTAAGGCATTAGTCTGCAGTGGCGCCCTTTGCCTGGCAAAGCAATAAAGCTATCTTTTTGTCCTTCACGCAAAACTCTGTCTCTGCAATTCTCTTCAGCAACGGGGCAGACAGAGGCCAAGTGTCGGCAACACAAACATGAAGAGAGCCTTCTGAGGCTCTCCCCGGCAGCTGACCCCGTATTACACATTTGCTCCTAGGCAAACCAAATGCTCCATGGCCCAGGGGACACCTAATGTAATCTAGTCACAGTTACACTGACTGTAGAAAGCCCTCCTAGCTATGCTAGTACCTCTACTGCCATTCTCGCAAAAGCAGGGCCACCCATAGGCCTCAACCAAGGACCCAGGGCCACCTAGAGCCAGAAGGGCACGTGAAAGGACAGCACCTGGCTCCTGCCCTGGGCTCAGGACTGGTGTTTGTGCCTGGCTCCTTAGACCTCGGTCTCAGCAGAAGCTAAATTTTTGAGCTGCAGTGTCCTTAGGGACATGGCTCAGCATTGCCACCTTCTACCTAACTCATCTGCCTTTTATCAGTTTTTCAAGGTCCAGGTTTTCAGCACACCTTCTCCAAATACACCTGAGTCCCTTAACACCTCGTCCTCACTGCCTGCTAATCATGGCCATGCAACCTGGAGAGTGGAGGGGGATGGAGTGACAGGATTCTTTTAGCCACCACTGAGAAATGTCCTTTGCTCTCCCAGAGTCAATGAAGCCGAACAGGACACAGCAGAATCGGTAGAGGTCAAGGGGCCATAGTTGTAGATCCAGCCTGGCTCTGAGTTCAGACTGCTCTCCTGTCCCCAGAGCAGGGGACCTGGGATTCCTGCCTGGCTCAGGCTTGTCTCCATCCCTGAAGCCCTGTTTTGGCCTGGGTAGGAAGTGTTTAAACCTTATCAGGCCAATCAAGAGCCAAATTAATCACAGCCACGCTCACCTGTCTTCAGCCTTGACACGTAAAATTCTGCTGCACCTCCAAAAGGCAGTGCCCTCTCTTAGCCCTGTTTCTGATACTTTGGAGTCTGCCTTCTCTGGATCTCAATTTGGGAAAGCCCTGTCCCTCCCCCCTGAGTCCCAGAGTAACTAGGATTCTAGGAAATCAGCTTGCATGCTCCGAATCCTGACCTTTTCTTAGAATTGGAGATGGGGAAGACAGCCTGAAGAAAGAAGTCGTATGCTGGAATGCACCAAAATTAAAAATTTCTGCCCCACCAAAGACAATTCTCGAAGAGAATGAGAAGACAAGCCCACACTAGGAGAAAGTATTTGCAAAAGACACATTTGACAAAGGACTAGTATCCAAATTATATAAGAGCTCTTATTCTCAATGATAAGAAAACAAACAATTTTAAAAATGGGCCATGGACCTTACCAGCCACCTTGTCAAAGAAGATGCACAGATTGCAAAAAAGCAGATGAAAAGATTCTCCATACTGTATTCACTGGGAATGTGTAAATTAAAACAACAATGAGATACTACTACATATCTATTAGAAGGGCCAAAATCTGGAAAACTGACACCACCAAATGCTGACAAGGATGTGGAGCCACAGGAACTCCCATTCATTGCTGGTGGGAATACAAAATGGTACAACCACTTTGAAAATCAATTTGGCAGTTTCTTGCAACACTAAACATGCTCTCACCATATGATCCAGCAATGACACTCCTTGAAAGAGTTGGAAAACCTGTATCCATGCAGAATCCTGCACACAGATGTTTATAGCAGTTTATTCATAAACTGCCAAAACTTAGAAGCAACCAGGAAGCCCTTCAGCTGGTGAATGAATAAATAAAAAGTGGAATATTCAGACTATGGAATATCATTCAGCACTGAAAAGAATGAGCTCTCAAGCCATGAAGTCACGTGGAAATGCCTTAAATGCATATTACTAAGTATCAATAGAAGCCCATCTGAAAAGGCAACACACTGAATTATTCTGTGAATGAAAAATATTGCCTGCCATATCAGTAAACAAAGGATGTTGCAGCCATCACGCCACCACATTGCAGACACTTCGACAGAGATCCCTGAGGCACGCAGGGTAAGAAAGCACCCAGATAGCAGAGGTGCATATCAGAGGAATCATTTCACTGAGCCAGACACTTGCATCTTCTCACATAAAAAGAGTGGTGCATTCCTTTGCTTGAGATGTCTGGTTTCCTTTAATTAATAGTAACCTTTTTTTTTTTTTTTTTTTTTTTTTTTAGTGGCTGCATCCACAGCCATTGGCTGTGGAACTTCCTAGGTTAAGGGTCGAATCCAAGCACCACAGCCACAGCACTTCGGGATCTGAGCCCCACCTGTGACCTGCACCACAGCTCACAGCAACACCAGAATCTTAACACACTGAGCAAGGCCAGGGATCAAACCTACATCCTCATGGATCCTAGTCAGGTTCTTAACCCACTGAGCCACAGTGGGAACTCATCAACAGTGATCTTTGGATGTTCCAACTACCTGGTCTTTTGTTGCCCAAAAAACCTCCTACATACTTGGCTACCCCCTTGTTTCTTCCGGGCTTTTTTTTCAGTGTTAACTGAGATGCTGTGTCTGATCTCGAAGTCCTCAACATGCCCACCAAATAAGGCATAACTCTTGCCTTTTGGGTTGTGCTTTTCATTTTTCAGTCAACACAACTAGAAAGACAAAACTAGAGAGCCCATAAAAAGATCAGGGGTCTCCAGGTTAGCAGGGAGGGGGCATGAATAAACAGAGCACAGAGGATTTTGAGGGCAATGACAGTACGCTGATATTATAATGTGGATACACGTCATTATACATTTGTCCAAACCCATAGGAGACAGAACACCAAGAATGTGCCCTAGGGTTAAACCACGGACTCTGGGTGATGAGGATGTGACAGGGTAGGTTCATCACTTGTGACAAATGGACCACTCTGGGGGAAATGTTGATGGAGGAAGAAAAGAAAGGAGAGAAGGATGGAGGGAGGGATGGAGAAAGAAAGAAAGAGAGAGAGAGAGGAAAAGAGAAAACAGGCATGCCAGCCTGCAGGAGCCCGGTGGAGGTGTGGGGTCAGGGCGGTGGCATCGGAGGTTTTGGTCACGTGTGCTCCCAGCCCTGTGGGTCTGCTGGTCTCGTTCACAACTGCCGACTCACGCTTTCTCCCATCCTGGAACCCGACCGACCGCCGTCCTGAGCCCTCAGCGAGGGCACTAGATCTGACCCTTTGATGGGAAGCCCAAGACCTCTGCAAACGGCGTGAGGAGAGAGCGATGGGACCACCTTGGCTGATGCAGTTTTCTAGCACTTGTCATTAGCGCAGCTAAACCAGCTCCATGTGCACGACTTGGCTCCTGTGCTCCAGGGAAAGCGCCTCAAGTCTTGCTCCTATTTGATCTTCGGGCTCCGGCAGTGCTGGGTCTGGTCCTAACATTTGGTCTGTGTTACACATACATTGCACAGATCTGCCTGAGGAAAGTTTACTCTCCCTTTTAGGGTGGCCTCACGGAGAAAGCGGAGGGAGGTAAAAGAAATGCTCTCTGGACCCAAACATCACCAACTGGTGGCTGACGTGGCCGAGGATAGCTTAGGACCTGGTGGCCGGGCCACCTCAGAGTTCATGGACCAAGAGAGAGAAATCTGGGAATCGTCTGGCACAGAAAGCACCCGTCAGCCTCAGAGACGAGGTAGGTCAAATACTGTGACCAGAAATTCTAAAGGGAAGCATGCTTAGCAGAAGGCAAAAGTTTCCGGAATAGTTTAAATATAATTCTAATAATATAACCTCAAACATTCCCAAATGACGATTTCGGGGGGCTGGGGTAAGGAACCTGTGTGGTTTTGTTAGCTGACATTTATCCAGAATGTGTGCAAAACCCTTTATGAACATATCCTCAGTCCTGAGACCGTGCTATTCTTCCCATTTTGCAGATGAGAAAACCAAGGTTGTAAAGTGGCCAAGGTCAAACAACCCAGGAGGTTTTCCAAGTCTGGATTTGACCCTAGACCGTGTGATTCCAGAGCCTGCACTCTTAAGCATCTCCTACATGAAAGAGGGGCAGAGGAGTTCCCGTGGTGGCTCAGTGGTTAACGAATCTGACTAGGAACCATGCGGTTGCAGGTTTGACCCCTGGCCTTGCTCAGTGGGTTGGGGATCCGGAGTTGCCGTGAGCTGTGGTGTAGGTCGCAGATGTGGCTCAGATCCCACGTTGCTGTGGCTCTGGTGTAGGCCGGTGGCTACAGCTCTGATTCGACCCCTAGCCTGGGAACCTCCATACGCCGCAGGAGTGGCCCAAGAAATAGCAAAAGGACAAAAAAAAAAAAAAAGAGAGGCAGAGACCCCAAGAGATAGTATCAGGATGCAGAAAGCCCGAACTACGCTAGCGGTTATGAAAATTCTAACTTTTTAACAAGTTACATTCAACACAGGACTAATACGTTAAGAGTAAGCCCACTCTTTGGAGGCAGATGACAGAGTCCAGGATGGCAAGTGGGTTTTGATCTGCCAGGCAAACTGTTCCACGTGATGGGGCCAGACAGCCTGGAGTCCAGGGTTGGAGAGAGACAGTTCCAGACTGCGCTGGAAAGAATGCTGAGACCGATTACCAACCCCTGCCACGTGCCAGGGGCCCGGGGAAGCAGCACGAACGCTGTGTATCTGCCATTCCTGACCGAAGCCCACAGAAGGCAGAGCAGAATTCCTTCCAAGAGACAGGCCCAACTTGAGATGAACACGTGGCTGGCACAGGAGAGCTCTCAGTCTCAGAGAGGCAGCAGGGAGTGATGGCTTGAAGCAAGATCTTACTTCTCTGCTCAGGACTGGAACCTGGGCAGCCTGGATGAAAACCAGGGGTCCCAGCCACTAGACCAGCTAGAGGCAGGAAGCAGAATGACCCTGACTCTTGCCCTCTGTCGAAAGCAAGAATGTTCGCAGGAGGCAAAGACTGTGAAAACAGGTCTAAAGTGTATTGTTAGAGTCAAGAGTATAACATGACACAGAGAAGCAGTTGGTTTAAATCAGAAGCAAAGAAGAAATACACACCCTAAGGAGGAGTGTGGGTGAGCTCTTGGGCGAGGAGGAGCGAGCCAGAGAGGTGACTGATTGATTGTGTTTTGCCTTTTATGGCAGCACCTGTAGCATACGGAGGTTCCCAGGCTAGGGGTCGAATCAGAGCTGTAGCCGCCGGCCTACACCACGGCCACAGCAACGCCAGATCCAAGCCTTGTCTGCGACCTACACCACAGCTCACGGCAACGCCAGATCCTTAACCCACTGAGTGAGGCCAGGGATCGATCCTGTGTCCTCTTGGATACTAGTCAGGTTCACTTCCTCTGAGCCACAATGAACTCCCCCAAACAGGTGTTTTAAATCGCTTACAAAGAACAGTTCTCCCGGGTCACTGTTTTCCTTTGGCCAATTACCATTTTTTATTGTCCATCCTCTAGCATGAGTTTCATTTAAAACATTAGTAGCTATTAATGTGAAAATCCATAACGTGCTCCATATTTGAAGAGAATCATGTCCTTTGAAATTTCTTTTTTTATAATGATTTTTATTTTTTTCCATTATAGCTGATTTATAGTGTTCTGTCCATTTTCTGCTGCACAGCAAGGTGACCCAGTCACACATACATGCATGCATTTCTTTTTTCCCACATTATCATGCTCCATCCATCATAAGTGACCAGACATAGCTCCCAGTGCTCTACAGCAGGATCTCACTGCTTATCCATTCCAAAGGCAATAGTTGGCATCTATGAACCCCAAACTCCCTCCCCCTCCCCCTTGGCAACCACAAGTCTGTTCTCCAAGTCCATGATTTTCTTTTCTGAGGAAAGGTTCATTTGTGCCCTATATTAGATTCCAGATATAAGTGATATCATATGGTATTTTTCTTCCTTTTTCTGACCTACTTGACTTGGTGTGAGAGTCTCTAGTTCCATCCATGTTGTGGCAAATGGCCTTATTTTATTATTTTTTATGGCTGACTAGTATTCCATTGTGTATGCATACCACATCTTCTTCATCCAATCATCTGTCGATGGACATTTAGGTTGTTTCCATGTCTTGGCCAATTACCTTGGTTTGTTTCTCACACCTGACTGGACACAGGACCCTCCCTGACATGCCTGCGCATATTTTGGCAAAGATGGATTCCAGAGCAAAGGGTATCAGGACTTATTGTGGCCTGGCACCCCTCCCTTTCTGACCCCTAGGGGTCTTACTGCGCATGTGTAATCCGGCAGGTCTCCTGGACCCCAGGAGTGATTGACGTGTTCATCTTATCTTCCTGCTCCAGCAGAGCTCACCTCCTGCAGTTAACTTTCTCCTTGACGTGTCACAGAGAAGCCAGGGCCAATTTACTCAGCCTACGATGTTCTCAGGGCAGGGGCCCCGCTACCTCCTACCGCAGTCTGACCGTGACCAAAGCCCAGGAGGAGCAGCAGGCAGCCGGGGCTCTCAGCTGGCTTTTCAGAGTCAGTAGCCAGGTGTCCAAGGGCGTAAAGGTGAGATTCCATTTCCAAAAGAACAGAATCTCAGAAGGAAATCGGGCAGAGGCTTGGTAGCTTGGTATGTGGTCACAAAGAAGGCAAGAGCCAGGGGCCTGGTCCCTGGAGGTCGGGGTGTGAGGTCAGCAGGCTTGTCTGAGCAGCCCTGCCCTGCAGAGCGGAGGACTCAGCTCTGAAGCTGTCTCTGCACTGGGGCTCTGGGATTATTCTAGTGTAGAAAGAGGGACAGAGCCAGCAAGTGGCAGTTAACAGGCCCTGGTTGTTCCTGACACTTGAGAGAGGATGGAAAAGAGAGCAGTTTGTCCTTCCACCCGTCCAGTGAGGCGACAAGGGGCGAGGGACAGGTTTGGCCACCAGCAAGGGGAAAAGGCCTGGAGGCTGTTACCTGACCCTGAAAAGAAAGTGGCGCGGCCTCTGCTAAAAGTTAATGCCACCTGCACCAGTCCATTTTTAGATGTGTGGCATCCAGCTCAAGGAGGAATAATCTCGATTTTTGCCTTTGTTTTATCTGGAAAACTACGCCCAGGTCAAGCTCCGGAGGCAGGGGAGTGGTTATGGAAAAAGCACAGCTTAAGTGAATAAAACTGGGTTTTGCTTTTGTTTTGGTTTCCAGTCAAGAGAGGACCTTTGAGGAACATGGAAGCTTCTGTAGCCAAAGGGCTGGCCTTTGGAGGAAGGCGTGGACTTGCTCACGGTAACTCTGAGGGAGGAATTAAAAAGAGTGGGTGACAGTTATAGGGAGGTTGATTTCTCTTTAACAAAGAAAGACTTTTTTCTTTTTTTGCTTTTTAGGGCCGCAGGTGCAGTGTATGGAGGTTCCCGGGGTCGAATCAGAGCTGCAGCTGCCGGTCTACACCACAACCACAGCAACGCCAGATCTGAGCCACATCTTCAATCTACACCACAGCTCACGGCAATGCCAGATCCTTAACCCACTGAGCAAGGCCAGGGATCGAACCCGTATCCTCATGGATACTAGTCAGGTTCATAGCCCACTGAGCAACAGTGGGAACTCCCACTGAAGATATTTCTAACCATTAAGACAGGCTCTCCCCAGATTATGTCTCCATAGATTACTCTTCCTTTGGATGTTACTAGAATGTACCATTCTAGTCAATTTAGGAATTAGGTACATTGAGGAATCTCTGGATTAGACAAAGTAAATAGGTTTCTTCGTGGCTGGATTCCTCAAACCCCTTAATGTGTGAGTGTTCTTAACATTTCTCCAAGGAGGACATTCCCAAACGTAATGGAACCTGACAGAGTCAAATTCTATTTTTTTATGAGTTTCGTTCTCGTGACTCATCTGTTACCAACTCCCGAAGCAAGTCCTCTGGGACACACATCTGGGAAGGCTGGGCTAAAGCCAGTGACCAAGAAATAGGTGGCTTTGTAAAGAAAGTTAGCACATGCTGTCCGGATTTAAGCAAACAGCCTTCAAAGTCTCTGGAAGGAAAGGGTTGAAGAGGAAATTACTTCCTAGGGGAGTGTGGGTTCCATGAGTCTGTGCTTCTATGATTCCATTGCTGCTTTAATCACCTTTGTCCCACAAATAAACATTTTTTATTAGGGCTGCACCTGTGGCATATGGAAGTTCCCAGGCTAGGGTTTGAACTGGAGCTGCAGCCACAGCAACTCCAGATCCCTCCCCACTGAGCAGGGCCAGGGATGGAACCAGCATCCTTGTGGATACTGGTTGGGTTTGTTACCGCTGAGCCATGACAGGCACTCCCACAAACATTTTCAAGGATAGCTGAGTTGCTTGTAACCTCAACAGGTCTCTAAACCAAATCGAGGCAGCCCTGTGAGAACACCCAGCCAGTGGGATTATATAGATCCAGCGAGAGTGTGCTGTTGTACCTGCAGGCTTGCGAGACTTTACAAGGCTGACTCTGCCACCACAGAAAGGCTTCCTGAACGTGTGGGACCTTCTAGGAGTCCTCTATTATCCACTCAAGTTGATCTCTGGGAGCGTTTTTCTGCCTCTAGTTCTTTAAGCTTCACACAGTGGCTTTTGTCTAAGATCTATCAGGGGCTCGCCTTAAAAAACAATTCAGCTCCTCAAACTTTCCTATCATCTAAATCCTTCTAGGGACAGAGGATGGGACATGAATTTTAAGTACCTCAGCTGGAGGAGTTCTCATTGTGGCTCAGCAGGTTAAGCCTCTGTGAGGATGTGGGTTCGATCCCTGGCCTCGCTCAGTGGGTTAAGGATCCGGCGTTGCCATGAGCTGTGGTGTAGGTCACAGAGGCAGCTCCAATTTGACCCCTAGTCTGGGAACGTCCATATGCTGCAGCTGTGGCCATATAAAGAAAAAAAAGAATAAATAAATAAATATATCCGTTTAAGAGCGTACTATGCAGTGGCATACTTGGCTATGAAAAAAAAGTGAACCCACTGTGGTAAATGGAATGACTGGCCTTCGGGGACCTGCTGTCTAGCACGGGAATCTCTACACAATATTCTGTGATCATCTGTGTGGGAAAAGAATCTGAGAGAGAAAGGATGTGTGTACATGTAGAACTGAAGCACTTTGCTGTACAGCAGAAATTATCAAACATTGTAAATCAACTAGACTTGAATGAGACTTTTTTTTTTTTTTTTGCTTTTTAGGGCCGCACCCGAGACATATGCTAATTTCCAGGCGAGGGGTGGAATCGGAGCTGCAGCTGTCAGCCTATGCCACAGCCACAGCCACACCAGATCTGAGCCATCACGGCCACACTGGACCCTTAACCCTCTGAGCAAGGCCAGGGATCAAACACGAGTCTTTGTGGATACTGGTTGGACTCATTATGGCTGAGCCACACAGAACTTCTGGAGACTTCAATGAAGGTTTAAAAAACGAAAAAAAAAAAAAGTGAACCCAATATCAATCTGAATCCCTGGGTCAAACTAAAAAAGAGGCCTAGGCTTTTCTTTTTAGGCCAAGGACAGGGGTAGTTACACAAGTTCAAATTCTAGGGCCTTCCATACACATCCGGGGCAGCTCAAGCCTCATGCCTTATCCAGCTGGTCCACGGCCCAGCCAGCACGAGTGACCCCATGGCTTGCCCTGTCCAGGCATGAGCTGCTCTCCTCAAGTGCACAGCCCTGGCCACCGCGCCCTGGACAAGAGGCGCAGGTGCTCTTACAGCCTCTTCTTCCCGCATGCGCAGCTGCTGAGGAAGGGAGACAGAATTCCTTACTGTGGCCTGGAGGCCTCCTGCGATCTCCGCACTTCTGGGGCCTCACCTCCATAACCCGTTCCCCTCACAGCCCTCTCGACGCCCCGCTTCTGGCCGCCTTTGATCCGCCAGGCTCGTTCCTGCCGCCAGGCCTTTGCATTTGCCATCCCCTCTGCCTGGAAGCCCCTCCTCCAGCCCTTCACTTGCTTCCATCCTTAGTCCTGTTCAGGTCGCTGCTTAAACATCACCTCCTCAGAGAAGTCATCCCTGATTCCCTGAGTTTAAAAATAAAGACCAAGCTTCCTATTGTGGCTCAGCGATAACGAACAGGACTACTATCCATGAGGATGCGGGTTTGATCCCCGGCCTTACTCAGTGGGTTAAGGATCTGGCATTGTCGTGAGCTATGGTTCAGGTCACAGATGCAGCTCGGATCCTGCATTGCTGTGGCTGTGGTGTAGGCAGGCGGCTACGGCTCTGATTCAGCCCCTAGCCTGGGAACTTCCGTATGCCGTGGGTGTGGTCCTAAAAAGACAATTAATTAATTAAGAGATTGAAGAGATGCAAAATGTCACAGAACAAAGAACGGCACTTCACAAGCTCCCACTGCCCTGCAGCTGGGAGTCCCTGGGTACCTGACAGCGTCAGGTGTAGGCTGTCCTGTCCTATCCACACCTGCAGCGTGTGCGCCTGGCCTGGAGGGACATCAGAGTGACCTGGTTCTGACCCGTCCCAAGGTGGCCCCAATCAGTGGGGCCTATTCCAGAGTGGGCTAGAATCACCTGTCACCCTGCACACACACACACACACACACACACACAGCAACAAGCCAGTGACTCTTTCAAGGAAGGAGAAATTGGATTAAAAGCTCAAGAGGGGAGATAATATCTGATTTTATTTTATTTGTTTATTTTATTTTATTTATTTATTTTTTTTTATTATTTTCCCACTGTACAGCAAGGGGGTCAGGTTTTCCTTACATGTATACATTGCAGTTACAGTTTTTTCCCCCACCCTTTCTTCTGTTGCGACATGAGTATCTAGACATAGTTCTCAATGCTATTCAGCAGGATCTCCTTATAAATCTATTCTAGGTTGTGTCTGATAAGCCCAAGCTCCCGATCCCTCCCACTCCCTCCCCCTCCCATCAGGCAACCACAAGTCTCTTCTCCAAGTCCATGATTTTCTTTTCTGAGGAGATGTTCATTTGTGCTGGATATTAGATTCCAGTTATAAGTGATATCATATGGTATTTGTCTTTGTCTTTCTGGCTCATTTCACTCAGTATGAGAGTCTCTAGTTCCATCCATGTTGCTGCAAATGGCATTATGTCATCCTTTTTTATGGCTGAGTAGTATTGCATTGTGTATATATACCACATCTTCCGAATCCAATCATCTGGCGATGGACATTTGGATTGTTTCCATGTCCTGGCTATTGTGAATAGGGCTGCAATGAACATGTGGGTGCATGTGTCTCTTTTAAGTAGAGCTTTGTCCGGATAGATGCCCAAGAGTGGGATTGCAGGGTCATATGGAAGTTCTATGTATAGATTTCTAAGGTATCTCCAAACTGTTCTCCATAGTGGCTGTACCAGTTTACATTCCCACCAGCAGTGCAGGAGGGTTCCCTTTTCTCCACAGCCCCTCCAGCACTTGTTATTTGTGGATTTATTAATGATGGCCATTCTGACTGGTGTGAGGTGGTATCTCATGGTAGTTTTGATTTGCATTTCTCTTATAATCAGCGATGTTGAGCATTTTTTCATGTGTTTGTTGGCCATCTGTATATCTTCCTTGGAGAAATGTCTATTCAGGTCTTTTGCCCATTTTTCCATTGATTGATTGGCTTTTTTGCTGTTGAGTTGTATAAGTTGCTTGTATATTCTAGAGATTAAGCCCTTGTCGGTTGCATCATTTGAAACTATTTTCTCCCATTCTGTACGTTGTCTTTTTGTTTTCTTTTTGGTTTCCTTTGCTGTGCAAAAGCTTTTCAGTTTGATGAGGTCCCATGGGTTTATTTTTGCTCTAATTTCTATTGCTTTGGGAGACTGACCTGAGAAAATATTCATGATGTTGATGTCAGAGAGTGTTTTGCCTGTGTTCTCTTCTAGGAGTTTGATTATTTGTTTATTTATTGTCTTTTCAGGGAGGCTCACCTGTGGCATGTGGAGGTTCCCAGGCTAGGGGTCGAATGGGAGCTGTAGCCATTGGCCTACACCACAGTCACAGCAATGCGGGATCTGAGCCACATCTGCAACCTACACCACAAGGTCAGATCCTTAACCCACCGAGCGAGGCCAGGGATCAAACCTATGTCCTCATGGACACTGGACACTGGTCGGGCTTGCTACCACTCAGCCACAATGCGAACTCTTTAAAATGTATCTGATTTTAAAAGGCAGGTTCAATGTGCTTCTGACTTACTAACCAAAATGACAGGAAGTCAAGCTCCGTGGAAATCTCTATCTCAGATGCTTTAGCAGACGCCAGCGTGGGTGAGAACACTTCGCGAGGAACTACCGGGCTTTGAAAGAAAACCCGCCGAGAACCAACGTGTGTGTGTGTTTGCCCCTGGCTGTCCTGGGTGAGGGCGCCAGGGATGCACAGCGCTTCAGGGCCCCCCGTCGGGGGAAAGTAATCTGACGTCCGTGCAGTTAAGTCCACAGGAAATCCGCCTGTATTAACCGGCTGGGTGCGGGAAAGTTTTGCCACGGCCTCATAAAAACTCATTTCGCAAACAGATGCCTGATCTCCACCTGAAAGGATTACTGAGCAAAAGAACCCGCCCGCCCCCGCTTAGGGCATCACCCCTGATGCCAGGCGGCGCCCCAGCTGAAAATGCTTGAGGAAATGGGGTCAGAGGGGGACCCGGTGTGGAGTCTGGTCCTGCAGCGTATCCCGGTGGGGAGACAGAGCACTGGCATCTGTGCGACTGGAATTTTAATACAGTGAGAGTTTCTGCCAGGACTGGAGGATGTCAAGGCTTGTTAACGGCAAATCAGAGCCCGGATTCCAGAGCCGAAAAGAGTTCGGCCACCTGAAAAATAAAGGCAGCTTCATCCCAGACTGTCTTTACTCAGCATCAACATTAAAAAAGGAAGGAAGGAAGGAAGAAAAATAAAGAAAGACTCTCAAGATTGAAAGGGACCTCAGGATGGATTTAGTCTAAGCAACCAAGAGGTCAACTTCCACAGCCCCTAAGAAACTGAATTTTGAGTAAAAGCCATTGAAGTGCTATTCTGTGTCGCAGTGTTTTCCCAGAAGTGCTATTCCAGGAAAGACCCATTGAACACGATCCAAACCCTCCTGAAAGGCGGAGAGGCACCAGTGTGCAAGCACACGTGTGCACAGGTGCGCTCAACCTCACACCCACATCACACGGATCTCGACACTTCCAACCTTCCGTCCACAGCCACTGGGCTCCTCGTTGGAAGTAGCTGAGGAGCTTTTAAAAATCCAGACGCTTCATCCGCAGTCCAGGACAATGAAGTTAAACAGTCCTGAGGATGACAGCACAGCTGCTCGGGGTGCAGTGTAGGCAAACAACTTGAGGGAACCGAAGGACAGGTGGAGAGTCCACTTCAGCAGGTCAGACAAGAGGTGACACAGACAAGGGAGTCTGGAACGGGAGGAGGGCGGAAGAGGAGTGGTCCACGAGCTAAGAGGATGAAGGAGCCACAGGACTCAGCGATGCCTTGGAGCCAGAAGTATGGGGGGGGGGGGGTGACGCGCTACCTTCGGTCCTGGCTCCCACCCCAGTGCCTGGAAATGTCATCCACAGACAAGAAATGCCAAAAAAACAGTGAAATTACACTAATCTGGACCTGAATCCCAATTCCACCTACTTGGAGTTGGATGAATTTGGTGCAATCTCAGTCTCTCTGGACGAGCTCCAGCCGTTAACATTACAATAACGCATATAAAGTGCTTCGATCCCATAACAAGTACTCATAAATATCAGGTATTATTGCTACTTCCATTCTGCTACTGAACAACAGCCCGATTATCGAGGGAATGCACTTCGAAACTATCCACGAAAACCATACGATGGGAACGACTTACAGATCTTCCAGAAGCAACACAGACGAGGTCAAATATAAACCTACAGTCAGAGAGTAGGAGGGATAAGAGAACATTGATCATTTTTTTTCTGAAGCGGCCTATGTGAAGTGCTTGGGATACAATTTTAAGGGCTGTATCAAATAGGACCATACCAACCAGTGCAAGCACGCGTCTTCTGGGGGCCCATTTCACAATGTCTAACGGAAAGACATGATTCTGGCTTAAAATCCCCAACATGAACCCCTAAGCATCACTAACCAAGAAGCCCAGGGGAGAAGCATTCGGAGCTGGGGGTTTGCCAGACAACAGAATAACGGGCACAGCCGTTGCTAAAGAGCGATTGTCCAAGTCCTTCCTGAACAGGTGCGTCCCACTCAATGACATAGCAAATCATAACTGCAAGGTGCGCGAGGGGCATCCGCTGAGATACGGTGTCCCTTTGACAGAAGAGCCCTACCTCCAAATCCTGTGACCTGGAAAAAGTTAAATGCGGAGAATGACCTTTAACCCTCCACTCATCCTGGGCTGATATGACCCCAGGAAGGGCACAGCAGGCTCCCCCCCGCCATGCACTCATCATCCCTGTGCCCTCACTGTCCCCTTCAAGCCGTTCACAGAAGAATAAGGACAGTTGTTTCAGGAGTTCCCGTTGTGGCTCAGCGGTAATGAACGCAACGAATGTCCACGAGGACTCGAGTTTGATCCCTGGCCTCGCTCAGCGGGTTAAGGATCCGGCATCGCTGTGAGCTGTGGTGTAGGTGGCAGATGAGGCTCAGATCCTGCGTTGCTATGGTTGTGGCGTAGGCCCGTGGCTAAGGCCCGATTCCACCCCTAGCCTGAGAATTTCCATATGTCTTGGGTGTGGCCTTAAAAAGACCAAAAAAAAAAAAATAGACAGTTGTTTAAGTGCTTATGAACCCACAGGATCCTGTGTGTCAGAGAATAAGGGACTCAGGCTTGCTGGGTTCGGGGTGTCAAGAGATGGGTTCTGGAAAATGAGTGGCGAGGTAATTTGCCCTCCCATGATGGCTTAAACTAGCCTTACCCTGACCTAGCAACAGAAATGGTACCCAAGTTACACTCTGACTTGGCCTGGTCATTCCTGCCTCTTTGCCACCTGCATAAAAATCACAGTGTTTGGCATCTGTAGATGCTGATTGAATTCTTGTTGAAACAATGGCGGAAAGAGAAGCTAAGAGTAGTGTTACCATTTTCAAGCTATCAATGTATCTTTCAGGCCTGAATCATGCAAAGTATGTTTATTCATTTGACACACACTCCTGAGGGACTTCCTGTGACTCAGGTGTTGTTTCACATTGTGTGCGAAGCTGTAGAGTTTTTCCAGTGACAGTAAGGCCTTTTACAGTAACTAAGCACCCCCCATCCCCACACTCAAAGTTTTCACACATGGAATTAGAGAAAATTCAATGAAGACATGCTGAGGCCGATGCAGTGGGTGCCATGATGGTGCCCCACAGATGTGGCCGCAGGACTCCAGGCTCCTTGCACAGGTGATCAAATTGACTAGCAAGGATTATGGTCACGGCCAGATAGCTGTCAAGTGCTCACCACAGGCCAGGAACTGCCTGCTGTCCTGGGACTTCACCAGGGATCAAAAATAGGCAGGCACCAAATTCAGGCTCAAGTTTCATCTCCACTTCTTTTCTTTTCTTTTCTTTTTTTAACTTTTTAGGGCTGCAGGTGTGGCATATGGAAGTTCCTAGGCCAGGGGTTGAATCAGAGCTGAAACTGCTGGTCTACACCACAGCCACAGCAACACCAGATCCGAGCTGCGTCTGTGACCTACACCCCAGCTTGCAGCAATGCCAGATTCTTAACCCAATGAGCAAGCCCAGGGATCAAACCTGCATCCCCACAGAGACTACACTGGGTCCTCAACCCACTGAGCTACAATGGGAGCTCCACTGCAAACTCTTCATTTGAGGATTAGCGTCACATTTTTGTGTAGGTTATACTGAACCTCTAGCCATGATGACATCTTGTGTTCTGATCAGCAGGCGTAGGAAAAAATTAATGCAATTGAAGCCACAGATGCTGGGCATTAGTTGGGCATTAAAGGGTCATTTATTTCGTCTGCGACTATCTGAAACAATCTGATATGCTCATTGTGGGATGTACTACAGATTTTCTACCCATTTGCCAAGAAAAGTGTAAAGAAAGCAAGCAGCGTGTCAGAGAGCTGTGTTCAAAATATCTGTTGCTCTTGGTAACTAAGACTTGGAGCAAATTGAATTAGAGGAATCTATGCTCCTTTTTGATTTTCAGATGGCTAAAACTCTTTAAAAAATGGACTGAGTTTATTTTTGGATTTTATGGTTCAAATATTTCTCAGAAGGTCAGTAGGCCTTGGGAAGGTTTATAGCCCATATTTAGACCTCTAAAGCTATGTTTTAAATAAGACTATTTGGGACTTCTCCAAAAATTGAACTTCAAAAAAAAGAAAAGAATTATAAGAGAATAGTGTTTTAATTGCCAACCCAACCATTTGCACATCCCCACTCAAGGATGCTGCTTCTTCACAGCCACATGTCACAGACCCTTCGCATGTCCTCTTACTGTTGGCTTTTTTTCTTCTCAATCTTCACCCTGTGCTCACCTTTTGGACTTGATGAAAGAATTTAGCTACCTGAGTGCAGACGTGGGATTTTTGCAGTTGCAAGTAATTGTCTTCAACCCAAAGTGGCCTAAACCAGAAAAGAAATGCATTGGCTCAGGCACCTTGAAATTTCAGAAGTTCAAGTACGTCTCAGTGCAGGGGTTCAAATGATAGCTCCAGGACCCCTTTTTATTTTTTTCTGTGTCCTCTTGGAAGGGACTCCAGTTCCCTTGCATTGATTCCGTTCTCAGGAGGGCTCTCCCCACAGGACCCCCAAATGGCTGTTACCTGCTCTGAGAACAAGTTCCTTAAGGTCCATCTCTGGTAGAGAAGGGTAGGGGTGGTGTTTGACTCAGAATTCTCGAGAAAAATCCAGACACGCTGACCGGAGCGGGCTAGGTCTCCTTCCTACCGTGTGCCAAGAGAGTATGTTACAGCAGTTTGCTCAGGCCTCAATCTGGTTTCCACCCCCAGAGTCAGAGCCCATTCTAGGCCGTGAGAAATGAAATGCAGCTGAGTGGACCCCAAAATGAAAACCGGGGCTACGGACAGCAACCGAAAGGCTGGCTATCAGGAAGGCAAACAGCAAACATCCATTCCATCCAGCCCTGTGCATTAGCTTTCTAGACCCGGACTGCACTCCGCCCCTTCCCCCCTGCCCCGCCCCCGGCCTCTTGAGCTCCCACACCCTCCACCTGCCTGCTCTCTTCCCTCTTCAGAGCATCCCACGTGCTGGGGTACGTGCAATGCCACTGGGTCCATCTCCTGCCTGCCGTCAAAGAGTGTAAATGAACTTACTCTAGGACCTAACTGGCACTTCACTGAGGTCTTTGGACTCTGTCCAATGAAACACCCTAGCAACACCAGGATTGCTACAGACAGCTGAAGAGAGCGTTGCTTCCTCCGGGGAGGATTGATCATATAACCCGAAGCACAGCTAATTTTAAAATCTATCCTGCTGCAGGAGGAACGATGCTATAACATCTGCAGCAGCTGCGTAAAGCCTGGATCCCTTCACGTGGTGGCCGGCAGCTCTTGGGAGTGCTTTAATCCCTGTTGTCTTAAAAACAGCTCCAGGTTTATCCTCCAACCCGTTAATCCTTTTGAAACTACTAGCCACGTCACGCTGAGGTCTACGGAAGGATGGGCCAATGGGGACCTACTGTACAGCACAGGGAACTCTACCCAGTATTGTGCGATCATCTCTGTGGGGAAAGAATCTGAGAAAGAATGGATGTGTGTCCATGTACAACTGGGTCACTTCGTTGCACAGCAGAAATGATCACAGCCTTGCAAAGGAACTGCACTTCAATACAACTTTTAAAAATAATAAGAGGAAAGAAATGGAACTACTAGCCACCTGATCAGGTCATTCAACCTAGAGAGAAGATTGAGTCCATTGCGGATGGAAACTCAGTAAACAAAGGAGGTTGCCTCCACCAAGCCAGCAGCCACGACCCTCACCCCAGCAGTGCACCCTGAGGGGGTTTGGGATGGAGAAAAGCAGGATGCTGGCTCTAGACAGTGAAGGGCACATCAAAGGGATGATTTCAACGAGCCCAGATCTTGCACCTTCCTGTGCGAGGAAAAACACACTCAATTCCTCAACTTGAGATGTCTGGTTTTCTTTAGTTAATGGTCATCTTTTGATGTTCCTACTACCTTACTTCTGTTGCAAAACTCTGTCCAATCTGGCTCCTCCCTTCCCTTTTGGGAGCAGCCCCCAGGGTGACCTGAAAGGCTGCCTTCCGGGCTTAAGCCCTCAGTTTTTTCCAGCAAATAATACATACTTCTCAAATCCTAGGTTGTATTTTTTTTTTTTTTTGAAGTCAGCAAAATACATGGGCTAAGCTGTAACGTGAAAGAGGTGGATCTATTTTGTGATTTTTTTTTTTTTTTGGTACATGAACAAAGATAAAAGAAAAAGCTCAACCAGAGCATGTTTCAAGCAGCATGTAAGTTATCGAGAGCCTGCTAAGTGCCCTGCTGGGGATGTACCATTGAAAGGATGTAAGTAAGCGTCTGCCCTCAAAGGACAAACAGTCAAGTCAGAAACAGTCATTCGGAAGTTCCTGTTGTAGCTCCCGGTAAGGAGCCCAACGAGGATCCATGAGGACACAAGTTCCATCCCTGGCCTCGCTCAGTGGGTTAAGGATCTGGCGTTGCCATGAGCTGGGATGTAAGTTACAGATGCGGCTCGGATCCCGCATGGCTCTGGCTGGCTGTTTTGTAGGCTGGCAGCTGCAGCTCCAATTCGACCCTAACCTGGGAACCTCTGTATACTGCAGGTGCGGCCCTAAAAACCAAAGGGAAAAAAAAAAAAAAACCCAAGAAGGAAACAATTTTGTGACCAGTGCACACTGACACATGAACACACATGGACAAATGCCCAGAGCGTGGCAGGACCCTGACTGAGAATCACAGCCTCCTTCCCAAGTCTCCTCCAACATCCCACCTGGAGAGAGGTGAGCAGCCTTGGGCTTTGCAACTTCCCAGGCCCTCCCTGTTGGCATCTTCCAACAGGCGACCCTCCTTCCTTATTTTTTTTTTTTTTCTTCCAGGGCTGCAACTGCAGCATATGGAGGTTCCCAGGCTAGGGGTCCAGTCGGAGTTACAGCCGCCGGCCTATACCACAGCCACAGCCATGCCAGATCTGAGCCACGTCTGTGACCTACACCACAGCTCACGGCAACGCCAGATCCTTAACCCACTGAGGGAGGCCAGGGATGGAACCCGCAACCTCATGGTTCCTAGTCAGATTTGTTTCTGCTGCGCCACAATGGGAACTCCCCTCCTTCCTTATTTTTTAACACTGCCTTCAATCCTGCTGCATATGGACCGTGACACTTTCTCCTGCTTTCCCTGCGGTTGTGACTTTGGGGAGGCTCACTGAATAATTGAAAGGCAGCTTCTCACTTCCAGCAGGGATGCTCTAGAGACCTAAGGTAGCATCGGGACTCCCAGCTTTCTGCCTGTGCCCGAGGTGGGTGGACGCTGCTGGTGGCATCTGCTAAAATAGCCAGTGATTCAGCAACGGCAATAACCACACCCAAATTCTCCTGGATCACAGACTTCACTTGGAATTGATGAGGACTCTGTGTATGGAAGAGGAGCTGGTTAGGTTAGTTGGTCTGCAACAGGTTAGCAGGCAGGAATTATCACTTACTTGAGCTATGACAACAAAACTGTGATCAGTGACGTTGCCTTTTTTTTTTTTTTTTTTTTTTCCTTTCTGTCTTTGTAGAGCCACACCTATGGCATATGGAAGTTCCCAGGCTAGGGGTCAAATTGGAGCTGCAGCTGCCAGCCTACACCACAGCCACAGCAACCCAAGATCCTTAACCCACTGAATGAGGCCAGGGATTGAACCTGCAACCTCATGGATCCTAGTTGAGTTCCTTACCACTGAGCCATGACAGGAACTCCTATTTACATGTTTTAAAACCAAGTATGGAAGTTTTATCCACTTCCTCCTCTCGTCATCAGCCTCTCAGTCATTTCAATAAACACCTTCATAGAATCAGAGAAACCCAGATCACTCATACATTTGAGCCCTAAATAGAAACAGAAGTGAGACTTCTGTGAAAAAAAAAAATATGCAGAAGGATTTAGAATTCTCAAACAAGTTTTGCTAACTCAAATCCCCAACAAAAGTGTGCTCTAAACATTCCTTAAATTGTGATCATGCTTGCAAGATTTCTAGGTGTGACTATTGAAATATACAGATTTAATGAGGCCTAACTATTGAATGGGAGCCGAGGTTGAAAGAAGAATGGAAACAAATCCAAGAACCAGGGTCCTCTTTCAATCCACCCTGTGAAAGTTGCTTCTATTTGTTTCATTAAACTCCTGGATTAATTCTGTTAATCCTGATTCACCCTTTGCACAGGCAGGGTCCCCAGCACGAGCCTAAGCTGTGTCCACGCTGGGATTCAGGCAAGTCCAGGCCCGTTCCAAGGACTGAGGGTGGGAGAGGGAGGGTTCGACAGGGATCGACCTGCGGGAGCAAAGGGGGGATCTTCTGGGAAAAGACCTCTTTTCAGGAAAGAGACTTTTAAGGCAGACAAGTTTGATACAGGACAGGGGTTCGAAATGGCAGGGATAAACTGACAAAGGGGTGAGGAGGGGACTCTCTGGGAGCCCGAGGAGCCCTAGGCTCCTGAAACATTACAACTTAAGAAATACCAAAGAGTTCCCGTCGTGGCTCAGTGGTTAACGAACCTGACTAGCATCCGTGAGGATGAAGGTTCGATCCCTGACCTCACTCAGTGGGTTAAGGATCTGGCGTTGCCATGAGCTGTAGTGGAGGTCACAGACATGGCTCAGATCCCATGTTGCTGTGGCTGTGGTGTAGACCGGCAGCTGCAGCTCCGATTCAACCCCTAGCCTGGGAACCTCCCTATGCCGAGGGTGCAGCCCTGAAAAAAAAAAGATAAGAAATACCAAGACTTCTGAGTTCCTGTTGTGGCTCAGCAGGTTAAGAATCAGATTAGCATCCCCTGAGGTTGTAGGTTCCATCCCTGACCTTAGTTCAGTAGGTTAAGGATTCAGCATGGATCTGGGGCTGTGGTGTAGGCTGGCAGCTGCAGCTCTAATTCGACCCCTCGCTTGGAAACTTCCATATGCTGTGGGCGTGGCCCTAAAATAAATAAGTAATTTAAAACATTTTAAAAAAGAGAAATACCAATACTGGGTGATAAAAACAAGCACAGTATACGCATTTGCATTTGACACTTATTTGTAACATATTAATGTCATTCACAGCCAAGTAAAACCACCTTGCAAATCACTGTGCTATTCATGAGATAATTCAAGGCTTTATAAGCATTTCCAACGCATTATTCCATATATGCGGGGTGACCCACAACAGACACCCAGGAGAAGGGCTGCATGGCCAATGCTTTTTTCGGTTCCAGTGGCATCTCTCTGAGGTGACACGAACACCCTCTGGGTTTATCCCCACGATTGTGCTGCGGCGGCCGGACCTCTCCCTCCCTCCAAGCGTCCTCCTGCCTGATCCTCCCTAACCCAGCCTGACTCTCAGGCACAGGGAGCAGGCAAAGAGCAAGTGGAAACCACAAGAGCTCTTTATCCGTAAGCTCTGAGAGATGCTGAGCTTGCAGACCTGCAGGTGCCAACACTTCTTCAGCAACTTTGGTGTCTTTGGCAAAGCCACAGGAGTCGGCTCAGACATTATCACCCGGACTAGGCGTCAGCAGCTCTGGCATAGGTGTTGCCAGGCCATCACACCAGGAGACGTGCCTTCCATGGATCGGCCGCTGGCATCTTCCACGCCTGTTGACAGCTGAGCTGTCCCTCGAAGCCTGGGCTACAGGAAAGATCACCAATGCAGGCAAAGTGCGGTAGCCATGGGATAAGCAGGAGGATGGCGGTCCATCAGTTAGCCTTCCCTGTCCTTTTCCTCGCGGGCCCGCCTCCCCAAGGAGTCACCTTCTGTCTCTCCCTGGCTGGTTTTATAGGGACAGGCCATGCGGAGAACCATTCCCTGTGACTGGGTGGGGAAGTCTATTTCGTTCTGAGGTTTAGTATTTTGAAGCCCTCTTGTCCACAGAGAGAAGGTGCCTTCTCCCATATAAGCTTAATTGGGAATTTTTTAAAGGTTGTAACTTTGACTCTGTATGCTGGCTCTTTGGTTTCATTTCCCGATTGGTTCAGAACTCCAGAAAAAAGATGTGCCCTTTGCTGAGCTTCTCGAACATTCATAGGAACCACGGCCGTCACCTTGGTCATCGTCGTTCTCGTCACTGGGTTTATTCTCAGGGCTTCGGGTGTGTTTGGCCCTCACCGACACACACAGATATATTCAGGGTAGCGAAAGTGTGAGAAAATGTGTGTAATGCCCCAGGGCAATAACAGGAATATCTGGTTGGAATTTAAAGGGTGCGTGATGGGAAGAAGGCACATCCAGAGAAACGTGGTTTGATCATGACCGTGACTCCGTTTTTCCCGTAAGGCTGGTACACCCCAGGAAGCACGGTTTGTTCATTTATTGATTTGGACTTTAAAGAAACCTCTTTCGGGCATTTATTTTATTTTATTTTATTTATTTATTTATTTTGTCTTTTTGCTATTTCTTTGGGCCGCTCCCTCGGCATTTGGAGGTTCCCAGGCTAGGGGTCTAATCGGAGCTGTAGCCACCGGCCTACGTCAGAGCCACAGCGACGCGGGATCTGAGCCGCGTCTGCAACCTACACCACAGTTCACGGCAACGCCGGATCGTTAACCCACTGAGCAAGGGCAGGGATCGAACCCGCAACCTCATGGTTCCTAGTCGGATTCGTTAACCACTGCGCCACGATGGGAACTCCATTTTTTTTTTTTCTTTCGGGCATTTAATATGTGCCAAGCCCACAGAAAGAGCCTTCCCACCTTGGGGCGGTCATTTGAAAGTGGGGCAACATAGGGAAGGGGAGCCAGAAGTACAAACTGTGAGATTTAAAGTAAGCTCCCAGGGGATGTTGTACAGCACAGGGACTGCAGGTAATGTATTCTAATAATTATATGTGTTCCCATCGTGGCTCAGTGGAAGGGAACCCAACTACTGTCCATGAGGATGTGAGTTCGATCCCCGGCCCTGCTTAGTGGGTTAAGGATCTGGCATTGCCATGAGCTGTGGTGTAGGTCACAGATGCGGCTCGGATCCCACCTTGCTGTGGCTGTGGTGTAGGCCAGCAGCCACAGCTCCAACTTGACCCCTAGCCTGGGAACCTCCACATGCTGCAGGTGGAGCCTTAGAAAGCTAAAAACAAAACAAAACAAAACCTATAAATGAGTATAACCTTAAAGGATTGGGAATCACTATATTGCACTCTTGTAACTTATGTACTATTACTGTTCATCAACCCTATTTCAATAGCAAATAAGTAAAGACGCTGTGTTTCTGAGAATGGAGTCCTCCTTCGTTGGGCTGGGGCTGGCATATTTTTCTAAAGGGAATGGAAATTTCCAGAACTCGTCAAATGGGAATGAGATGGTCCAGAACCAGAAAGAAAAGACTCAGAAGGTGGAAAACCTTTGATCTTTGAGAGATTTGGGAGCAGCGAGGCCTCTGGATCATCCGAGGGGTGAGTGTTTGAGGTCTTTCCTCCAACGTGCGGAGAAGAAAGTTGACATCCACCCCGGGGAGGCAGGATGGAGACTGTTCAGGCTGCTGCCAGGGCCTCTGAGAGCAGTCGTTTCTAATAGGCTTCCCATTTCTCTGCATTGACTTTTCCTTCTGTGAGATTCAAGATCCCAGTAAAGTTTTGTTGTTGCAGTTTGGCCTTGACTTAGTGACAAGTAAGGGAAGGGTCTGTGTGAAGCAGGAAAAAGGAAATAGACTTTCTTTCTTTTTTCCTTCTTTCTTTTTTCCTTTCTTTCTTTTCTTTCTTTCTTTCTTCCTTCCTTCCTTTCTTTTCTTTCTTTCTTTCTTTCTTTCTTTCTTTCTTCCTTCCTTCCTTCCTTCCTTTCTTTTCTTTTCTTTCTTTCTTTCTTTCTTTCTTTCTTTCTTTCTTTCTTTCTTTCTTTCTTCCTTCCTTCCTTCCTTTCTTTTCTTTTCTTTCTTTCTTTCTTTCTTTCTTTCTTTCTTTCTTTCTTTCTTTCTTTCTTTCTTTCTTTCTTTCTTTCTTTCTTTCTTTCCTTCCTTCTTCCTTCCTTCCTTCCTTCCTTTCTTTCTTGATCTTTTTTATGGCTCCACTTGGAGCATATGGATGTTCCCAGGCTAGGGGTTGAATGGGAGCTGCAGCTACTGGCCTACACCACAGTCACAGCCACAGCCACACAGGGTCCAAGTTGCATCTTTAACCTACAGCACAGCTCACAGTATCACTGTATCCTTTAACCCACTGAGTGAGGCCAGGGATCGAACCCACATCTTTACGGACACTATGTCGGGTTCTTGACCCACTGAGACACAATGGGAACTCATGGAACTGACTTTCTTTATCCTGAGTTCAGCCTCATCCGAGCAGCAGCATTAATTGAAGGGTCAGAGAAGCATCTATAACTGCCGAATGGGGGCAGCGGGAGAGTGAATGTGGTCCGGGGTAGAATGAGCCTCCCTGGCCTGGCATCCTGCACAACAGAGGCATGGCCGTGGTTCCACTGACCAGGAAGCCACAGGAGGCAGCCTCCCCCACCCGCCTCCTCCTGAGCTTGCTGGACAGGAAGGAACAGTTACGGCCGAGACTGGCTGGGTGCTCAGCAACACTCTTTCCACCTCCTGATCACGCAGCCTGCTCCCCCAGCCCCCTTGCGACGGCCAGAGGAACAGGACTGGGAGTGGTGGAGGCCACCCTCAGGCCTGGACCCTGATGTCCCAGGAGACCCCCTGCCTGCTCTCCCCTTGCTGGCTGGTCATCTCTGCTCAGATGATGAGCGGAGGACTCCATGGGGACTGCAGAGGACAGCGAAGCCCAAAGATAAAGGAGCCTGACTCCCTGAGTCATTGCCTGGAGGAGAGCTGCCAGACCTGTTTTGAGCTGTGACGTGAGCAAAGAATAAACACGTCCTGTGTGAAGCCGTTGAGATGCTGAGGCTGTGTTGCCATGGCAGTTAACATTAATCACACTTACTAATACAACATACAGAGACGTCTGAAGTCCTGTTGCTATACTGATGAGGGTCCTTGAACCATCAGAGGTCAACTGAAGAAACCCAAATCAGGAGTCCCCACTGTGGCTCAGCAGGTTAAGAACCCAGCTAGTATCCATGAGAAGGCAGGTTCGATCCCTGGCCTCGCTCAGTGGGTTTAGGATCTGGCGTTGCTGCAAGCTGCGCTCCGGGTCACAGATGTGACTTGGCTCCAGCATTGCTGTGGCTGTGGGGTAGGCTCAGCTGCAGCTCTGATTCGACCCCTAGCCTGGGAACTTCCACATGCTGTGGGTGCGACTGTAAAAAAAAAAATTTAAATAAATGAAAAAGAAATATAAGTCAGACATCGCTCCTTCCCTCAGAGAGCTTACCATCCACTAAGAAGCCTAGAGAGAAAGTGGTGACAGAAAAAGAAACAGGAACCTAACAAAGGGCTGTGTTTTCCTATCGCAGACACGTCCGAGATGAGGCACCTCCAGGAGAAAGTGTTGAAGCAACGATTTGACGGTCTCGTTCCCGTGTCAGACTCACCAAGAGTTGGGAGCCTGTTTCACAAGTGGTGACGTCATTGTGATCCTGCTCATTTCTCTCTCGGAGCAGCTCATCGCTTTCTGTTTATAACCTTTATTTCTGCATTGCCATGGTTTTGTCTCTTACTTCCCTGTGGCTTTTGGAAAAGAAAACAAAGAGACAGCACGCTGCGTCAGTTCTTCCTGAGCCAAAACTTTGCTCACACAATGTTCTTTGAGTATATACAACAGCAAACCAAAATACAACTAAACCTCCTCCCACCAAAAAAAGTTTATGCGGCACCCCTGGAGGCACAGCGATTCACCTGGGACGTAGAGATTTCTTTTGTCTCTTTGAATCCCCTTTCCCCATTTTCTTAGAATTGGATAAGTCACCAAATCAAAGGTTTGCGATAGCAGGTCTTTCTTTCATGGACCACAGTAAAATGGATGGAAAGGAGATATCCAGCCAGGTGAAGTGGGGCTATGACTCATGCTCTCAATTTTTTTTTTTTTAATTCAAAAGTAACTTATAATACATGCTGCCACATGGCTAAACCTTGAAAACATTAAGCTATGTGAAAGAAGCAAGACACAGAAGACCACATATTGTGTAATTCCATTTATATGAAATATCCAGAATGGGCAAATCCATGGAGACAGACAGCAGATTAGTGGTTGTCAGGGGCTGGGCGGGGAGGGGGGCGCTGACTGCTGCTTAATGGGTACAGGGTTGGCTCTGGGGATGATGAAAACGTTCTGGAACTAGAGGATGGTGATGGTTGTACGGCATCGTGAGCGCACAAAATGCCACTACACTGTAAAGTGGTTAAAATGATGTTAAGTGAATTTCACTCAGTTTAAAAATGTCCTGATTTTCAAAAGTAACTTAATATTATCGGCTGCCTTCCTTGCCCCGCACATTCCCGTTCTGTCTCCTCGCTGTCCTTCCTAAAGCTACAGCATTAATAGCAATAGAAATTAAATGAAGCTTGCTGCAAGCAGACTGGCAAAAAGACAAAACTCAGCTTTAGGGCAATGGACTGTCTGCTGAATCAATGGAAAATCTGAAGAGGGAAATCATATGCCCTTTAGTCAGGTCTCAGGGGAGACGCTGCTTCTACTTGGGGGCAGACACAGAACTCTAAGTTCCCCGATGGGAGGCTGAGAAACGTGGGCTAAAGAAACGCATCTGGGTCCGTTCAATTCATCTCCCCCAAATGGGTATTGGTATTATTTATAGGTTTGATCTTTCCTTTGTTTTTGTTTTGTTTTGTTTTCTTTTTAGGGCCACACCTACAGCACATGGAAGTTCCCGGGCTAGGGGTGAATTGGAGCTGCAGCTGCCTGCCTACAGCACAGCCACAGCAACGCCAGATCCAAGCCGCATCTGCAACCTGCACTGCAGCTCACAGCAATGCCAGATCCTTAACCCACTGAGTGGGGCCAGGGATCAAACCGTAGTCCTCATGGATATTAGTCGGGTTCTTAACCCACTGAGCCACAATGGGAACTCTCTCACCAGGTGAATTTGTACAGGAATAAAGATGCCAAAATTCCCGGGGTAGAGGAATACCAAAAAAATTAGAGTCAAGTATATCTGAGTTCTAACCCTAACTTCCTTACTTCGTAGCTAAATAAATTTGGCTCCGAGACCTACTTCTCTGAGCCCCAGCTCAGATTCTTGGTCACCAACCATAATACTTCACGTCAAGGTAGTTAGAAGAATTAAAAGAGGGGCAGTGCCTAGCAAATTGTTGGTGTTTTCTTTCTTTCCTTTTGAAGCACAAATCATTTCACCGAGAAACGGATGCTATGAATAATTAAGAGTGTCACCAGCATCCTCAGTTCATTAAATATCTTCTTTTGAAGAACTCAAAGGATTTGGCATTAAATTTTAAATGGTATCTGTTGTGGGTAGAATCCACCCACAGCTAGAAATCTCAAGGTTGAATCTTTGTTCTTGCTGCCAACAATTCCATTCTTTAGTATTTCCCTGAAAAACTCTTGTCGCTGCATCACATCTGCTTGGGGTGGAATACTCACGTCCCCAGGGTCTGGGGTTAAGCATTATATATGACAGTCACCTAGCGATCAGGAGAGAGGAATAAGTTGTCTCAGTTCATTCATTTTTCAAAAGCTTTTTGAGGCAGGAGAAGGGGTGGGTGGGAGGAACTTTGAAATCGTAACCAACTTTATAAGGCAAAGGGTAACATTTTCATAATTTAATACTGGGAAGCAGAATTGTCTTTGAAGAAATGGTGCCTTGGAACTGGAGTAGCTGCTATTTCCTTTGTGTTTTTCCCTCATGACGCAGGGATCTTACAGGGAATGTAAGGGTCCGTATGGAAGTTTCTTTCTTTCTTTCTTTCTTTCTTTCTTTCTTTCTTTCTTTCTTTCTTTCTTTCTTTCTTTCTTTCTTTCTGCCTTTCTTTCTTTCTTTCTTTCTTTCTTTCTTTCTTTCTTTCTTTCTTTCTTTCTTTCTTTCTTTTTGTCTTTTTGCCTTTTCTAGAGCTGCTGCCTTGGTATATGGAGGGTCCCAGGCTAGGGGTCTCATCGGAGCTGTAGCCGCCGGCCTATGCTGCAGCCACAGCAATGTGGGATCCGAGCCACCTCTGCGACCTACACAGCTCACAGCAGTGCTGGATCCTTCACCCACTGAGCAAGGCCAGGGATCGAACCTGCAACCTCGTGGTTCCTAGTCGGATTTGTTAACCACTGCGCCATGATGGGAACTCCTGGAAGTTTATTTCTCAACCAACCCCTTCTCTCCTTCTGCTATGACTAGTTGGTTAAGCAGTAACTTTCAAAATACTCTTTTCCTTAGTTGTCTACAGAGAAAGATAATATTCTTTCAAAAGAATTATCTAAAAACAATTCTATATTCTGGAGTTCCCGTCATGGCGCAGCGGAAATGAATCCCACAAGGAACCATGTGGTGGCAGGTTCCATCTCTGGCCTCGCTCCATGGGTTGAGGATCCGGCCGTGAGCTGTGGTGTAGGTCGCAGACATGGCTCGGATCTGGTGTTGCTGTGGCTGTGGTGTAGGCCGGCAGCTGCAGCTCGGATTCAACCCCTAGCCTGGGAACCTCCATATGCTGCAGGTGTGGCCCTAAAAAGACTAAATAAATAAATAAAATACAAACAATTCTCTATTCTTCATCTGGATCCACGCACAGTTGGAACTTTCCGTCGCCCTTGCTTTGAAGGTGGTGGCGATAATTCGCTGGGGCTCCCTTTGCATTAAGCAAACTGGATGCTTCAGCAGAGAAGGGAAATGGGTAGTAATGTCTCCAAAGGTTAGGTTCTTGTCTCCTCTCAGAAGGACTTCAAGCAGAAACTGAGAAACAAATATGAGGATGTATTTAAGTGAGAACTACACCTCTTTTTTTTTTTTTTTTTTTTTGGTCTTTCTGTCTTTTTAGGGCTGCACTTGCAGCATATGGAGGTTCCCAGGCTAGGGGTTGAATCCGAGCTGTAGCTGCCAGCCTACACCACGGCTCACAGCAACGCGGGATCTGAGCTGCATCTGTGACCTACAGCACAGCTCGTGACAACACCAGATCCTCCGTGGGAGCAGGGCCAGGGATGAAACCCACATCTTCTTGGACACCAGTCAGGTTCGTTAACCACTGAGCCATGATGGGAACTCCCGAAATACACCCCTTCGGTCTAATGCTCTCCCAGATAAAGAAATACAGCTCTTAAGGAGAGGCAGGCAGAGAGGCAAGCAGCTGCCCCCTGCGCTTTTTGGCACGCTGGTGGTAAGGGGCATCTGATTGCACGGGCGGGATGTTCACTGGCAAGCTGGGGGTTGGGGGTCGTATGCTTTAATTTTCATGCCAGTTCCACCTTCCTGAAGGGAGGAGGAATTTTTTGCCCTTATTTCACTATGATTGGAAGCATCATGGTATCAGTGCATGACTTATCTGCATAGCTAATTTTATTATAATTTTATTATAATGAGGGCATACGGAGCAATAGGTTACATTCAGATGCTGGAGATTCATGCCCTTTCCTACCTTTCTCTGTCTGCCTCCAGGGCATTTATCACCCTAAATATGTGGTTTCCGGCCATCTGGCCCCCGGTCCCTCTTCTCTGCTCATACCTGCTGCCTTGCTGTAACGGTGATAACGACTGAATTTTGATGTCCATGATTTAATGTCATTGAATCGAAGGCTGTGTACAGTTCCACCTCTTGTGTCTTTTTGGCCACACCCACCGCATGTAGAAGTTCCCGGGCCACAGCCGCAACTTTTTGAAAATCTCAACCAAAGCATCCCTTCCACTTCCCCTCCCTTCCCTAGATGAGGCTCAACACGATCTGCAGGAGGGTCCCCTAAAAGCCCCTGCTTCCCCTAATACAGCATGTGGCACAGATACAGTTACGGGGTCACTATCTGTCTGGTAGATGTCAGCCCAGTGAGGGCCGGGATCACATCAGGAGTCCCCAGGACTTAACCGTGACCCAGTCCGATGCTCTGTACGCCCCTGTGGACTCGGTGGTCAGCCTCAGTGGTGATGTCCACACGCATAAACACTGGGAGGATGCTGGTGTTTGCGGACACGGTATATGTGGATGTGTGAAGACTGGCTGGGAGCTTAAGCTGGGGCCCAGCAACAAGATATTTTGACAATCCATCTTCTTAGAGTAAATCTCCACACACAGAGGGAGTCAGATGGCAGCACAGAGACTGAAGGATTCAGAGCCGAGTGGGTAGGCAGGTACCCATCCTGTGACGTTCCTCGTGTGACCTTTGCTGAATAGGACACAGAACAGAAATTGGAGTCACAGAGTGATTTCAGCTTACCTGGTTGGTACAAAAATGTGGACACTGGGAGTTCCCATTGTGGCTCCGAGGATTAAGAACCCAACAAGCATCCATGAGGCTATGGGTTCAATCCCTGGCCTCACTCAGTGAGTGAAGGACCCGGTGTTGCCGTGAGCTGTGGTGTAGGTCTCAGATGCAGTTCGGATCTGGCATGGCTGTGGCTGTGGCTGTGCGTAGGCTGGCAGGTGCAGCTCCAATCTGACCCCTAGCCTGGGAACCTCCATATGCCACAGGTGTGGCCCTAAAAAAAAAAAATGTAGGAACTGGAAGTATTTGAATCCTGGCCATTGTCCAGGTTGGCCAGAACCAGGGAAGTCATTACACAGGTCAGGGCTTTCCTTTCTTCTCTGACAAAATCTAGAGGCAAGCGGAGTGTTTGGGGCAGTGACAGCTACCTTCTTTTTATAGTTGATCTTTAAGTGTGGGAGAACCAAACATAAGAACAAACTTTTTGATTCTAAAGAATAGATTCTCAAAAAGATCCCAAAGGGGAAGAAGCAGTGACAATTTGGGTTGAAAATTTTGAATAATGTTATCACCATTGCTCAAAAAATTAGATGTACATGATAGATGAGAGATAGATAGGGACAGATAGCAGAGATATTGCTTTTTCTCTTTAGGGTGTGTGTGTGTGTGTGTGTGTGGTGTGTGTGCGTGTGTGTGTGTGTGTGTGTGTGTGTGTGTGTGTGAAAAAGAGAAAGAAAAATAAAACAGATAAGGAAAATGTTAATTGCCAAATCTGGGTAAGGATATACATGGGTATTTCTTGTAATAAACTGTAATTTTTCTGTATGTCGTGGTGCAGCAAAAACGAATCCCACTAGGAACCATGAGGTTGTGGGTTTGATTCCTGGCCTCACTCAGTGGGTTAAGGATCTGGTGTTGCCATGAGCTGTGGTGTAGGTCGAAGACTCGGCTAGGATCTGGCATTGCTGTGGCTGTGACGTAGGCCAGCAGCAACAGTTCCGATTCGACCCCTCGCCTGGGAACCTCCATATGCTGCGGGAATGGCCCTAAAAAAAGGACAAAAAGACAAAACAACAACAAAAAAAAATAGCATGATGATTCACAGAAGTGAGGCTTTGTGTTTTCAAAATATTCTATTTGGTCCATCCGGGGAGTTTGTAGAAGCTTCATTTACCTGCGCCCTGCGTTCCTCCCTCTAAGATGGTCTCCCCCACTCAGAATACACAAGGATCTCTGCCGCTGGGACTCAAAGATCTTGAAACCAAACTTGTGGTTATTCAGGAGGAAACGTGGTGGGAGGGGAGGGATAAGTTGGGGGTTGGGACTGACGCGTACACACCGCTGGACATAAAATAGACGGGTAACCAGGACCTACCGCAGAGCACGGGGCCATCGCTCCACCCTGTGTCGTAACCTCGATGGGAGAGTCTGAAAAGGAACAGATACACGAATAACTGATTTACTTTGCTGCGCACCTGAAATGCACACAACTTTCTAAGTCAACTGTACGCCAATAAAATGCATTTAAAAAAAACAATAGGAATTCCCATTGTGGCTCAGCGGTAACACACTAGTATCCATGAAGATACAGGTTCAATCCCTGGCCTCGCTCCATGGGTTAAGGATCCGGCGTTGCTGTGAGCTGGGGTGTAGGTCGCAGACATGGCTCAGCAGCTGTAGCTCCCATCTGACTCCGAGCCTGGGAACTTCTATATGCCACGGGGCAGCCCTAAAAGCAAAAAATAAAAATAAATAAAAGTCTATGAACACCTGAAAAAAAACACCTGTGGTTGGGACATGCCCAAACCCTCTGGCTTCACCCCTCCTCCTAGACACCCCTCCTCCCAGATGTCAAGCTAGTCCAACCAAGAGCCACTGCTCTAAAGGAGCCACTTACCAAAGCAGGTTCTGTACCATCATTCTCCTGAAGAGTTTTCCATGCTTTGAAGTTCTAGATAAGTCATCTTCCTTAGAGGCAGATGGTTAAACCAGATAAGCCTCCCAGGGTCCTTTGATTGTAAGTCTGAATGCTGAGGGGTAAGGGTTTGTCTCTGGAGTAAGTGTAAACTCCGTTTCTTCTCCCTTGTCATTTGACTACTCAGATTTTTGAAGCTGGCATATGCTTCTTGTCTTGCTTTTCTTTGTGTTCCCTTCTGTCTCCAGAAAGCGCTAAGGTGCCAAGTTGCCAGTGGCAGCCTCTCAGAAGCTCCCACCTCCAGATGATGTCAGAGGTCACGTGACCCAACCCCGGGCATCAGGGATTCCTTCTATCTTACCGTCACTGCCTTACTGTTGTCGCCGCCCCTGCCGTGATTGACAAGCCATGACCTTGGGCAGAGTTGGCTTCAGGAAAATCAGCAGTCAAGGTTGAGTAAACAGCACACTCACCTGAAGGTCATATTGCTGCCACCAAAATGCAGGGACTTTGGGGACAGGCCACCCAACCCAGTCAACATTCATAAAACATTCAAAGATCAGAAATGAAAGGGAGGGGACTTCTTCCTGCGAAGCTGTGGTAGCGTGCGGGACGTGTTTTGTTGAGTCAGGTGTTTGGGTCTGTCAGGCTGGGGTTTGTGGGCAAGTGTTGGAGGGAATCGTTACTGCTGATGGGTGCAAAATGACTGACTCGGGGTGTAAAAGGTATAAAAGTCACATGTGGACAGTAAGGGGACAAGAAGCCTTTAGAGTGCCATTAAAAGAAGACAAGGCAGGCGTTCCCATCGTGGCACAGCGGACACGAATCCGACTAGGAACCATGAGGTTGCGGGTTCGATCCCTGGCCTTGGTCCGTGGGTTGAGGATCCAGCGTTGCTGTGAGCTGTGGTGTAGGTCACAGACAGGCTTGGATCTGGCGTTGCTGTGGCTCTGGCGTAGGCCGGCAGCTACAGCTCAGATTGGACCCCTAGCCTGGGAACCTCCATATGCCGTGGGTGCGGCCCTAAAATAAAGACAAAAAGACAAAAAAAAAGAAAGAAAGAAAGAAAGAAAGAAGAAGACAAGGCATCCCTTTAAGGGAATTCAAGCCACCTCAAAATAATTATAGATCCAAAACCTGGGGGCGGAGGGAGGAAATGTATAGTTGATACCCATCTGGAGGACAGTTATAAATAAAACAGTAGAAATAATAGCTGTTTTATTAACTCTTATCATGGGCCAGGTGATGTATCCGGCAAGCTCATCCGTGGTGGGACCTGGGACCCAAGACCCTTCGCTGCAGGGCTTGCCTCGGACAAACACCTCCTCGAGCAACAGAAGAAACTATAAAGGACTAAAAATAACTGTGTAAAAATCAATCAACCAACCAACCAATGGTTCCCCCCCCAAAAAATCAACAAAACAAAACAAAATCGGAGTTCCCATTGGGACCCAGTGGTAACAAACCCAACTCGCATCCATGAGGACATGGGTTCGATCCCTGGCCCCACTCATTGAGTCAAGGATCCAGTATTGCCCTGAGCCATGTTGTAGGTCACAGATGCAGCTCAGATCCCGTGTTGCTGTGGCTGCGGCGTAGGCCGGCAGCTGCAGCTCTGATTGGACCTCCAGCCTGGGAACTTCCATATGCTGTGAGTGTGGCCCTAAAAAAGATAAATAAATAATAAATAAATAAATAAATAAAAATGTGTGCATGTGCACTGGGGGCCAATTATGAGCAATAAGATCCAAAAAGGTCAAAACGTGACTGCCTCTTCTGAGGCGTCAGGACCAAAAGCAGCGTACTGCCCACAGAGCCACGGGGCAGGGGGCACCCACCCCCTGACCAGCCCCCACCCTCACATCCTCTAAGGCCCCAGCTCTACCCCCTCCCTATCAGGAAGAGGCCAAGCACAGCTGTTTCTCGTTCTTGCTCCTTTTTTCTGCAGCAGCCCAAGTCCCAGTAAAGCCTTGCCTGAACTCCTCGTCTGGCCCGTTACCACTCTCTATTGATTAAAAAGGCTGAGAACCCGGGTCGGTCCCAAGCAGTCCACCCTTTGCCTTAAAGTGGCCTTGACCTCAGGTCCCACGGGGCTCCTCCCATCAGGAGCCAGCTGCCCACCGCTGCCCTCGTGGTAGGGCTGAGCTCCAGTGAGCCAGCCCCTTGCCGGGTGGGGCCGCTCAAACCCACGTGCTTTGGGTCAGCTTGAGTGATTCCTGGAGACGAGCCCTGGCCAGGAAGGACGGGCTCAGCCACGCGGATCCTGGCAGCCCCGCAGGCAGCAGCTTCCATGGCAGTGGCTTCGCCTCCATGTGCCTCCTCTGAGCAGCGAGCCTTTGTTCCTGGGCCAAGCCCGCCGCCTCAGGTAGTGTACCTGCCCTGACACTGCACAGCGTCTCGTCTGATCCCTGCCGTTTACCTGCAAGCTCTCCCCAAAACATCCTCCTTCCCTTCCTCAACCCACTCCCTTCTGTATTTTAACTCTGCTTTAGTTTTTTCTCTTTTGATACCTTTTTTTTTTTTTTTTTTTTTTTTGTCTTTTTACAGCCACACCTGCATCACATGGAAGTTCCCAGGCTAGGGGTTGAATCGGAGCTATAGCTGCCAGCCTACACCGCAGCCAGAGCAACGCCAGATCCAAGCTATATCTGTGACCTACACCACAGCTCATGGTAACGCCGGATCCCTAACCCACTGAGCAAGGCCAGGGATCAAACCCACATCCTCATGGATACTAGTCAGATTCCTTTCCGCTGAACCACAATGGGCACTCTAATATATATAATATTTTGTACCTGTCAATCCCATCATCCTCATTTGTCCCCCTCCCCTTTGGTGACCATGAATTTGTTTTCTGTGTCTGTGAGTCTGTTTCTGTTTGGTATATAGATTCATCGGCATTGTTTTTTCGATTCTGTGTATCAGTGATGTCATCTATCACTTTGTCTTTCGTATTTGTCTTTCTCAGTCTGACATCTCTCACCAGCATAATACTCTCTAGGTGCATCCATGTTGCTGCTAATGGCTTTGTTTTATTCTATTTGGTGGCTAATGGTCCATTGTCTATATACACCACATCTTCTTAAAACAACCATTTGTTGATGGGCTCCTGGGTTGTTTCCGTGTCTTGGCAATTGTAAATAGCGCTGCTATGAATACTGGAGTGCATGCATCTTTTCAAAGTAGATTTTTTGCCTTTTGCAGATACATGCCCAGGAATGGGTTTGCTGGATCATATGGTCACGCTATTTTTATTTTTTATTTTTTAATTTTTTTGTCTCTTGTCCTTTTAGGGCTGCACCCGCGGCACATGGAGGTTCCCAGGCTAGGAGTCCAATGGGAGCTGTTGCTGCCAGCCTACATCACAGCCACAGCAACAGCAATGCCAGATCCGAGCTGCGTCTGCACCCTACACCACAGCTCACGGCAACGCCGGATCCTTAACCCAATGAGCAAGGCTGGGGTGGAACCCGCAGTCTCATGGTTCCTAGTGGGATTCATTTCCGCTGCACCACGAAGGGAACTCCTGTTTTCATTTTTTTTAAGTAACCTCCATACTATTTTCTATAGAGGCTGCACCAACTTGCTTTCTACAGTGTAGAAGGGGTTCCTTTTCGCCACATCTTCACCAGCATTTATTGTTTGTAGACTTTTGGATGATAGTCATTCTGCCCAGTTTGAGCTGATAAGTGATTATAGTTTTGATTTTCATTTCTCTAAAAATGAGCAATGTTGAGGCTCTTTTTATGTGCCTGTAGCCCATCTGTATGTCCTCTCTGGAAAAAGGTCTATTTAGGTCTTTTGCCCATTTTTTGATTGAGTTGTTCATGTTCTCAACATTGAGTTGTATGAGCTGTTCGTGATTTTGGATATTAACCTCTTGGCAGCAGCATCATTTGCAAATATTTTCTCTCATTACTTTGGTTGTCTTTTTAATTTGCTGATGATTTCCTTTGCTGTGCAGAAGCTTTTACGTTTAGGTCCTGTTTGTTTTGCCTTGGGAGACGGATCTAAGGAAATATTACCACAATTTTTGTCAGAGAATATTTTGCCCATATTCTCTTCTAGGAGTTGTATGGTGTCATGTCTCATATTTCAGTCTTTAAACCGGTTTGAGTCTGTTTTTGTGCATGGTGTGACAGAGGGGTCTAATTCCATTGATTTACACGCAGCTGTCCAGCTTTCCCAGCATGTTGAAGAGACTTTTTCCCCATTGAATATTCTTGCCTCCTTTGTCATAGATTCATTGACTGTAATTGGTTGGGCTTATTTCTGAGCTCCCTACTCTATCCCAGTCAACGAGGTGTCTGTTTTTGTGCCAATACCATGCTGTTCTGATTATTATAACTTTGTCATATGTCTGAACTCTGGAGGGGTTATGCCTCTGTCTTTGTTCTTTTCTCCTCAGGATTGCTTTGGCAATTCTGGGCTTTTTGTGGTTCCATATAAATTTGAAAATTATTTGTCCCGGTTCTGTGAAAACTGCCATGGGTATTTTGATAAGGATTGCATTAAATCTATAGATTGCTTGGAGAGGGTGTGGAGAAAAAGGAACCCTAGTACACTGTTGGTGGGATTGTAAATTGGTGCAACCACTGTGGAAAGCAGTATGAAGATTCCTCAGAAAACTAAACGTAGAACTACCATTTGATCCAGCAATCCAACTCCTGGGCATCTACCCAGAGAAAACCATGACTTGCAAAGACACATGTACTCCGATGTTCATTGCAGCACTATTTACAATAGCCAAGACAATGGAAACAACCTAAATGTCCATCCACAGAAGAGTGGAACAAGAAGATGTGGTACATATATACACAATGGAATATTACTCAGCCATTAAAAAGAATGAAATACCAGCATTTTTTGCAACATGGATGGACCTAGAAACTATCATGCTAAGTGAAGTCAGCCATATAATGAGACACCAACATCCAATGCTTTCACTGACATGGGGAATCTGAAAAAAGGACAGACTGAACTTCTTTGTAGAACAGATGCTGACTCACAGACATTGAAAAACTTATATTCTCTGGAGGAGACAGTTTGGGGGTGGGGGGATGTGCTTGGGCTGTGGGATGGAAATCCTGTGCAATCAGATTGTTATGATCATTATACAACTACAGATGTGATAAATTCATTTGAGTAATGAAAAAATTTTTAAAAATCTACAGATTGCTTTGGGTAGTATGACCATTTTAACAACATTTATTCTTCCAATCCAGCAGCACACAATATCTTCCCATGGCTTGGCATCCTTTCATGGTTCCTTTATCAAGGCTTTATAGCTTTCAGAGTATAATCTTTCACCTCCTTGGTTAAGTTTATTCCTAGGTGTTTCATTTATTTTTTTGACATAATTTAAATAGAATTGTTTTTTTAGTTTCTCTTTCTGATACTTTGTTATTAGTATGAAGACATGTAACAGATTTCTGTATATAAATAAATCTGGTATCCTGCTACCTTGCTGAATTCACTTATTAGGTTTGTTTATTTGTTGGGGGGAGGTTGTCACTTTTTAGGGCTGCACCCGTGGCATATGGAAGTTCCCAGGCTAAGGATCTAATTGGAGCTGTAGCTGAGGCCTACACCACAGCCACAGCAATGCAGGATCCAAGCTGAGTCTACAATCTACACCACAGCTCATGGCAACACCAGATTTTTTAACCCACTGAGCAAAGCCAGGCATGGAAACCGCATCCTCATGGATACTAGTTGGATTCATTACTGCTGGGCCACGATGGGAACTCCCACTTATTTTAATAAATTTTGTCTGGAGACTTTAGTGTTCTCTATATAAGCATCATCTCTTCTGAAAATAGTGACAGTTCTATCTTTTGCCTTCCAATTAACTCTGCTTTTTAAAACTAGATCTGGAGTCCAGGAAGTGCTTGCTTCCTTACATGCTTGACAGTTGTGTTCACCCTCGTGGCTCCCCCAGTGAGGGAGGCCCCCTTGATCACTGTCTGCTGCTTCAGCCCCAGTCTCCTAGCAACTCTCAGCTCTGCGCAGGGATGGAGATGGAGGTGGCAGAGGGAGCCTGGGTGGCAGAGGTGAGAACATGAGGAAATCTCTTTGCTCTGAGGCTCGAGGTAAAGCATTGCTGCTTCACAATCATTAATATTCCAGAAGAAGGGATTTGCTTTCCCTGGCATATTGAGGACTCAGCCTTAGGGTAGCAAATCATTTGCTAAAGAGGGCAGGGCTGTGCTTTGGTGCCAGATGCAGAGGGTTCTGTTTGAAAGATGCTTAACGATTCCTTACCTCGTGTGCCCTAAGGAGGGTGAAGAAACAGCTAAGGTGAATGTATTATCTTTTGGGCATAAGAGCAGTTAGACTGACTCGCTTGCCATTTGTAAAGTAGGTACCTCAGTTGTCCTCAGAGAATAATGCAATTTTAGAGTCAGACAATATCTTAGGATCATGTTGCTCAAGGATCATATCTTTTTTTTTTTTCTTTTTGTCTTTTTGTCTTTTAGGGGCACATCGGAGACATATGGAGGTTCCTAGGCTAGGGGTCAAATTGGAGCTGTGGCCGCCGGCCTACACCACAGCCACAGCCACAGCAATGTGGTACCTGAGCTGAGTCTGCGACCTACACCACAGCAATGCCAGATCCTTAACCCACTGAGTGAGGCCAGGGATCGAACTGGCATCCTCATGGATGCTAGTCGGGTTTGTTAATCACTGAGGCATGAAAGGAACTCCAAGAATCCTATCTTTGTAACCTGGTAAACTGAGCCCCACGAAGATAAATGACTCACGTGGGATGTCCCACGAAGAGACGGGTGAAGGTGGGACTAGAGCGCTACCACTCAAGGCTCAGTCTTGTGTTACTTCTATTACCTCACACTCCTGCCAGAGTCAGCAGAGACGGTCCCCGAGCCCTGCTGGTTCACATCATGGTCAAGGTCATGGATTCCAAAACACCTGGCCGTTTTTAGGGGTAAGGCCTGGGTCGTAGGTAGAGCAGAACTAACTGCAACACGTAACCTGTGCTCTTGGTCTCGCCGGCAGCACATTCTTGGTTGAGCTGCCCTGACGATGGCGAGGAAAGAGTGAAGACAGCAACAGCAGTTAATCACCACTCGCCCATGAGTCCGGCAGTGAAAGATGGATTCTTGGCTAGATCCTTAGCTTAGGGTCAGAGGAAAGGTGATTTTACCCTATAGAGCTGTCTTGGGACTAGTCAATGTTCTTGGTTGTGACCAAAATCGAACTAACTAAGCAACAATGAAAAAAGAACTGACCTCAGCTCAGGTAGCTAAGTGTAATTAACCAGGGTAACTCAGAGGACGTGAGAACCCAAGGAGCCGGGGCTGAGGGGCAGGAACTGGGTTCAAGCCTCATCTGGCTTTTCCTCTGGGTCTGTGGTTAACTCTCGTTCATCTCATCCGTCTACTCCATCGCGGGTGGAAAGAGGATCACAGCCATGGAACTTCCTATCTGTCTGGCACCATAACCTCTGAGACAAGACAGTTGTTCCTCCAACTCCAAACTCAGAAACTCAGGGAAGGACGCTGGTGGGCCCAGCTGGATTTCACACCCTCCCGGCATCGGTACTGTGTCCGAGGAACAGGAAATGATGATGAGCCAGGGCTGGGCGCCGACCCAAACCTCTGGGGCAGGGGGGAGGGCAGGACACTGACAAGAATAAGTGGTAAGTGAGTCCCTGTTGTGGCTCAGTGGTAACAACCCGACTCGTGTCTGTGACGAAGCAGGTCGATCCCTGGCCTTGCACAGTGGGTCAGGAATCCAGCATTACTGTGAGCTGTGGTGTAGGTCATAGATGCAGCTTGGATCCCGCGTTTCTGTGGCTGTGGTGTAGGCCAGCAGCTGCAGCTCCGATTCGACCCCTAGCCTGGGAACTTTCATATGCCATGAGTGTGGCCCTAAAAAAAACAAGAAAAAAGCATAAGCGGTAATAGGAAAGCTTGCTTGTAGAACAGAAAGACAATGCTACACAGCTCCTGCCTCAGCATCTTGTTTTTCATAAGTGCTGGCGTTCAGCACAACTGCCATTACCTCATGCTACTCCTCCCTCCAGCCCACATGCATAGATATGGACCATTACCAATAAACTTGGATGATGACATTGGCGGTCCCAGGATTTCCTGGCAAGTGCATCAGCCTTGTCAAAGTTGATTCTTATCAGCGGCCCCTGGAAGAATCCTCCCAGGATGAGAGGAAGAGTGCTAGGAGGGATTTTGTCCCTCATCAACTCTGTGACCTTAGGCAAGTCCCTTCATCTCTCCATTTGTTTATAAAAATGGGAGAAGTTGGCCCCAGAGATCCCCAGGCTCCTTCCAGTCCTACAGGTGTGATGCGGGTGCAGCCGCGGAGCGTGTGTGTCACTGCGCCCTCTAGTGGTTGAAGTAGGAAAAGCGTGCACGTGCATTTCAGTTTCAAAATGAAAAGGAACATCTGCACAGAGCCTGACAAGCGCGTTCCCGCGGAACAAGGTTAAAAGGCAACGTCCTTGAAGGCAGAAGGGCACCACTGCTTTGTCAGTGGAAGGCCTGGAGCAGTGCCAAGAAAGACCTGGCTCCTGCGCGGAAATGTTGCAGCCACCCTGACGTCGCAACACCAAGTCACCAAATGTCAACCCAGGCGGTAGAAACGAGAAACTGTGCAGAGAAAAAAGCTTGTGGAAGAGTGTGACCAGCTCCGCAGACGGTAGAGGATGAGCGGGTGAGAGAGGTTGGTCTTAGACATTCATTTATTCCAGAGAAGTTTCTTGAGTATCCACTGTGTTCCGGGCACTGATTGTGATTTATAGCACTGAGGAGAAGGAAATGCATGGTTCCAGCCCTCCCGGAGCTTCCATTCTAGTATCGGACATAAGCATTACATAAATATAAGGATAGTAAGTGCCAGAAAGTGACAACCTAGGGTCCTCTCTGAGCTCAGGGCAGGGGGACCTGCCCTTGACTTTGGTGTCAGAGAAGGTCCCCCTGAGGAAGTGATCCTTAAACTCAGGGGGTTTGGGGTTTTTTCCCTTTTTAAAATTTTTTCATTGAAATATAGTTGATTTAAAATATTTCTTCTGTTTCTTTTTTAGAGCAAAGTGGCCCAATCACACAGAGCTCGCTGTGCTGTACAGCAGGGCCCCATTGCCCATCCATCCAAATGTTAACAGTCCCCATCCAAAACCCCGAAACTGCCTGTCCCTCCGCCTCCCTCCCCCATCCCCGCTGGGAACCTCGAATCTGCTCTCCTCGCTCATGCTCTGTTTCTGTTTTGTAGGTAGGTTCATCTGTGCCATAGTTTAGAGTCCACAAATAAGTAATATCGTATGCTATTTGTCTTTTTCTTTCTGGCTTCTTGCACTTAGTAGGAGAGTCTCTAGATCCATCCATGTTGTTGCAAATGGCTTTAGTTTGGCTTTTTGATGGCTGAGTAATATTCCATTGTGTATACATACCACATCTTCTTAATCCATTCATCTGTCGATGGACATTTATATTGTTTCCACGTTTTGGCTGTTGTGAATAGTGCTGCTGTGAACATAGGGGTGCATGTATCTTTTTGAATGAATGTTTTGTCCAGATATATGCCCAGGAGTGGGATTGCTGGATCATGTGGTAGTTCTAAGTTTTCTGATGTACCTCATACTTTCTTCCAAACTCAGTTTCGAGAGTGCTAACAGCGTGATATTATGACTTATAATAACCCCCATATCTGACAAAGGGTTCCTGAAAGCCTTGTGATTTGCTGAGAGAAGTGTCTTTTGTTCTCACGGGGTGTCTCTAGGTGGGTTTCTGGAGGCTGGATGACGGCGGGCGGCCAGAAAGACCAAACCATGATTAGAAGCTTGAAACTTTTAGCCTTGTTGACCTAAAAAAAAAAAAAGAAAAGAAAAGAAAAAGAAACAAACAAACAAAAAAGCACAACCTGAAAGCTGAGAGTTAAGTTTTATTTGGGGGCAAGATGAGGACCTAAGCCCAGCAGACAGCACCTCAGGTAACCCTGAGAAACTGCCCCAAGGAGGTGACAGGGAGCTAGGATATACAGGAGTTTTGCAAACTCCTGCCGAGGACAGGTAGTCGGCTCGAAGGAGGTCTGGGCTCACGGACATCCTCTTCAGCTAGGGCCACTGTCCCCTGTTTTCACAGGCTGAGTTGCCTCCCAGGTCGCTGTCAGGAGGGGCTACTAGATGGCAGGTGTTCTTTGTATCTTTCCTCAGCCCCTCGGGGCTCACGGCTCACCCTTGGAGGTGGCCACAGGCGCTGATGACCGTGCCATCCGCTGCTGTGTGCGCTGGACCACAGCCTGGGCTGCAGTATTTCGGGTAGCTCGGAAATACTGCTCCGAAGAGGCTGGGGATGTGTTAGAGGCGACGGGGGAGGTGCCCGCAGCCAGGCACTCACTTTCACAAAAGTTTGTTGCTGGTCTCATGAAGGTCACTACTAGTCACGAGGAGCAGACGTCACCAGGAAGGATTTTAGGGTTTTTCTAGATATGAGGGGATGCAAGAAGTGGGCACATAAAATCTTCTCCTAAGTATGTCTAACTACCTGAAGACCCGTTCTTCCAGTTTTCCCCGAGCTCCCCACTCCCGGCCTCCTCCCTGAGCTCCTTTCGGGGGTGCTGAGGTCGGCAGCTGCTGTGGCTCAGGATTCAGTCTGTGCAGAGGCAGATGCCAAGCGTCCATCTCCAGCTCACAGCCCCTCCGGCCTCCACTCTCTTAAGGGAAAAGGGCTGAAGGGAGAGCTGATGACCAGTCGTGCCTATGTGACGAAGTTTCTTAGAGACCAGGAGTGTGGGTTTGAAGAGATTCCAGGTGGGCAAACACATCCACAGCAGGAGGGTGACAGCCCAGCCCCGCGGGCACAGAAGCCCCTGAGCTCGCCCCTCCCGGACCGCGCCCTGTGCATCTCTTCATCTGGCTGCTCTTCTGCCCCCTTTAGCATCTCCTTCCATAACCTGGTGAAGATGAGGGAGTTTCCCAGAATCCTTTGAGCTGCTCTAGCAAAGGAACTGCTCCCAAGGAGGGGACCATTGGAGCCTGTGATCAGGTCAGGAGCACAGGTGAAAACCCAGGCTCATGGCTGCACCTGAGGTGTGTACTGGGGCCACGATGGGGAGGGGACAGTGCTGCGGGGCTGAGCCCCCAACCTGTGGGATCTGTCACGATCTCTAGGAAGACAGAGTCAGAGTTGAGGTCAATGGTAGGACGCCCAGCAGGTGTCACAGAATTGTTGGTATGGAGGGAACCTTCCACACATGCAGGGACCACAAGTGGTGTGGGCTGTGCGAGCAGCAAAGGGAAGAAAGACGCAGTGGCCAAGTACTGGGTATTGTCCCCACAGGAGGTAGAAGATAGGTTTTCCCTTTTCGAGCTGGTACCAGGTATGTTGGGCAGAGCAGGGGTCGGGGGTGGAGGGGTAGAGAGTACATAGCAAACAGCATGCAAATTTCTGTGAAAAATAACTTAAAAATTTTGGAGTTCCTATTGCGGCTTAGCGGGTTAAGGACCCAATGCAGTCTCCATGAGGATGTGGGTTCGATTCCTCAGTGGGTTAAGGATCCAGCATTGCTGTGAGCTGTGGTGAGGTTGCAGATGTGGCTTGGATCCCAGGTTGCTGTGGCTGTGGTGTAGGCTGGTAGCTGCAGTTCTGATTCAACCCCTAGCCTGGGAACCTCCATGTGCCACAGGTGTGGCCCTAAAAAGGAAGGAAAAAAAAAGAAATAACTTGAAAACTTTAAACCTTATTTAAATGGTCACCACATGTTATACTCTGAGGATACAAAGATGAATAAAATACAATAGTCTTGCCTTCACAGACAACAGCCTATGGATGACCAAGGCGAGGGTGTGGGGCCGATAAGAGCTGGATTTCCAGAGGTCTGTGGTTGCAAATCAGGGGCAGTTACGGTTTCAGTAGAAATGAGGAGACATAAAAGGCAAAGTTTGTCTTAATAACCGCCGTTCCTTAGGGACTTGGATCTTTATTTTTTTGCTTTTTAGGTCCGCACCCATGGCATATGGAAACTCCCAGGCTAGGCAGCCGCCGATCTACACCACAGCCACAGCAACTTGGGATCCTTAACCCACTGAGCGAGGCCAGGGATCGAACCCGCATCCTCATGGATACCAGTCGGGTTCGTAATGCACTGAGCCACAACGGGAACTCCAGAAGGAGTCAGTTGTACATATGTATACATTTTTTTCATGTTCTTCTCCATTATGGTTTATCATAGGATATTGACCATAATTCTCTGCACTGTATAGTAAGACCCTGGGGTTTATCCATCCTCGTGTAAAATAGTTTGCACCTGCTGGTAGGCTCTTAATAAACATTTCATGAAGACAGGTTGACTGTTCGAACAAACAGCTCAGCCCGCTGGTCCATCCCACAGTGAGGCGATGGGAAGGGCATCGTGTCCTTCGGGGAACTGAGGGGTTGACCGCATTTAACTGGACCGAGGTGCCGACAGTACTTTTCTCAAAAGAGATCTTTCATCCTGGGCACAATCGCTTCCACCCTTACTTTCTGGTCCCCATCCTCCCTCCTCGTCACCCCAGGCTTCCTGTCCGTGTCCCACGGCTGAGACCTTTTGATGAGTATCTTTTCCCCTTAGTCTGGAGATGAAGAAAATTCAGCCTCAGCTTGGCAGATACCTGGTCTGAAGACCGCTTAGCCACGTGCCTGCCAGTTTAGAACAGGCATTATTGAATCACTCTTTCCAGAGTTCCCACTGTGGTTCAGCAAGATGAGAACCCAACATAGTCTCCATGAGGATGAGGGTTCAATCCCTGGCCTTGCTCAGTGGGTTAAGGATCCAGAGTTGCCACAAGCTGTGGCATAGGTTGCGATGCAGCTCAGATCCTGCGTTGCTGTGGCTGTGGCATTGGCCAGCAGCTGCAGCTCGACCCCAAGCCTGGGAACTTCCATATGCACAGGTTCGGCCCTAAAAAGAGAAAAAAATCACTCTTTCCTTCACAATTAGCTTTATCTCATAGAGTTGGTATATTTATCAAGGAGAATACGTTGGGCATTAAATCATTTTAAACATACTAGAGGTCTCATCATTTAAAGGAAGACTGATGATTATTCCTTTTGCAAAATTGAGGTTTCCTAATGGCTTTTTTATTTTTTATTTTGTCTTTTTGTCTTTTGAGGGCCGCACCCACAGCATATGGAGGTTCCCAGGCTAGGGGTCAAATGGGAGCTGCAGCTGCCGGCCTGCACCACAGCCACAGCAGCAAGAGATCTGTGTCTGCGCCTACACCACAGCTCACGGAGATCCTTAACCCACTGAGTGAGACCAGGGATCGAACCCGCATCCTCGTGGATCCTAGTCGGATTCGTTTCCGCTGCGCCATGATGGGAACTCCCCTAATGGCTTCTTTGTGTGGACCTTCATAGTGGGTTTTCTTAAAAATGTGTGGTTGACCTTTTAGGTGGAAATTTGTGATGGAAAACGAACTTCAGTTTCTGAAAGAAAAAAAAAAAACTTTTAAGAATCATCATCTCATATCAGGATGGATTTTTTTTGTTGTAAATAGTCCCAAACTACTTCAACTGCTTTAAGGAAAATGGGAATTTGTGAAAATGGTAGGTGTGTCACAGGATCCCAAATAAGGCCAAAGAACCAGTTCAGGGTCAGGAATCAGGAAGAAAGCTGCCTATCACAGGGTAGAGCGGCTCCTGAAGCCCTCTGCCCCCCGCCCCCTGTGTTGCGGTTTGCACTGTGGAGAGGGTGCATCGGTGGGAATTCACTTCAGCAAGAGTGGCAGAGACCTCAGTTACAAGACCACAAATAAGAGAGACATGCACCTCTCTTTCTCGTTTTTTTTTTTTTTTTTTTTTGGTCTTTTGTCTTTTTTGTTGTTGTTGCTATTTCTTGGGCCGCTCCCGCGGCATATGGAGGTTCCCAGGCTAGGGGTCTAATCGGAGCTGTAGCCTCCGGCCTACGCCAGAGCCACAGCAACGCGGGATCCGAGCCACGCCTGCAACCTACACCACAGCTCACGGCAATGCTGGATCCTTAACCCACTGAGCAAGGGCAGGGACCGAACCCACAACCTCATGGTTCCTAGTCGGATTCGTTAACCACTGCGCCACGACGGGAACTCCTCTTTCTCGTTTTAAATCCTGGTGGCTCAGGGCGAGGGGTAGCCTCTGTTCCCTTTATGGTGATGCTCTCCCTGCAGGCTCTCCATTGCCATGGCACCCTCAGATTTGTGACGGCTGCTCCATTCTGGCTGTCACGACCCCCATTCCAGCCAACAGGAGTGGGGCAGGGACGAAGTCTCCGCTGTCCTTTAAGGGGGGATTCTGGAAGAGACCAGGCAACTCCTACTGCACATTGGCCAGAACTTGCCAAACCTGGACTCAAGGGACACTGGGTAATACGGTTTTTACCCTGAGTGGCACACGCCCACTTAAGAATAAGGGGTTTAGGGGAGGTACAAACCACTGGTGTAAGATAGGCCCAAGGAGGTACTGTACAACACAGGGAATAGCGCCACTATTTTGTAACAGTAAATGGAAAGTAACCTTTGAAATTATATAATTGTTTTTGGAGTTCCCATCATGGCGCAGTGGAAACAAATGTGACTGGGAACCATGAGGTCACAGGTGTGATCCCTGGCTCACTCAGTGGGTCGGGGATCTGGCATTGCCATGAGCTGTGATGTAGGTTGCAGACGAGGCTCAGATCTGGTGTTGCTGGGGCTGTGGTGTAGGCCAGCAGCTGTAGCTCCAATTTGACCCGTAGCCTGGGAACCTCCCTATGCCACATGTGTGACCCTAAAACAGCAAAAAAATAAAAAATAAATAAAATAATATAATTAAAAAATACATATGCATACATTTTTAAAATCAGTTTTGTTTCTAAGAATGAAAAGAATAGACCACCCAGCAGCCTCTGCCCCCACCCCCCCATGGCAGACACTAAACATGAAACACCATGAGTTTCCAGTTTTGCAGTAAGAAGCACTGAGATTTATTGTACAGCAGTGTGAATGCACGTAACACCACTGAACTGTACATTTTTAAGTTAAGATGGTATATTTTATGTCTATTTTACCATCATTGAAAAATCTTTTAAAAAATACTACTGCTGTACTCCTCATGTAGACACAGCAGGGGCCAAGATTCTCAACTACCTTGGCATGTTTTTTGTCCAGAATATGAGAATACTTAGGACAGAGAGACAAATAATAAAAATTATGGCACACAAACCAAATCATAGAAATCCCTGCTCTTTGGTTTGTTTGTGTTTTTTTTTTTTTTTTTTTTTTTTCTTTTTACAACTGCACCTGTGGCATATGGAGGTTCCCAGACTAGGGGTTGAATTGGAGCTGCAGCTGCCAGCCTACACCACAGCCACAGCAGCGCAGGATTTGAGTCTCATGTGTGACCTACACCACAGCTCAGGGCAATGCCAGATCCTTAACCCACTGAGCGAGGCCAGGGATTGAACCCTCATCTTCACGGATGCTGGTCAGGTTTGTAACCCACTGAGCCACAATGAGAACTCCAGAAGTCCCTGCTCTTTCTAAGAAAAGGATGGAGCACTTTTCCCTTTAATTTTAGGAACTGATTTATTCCTGCATGTATCTACTCCTATTTCCTGAAACATTAGGAATTCTATCCTATTCCCTGTAGCCAAGATCTAGGGAATATGACTTTGAACATAATGAAATTATAGTTAGTATTCTGTGAAGAGTTTAGGCCAGCTTTCTCTTTTTTACTGAAAAAAAAAAAAACCCAAAAGTTCTAGAATTAAAATATAAGCAAGTGAGTGGTGCAGACCCCCAAGTCTCAGAAACATTCAGTACAGAATAATAGGAAGCATTATTCACTGCTCCCATTACTCCTTGAAAGTGCATAGCAGTCACATAATTTGCATCATGTTTTAAAGGCCACAGAAAGCTGTCACCTACCAGACATGACCTCCTTTGAAGCTCAAAATAACCCTCACAGAAAATTAAACAAGTATTACTGTTCCTGTTTTAAAAGGAAAAACCAAGACCTTTCAAAAACATATCCAAGGTTAAACAGAAAATAAGAAAGGAGAGCAGAGGCCCAAACCCAGAAGGCAAAAAAAATCTTCTTTCTTCAAATGCATCCTGATGCCTCTCTTAGCGCTTAGAAAGCAAACTGGTTAATACAAAAGCCAGCCAAAGATACTATGCCCTTTAAAAATACATTTACTGGATTCATTTTCATTCCCGTTTTCGTGCTTTGCTATTTCATTATAGTTTTTTCATCATAATAGAAAAAAAAAAAACCTCAAAGCTTTGAATCAAAACAATTTAAAACTCTTAAAAAGAAAGAATTTGAGAGAGTTCTGTTTCCAGGTATAAGAGGGACTAAAAATATCTGACTAACTTTCATCTGTGAGCAACCCCCAAATGCTGGGTAAAATATAACACACGCTCTCTTAATCATAGCTGAGAGCACAAAAACAAAGAGAAAGCTTCAGGCTCTACGAATGTAACAAAACCCACAAAAACAAAAACAGAGAGGTGCTCTTATCAACAAGCACAGAGGCTGTGCTGCAGCAGGGAGCAGCGAGAGCCTTGATAAAAGGGGGCTTGCCCGCACCCCTGGGAGAGTCCTCCACATGGGAGCCGGGAAAGGTTCTTTATGGCCAACGTTGGGAACGGATGTTTACTGTGCCCGACTCTATGCCAGGCACCCACGGGAGCTTTTTCTATGAGCTCCTCTCATCTAAGGAGTCGGAACTTGACTCTGTGAGTACTGCGTGCCATTCAGAAGCAAGGCAGTGACCCACGTAAATGACGAAGGAAGAATGACATGAATTCACGTGTATCTTTATGCGTCCTTTCAATGCACAAGGCGATAATGACTGAATGCTGGAAATGTGAAACAGGGGGGATAGAAATGCCCAAAGCTGAGCACCGTCTGAGTGAGTCCAAACGCCACATTTTTTGAGGACCGTCCAAGGAGGCCACCATCAACTCCCTTATGTCTTTGTATCAAAGCAGCAAAATTTCCTGAAAAGGTGCAGACGAACTAGGAAGTACTGTAACTGGAGGTGACCGCATCTTGAACCCGACGCAGATAACCCTATCGGTTGTACCCTACAGCACCTGCTTTGACAAAGGATATGGGATCCTGTCTTCTGTAACCACCCCAGAGGTCAGTGTCTAAAACACGGTGAGGATTCGGCAAGTGTTGGCGGGTGTGAATTCCGTTGAATTGCTCGGTGGGCCACACAGTCTGCACGTGTGCATAACACAGTATGGAGTGTATACAGTATAGCAGCCGCCCTCCGTGTAGTCCCAGGGATCTGTCTGCGGTTATTCAGCCTTCAAAGGAGACTGCCAGACTAAGTGGTCTCCAGCTTTCCTTCCAGCTCTAAATGTCTAAATGTCAATGATTCTAATGCAGGACAGAATGATTTAATTCCTTTTTGTTAAAAGCCTTTTCTCTAGCAAAAGGCATCATTGGAATCCTGTATTTTGTGGGAGAGATATTACAAAGGATTAGACTGTATGTACCCCCATTGTTCCTCCCCACTGCCTTAGTATCAGTTATTTACTGAGTTACTTTGCACAGAGCCGAGTACATACACACCTCTTCAGGAGAGACACCTAGAATATTGGATCAAGTACATGCTGCTTTTTAAATTTTTGATGATTTACAATTACAGAGTTGTTTGTATTTATACTGGGGAATGAGTCCTTTTGACATACAGTTATTCTAATGTAGGATTATATAACCTCCCTATAGGCAGGCCATCTTATATGAAAATAGAATAAACTTGTGTGGTTAGATGGTTGTGCTACAAAAATAACCTCATTAGGATTTACTTCAAATCCTAAAAAAAAATCTAAATGTAATCTTTATAGTAGCTCTGTCACAAAAAGTCTATTTATAAGACCAGCATGACATAGTCACTCTATGTTTATATGTGTATATATATGTGTGTATGTGTGTGTATACATATGTATTTGTGTGTGTGGATACAGATGTATCCATACATATACACATATGACAAAGGGCTTATATCCAGAATATATAAAGAACTCTTACAACTCAACAAGAAAATGACCCAATTAGAAAATGGGCAAAAGCCTTAAGCAGACACTTCACAAAAAAAGCTGCATAACAAGCCAATCAGCACATGAAAATATGTCCAGAATCACTAGTTATTGGGAAAAAGCAAATTAAAACCATAATGAGGTACCACTAGAGAACCATGAAAATAGCTAAAATGAAAATAACTGACAATACCAAGAGTTGGTGAGAATGTGGCACAACTGAAGCTCGTATGCATTGTTGACAAAAGCTTAAATGTTAGTCACTTATCTATAAAGACGCTAAAACAGTTCTCATCCAAGAGAGCAATTCCAATTCTAGGTATTTACCTGAAAGACCTAAAAATATATGTCTATGAAAAGGCTGGTGCATGAACGTTCCACATGGATTTGTTTGTAATAGGCCTAACCTAGAAACGACCCAAAGACCGTCCAAGGCGAATGAATGAGCAATCGTGGCGTAATCAAGAAAAGAATACTGCTGAGAAGCAAAAATGAACACGGGATGGGCAAATCATACAGAGATGTGGGCGAGGGAAAGAAGGTGGGCACAAAAGAATAGACACCATCTCATTCAATTTATATGAGCAGCCAAAATTATCCTCTAATGAGAGAAGTCAGTGATTTTCAGGGGCGGGGGTTGGGTTAGTGTAGGCAGAATGACATTAAGTAGCAGAAAGCAGCTTTATAAGGTGATTGGAAAGGTTCTACACCTTGATTGGGGTCAAGGCTACAGAGGGAGGTGTATACATTTGTTAAACCTCATCAAACTGCACATTGAAACGCTACACAATTTTCCCTGTCTTTTTAGGGCTGCACCTGCGGCATATGGAAGTTCCCAGGCTAGAGGTCGAATCGGAGCTGCAGCTGCCAGCCTACACCACAGCCACAGCAACGCCAGATCCGACCTGCATCTTCGACCTATGCAGCAGCTCACGGCAACACCAGATCCTTAATCCACTGACCGAAGCCAGAGGTCAAACCCACATTCTCACAGACACTATATCAGGTTCTTAACCCTAGCCACAATGGGAACTCCAAACTCTACACAGTTTAATGTTTGTAAGTTGTATTCCAATAAAGTTGATTTTATAAGAATGATACTATAGATTACCAACCACTTTCTGTTAAAATTTTTGACGCTTTCTTATGTTATGACTCCTGAGTATAAGTGCCTTCTGGAAAACATGTTACTGTAAAACCAGTGGTTTTTGAGAAGGGCTGATTTTATCCTCCAGGGAACATTTGTCATGGTTAGAGATATATTTGTTTGTGACAACTTGGGGGACAAGGGCAGCTGCTGGCATCTAGTGTACAAAGGCCGGGATACTGCGAACATCCTGCAATGTACAGGATAGGACAGCCTCTGAGCAAAGGATTCTCAGGCCCCAAAGGTCAAAACACCCTGTCATACAACATTTCCTGAAATTATATCCTGCTGAGCACAGACCTTTTGGTGAGATTATTAGATTTACCCGTTGAATGTGAGCATCTATGTAATATCACTAATGTGCAGGACAGTGGCCAAAGGGGCAGTTTTGTAGCTGCCAGTGCTAAAAATTCTTCATCCTATGTGGTGATGTCAAACCTTAAAAAGTGGGCTCCCAAACGCTGAAGTAATAAAAATAACATTTGAGTTCAAGAAGTCCATCTGGGAGTTCCCGCCGGGGCTTAGCAGTTGAGGAACCTGACCAGGATCCATGAGGACTCGAGTGTGATCCCTGGCCTTGCTCAGTGGGTTAAGGGTCCAGCATTGCTGTGGCTGTGGTGACTGCACGTCTGATTCGACCCTAGCCTGGGAACCTGCACATGCTGTGGCTACAGCCCTAAATAGACAAAAGACAAAAAAAAGAAGAAATCCATCTGAAGACACATTTCAGGGACACAGGTGCAACATAAAGAGGGGCTATGAGTTTAAGGAAATGGCAAGAGCTCCTTAATGTTTGTGTTCAGAATTTACCCCGACAACCTTTTTTTTGGGCTGCACCTGCATCTCGTAAAAGTTCCCAGGCCTGTGATCGAACCCACTCCACAGCAGGGACAATGCCACCAGCGAATTCCACTGACAAACTATTTTCATTGAGAAGAGTCCTAGTAAGTCCAGTGAAATCAGATTTAGGGTGTGAAAAGTATATATCTTTGCCTTTGAATGTCTTACTCAATGAGCTCAATTATTAAAACATCCTCAAAGTGTTCTTTTCATATTTGTTACTGACTTTTGCTAAATATTTTATCTATACATCCTTGCATGGTCAATAATACTAAATAGTTTAAGTCATAACATATTAACATTCAAGGAATTTCACTTACTAAGATATTAACGTACATTAACCAGGTCTCCATTCGGCCCTGAAATATTTATTAATACATTCGTGAATTATTTATTCCCTTGTTTTATTCATTACTTAACATATCAGCACTTTCGATTTTGAATTTTGATTCCTTTAGGAAAAAAAAAATCTCAAAATGGATTTTGCAAGGTTCACGGAACTTCATGTCACAGCTTCCAAAAAAAGTGTTGTTCTCCAAAGGATAAGCTTTTCCATGAAGGTGATTCAGCTAGAAGGGCTGCATATCCTATAGGGTCCTGCGTGCTTGAAGATAAAGTTAGTGCTTGAAGATAAAGTGTTGATGGGGAAAGGGCAGGGGAGGAACAGAAGAGACGAATGGAAATAGAATGAGAATGGATTCCAAAGGATGAATGGTATGTGGCCAAATTTGTCCACAAGATGTAAGATGAGATTACCTTTTGTGAACTAATTTAAAAAAATAAATAAATAAAACGTAGGTGGCTTGGTTCCCCACATAAAATCTGTATTGATTTGTATCATCATTAATGACAGTAATTTTTAAAATGGACAGTCGGAGTCTATTTTCTGATTAAATGGAGGCTGGCAAAGCATGTTCTTATCTCAACACGTAGAGGGCATTTGGTGTGTGAGACTCGTAGAATTACACGGAGCGTAGACCGCATCATAAACATTTCTTGGTTTTACTCCATTTCTATGTAAATCATCCTTCATCAAACATTTGGTGATAAGAGCAAATGTAGCTGTCTTTTAAAAATGTACTTCAGGAGTTCCCGTTGTGGCGCAGTGGTTAACGAATCCGACTAGGAACCATGAGGTTGCGGGTTCGGTCCCTGTCCTTGCTCAGTGGGTTAACGATCCGGCGTTGCCGTGAGCTGTGGTGTAGGTTGCAGACGAGGCTTGGATCCCGCGTTGCTGTGGTTCTGTGGTCGGCTGACGGCTGCAGCTCCGATTCGACCCCTAGCCTGGGAACCTCCATATGCCGCGGGAGCGGCCCTAGAAATGGCAAAAAGACCCCCCCCCCCCAAAAAAGTACTTCATTTTTAAATGTACATTTTAAAAATGTAGCTACATTTTAAAAATTACTAATTACACAGGAAATTACTGGCCAGTCTGAAAGCACTCGTTTTTCAAATTTGCAACAACAAATGATGTTTTTATTTTCCTACTTAGGACTGATTATCCAACCTTTTGTCTTTTCAAACTTAACATTCATTTGGAATAGTTTTTGAAGAGGATCAGTGCTTCGGTTTGCTTTGACTTTTGATCTTTTAAAAAGTAGTGTTTGGAGTCCCCATTGTAGGTCAGCAGGTTAAAAATCCTACCTAGTGTCTGTGAGGATTCGGTTTGGTACCTGACCTCATTCACTGGGTTAAGAATCCAGCATTGCCATGAGCTGCAGTGTAGGTCACAGATGTGGCTCAAATCCTGCGTGACTGTGACTGTGGCTGTGGCTTAGGCCAGAAGCTGAAACTCCGAATCTACCTCTAGGCTGGGAACTTCTATATGCCACAGGCGTGGCTTCGAAAGAGAAAAAATATATTTTTAAGGAGGAGGGAGTGGGATGGACTGGGAATTGGGGGTTCATAGATGCAGACTATTGCCTTTGGAATGGATAAGCAATGAGGTCCTGCTGTAGAGCACAGGGAACTATATCTAGTCACTTGTGATGGAGCATCATGGAGGAGAATGTGAGAAAAAGAATGTATATATGTATGTGTGACTGGGTCACCTTGCGGTACAGTAGAAAATTGACAGAACGCTGTAAACCAGCTATAATGGAAAAAAATCCAAATCATTTAAAATAAAAAAAATATTTTTAATACAAAATAAAAAGCAGTGTTTATTGCCTCCCCAGTTTTTTGCCTGCCATGTACATAATGGCTCAATTGCTTGAACTTTTGTTACCATTGACTAAGGCCTTAGCCATCACAAATTATTTGCTGACCATTTGTATTTTGAAATTTAGTGAATGTGCAGTTTATATAATCCTTGATTGTTGGTTTCCTTAAGGATTAGAATTAAACTTCACCCTTTGTAAATAGCAGGTAGATACACCACTAAAATGTCTCTTCTCCCAGTAAGATATAAATAACCCAATTGACAAGAAAGGTAACCAAATATTTATTTCTGTATTGCTGTTTTTCTGTTAGGAACAAAGGATTTACAAGTGCTGTCACAGAAAACCTTCAAATATTTTTTTATTTTTCTTAACCCTTTAGGTTCAGAAAAGACTCAGCAGAAGGGGGAGGGCATGTCTATTAAGAAATCATAGGGAGTTCCCGTTGTGGCACAATGGAAATGAATCTGACTAGTATCCATGAGGATATGGGCTCATTCCTGGCCTGGCTCAGTGGGTTAAGAATCTGGCGTTGTTGTGACTGTGGTGTGTGCTGGCAGCTGTAGCTCTGATTTTGACTCCTAGCCTGGGAACCTCCATATGCTGGAGGTACAACCCTAAAAAGCAAAAAAGCAAAAAAAAAAAAAAAAAAAAAAAAGAAAGAAAGAAAGAAAAGAAAAGAAAGAAATCATTAGTAATAAATACCATTTGTGATTTTTTTATAAACTGACTAGCTACTAGGTTTACTAGCTTATTAGGTCACAGTAAGGTATAGATAGAGAGGTGTGTCATAAATCAAATCATTTAAAATACTTTTGACAATGTCATGGAAAGGTGTGGTCCTGTGGTTTTTTACTTTCTCATTTTTTTTAAATTTTTTTGAAGTATAGTTGATTTACAATATTGTGTTAATTTCTGCTGTACAGCAAAGTGACTCAGTCTATATATATATATATGTATATACATATGTATGCACATTCTTTTTCATATTCTTTTCCATTATGGTTTATCACCGGATATTGAGTATAGCTCCCCGTGCTCCACAGGAGGACCTGATTGTATATGTGTTAGTTTGCCTCTGCTAATCCCAAACTCCCAACCCTGCCTCCCCAACTATAACCTCCCCCTTGGCGACCACAAATCTGCTCTCTATGCCTGTGAGTCTGTTTCTGTTTTGCAGATAATTTCATTTGTGTTGTATTTTAGATGCCACATATAAGTGATATTACGTGGTATTTGCCTTTCTCTTTTTAAATTATTTCATTTAGTATGCTAATCTCTAGGTCCATCCGTGTTACTGCAGACGGCATTATGTCATTCTTTTTTATGGCTGAGTAATATTATTATATAATGGAATATACATCTTTATCCATTCATCTGTCAATGGACATGGACATTTAAGTTGTTTCCATGTTTCGACTTGTATGAATAGTGCCACAGTGAAGATACGGGTATATGTATTTTCTGGTTCATTACAGTTTTGTCTGGATATATGCCCAGGAGTGGGATTGCTGGATCATATGGCAACTCTATTTTTAGATTTTTTGAGGAATCTCTGCACTGTTCTCCACAGTTGTTGAACCAGTTCAGATTCGCACCAACAGTGTATGACGGTTCCCTTTTCTCCACGTCCTCTCCAGCATCTATTCTTTGTAGACTTTTTGATAACGGCCATTCTGACCAGTGTGAGGTGCTACCTCATGATTTGCCATAATTAGCAGTATTGAGCATCTTTTCATGTGCCTGCTGGCCCTCTGTGTGTCATCTTCGGAGAAAGGTCTACTTACATCTTCTGGCTTTTTTTCAATTGAGTTGTTTGCTTTTTTGTTAGTGAATTGTAGGAGTTGTTTCCATATTTTGGAAATTAAGCCCTTGTCGGTTACATCATTTGCAAATGTTTTCTCCCAGTCCATAAAGTTGTCTTTTCATTTTGTTTTTGGTTTCCTTTGCTGTGTGAAATCTTAGAAGTGTGATTACGTTCTGTTTAGTTTTTGGCTTTTATTTTTATTGCCTAGGGAAACTGACATAAGAGGACGTTGTTACAATTTTTGTCAGAGAATGTTTTGCCTACATTCTCTTCTAGGCGTTTTGCGTTGTCTTGCCTTACATTTAAGTCGTAAAGCCATTCCGAGTTTATTTCTGTGTATGGTATGAGGGTGTGTTCTGGTTTCGTTGATTTGCGTGTGGCTCTCCAGCTTTCCCAGCACCGCTTGCTGAAGAGATCATCTGTTCCCCACTGAGTCTTGCTTCCTGCATCAAAGATGAATTGTCCATAGGTATGTGAGTTTATCTCTGTTTTTTAACAAAGAAAATATGTTGGTTGTTCCAAAAATTTTTTAAAAAAGAGACAAACCAAAACCATAGAAGTACTTAGGTAAGACTTTAATAAAATAATTCCAGCAGGATCTCTTTTGTTTTCATTCATTCCAGAGTTCCCATGATGGATAGAACCTATGGAGAAAATTTCTCATTGTCAAATGTTTTAATTGCAGAAAATGCTTGAAAATCCACTGTCATAGATCGTTGATTTTAAGATATGTTTTCTCATATTTTACTTATTTGTTTATTTATTTATTTATTTTGTCTTTTTAGGGCCATACTGTGGCATATGGAGGTTCCCAGGGTAGGTGTCGATTTTGGAGGTCCAGCTGCTGGCCTGTACCACAGGCACAGCCACATGGGATCTGAGCTGAGATCAGATCTACACCACAGCTCAGGGCAACGCTGGATCCTTAACCCACTGAAGTGAGGCCAGGGATCACACCTGGGTCCTCATGGATGCCAGTCAGATTCGTTTCTGCTGAGCCATGGGAACTGCACATTTTAACAACTCTAAAATAGAGATACATTTTACCAAAAAAGAAAAAAATGCTCTGTTACAGTTTAACTGACAGGGTTTCTTCTTTCTTTTCAGCACATTAAATAAGGGTGCAAGTTTTAAGTAATGACATCTTCCACTCAGTGGAATATAGTAGATGCCAAGTAGAATCTGTGAGAGGTTATGGAAACTTAAGTGACTTGGCTCTGGTGTTGCTGTGGCTGTGGTGTAGGCCAGCGGCTACAGCTCTGATTCGACCCCTAGCCTGGGAACCTCCCTATGCCACAGGTGCTGCCCTAAAAAGACAAAACACAATCAATCAGTGGAATATAGTAGATGCCAAGTAGAATCTGTGCTAAATGGTTTACATGAACGAGTTTATGTTAATGTACCCATGTTACAGGTGGTGAAGTTGAGTCTAGAGAGATTAGAGTGAGCTGGCTGCTTTTACTACTAAAAATGTTAGTGCTAGGACTCAACCTTAAGCCTCTCTGGCCTTAGTGTGATCTCTCACTCTAGCCAGACTACATACCATCTCATATGTTTGTATCAGGCTTGGCAAGAGGAGTAGAAATTAAGAAGCGTGAAGAAAACGATCAGGTTCATATAAAAATAAATGTAAAGTGCTCAAGAAGCCCTGTTTGAGATGTTTTTAAAAAGCTGTATTAAGAAAATACAGTAAGGGAGTTCCTGCCATGGCGCAGCAGAAATGAATCTGACTAGGAACCATGAGGTTGTGGGTTTGATCCCTGGCCTCGCTCAGTGGGTTAAGGATTCGGCGTTGCCATGAGCTGTGGTCACAGACACCACTCAGATCCTGCATTGCTGTGGCTGTGGTGTAGACCAACAGCTGTAGCTCTGATTTGACCCCTAGCCTGGGAACCCCCATATGCTGTGGGTGCAGCGCTAAAAAGCAAAAAAGAAAAAGAAAACAGCAAGGTAAAATCTGGTTTTTTTTAAATTACTTTGAGCACAGTCAGCGGTGGGCTGGTACGTATTTAACCGCTGGTTTAGGAGGGGTAACAAGGTAAATGCTCATTTGCAGTGTCTGCTGGTTTCCATGGTGGAAATATTCCCACAGTCGCAGGTTTCCAGACACCAGTGGAAGCAACTGGTTTCCAAATTGATTGAAAGTTAAGCAGTTCAAGACTACAGCCAGGAAAGGTTAATTAATGCTAAAGAAATCGTATCTCGTGACCATATCATGTAAAAACGTATTTGTAATGTTAATTCAAGTCGACAATGGATAGAACAATCTTAAAGTGAATATGAGAGCACGGCTAGTCTGATTAAAAGGATGATGTATGGGGGAATTATGAATTTGGTCAGATATTGTTTTCAAGTGTACACTGAACATCTATGAACCCAGCAGTTTTAAGTCACAGTCTATAAGTAAACAGTATGAATATGGCCGTAAAACTTTAAGGATTTTTCTGGGAGTTCCTATTGTGTCTCAGTGGAAAGGAATGTGACTAGCATCCATGAGGACACAGGTTCGATCCCTGGCCTTGTTCAGTGGGTTAAGGATCCGGTGTTGCCATGAGCTGTGGGGTAGGTTGCAGACACGGCTCGGATCCCCAGTTGCTGTGGCTGTGGCTGTGGCCAGCAGCTATAGCTCCAATTCAACCCCTAGGCTGGGAACCTCCATATGCCACATGTGCAGCCCTAAAAAGAGCAAAGGGAAGAAAGAAAAAAAAACAAAACTTTAAGGATTTTCTAAGAGCAAAGGGGGAAAAAGCTCAAAAAGGAAATTTAGAGATTATTCTACATTTGAGAGTTTTGTAAACAATGGCAAAGACTGCAAAAGAAAGCCAAAAATTTTTAAACCTTAAGAGGAAAAAAAAATGAGGGGAAAATACATTTTAATTTCATAAACCGTGAACCGTTAAATTTAGAGAAAATAATTTCACACACTAAAATTGGAAAAATAAAAAAATTCAGAGCTACCCTGCTGTGATACATAAGCTGCAGCAGCTGACAAAATGATGAGCAAACAGGCCAGGGCCTCTAATGGAAGACGTAGCCAGGATAGTAGAAGTCGGATTCCCTCATGCAGCCTCTCAGGAAGCACCCTTACACTTTTGTTGTTCTAGAATTTTCCTGGTTAATAATTGCTTGCAGTTTTGTGGGATGTTGGTTGCTTTTGGAAAGCAGAAAATGATCCTGTTTGAAAAATGATGTTCCTTTTTAACTGAACCGCATTAATATTTAGTACATTTTGAATCTCTGCACATCTTTTTTTTTCCCCCTGGAACATATACCCATACTAAGAAGTATATTCATATGAAGCCAAGTGTAGGAATCTGCGTCTCCTAAGTTCTGACCCTATGAATAGGCCTTCCTAGACAGAGTCCCCTGCCCCACGCTCTGGGGCCTTTCAGCAAACCCTTTGATGTCCTCAAAAGAACTTTGAATTAAATTTTAGAAGTTGATAGGAAAAGGAACGCAGATAGGTTGAGAAGGGTTTTGCTTCCTCCTTCACCTTGTCCCTCCACACCCTCCTCCCCTCAGTGAGGTTAAGACTCAGACTGTCCTTCTTTAGAAGCAAACTCATGGACTGGGAGAACAGAATTGTGGTTGCCAAGGGGAGGGGAGGGAGTGGGAATGGACAGGGAACTGGGGATGAGTAGATGCCAGCGATGGCGTTTGGAGTGGATAAGGAATGAGGTCCTGCTGCAGAGCACAGGGAGCTGTATCCAGTCACGTGTGATGCAACGTGATGGAAGATAACATGAGAAAGAGGACTGGGTCACGTTGCCGGACAGCAGGAATCTACAGCACATTGTAAATCAACGATGATTTTACAAATCTTAAAAAGAAAAAGTATGTCCTTTTTTTCTTTTCTTCCTACTTAAACCATACTCATCCTCCAGAGGCAGGTCAAGGTCTGTCTTCTCAATGCAAGCCTCCCTGACACCTCCAGGCACAGCGATCGCTCTAGACCTATAACCACTTTGCCTGGACCACCCTCCTGCAGTATTGAATCATATGGGAGCTTTTTCGGTTTTGTTTTTTTGCTTTTTTAGGGCTGCGCCTGTGGCACATGAAGGTTCCCAGGCTAGGGGTCAAATCAGAACTATAGCTGCCAGCCTACACCACAGCCACAGCAACGCGGGATCTGAGCCGCATCTTTGACCTATACCACAGGCTCACAGCAATGGCAGATCCTTGTCCCACTGAGCGAGGCCAAGGATCGAACCCACAACCTCATGGTTCCTAGTCGGATTTGTTTCCGCTGCACCGTGATGGGACCTCCTCATGGGGGATTTACCTGCTCTGACAGATGTGTCTTTTCTGTGCAACGGCCCTGCAGGCAGGCACGATTCTACATTTCAAGTCATTTATTTCCACCCTCCGGCGTATTGAAGCGTTCCTTCTTTTCTTTTCTCCCTTCCACCAACAGTTATTAGCCAACTACTCATGTGTCCCTGAGCGGGGACAGGGATCGAACTTGCATCCTCGTGGATACTAGTCAGGTTCATTTCCACTGAGCCACAACGGAAACACTGTAATTCTTGATACTCAGCATGTATCTTTAAAAATACATTGAGTGAATGAATGTCACAAAGGTGAACAGGTCACCGTCTTTGCCCTTGAGGACAGCACCATCTAGTGGAGGAGACAGAACTGCAACCAGATAAACCACAGTACAAGGTACAGTGCTTTAGAACAGATACATGGGCAAAAAAGCCAAAGTGCCAGTTTTGCCTAGGAAGACAAGGCCTTCACCACGGAGGTGATATTTGAACTGAGTTTTGAAGGTTTTCAAGATGCGCTGGGTAGAGAAGAGGCACTCAGCAGATGCTCAGTTAATGAACTCCTTTAGAATGTTCCAGCGTACCTCTGCACAGGTCTGAATGGCCCTAAATTGTTCAAACCTTTCAGGTGCCTTTCAGTGCAAGAAAGAAGAGAGTAGAGAGTGGCCATAAATGAAGGATTCAACTCATCAGGGCAGTGGGACGGTCTGTGTTTGGAAAACGATTCGACAATGCAAGTGTCCAATATAATCAAATCAGTGGCTGCTGGCAGGACTCTTATCACTGGCTGCATCGCCTGGAAAGAAATTGCATCGCCATCAAGAAGACGGAAACAGGAGCTCCTCTTGTGGCTTAGAACGTTAAGGATCCTACATTGTCTCTGAGGATTCAGGTTCGATCCCTAGCCTTGATCAGCGGGGTTAAGGGTCTGGCGTTGCTGCAAGCTGCAGTGTAGGTCTTAGATGTGGCTCAGATCTGGTGTTGCGGTGGCTGTGGTGTAGGCTGGCAGCTGTAGCTCTGATTCGACCCCTAGCCTGGGAACTTCCATTTGTCGCAGATATGGCCGAGAAAGAAAGGAAGGAAGGAAGGAAGGAAGGAAGGAAGGAAGGAGAAAAAGACAAGACACAAAAAGCCCACATTCACCACCAGTCTAGCCTCCAGTGGAAACTGTCAAGCATGTCCTGTGGAGGTGGGCCAAATTAACACATATGATTCCCAACCTGCAAGCCCTCCCTCCCCCCCCCGCCCCCGCAGCCTTTTAGACTGTAAGCAAGATGTGAAAAGCGTTATTAATAAAGAAAATGAACAGAAGGAGACTTTTCTCGCCTTTAAGGAAAGGAATATTGAATAGTCCTTCGTTTTGAAGAAATTAAAACTTGTTTAAATTTCAAATCACTCAGAAGACCTCGCTAGCCTCACCCTGACCGTGGCATCACACTTCGCATTCCAGAATCAGTGCTTGTGTTTCTCTGCGCACAGAGTTAGTGCTGCTCTCAAGTCCTCTGTGCTTTTGTCTCTTCTGCCCAGTGACTTTCTTCTCCCGTCAGTAACTGGTGAAAATCTATTCTACTTTCCAGGCTCAGCTCCAATATTACCTCCAACAAGTCTTTACTGAGCCCCAGGGCTGTGGTATTTTTGCCCCCACTCTGTGCCCTTGTCATGGTTTTACCTCTTTGTATCTTGGTAAACTACCAACTCCACCGGTACCGGGTCTTATTTATATTTATGTCCATAGGGCCTCTAGCCATTCTTAGCACCTAATGGGCACCCAAAAAATAGTTCTTAAATGAAAGAGCAAATGAAAGGATATATTAAAGTGTTATTGGAAGATTTTCAAAGTCCCAGGATTCAATCTATGCTTCAGGAAGACAAGTCAGGCAGCAATGTGTAGGATGAGTCCAGGGGGCGACACCAGCGTCAGAAGCAAGAAGACTGGGGGGCTATCGAAAGAGCTCAGGCAGTGGCCCTGGAGTCGGGATGAGGGAGACGGCAATGAGGATGACAAGGAGGGAATCGACCTGGGAGCCATTTTTGGAAGTGAAATCGATGGAACCTGGCTTGCTGGGAACAAAAGGGAAAAAACGATAGTTTTAGTCTTTGCCCTTATTAAGTAATCTATCAACAGAAGAATAATACCACTCACAGAAAGAAAGGCATCTGGAATGAGAGAAGCGACTTTGAAGAAAGCACTGGAAGAGGGGAGAATCATGGTGAGAAGCTGAGAAGCTACACAGAAAGGAAGGGATCGAAGAGAAAGAAAGGGGCCCGGAGGATGCAGCTTCACTGAAGCTTTAAGGAAGATGTGGTCCAGAGTGAGAAAGCTGCGGGGAAGCGAGAAAGACCTTAGCCTCAGTTATTTTAGTACACAAATCCCCAGGCAATGGCTTTTTGAACCTAGGGTCCCAGGTTTAAAGACAACTCCTTCTGGAGTTCCCCTTGTGGCTCAGTGGTTAACGAATCTCACTAGGAACCATGAGGTGGTGGGTTCGATCCCTGGTCTTTCTCAGTGGGTTAAGGATCTGGTGTTGCCGTGTGCTGTGGTGTAGGTCAAAGATGTGTCTCAGGTCCGGCATTGCTGTGGCTGTGGTGTAGGCCGGCAGCTGTAGTTCTGATTTGACCCCTAGCCTGGGAACCTCCATATGCTGTGGGTGTGGCTCTGGAAAAGACAACAACAACAACAACAACAAAATAGAAAAGAAAGGAAGAAAGAAAAATAGACACCTCCTTCTAACAGTTTCCCCTCCTCCTGACCTGCCTTTAATTTTCCATTAAGAAAATTGTTGGTTGAGGAGTTCCCGCCGTGGCTCTGCCTTTTCATTGCCATTGTTTCTCATCTAGAATATTGCTGTGATATCTTGAGGTGTCTCTCTGCTGTCAGTCATCCCACATACTGATACCCCACCATGTCCTAACTCTTCTAAAAAAAACCTTCCATTGGCTACACCATGCTCAGAATAAAATTCAGATTCTAGCATCTGTCCTGTCTATCATCTGGAACCAATCTGTTTATCAGCTTTCCTATCTCCTCCCCACTACTCCCTTTCCGCAGGACAAGCATGGCCATGAAAGCAAATCGCCCCCTTATTCCCTCCACGGCCCTTGATGAGCCCCAAAGCCCCCACAGTCCTCATTGCACTGCTTTTTGTGGGAGCTGCTTGTGCTCCTCCGTCTCCCTGGTTAGGTAGTAAGTCTCTAGAGGGCTCAGCTTATCACCTAGGGTGCTCCCAACAGCATCTTTAGTGGAATAAGATGTTATCCGCTGTGGATGTTTGTTGAATAAAAACTAGTTGTATGTAGGGGTTCCCGTTGTGGCTCAGTGGTAATGAACTCAACTAGTATCCACAGGACAAGGGATCGATCTCTGGCGTCGGTCAGTGGGTTAAGGATCTGGTGTTGCTGTGAGCTGTGGTGTTGTCGCAGACATGGCTCCGATCCCGCAATGCTGTGGCTGTGGTGTAGGCCGGCAGCTGTAGCTCCGATTTGACCCCTAGACGAGTAACTTCCATATGCTCCAGGTGTGGCCCTAAAAAGACAAAACAAAAACAAAGAATTAGTTGTATATAGATAGCCTTTGCTTCTGCTCACAGAATTCAGAGTTCAATTTGAGGATGACCTGGTTTCCCTGGTGGCTCAGCAGGTTAAGAATCGGGCATTGTCACTGCTGTGGCATAGGTTCGATCCCTGGCCTGGGAACTTCTGCATGCTGCAGCAAAAAAATAAAAAAAATCAAGGATGACCCTTGGCACAGCTGTGATATGAGGCTTCGGTCCCCTCCACCCCCTTTCTGCTCTCCTCTCTCTCACTTACAGATGTTCAGTGCCCTCTCCTTCTCTCTTGCCCACCAGGTGTCTTGGGGGGTGGGGTGGGGGCGGGCACATAGGCCCCTCCTTTTAAGCAGCTCCAGGACCCAGACCTTTTCCTGCCCCGTTTCTTATTAAAACCTACACATCCCGGAGATGGACTTCAGACTCCAGTCTCTTCATTTTGTAAATTGAGAGACTGAGGCCCAGGAAGGAGACACTGATTGGCCAAGTTCATGTCTCTTTTTAGCAGCCTCCCTGAGACAGACCCTAGGACTCCTGACTCCATGCGCTCTTCCCTTCACACTTGGCCGCCCATCCTGCCTCTCCAGACCTCCAGCCTCTGGACCTGCCTCTAATGCTCCGTGAGCATCTCTGTCTTAACAACAGTTGCCAGGGCTCTGCCTCATGATAACGGACACTGCAGAGAGTGGACATTCGTCTGGACCTTAGCACTGCGAGGGTCTGGACACAGTGCTTTTCCTGGCCTCTGTGCGCAGGTGACAGGCAGGCACTGTCTAGGGTGACCATGGAAGCCTGCACTCTTTCCTCAGTGTGCTTATGGCCGTGTGGTTAGTGATGTTCAATGTGTAATAAACCCCCCCCCCCCCCCCGCCATGCCCCATAGGAACCATGGCAGCAGGACGCCAGAAGCATCTCCCTGCAGCTTTACAACTTCCCGGGGGAAGAGTTCAGTTCATGAATATGAGAGAGTTTCTGTGAAGGGTATTTAAAGTCCTTCACAAACTTCCATGAATGAGTCTGTTCAATACTCCTTGGAAGGAAGTCAAGGACTTTACCATTGGAGCTGAGCAGTCCTGAAATTCAATGGTCACGACACAAGAGATACACGAATGCTTCAGGGCTGAACAAAGACCAGCTGAACCGGCCAAGGGCAGCCACTTCCACAAATCCAGTTACCTAAATAGGAACTTGCAGGGTTTTCAAGGAATGATACTGTATCCTCTCCAAAGTGTCACGTGTTCTTTACTCATCTTGTAAAGCTAAGAATTTAGTTTAATTTTATTCGAGTTTGGTTATTAGTGCCAGAATTTAGGGTTTAATCATCAGGACTGGGTGACCCAAGGAAACATGGCATTTTCTCAGATGGAAAAAAGTGAGCACTGGAAGCTTGCCTTTTCTGCAGGCTTTGATGGTAGAATTACAGGTCTCTGATATTGAAGGAACCTTGTATTTTACAGGTAAAGAACTGGTCCCTGTTCACCATGTATTTTACAGGTAAAGAACTGGTCCCTTGTTCACCTGATGACATAGAAATGATCTATCCCATTCTGTGAAAATCATTAGAAACCGGAATTAACAGAGTAGGAACCTGAGCACTAAATTGTGGTGGTTATATTATTCGATAGGACTAAGTGTGTACACAGAAATGAAGGCTCTGACCTTCATCTATTTGCCTTCAATTTATTTCCATCGCATTTTTCTGTCATACGAAGCGGACGACTACATTAGGTTTCCTTTTGGAAGTATGTGAGTGTCTACAATTCTTTAAGCTAACATTAATATAATTCCTTTTGTTGGAGAAAATTTAGGCAATCTAAGCAAGACATGGAAAATTTTATTTGAGCCGAGTTTGGGAAGAGTGTCTCAGAAAGCTCTGAGAACTGTTCTGCCTGTTAGAAGTCAAGGCACAGTTATATAAGTTTTCTGAGATAGAGGGCTGGGCGTCAAATGACATATTATTGATGGCTCACACAATCCAGATCTAAGTGTCATGTCACCCCCTTATGAGATCAAGAAGATACGTTATCTTTTTTGGTGTTCGGTTTTTAGAAAAAAATTTTTTTTGAATATTTTCTTTTCTTTTTCCTTTTTTTTTTAGGGCTGCATCTGTGGAGGTTCTCAGGCTAGGGGTTCAATTGGAGCTGTAGCCGCTGGCCTACGCCAGAGCCACAGAAGTGCTGGGTCTGAGCTGTGTCTGCAACCTACACCACAGCTCATGGCAGTGCCAGATCCTTACTTAACCCACTGAGCAGGCCAGGGATCGAACCCACGTCCTCAAGGATGCTAGGCGGGTTAGATAGCACTGAGCCACAATGGGAACTCCTATTTTATTTTTTTTAAATGATTTTTATTTTTCCATTATAGTTGGTTTACAGTCTTCTGTCAATTTTCTACTGTACAGCAAAGTGATCCAGTCATATATATGTACATTCTTTTTCTCTAGAAAAAATTATTTAAATGGACTTTGCGTCTTCTCAGACACACAGATAAATTCCTTCACTAAAAAACTGAGAAAAGACACTTTTCCAAGATGGCATTGTGACTATCTAATTGAATATGTGGGAAAGTACTTTAATGAACATGGAAGTGCTTTGGAAAAGCATGGAGTTATTGTATTTACTTTATATACACATTCCATTTACTCCTCCAACAAATATTTATTGAGCACAGTGTTCCAGGTTCCTCGCTAGACACGGTGGATATAATGCGCAATTTAATGACATCACAGCCTTCAGCAGTTTACAATCAAGTCTGCTTCCTGATCCTGACAACCCTCCACCTCCGCTTCAGCGAAACAGAACGAAAAAGAAAAAACAAGGTAAAGTCCACTGTTCGGTTTTGTCTTTTTGCCTTTTCTAGGGCCGCTCCCACGGCATATGGAGGTTCCCAGGCTAGGGGCTGAATCGGAGCTGTAGCCGCTGGCCTACGCCAGAGCCACAGCAACGTGGGATATGACCGCGTTTGCGACGCCGGATCCTTAACCCACTGAGCAAGGCCAGGGATCCAACCTGAAACCTCATGGTTCCTAGTCGGATTCCTTAACCACTGCGCCACGACGGGAACTCTACTGATCTGTTCTTTCATAGTACTTTTTAACTCTCTTTTCCTCCTAGCACTATTACAACTTCAATTACATTGGTTACTAGCTGTGTCAGCCACTAGAATTTTGAGGTCCACGGGAACAAACATTTTATTTCTTTTGTTCCCTGCTTTATACTCAGTGCCTTGCGTGGCTGACATTGAAAAGAGAGTAATGAATGTGTTGAATGCATGAATGAATGAATGTAAAAGCAAGTGGATGCCGAAAACCTAAATATAATTCAGCACAACACGCATTATATTAGGCGTACGTAGAACGATGAGAATTTATAGGCAGGGCATTTAAAGTAGCCTTGATGGGGCTGATGGCCAGAAGAAATATCTTTCAAACTCAGATACTTGCATGATACCGTCCTCAACTGGCCTGCCGCAGGCTTAACAGGGACTATCCGCTCAACCATCAGGATCCTGCCAATTGTGGCAGGTCCAGGAGACTGGTTAAATGACTCGAGGGCCGGCGTCCAATTAGATCATCTCTGGCTAAAAGCCACAAGAAAGAAGACGTTTCATCCCCCGGTGCAGCCGCAGGACTGGGACCAGAACCAGCCCCATCCTCCACGTCGACGCCGCCGTCGGTCACGTCACGCGGGCCGCCCGCGCATGCGCAGCGCTCGGACGGCGGCCCCGCGGGCGCTGACGGCTTCCGGCCTGGTGTCCCCGCCCCCGCGCGGCTCCTGCTTTCCCGGCTCCGCGGAGGCGGCGGCGGCGGCGGCGGTGGCCGCGGGGTGGCGGGGGCAGGGGGTGGCGAGGCCAGCTGGATGCCCGATCGGGGGTCCCCGGAGCCATGGCCTGCTCCATCGTCCAGTTCTGCTACTTCCAGGACCTCCAGGCCGCCCGGGACTTCCTCTTCCCTCATCTGCGGGAGGAGACCCCCAGCGGCGCCTTGAAGAGGGACCCCAGTAAGTGCCCCCGCCGCCCCCGCACGCCCTGATCGCGGGGTCCAGTCTCCCCCCAACTGCGCGACTCCGGCCCCCGGCTCCTAGCTCCCCTCGCGGATCCCCTGCCCTCCTCGCCCTGGGGCCGCGTCCGCGCTGCCTGCGTCGGCGCCGTCGGCCTCGCGCCGGAACCGCCCCGCCCTCTGGCCGGACCCTGCGTCTCGCCTCCTCTGGTCCCGGCCGAGCGCTCTCCCCACCCCCGCTCTCCCGCGTGTCTCCTCCGCCTCGCGTGGCTCCAGCCCCGGCGCCCAGCTCCGAGGTCGCGTCTTCCTCCCGGTTCCTCGCCAGCTGTCAGCGCTCTGGCCTGGCTTTGCCTCACCCTCCGCGCTCGTCCTTGCCTGGGACCGTGGCCTTCCGCTGCCGCCCTTTCCCAAAGTGTTTACCATCGCCCGCACTCTGCCTTCTTCCGTCAGCTTTCCTCCGGTTCAGATTTAGAGAACGAGTGATTGACAGGTGAGGGACTCCTAAGGTGATGCGTAGGCGTCTCCTACGTAAGGACACGGACCTGTCAGGAGGTGGGAACCCACATCGGGCCTGAAATTACAGTAGCGTGGCCATGAGACGTTAATAATTTGCTTTCTTGAGATGAGAAGCTTTCCAACCTGTTATTATCATCAAACAGTGCGACTTGCCCACGTAGTATAAAAGCGCAAGTCTGGTTTATTAGCGGTTGCGTGGTTCTAAAGAACTTCGTACATTTCTGCTGTTGAAAAGGGTGTGTGTTTTCTGTTTGATTTCTTTGTATTTCCATTCACGTGGCTTTGTAGTAAAAGCCATTTGTCCGAAGCACATTTGGCTTTGTAGTAGAGTGCTGTTACTTTGTGCTCTACTGGAAGGGTGATAAAAGTTCCACTACATAAGCTCCTTTCCTTTTTTAAATTTAGAAGGCATCAAATCAGACCTGTTTAGGAGTATTTCCTGTGTGCCAGTCAGCAGTGCTGCAAATCAAATAAGGTTGATAGACTCTGTTGTCTCGGCCCTTATGGTTGACGGAGACAAGTGCGTGAGCTTGTACAGTACAGTGTGATTGAGATGCACAGATGGCACTAGGGATACTTTAAGTGGTGGTACTTAAGCCTCCCTAGAAGCCATTGAAGTAGGAATTAGATGAACAGGGAGAAGCAGCGGCGTTTGCTGAGCAAAGGAAGGAAGGCCTGAAATGGCATGATATTTAGAGAGCTCAGGCAGGCGGAATGACTGAGAAAGAGGATGCCAGGAAAAGAGAGGGGAGGGAAGATGAGCTGTAAAGGTAGCAAGGAGCTTGATCATGGGAAGCCTTGCAGGAGTGGGATGCTTCCGAAAGACGTTGAGCAGGTCAGATTTGTGCTTAATCAGCACAGTTGAATCACCCTGTCAAGTGCTTTGGCAGCTGTGTGGAGGAGAGATAAGAAACAGGGAAATTGGTTGGGAGGTGATTCCAATAATCCATGTAAAAGTCAGGTGGGCGGGCGTAAACTAAAATAGCTTCAGCGGAGCTTGAGAGCAGGAGCCAGCTTAGAGAGATGCTGGGAGGGAGAATCTGCAGGACCTACCAGAGATCTGGGGCTGGTGAGTGAGAGCACTTGAGGATGCCTTTGGCTTGGGCAAGGGTTGAGAATGAAGGAGGTAGGTTTTGGATGTTTTGCATCTTAAACGTCTGCAGTTTGTGCAATTGTGAATGTATGCAGTGAGTCCAATTAAAAAGATCCAAAACTTAATAATGATTCCGGGGAAAGAGGTGTTCATTTGGGAGTTACCAGCAAAATAGTATCGGTCAGCCTCAAGGGTTATGTATGCAACCCTTGAAATGAATTTGGGACCCAACATGTGGCCTTAGAGGAGCATCGAAGTTGAAGCGTCAAAGAGTGGTTGATGGAAGAGGACTGAGGAAGAGCAACAGAAAGAAAGGAAAAGCAGGTGAGAGTAATGCCCCAGGAGTGAGAGCAAATTGGATGCGGGGAATGGCAGCACTTGCAAATGCAGCAGAAGATGGAAACAGGCTCCTTGGTTTGGGGAAGGTGGAGGCGACTGGGACGGGAGGGCTGTCCTGGCGTCAGGGAAGGTGTGGAGGCAGAGGGCGCATTTACAGGATATGCGGACTGAAAAAATGCCCATTTCAAGGAGGCAGGTTGTGAAGGATCGTGGACATAGGGCTGTAGGCAGGAGGTGTAGAGAAAAGAACACATTTTCTCTAGCCCACGGCCCCTCCCCTGGTCCAGCCACCGTCCTCTCTCACCTGGGCCGTGGCACCCTGCTCATATTACAAATCATCCTGCTTCTACTCTTGGTTTCGTTTCGTTTCTTTTCCCTTTCCTTTCCTTGACGCACCTGTAGCATATGGAAGTTCCCAGGCTAGGGGTTGAGTTGAAGCTGCAGCCGCCGGCCTACACCACAGCCACAGCCACATCGGATCTGAGTTGTGTCTTCAATCTACACCACAGCTCACGGCAATGCCGGATCCTTAACCCACTGAGCAAGGCCAGGGATCAAACCTGTATCCTCACAGAGTCAGTGCCGGGTTCTTAACCCGCTGAGCCACAGTGGGAACTCCTGTTCTTTGTTTCTTATAATCAGTTCCCAAAAGCAGTCAGAGTGAACTTTTAAAGTCAATTTAATCATAACAATTCTCTATAACCTTCTATGGCTTTCGATTGCACTTGTTTTTTTTTAAATCCGAAGTTGTCACAGGGCTTACGAGGCACTTGAGGCCCTGCTTCTTGCCACTTCTCTTCTTACACCTCATCCCCTTCTTCCCTTATTTCTCATGCTTCAAAAACACGTTTTCTGGCTCCTAAACCAGCCAAGGCCATTTGCGCCTGAGATCTTTGGCTTTGCTCTTGCCTCCTTGGCTGTTCTGTGCACAGCTCTGCATGCTCGCTGCATTGGGTCATTTATGTCTCAGCATCTCGACGTTTTCTAACCATCTGAGATGGTCACCCCGCCGCCTCGATCTCATTTGTGGCACACCGTCATTTCATCTTGTTTATTTTCATCACCAAGCCTACACTGTCCAACACGTAGTCTTTAGCCACAACTAGCTGTCAAAATGTGCTAGTTGAAGAACTGCTGCTGAAGAACTGAATTTTTAATTTTACTTAACTGTAATTTAAGTTTAAATAGTCACATGTGGCTAGTGGCTACCCTATTGTATGACACAGTAGTAGATGCTGAAATTTAGACACATGCAGATGAAATACTTGTCCAAGGTCAGACAGGGAAGAGGCGCCTTAGACTATGACCTTGGACCAGGCAGTTGGGAATATAATCTAGACATCTAGATTCATGGGTTTGCAAATAGGATTTAATTTATTACGCTTTTAAATAAAATTCTTAGGTGTGTGAATGTTGGTGTTGACCGTGGCTACCAGCAGATCAAGTAGAAGAGCCTCCTAAGCAGTGAGCCTCTTCTTGCCAAATCTGTATTTTACAGTTAAAATGGTTCTTTCATTTCGAAATGAAAATTAGGAAAATCGCTTATCCTATTACAGGTAGTTTACATGGCATTCTTGGAATGTCTTGAGCTGTGGATTTCAGTGATCTCTGGGCCGTCTTTTACAAAACAGCAGGTTTTGTACGGAGCGCTTCATTAAGAAAACCTGCACCTAAACTTTTGTGAGGGTGAAAATGTTCAGAGTAAAAGCGAAATGATGATGGTGTTTGGCTTTGCATTTTCCTTCGCTTTGTTGATCAGTGTTATAGATGATTGCTTCATCGGGAAGAAGAAATCATGATATTTCATTGTATTTAGCTTACATAGTTTTCTTATCCCAGCTCCTCCCTAGAGGATATGCAGAACAAAAACAAAAATAAGAAAGAAACCTCAGTTACTTGTCATGCTTTGTCCCAGGCAAGTGATCATCTTGAAGACTTGGTTGGTTTAATAATTGTTTTCATTTTAATGTGGAGCGCTGCCGCAGACACAGTGATGCATGGGCGATGAAAACTCTGTACTGCTCTCTTTTATATTTGAATTATCAGAGAATAACAGTGTGACTTTGTTAGTTTTTATTGCCATGATGAAGTGAGATGATCTTGTTTTGCTTTAAAAGAGATCTTGGACCCTACTGTTTCCCACCGTTTACACTAGTGATAAATATCAATAATTGCTGCTCCTCAATCAAGGGTTACCTATTTTAGACATAAAATTTGGTCTCATACTTTGGAATTTTAAATAGTAGTTTGGGTCCCCATCCAACCTAAAGTGACATAATTTCCAGTGCGCATGGATTTCTAAACTAGAGCTGATATTTATAATTAATTTAGGCAAAAAAAAAAATGTACAGAGAGGGAGAGTCTGAGTATTCGGAAGTATTGTAGGTATTATAATACTGTGGATCTCTTAATTTCCCTAACAGCAAAATAATTTTCTGTTGACATGCTGAAGAAACAGAGGAGCTTTCCTTCTTGCCTCTTTTATCAGAAAGATAGGAGATAGAGCACACAGGGAGTTGCCTTCGTGTCACCAATTCAAGTTATGTTTTACTCCAACCACTGGGAAAAGTGTGCTTTTTAGGATAACCTAAAATCATGGACTCACTTTGCGTGGTGGGATATTTCTTATAAATGGTATAAAATACCTATCTTTTTAATACCTAATGAAAATTCTTTCTCTTGTTTGTGATCATACTGGGGAGAGAGAAGTAATCTGAAAGAACATTTATAGGAATTTCAGGAAATCTATAGAGTTTGATTTTGTTAGCTGTTTAAAATTGGAAGAGGATCTTAGATAAATTTTTGTCTGTGTGGAAATTGACACCTGAGCAGTCTTTAATTCCTTTATTCCGCTCATGTCTATTGAACACTTCCTCTGTGTAAGCACAGAGTAGTCTTAAAAGGTAAATAACATAGATTCCTCTAGTCAGGGAGCTTTCAGCCAGTAAAGGAAGTCTGTATGTAAAAGGGGTGTTAGAGGAGTTCCCGTCGTGGCGCAGTGGTTAACGAATCCGACTAGGAACCATGAGGTTGTGGGTTTAATCCCTAGCCTCGCTCAGTGGGTTAAGGATCCGGCGTTGCCGTTAGCTGTGGTGTAGGTCGCAGACGCGGCTTGGATCCCGCGTTGCTGTGGTTCTGTGGTCGGCTGACGGCTGCAGCTCCGATTCGACCCCTAGCCTGGGAACCTCCATATGCCGCGGGAGCGGCCCAAGAAATGGCAATGTCAGTTTCCAGATACGCCTATGTAAGTGCCTACTTTGCTACTCTACCTTCTCCCTCTTTATAAACAAAGGCTGACCTCTCACACATTCAGAGTTATTACAGGAAGTTGCTCCAAGGTGTTTAACTGCCCTCCACCCCTGCTGCAAGACATTGTAAACTCTCCTATCCACCTCAACAAGGGATTTCCAAATAATTTTTGATATTTATGTTTTATGATAATGTGTATTGTTTTCTGCTTCTAATAATTGCAAGAAGTCAGGTAAGAAAACTTTTAATATTTAGAGCCTTTGATCCCGGGAAAACTTTTTTCCTTGATTCTTATCTCTTTTTGCAGAGAAATTTTTGGACAGATGATACAGATCTGTATTACATTAGAATAGCATTCTGTGGAGGAAATGGAATGGAAATAAGAATTCAAGGAGAAAAAAGGACTCAAAATTTTTCTTAGAGAAGATCATCCTATTTGTGGGCATTTTTTTCCTGTTAGTATTTAGAAGCCACTGAATAAATTTAAAAGGATGATATAACTTTATCTTATGTTTATAGTATATCAGAAATTACCTTTTTGTACATGGGATCCATATTACCGAAAAACTTTTCGGGTGTATATAATCAAAAAGTTTGAAGCCATTCTCCTGTAGGGCTGTCATTCCCAGCCTTTTATTTTTTTTTCCGTTGTAGCATGCATAAAAAATTGAGACATAGGCCCTGAATAGTGAAAACACTTTTGAAAAATGAAAAAGTTGGAGGACGTATACTTCCTAATTTGAAAACATATTACAAAGCTACAGTAATCAAAAAAGTGTGGTACTGGCATAAAGGCAAACAAGTAGAATAGTGGAATAGAGAGTCCAGAAATAAACCATTGTGAATAAGATCAGATGATCTTTGACAAGAGTGTCAAGACCACTCAGTGGGGAAAGGACAGTCTTTTCAGCAAATGGTGTAGGGAAAACTGCACATGCAAATACAAGGGAATGAAGCTGGACCTCTATCTTACACCACATACAAAAATTAACTCAAAATGGGTTAAAGATCTAAGTATAAGACCTAAAACTATAAAACTCTTAGAAGAAAACACAGGGGTAAAATTTCATAACATTGGACTTGGTGGTGAGTTTTTTGATTTAACACCAGAAATACAAGCAACAAAAGCAAAAAATTGACAAACTTTAAGACTTTTGTGAATCAAAGGATGCAGTCAACAGAGTGAAAAGGTAGCCTATGGAATGGGAGAGGATATTTGCAAATCATACATCTGATAAAGGATTAGTATCCTCCAGTATATAAAGAGCTCCCACAGGCCAACAACAGCAAAAAACTTCCAAGTTAAAATCGAGCAGAGGACTTGGAATAGACATTTTTATAAGATATTACAGAAAGGGTTACTAAGCATATGAAAAGATACTTAATTTCACTAGTCATGAGAAATGCAAATGAAAAACCACAGTGTCAGCAAAGATATGCGGAAACTGGAACTCTCTATGCTGTTGGTAGTATTGAAATGGCACAACTGTTGCGGAAAACAGTATGGTGATTCCTCCAAAAACAAAAACAAAAACAGAACTACTCAATGATTGAACAATCCCTCTTCAGGGTATATATCCAAAAGAATTGAAAACAGTGTCTTGAAGAGATATTTGCACACCCACAGTCATTGAGGGAGTATTCACAACAGCCAGGGGGTGAATGCAACCCAAATAAATGTCCATGGACAGATGAATGGATAAACAAAATGCGGTACATACAGATGGTGGAATTTTTAAGTCAGCCATTAAAAAGAAGGCGATCCTATCACATGGTACACGTGAACGCCCACGAAGACGTCCCGCTATGTGAAATACTACCCACTCACCAGAAGATACATGCGTGCTTGCATTGACATGAAGTATCTGAAGTAGTTCAATTCATGGAAACAAGCATGAATTGTGGTTACTAGGAGCTCGGGACAGCAGGGGTCTTGTTTCACAAGTGTTGGTTTCAGATTTGCAAGACGGAAAGGTTCTAGAGATGGGTTTCACAACAGTGTGAATGTACTTCACGGAACTGTGCCCCTAAAATGCTCAAGATGATTTTAATGTGTTTTTTTAATATAGTAAGTATAAATATCAATTAGTATGTAATAAAGATTAAAGGTCATAAAAAAAAAAGAAAGCTGCTCATGGTGGCACTGAAGTGACCTGTGGGAGACTGCAGTAGCCCCAGTCGCTATGTGGCTGTCCTGGGAGCTGAGAGGGTCCTTGTCTGTCTCACCCGTAACCCATTTGCAGTTTACTGGGAGTCTTTGCTAGAGGCGGAGGGTGGCCATTGATGGCTTTAAGCAAAAGTATGGCTTTTCGACATTTGAGCTGCACGGCGATGTATGTGGTGGCTGTGGAAAGGGTTCGTTGGGTAGTTCAGAGTTAGAGGTTGGTGACCATTTAGGAGCCGTTCATCCAAGGCCACAGCAGGACCTTCAGGAGTGAGGACAGGACAGAGGCAGGAGTGACGCTGATGGAGTTTGAAACTTGCTTGAAACACTAGTGGCCGTCTACGAAAGGAATTTGAGCTGAGAAATAGGATGACCAGGTTAGTATTTTAGAGATATTTCTTGGTCAGCGGAGAAGAGACTGAATAGGAGTGGTGGGTTGAAGTGGAAATCGAATAACCAGTTAGGTGGCCTTTGCAGTACCTCCCCGAAGGGGAGGCAGTCTTTTCCTTAGATTGGTGTTCTTCAGATGTTATTTAATGGTCTACACAGTGACAATCCTGGGACCATAAGACAGCAAGTATTTTTGAATGACTGCTCTGCTGATCTCACTGGGAACTCTTGAGACCCCAAAGGAACTTTGCTCATGAGAAGGAATCCTTGAAACTCTTAGGTGTCTGCCATGCCGTATCCCTCCTTTGAAAAGAAGGCCAGAAACTGTCCCTTGAACACAGATCACTTTCCTTTGTCATGTGAGCCTAATTCTCACATAGAAATTCCTTAGAAGAGAGAACCTCAGCTCTAGAGAGAGAGAGCGAGAGAGAGAGTGAGAGAATCACCCATTAACACATTGCTGCCCCCCTTTTAAAAACTACGTAAGATCAGATATAAAGGCTACCTTCTGGCTACTCATATCCCACCTGCTAGATGTTAAAACTTTAGTTTTATCCTGTCTAGTATGGTAGCCACTAGCCACATGTGGCTATTTAAATTTAAGTATAAATTAAGTAAAAATAAAAACTGAGTTCCTCATTCACACTAGTTACATTTCAATGGCCCATGTACCTACCTCCGGGCTACCTAATTGAACAGCACAGATACAGAAGGCTGAAATCATTACAGAAAGTTCTGTTATAAAGTGCTATCTTCATGAGAATCTTCCAGACTTTTCTTCTTAGGCAGCAAACACACATGCTGCTTGGGTGTTTTGTTTATCTATTTAAAGTTTTATCTTATGGCCTTGTTTTTGTAAAATGTATGTTCTGGACCTTCTTGATTTTATTTTGTTTTTTTTTTTAGGGCCGCACCCATGGCATATGGAGGTTCCCAGGCTAGGGGTTGAATTGGAGCTGTGGTCACTGGCCTACACCACAGCAACGACAGATCCGAGTCGCGTCTTCGACCTACACCACGGCAACACCAGATCCTTAACCCACTGAGCAAGGCCAGGGATTGAACCCGCAACCTCATGGTTCCTAGTCAGATTTGTTTCCGCTGCACCACAACGGGAACTCCCAGACCTTCTTTAATTGTTTAATGTCAGCATCTTTTCAAGTCTGTACGGACAACTCTATAGCGTTTTCTCTGATGTCCACAGTATCCAGTGAAGACTCTGCCAGGTTTTAGTTAACCATTCCTCCACCAGTGAACATTTAGATTATTTACAAGATTTTTGCTGTAAGAGAATGCTCCCGTAGGCATCCTTATACATGCTTTACATATGATGCTAATATTCCTGTATGTAAATTTCTGGGATTGGAATTGCTGGATAATAGAAATGCATGTTTTTTAATGGTTGATCACAGTTGCCCATTCTTGTTTCTCTAAAAATTGGCTGGATGCATTTCTGTCCATGAAACACTGAAGTGCCCATTTACACACATACTTGTCATCCCCCTCTGTTATCAGTTTCTTTGGTTTTTGCTCTTCTGATAAATAGAAAATGATTCTTGTGTGATGCTAAGATTACTATCAGACTTTATCTGTATTTTTTTTAAAAAATGCAGCAACCAATCACAAGATGAAGCTGGTCTTGCAAGCATTTAGCCTAACTATAAGGAAAGTTTTCTCACGGGACAGTAATTGAATATTAACTGAGGAAGACACTGAATTGGCTTTATGCAGAAATTAGCTGTAGGGAGCAGTATTTACATACTCCACCCTCGTTTACTTTCCTTACATTGTTTTCTGCTGCTCTGGATAGAATAAGTCAATACCACAGTTATGAATTGTAGGAAACAATTATAAAAGATAATAAGTTCTGTCTAATACACCAAATATAGCACTGCTCTTAATGATTCCCTTTGACAAGTTAAATGAGTAGAAAGAATAGGATATACTCAGGTTCTTCAAGTTTATAGACTTGTTAAGATGAGTCTAAAGATTTCTCAGGTTTGGGAGCAAAGGAAACATGTTTATTTTTATAAATGTTTTAGGAGAGGAGGATGCACTCTGTTTCTGCTAAAAGATATTTTCAGTTCTGTCATTTGTGCACTGACTATCAGAACATTCTTTCTATGTGATATGGGAGGCCACTTATTTGACAACAGGAGTCATTAGAATTCTAGAACTGGAAGAGACTTTATAGCTCTAGTCTGATTCGATCATGGTGTTTGGAATTAGAAATGAACTCTTGCTTTTTGAAGATGGAGTAGCCTCCTCCTCATTTAGATTGCTGCATATCTTTAGGCGCTGAAAGGAAGATGCTAATACGAAATTTATATTCCCATCTTCTATTTCCCTAGAAATAGAAAAAGATTAATAATTGAGTCATAGGAAATTAAGAAGAAGCTTCTCTATTCTTTAGGCATTTTTTGCTTTGTATTGCTGTGTGATGCTTTCTGTGTCTTGGCCAAGAAGAGTCAACTAAAATTTGTTCCACCGCCTGATTTATTTACAGATCATAGATTCTAGAGGTTTATGTTCTTTATAGAAATAAGTATATTGTCTCTGATTTTTTTCTTGTCTTAGAAGAATGGAAATGAATTTGCTTCAGTGCTAATAAGATTTTTTGTTAGACCATGGAGATTAAATTAAGTTTTCTTTTTTTCTAGCATTTAATGATTTCAGTTTCTCATTCAGTTTTTGATCTTGACATGCTCATATTGGAAAAAGCAAATACTGTCAAATTAATTGCACACTTTTAGAATTCAGTTCCCTTTCTAGCTTCAGGTTCTTGTTAAATCAAAACCAACACTTGGTTTATGAGGACAGACTGTTTAGAAGCAAATCAAAATAATGTATATTTTGAAGTAAATAGAGCTATGGAAAGCCGAAGTTGAATTTCTTATTTAAGCTTTTATTGGTAGAGAAATTCATTCATTGGAAATATCCCTAAAAAGGTCACCTAAATTTTTTTTGAAGATAGGATTACAGTGTTTTCTCTATAGTTTGAAGGTTTCAATGACTGTATCATTTATCAAGTGTGGAGCTGAACAGTTTTTTTTATACTAGTATGATCTAATCTCTCAGGAAAAAAATTCTCTCCAGCAGGAGTTGTGGTTACATTTTATATTTTAAAGTCAGTGGTTTTATTCATTCAGGCAAAAACATTTAACTTGGTAAGGATAAGACCAAGGGTTTATATTTATGTGGCCAATCATTCTGGGCACTTGAAAATAGTCTTCCTGGGTGATGGTTTTAAGGATCCTGGTCCCAGGAGAGTCACCGTGTAGACCATTAAGGAAAGCCTTTGAATGCTTCTCTAAATTCAAAGAAGTTAAGAATTGAAAAGTCAAGGTATTAATCAATGAGGAGGCAGTTGGTTTTTTTGTTACCATGACTTGCAACTTACTCTTGCTCTTTTTTGTTTCTTTCTGTACATATTGGTTGGTTGGAGATGGGCTTTGTTTCTGTGGAGAGCAAGTATAAGGCAAGGGGAGGTACGAAATAAGAGGGAAGGGTAATGTCAGCAAATGAGGTAAGCTAACAAAATAATCTAAGCTGGCGAACTTCTTGAATGACGTGAATTGAATCCTCAATGCCATCCTTGATTTTTTTGTGAATTTTAAGGGAAAATGGCTAAAAATGTGAAAAGAGTAGACTAAAGGAAGCTCACCCCTCAGGAAAGGTTTGCTGCTCCCCCCCAAATTAAAATTCAGAACTAAACAGAAATGTCTCGTACTTGGAAATGCCATTTTTTTTTTCCAGTAGGTTGTGCAGGAAATGAGGTGGGAAATCCCAATTAAAACATGAGCCTTTGGAAAACAAAACAAAACAAGCCTTTGAACTACCTTGCCTATAGTTCCTGCGGTCCCGATGTAAAATTGTTGTAAAATAACTGCTTTAGGAGCAGCATCTGGCAGATGAGTCATAGCACTAAAGTAACAAGACTAAGGAAGCCTTCTCAGGATCTGTTCCTAGCTGTCTCCTATAGGTGATAAATTTGCTATCTTTAGCTGATTTTAGTATAACCTACTTTATTCACTATTGGGAAAAGGAATATTTGCATAATAGTGCACAGACACAATTCAAGAGTGGTATGGATATTCTTATTCTTTCTTTTTTTTTGCCTTCAAAATGATGTGTTTATTTGGGAACTCAGTGTCCTTTGTAATTATTTTTAAAGTTACGATACATGTGTTGTTTTGAAATGTTGAAATATACATTTTGTGTGTGTATGGAATATAAAGATCCATGAATCCGGAGTTCCCGTCGTGACGCAGTGGTTAACGAATCCGACTAGGAACCATGAGGTTGCGGGTTCGGTCCCTGCCCTTGCTTAGTGGGTTAACGATCTGGCGTTGCCGTGAGCTGTGGTGTAGGTTGCAGACACGGCTCGGATCCCGCGTTGCTGTGACTCTGGCGTAGACTAGTGGCTACAGCTCCGATTTGACCCCTAGCCTGGGAACCTCCATATGCCGAGGGAGCAGCCCAAGAAATAGCAAAAAGACAAAAAAAAAAAAAAAATAATAATAATAATTTAAAAAAAAAAAAAAAGATCCATGAATCCACATCAGGCCAGATATTTTGAACTACATTTCTAGAGGATCTTTTTTTACATAATCAAGTTCTGCCACTTAGACTTGAATTAGAACAATAATACTCTGTTTTTCCTATTCTTATGCAAAACTAAAGCTAAGAATTGCTTTTTAATTATTTCTTTTTACTAGTTAAAATGGAATGGAATAGAGAATTATAAAATGTATATATTTAAAATTTAACATAGAAAGCTTATGCTAAAGAGATGGTTTTGATCTGGTGTATAGTCTGTATATCAAGTTCATAAAGTTTAATTTTGAATATTTGTGGAAAGGCAAAAGGTTTAGAATCAGTAACTCATTTGTTCACTGTATTTAATAATGTTAAACTAAATCTTGCTGCTCTTATAGGGCTACATGGGGAAGAGTTTGGGTAAGAAAGTCATTTTCAAAGACCTTATATCCTAAAGGGATATACATATTTATTAAGTATTCATGGTGTTCTCGAAGGTACTTATATATGTGTGTGTAAGAGTTGACACACGCACAGCATACGTGGTCCGTGCCCTCCAAGGCTTAGTGGTTCATGGTGTTGACAAGGTGTGCCTTTGTGATAAGCAAGGTAACAATGCAATGAGTGACCCAGGGCAGTTTCTAATTAAGTTCTGAAAGAAAAATATAACCAAATGCTCTGGTTTCACAAGAGGGAAAGGTCCCTGGTGGACACAAGAAAACTCCGTAAGGAATTTGAGTCCCCAAGGTGCGGTTGGATTTGGAGCAGATGGGGGGGGTGGTGCGCATTCTCCTTGACAAAGATGGGGTGGGTGGAAGCCAAGGGTAAGGAGGAGGACTGAGGATGCTGTGTGTGGAGGGTGATCCTTGAACAGCATGAAGGGTGTGTGTGCCAAGCACTGTCCCTAGTGCTTTACAGGTGTCACCAACAACAGTGCGAGGTCCATTCAGTTATTAACTCCATTCTGCTAAAGAGGACGCTGCGGTGCAAGAGATGAGCTGAATCGCTCAAGGTCATAGCACTCTTCAGGGCTGAAGCTGGGTATGCAGCCCAGGTTGCCTGGCCCTGGAGACATACTAGTTAGTTGTTCAGACTTTGCTGTTTGATGCCGTAGTCGCGGGCCGCACGTGCACAGGAGCGCCTGAAATGGGGCTGGTCCAAACCGAGATGTACACGTCAGATCTCGAAGACTTTGGATCAACAAAACAATGTAAAATAGCTCATGAACAATTTAACGGTTACATATTGAATTGAATATTTTAGGTATGTCATATTAAATAAAATATGTTATTTAAATTTCACCCATTTCTACTTTTTCAATACGGCTGCTCCTCAGTTTAAAATGGCATGGGTGGCTTGCATTATATTTTTATTGGCTGCAGCTACTGAAGACTGTCCACCAGAGCGTGAAGAGTCTAATTTGAGCGAAAGAATAGGAACAAGGAGGAGGGAGGGCAGACGAAGGAAAAAGGAAATTGAGGATCAGATTGGGGGAGCATTGACGTTTATCCTTGAAGCTGGCGTTGCCCAGTGCGTGATCTGGGGACAATTTGCCTCACATTTTCAGGGTAGGGCCAACCCTGAAACTTTAGCCATCCCTAATTCATTGTTTTAATCTCTTTCTTGCAGAGATTTTAAGGCTGCCTAGACAGGAGAATCTGCAAAAGAGAGCGTAACTCTGCTTTTATAAAGGCAGTGAATGTGGATACCACTTGCTTAATTTTCCAGTGTTGTTGAACTGGACTTGAGCAAAATAAAGGATACAGTTCACGACAGTGTCTAAATTTGGAGAATGGCTTCTGGAGATGGAATATTTGCTACTTATGTATTTAATAAATGGGGGGAAAATGCTTAAAATTACTGTACAATTTATAGCCTAGCCTTTGACCCAAACGAATGCCACTTGGCTCGTTGGGCGAGCTGGTTAAAGGCCAGTGGCTCTGTGATTGGATGATTTGGGCGGCAGCTTTGGAATTTTTACAGTGGACCCTGACCACCCTAAAGAAGTTGCCTGCCCTGGTGTCCATACGCTCTGTACATTTTGTTAAACCGACTTGCCTCTTAGGGTACATCAGAGGTTGTTGGTACTTTCAAATTACCCTGGCGTATGGGAGATTTTGATCTGTTTATTCTGAGAGAGAATCCTAATTTGATAATAAAAAGTAAATTAGTCTCATTTCTTCATGAGTATGTCAAATTTATTTATCTTCAGGTTTTACAGTGAATGCTGCACATTGACATTAAATGGTTCTCAGTTCTCAAATGTAAACCCTTTGGCTATCCACACAGCTGTGATCAACAAGCAATTAAAATGCACCGATAGGAGTTCCCTTCGTGGCTCAGTGGTTGACGAATCCGATTAGGAACTATGAGGTGGCGGGTTCGATCCCTGGCCTCTCTCAGTGGGTTAAGGATCTGGCGTTGCCGTGAGCTGTGGTGTAGGTCGCAGACGTGGCTTGGATCCCAAGTTGCTGTGGCTGTGGTGTAGGCCGGTGGCTGTAGCTCCGATTCGACCCCTAGCCTGGGAACCTCCATATGCTGCAGGATCGGCCCTAGAAAGGGCAAAAAGACAAAAAAATGAGAAAATAAAATGCACCGATACTGATACGGATTGAAGACATCCATCTCTCATAGAAGGAAAGACTGCCTGAATACAATTCTGTACACGAACACCAAGTTCATCAGACACTCAGCAGCTGTTTTTTCAATATAGACAATTTTTTCCTTAAAGAATGTGCTTGGCCTGTTTACAGTTTGAGGGCAGAAGAACTCATCTTAGGGAAGTGCTGAGATTCTGGCCCTTTTTAACAGCTGACCAAAGCTGTCAAACAGCAGCCTGCAAAACAGCATCAAATGATTTTCAACAAAAGTCAGGAGGCTGCAGAATTTGCATCAGTGGCGCTGAGTGGTCACAGCCACCAAGGGCACTGCCTAGTTTGCAGATATTTCCCTTTTTTTTCCCCCCCTTTATTTTAATGTTTCCCGTTTTTAAGTTGACTAGAACGTGGAGTGCATGTCATTGCAGTTTTATAAATAGACTTAGGATTCGAGACCAACCTTCAAAGACCCCTTTAACCTGTCTGAGTAGCGGTTCTGCTTCCCTGTCCGTTAACCTCTGCACACTGACCTCTCTGGGAAGTGTATTCCTGTGATCCTGAGAGGTGCCTGCCTAAATTCGCTTTCCCTCTTGTTAGTTGAACCCCCCAGTCAGAGGCATCGAGGCGTGGGCAAACGTCAGGAACACAGCTGTTTTGTAAGGAGCAAATATTTCCGAAGGTCTGTCTCTGCCTGGAGTATTTTGAATTGTGCCATAAGGTGCTAACTGGGTCTCTGCAGGGACAGGAAATCCGAATTGCTGCTGTCTTCTGTTTGCGCCTATGCGTCATTTGTGAACTGAGTCAGGTACTTTTTATACCAACATGGATGAGACAGAACTCTTTTTTCAGAGTTGTCTTCTGTTCAGTGTTCAGCAGCAGTCATGTGCACCAACTAAGCCCTTTCAAAGCTTACTTGCTTTTGTCTCTCCAGCACTTGTCGCGCGGCCCCACACATAAAAGATGCTATTGTTTGTGGAGTGATTAGCTGACCTTGATGAAGTGCTTTAGATTCTGCATGGTCTCTCAGAAAGTGTGGTCATTTGATAAATGCTTTATTTTTAGGACAGTTTTAACATTGAAACGTGGAAGCTTAGAGTGATAAGCTTCTCTAGGTACTTTGCTTTCTCTTAGGAGAGCCAGTGCGTTTTCTGTGTAAATGGGAGGGCCTAGGTGCCATCAGCCCACAATAAGACAGAGCTGATTTTGGTTCACTGGAAACATGAGCAGAATAAACAGATTGCCTAACAGAATTAGAATTGCCAAAAACAAACTGTGGTCTTCCAGGTTTCCAGAAAAAAAGTCCAAGTCTTAATGTCAAGGGAATAGTTCCATTTTAAGACAATAGATAACTTGTTTTGGGTCTTATTGGTTGACCCCGCTGTTTCCTGATCTTATCCTTCTTCATAAGCTGTAGGAGTAAAGCATAGCCAGATACTTGCGAGCGCAGGCTTTGGAACCCCCCCAGACCTGAGTTCAACCCCCATTCCACCCCTTAATCTTCTGTGATCTTGGTCAAGTTACGTAAACTAGGTAATCTTTTCTTTTTTTTCCCCCCCCTGTAAAAAGGGGATGATACGCCATCCTTGTCCTTCTGATGTGGATTGATGTCTCTAAAGCACTTTCACCTATAGAAACACTGAATACATGGTAGCTGTTGTTATGTGATTACCCCTGTCTGTGAAAGGCATCTTTTCACCTCTTTGCCTTTGAAAAGTTCCTAGCAGAGTTCCCGTTGCAGCTCAGCGGGTTAAGAACCCGACACAGAGTCCATGAGGATACAGTTTCAATCCCCGGCCTTGTTCAGTGGTTAAGGATCTGGCGTCACTGCGAGCTATGGCATAGGCTGCAGATGCGGCCTGGATCCGGCGTGAATGTGGCTGTGGTGTCACCTGGCAGTGCAGCTCCTATTCGACCCCTGGCCCAAGAGCTTCCGTATGTTGTGGGTGCAGCCCTAAGAATAAAAAAGTTCCTACCCAATTTTTAAAGACTTAGTTTAAGATGATGACTCACTGCATTTTTTTCAGCTCTCACTGCTTCGTCAGAGTTCCCATAGTAATCAGTTACATGTGTCGCGAGACATGTTTCTACAATATTTTCTTAGCCTCTTTGCTGAAAACTCCATCTTCCTGCTTGAAAAACAGTCACGGTGCTGGTGAATGACTTCAGCTTAAGCACAAAGACCTAAAGGCATAAGTTATTCGTAGGGTCAGCTGACTGAGGACAGAATGCGTTGGTGTGGGCACACAGGACCTGTGCAGATTGGCAGGCCGTTTGCACAGCATGATATGTCCTCAAGAATAAGAGAAAGAGGAAGCTCATGGCCCCAAGGGGTTTATGAGGGGTCGTTAGCAGAATATGCATTAGCCAGGAGAACCAAGGTGCAGACCTGGGCAGGTCCTCTGCAGAAGCACAAGGGTGGTGCTCTAGATGCTGCGCAGAGACAGCTGACGCCAGGCTTCCTCAAATGCTAATGATCGTTAAATGCCTAAAGGTCAGAATAAAAGCTTAATCAGCAGCCAGCTCTGCGGCTTCTAAAATAACTTAGAAAAACCTCTATCCTGCACCTACAGCCCCCTCCTCACTTGACGTCATCCTCAAGCGCACAGTAAAAGCAGGGCGGTTTCTTGAGGCGGAGCTCTTGGTCCCCGAGACCTTGAGTCCCCTGGTTCCCACCTTTACTTGAGATAAATGTCTCTGTGTCTTGTTTTATGTTAACTTTTTTCCTTAAGTTTCACAGCACCCGTTCTTCAGCCCCAACCTGCTGAGCTGGTCTCGGCAACATGTTTGTCCCTCTCCACTAGATCACAGGTTCTTTAAGGAGACAGAGTTTGGATGTTTGCATTTTCTCCGTTCCTACTACAGTGTGTGGCACATGGTATTTAACGGAACCCTTGGTAAATGGTTTAATTGATGTGTACACGGAACCCCTTCTATAAGCTGTGCAGTGTTAATCAAATGATTAGTACTGTTTTAGGACTTAATACATGCCTAGCAGCGTGCCTGGCACATTAGAAAGTAGTCATTTGGTGTTTAAGTGCCGAAGATGGGAATATTACCACAAAGCTAATTGGGCAGTGATTCCAAGGACCAGACTGTGACTTTTTAAAATCACCTGATCCATAGTTGATGTTAGCGACTTTTAAAACACTGTGGATAAGTGGAAGTCCTGTTTGCTTCCTCCCGTGGTCAGCATCCATCCTAGACGACAGCCCGTCTTCTAAGTTGATTCTTCCCCCAGAGTTTTTGTTTTGTTGTTGTTTTGTTTTCATTTTTGGTCGCCATATGGAGTCCCTGGGCCAGGGATCAGATTCGAGCTGCAGTCACAAGCTCCAACTGCAGCAACACCGGCTCCGTAACCCACTGTGCTGGGCTGGGGACTGAACCTGTGACCCCACGCTCCCGAGATGCCACCAATCCTATTGCACCACAGCGGAACTCCTTCCCTCAGAATTTTGAAGCTGAGTGGTTTAAGTTGTATTTTATTTATGTTTTATCGTGTTTGGCTAAATCCTGGTGGCTGGCATTGAGAGCTTACTGTGTGTCAGGCACAGAGGGCTTTCAGGGGCTCTCTGATCTCACGCTCCCAACCACCCCACTCGCTGTAGGTATGTCGTTCCCATGACCTTATGGTGAGGGCGCTGAAGCTTACAGAGATGGAGTAACTTGCTGCAGGTCAGAGCCGGGAAGCGCTGGGTCCAGGATGCGAACCTAGGTAATCTGGTTCTGGGGCCTAAACTTAAAATTAGGCAACTGCCTGCTCTTTTCACATTTTGGAGCAGCTTTTATTTGTTTTTTTTTTAATTTAATTTGAGGTACTACATGTCAGGTATCAAATGTTTGTCTCAGAGTAGTTCCTTTAAAAATGATAGTTTTATTCCTTCTGATATACATGTATATATTCTTTTTCTCGCTGTATCATGCTCCATCATAAGTGACTAGACATAGTTCCCAGTGCTCTACAGCAGGATCTCATTGCTTATCCATTCCAAAGGCAATAGTTTTCATCTATGAACCCCAAGCTCCCAGTCCATCCCGCTCCCTCCCCCTCCCCCTCGGCAACCACAAGTCCGTTCTCCACGTCCATGAGTTTCTTTTCTGTGGAAGGTTCATCTGTGCTGTATAATAGATTCCAGATATAAGTGATATCATATGGTATTTGTCTTTCTCTTTCTGACTTCACTTAGTGTGAGAATCTCTCGTTCCATCCATGTTGCTGCAAATTAGATGTCCAATATCTTAAGATCCAAATAACCTGCACAGTTCTACTATTACAGAGATTTGACAATTCAGATCACGTGTTTTCTGATTATTATTATCATACATGGCAAAATGGTGATGTGGTATAGTTTACCATTGTTTTCCTTCTTAATGTGAGCATTATATTTATACAATATTATCTATTAGAGGTTGGTTTTATTATGTTTAGGGGAAGTGTTTTCAAAATATTTTAAGCTCTGTGTTTCATGTAAGCACTTTTCATCTTTTTCACAATAGGTAAATCAAACTGGGAAGACGATGGTTGGGGAACGTGGGAAGAAACAGAACCCCAAGAACCTGTAAGTCTTTGTCAACGCATGCATGCTTTCAAAAAAAAAAAAAAAAACCAGTGGTGTTTTCCTTTTGTGATGGTGGTGACATTTCAGTGTTGGGTTAACATTTTAAAATGTTTGTCAAGAACAAACCTGTGCTGACTTAAGTGTACTTAAGTAGATGCCTGTTCTTAAGGATTTGATGACTTCATAGTTAAGTGGGCTAACTAAGGAAGGGTTCTTTTCCTTGTAAATTATTCTTTTAGACTCCCGCACTCATTCACTCAGCATTTATGTGTTAAGTGCCCACCGTGGTCTAGGTGCTGGGAAGATAGCATGGGCAAGGGAGACCAAGTCCCCATATGTGGTAGTGCGTGCTTACCTGTGAGTAATAGAAGATCTAACCTCAACTGGCTTAAGTAACAGGGACATCCATTAGCTCACATAAAGGAGCCAGGGTTAGTATATGCACTCCCAGGGAGGCTGATGAGGCAATTCCACTATGTCATCAAGGACTCAAGTTCTTTCCTTGTGTCTGCTTTGCATGTACAGTGCTGATGTCATCCTAAACTTGCTCCTCTTGCAGGTGTGGTGGGGCGAGATGTTTCTTCATTCTTGACCAAAGGTAGAAAAAGGCCAGGGCTTTTCTCAACTCTTTTCCGTGCCTCTTATCTTCTTGTCTTGAATTGAGCCAGACACTCATTTCTGCACTCGCCACTAGCAGGTGATAATGAGACTTTTTATCAGTCAGTCGTATCATTTCCTGGAGTTGGAGGATAAAGGGTCAGCTTCTTCTGAGATCCATGGCTGCACAGGGAGGAGTTGAGACCTGAACAAAAGCGGGATTTTTTATTAAGAAAGAAGAGTGAACATGTGTACCGGCTAGGTCTTACCATCCCTGTGCTCAGCAGCTTACACTCTAATGGGGAGGGATAAAAAAAAAATTTTTTTTTTGGCTGCACCTGCAGCATATGGATATTCCTGGGCTGAGGAATTGAAACCGAGCTGCAGCTGCGACCTGTACCACGCCGGGCCAGGGATCCGACCCAAGCCTCTACGGAGACAACGCCAGATCCTTACCCACTGTGCCATAGCTGCAACTCCAAAAAAAAATTTTTTTTAAAGATAGGTGAAAAGTATCAAATGGTGTCATAGGTACACAGAGAATTCGAATGGTGGTGTGGTATCTGTGATCGTGGGACTTGTGTAGATTGGGTGTCTGGGGAGGCTTTTTGGAGGATATGACCTTTCAGCTGAGGTCCAGAAACAACAAGGAGTCAACGAGGAGCAGGTCTGGTGAAGAGGGTCGCAGGCCAGGGGACAGCTCATGCGGCCGGCCCTGCGGCGGGACGGGCTGGGGTTTGAAGGAACGTACAGAAGGCCAGTGTGTGTTTGGCAGCTCTGAACCTGCTACAAGAGGCGGTTAGAGAAACCAGCAGGCCAGATGAATGGCTTTGCGAATTGCAGCTTACTCTAACTGCAATGGAAAACCGCACTGAGCAGATTTCTCACCGTTACAGTTCTTCTCGGCTGCTGTCCAGCGCAGATTAGAGTAGGGAGCAAAGTGGAAGCGAGCAGGGAGGCTGTTCCTGTGGTTTGGTGGAGCAATTACGTGGCTTGCGTTAAGCAGGTGTTGAGACATCCGTGGATTCAGGAGACCTTTGACAGATAATGAGAAGACGTTGCTGTGAATTGGTTGTGAAGGCTGGGGGGGGGAGAATCTCGGATGAACTTTTTTGGTCTGGGGCGTGGTGTGGAGCAGATCAAACATTAGAAGATGTTGACACTCCCTAAAGCTGAGTAACCAGTACCATTCTCTGTATTTTTGTCAGTCTTTGAAATTATCCATAGTAAAAAGTCCTTTTAAAAACCTCCCAGGTGTTTGGCTTGAGCTCCTGGCTGGATGCTGTGTCATTTACTGAGTTGGGGAAGACGAAAGGGTAGATCGGGGGAGAAATGAAAGAGCATCGCGTGGTGAGCGGCAGACGTGTAATGGGCTGGAGCGCTCTAGGCAAGCTGGGGAGGCGGGGGACTGGCCATCTGGGAGGACCTCAAGGGGGCCTGGGGGCAGCTCAAGGAGCTGGCTTATCTCCTCCTCTCTGCTCTGCTCCTGTGTCGACACGGAGGCCCGGCTGTACCCTGTCTCGCTTTACTCAGACTGGCTTCTGCTTACTCTGATTCAGACTCTTTCGTGGCTTTTACTTCCGTCTTTTGTTCGTGATGGTCTTAGCTTCGTTGCCCCCCTGGGGTCACCCTCAGAGCTCATCGCGAGGATGGTACCGCGTCTCTTGCTTCCCCCTCTGGTGTAGGCTGTTTGGGAGGGGGATGTGGATGACACCAGGTCACTTCACAGGACATCAGCCAGCTGTGGCGAGAATAGGGGGCAGGGGGCGAGTGTTAAAGAGGCTGGAGACCCTCTGCCTCTGTGTGGGCAAGTCTCTCGGGGCGGGGGAGGGGGGGCACGTGCACCAAGAGCTTCTCAGATAGGGAAAGCGTAGCTGGCAGCTCCTTACAGGTATGTTTAGTTTTCTAGAATCATAGAGTTAAGTCACTAGCGTGATACAAAACACTCCCAGGTAAGTTTGAGGTCTTCTGAAATCAGCCTCACAGACATTGCCCCTTAAAGTGGACCCGTGCATTTGCCATCTCAGAGGAGGTCCGGAGGGACAGTGATGATTAAATATATAAAATGGTGGGGCCAACTTAGGGTACTTAGAGGTCTGGGTCCAGAGGCCCTCCGCTTAAAGAGCCCGCTGGTACTGGTTGGTTCTTTCTGGAATGGATTTTTACTCGTGAATGATGCAGTTGGGGATTTGTGTGTGAGGCTAGTTTTCCTTCCAAATACCCACTACGGTTCCTAGATAATATTAAGGGGGGTAGTTTACTGATGTGTGTCATTGACCTGCTTTTTGGCTCGTTGAACAGCGTACCTTCCCTAAGCTCACGGCGCCTTGCGTATAACCCAGCTCAGGAGAACATCACTGCTGCGCACGCTGGGGTCGGAGAGGCAGGCAGGCCCGCTGACGGCTTCGTGAGGTTGAAGCTTACTGTCCGTGTGATCAGAAACCACACTCTGATTCCTGGCTTTGAAAGCTCACCTTGGCTGCTCTGGAATAGGTTGCCTCTCATGTCGGTAAAGGTCACGGGTTGGTGTCTTCTGCGGCCTTTCACGTTGCTGTTCACTCTCCCTGCGATTCTGGGTGACCTGGACCACGACAGCCGAGGCGGGATGTGTGGGTGTTGACAGACGTCTTTCCATCTGACCCTAAAGTGTTTCGGCTTCTCTTTATTGGCAAGAATACGCTAAATCCAGGGAAGACCTAGCCTGGCTCTTTCCGCTAGAAGCTAAAATGGGTTCCTCCTTGTTCTGAAAACACATAAGTTACAATTGCAGCATTTCTTCATTTGGACAAAACCTGAATATTAATCAGTGGCCCTCAGAATAAAGTAGCTTGTTGTGATTTTTGTCATGATGGATTTGCTCAAACCTTGGGCTTGTCGGATGCAGCGAGTGGAATAGTCCTGTTAGACCTCGTTGACCGCCCTTTGGGGTCTACCAGTCCTTCCTAACTGTTTAAACCCTTTACCCTGTCATGGCCTCGTGCACATGGTGAGGGAGAAAGCGCTTGGATGACAGAGCGGCCGGGACAGTGATGTTTAGAAGTTATTCCCGTATTAAAGGCATCCTGCTGTGTTTGAGAGCGTCTTTGCATTTGGATCCTGTCCTCAAAACAAGACGACATCTTTGCCAGGGGGGTCCACTTGGTGGGTGAGAGCGAATATGGCACTGTGACCAGGGGGAGAGGCTGTGACCTCTGCCGTGCACCGCAGCATCCCTCACAACTCTCTGGGTGTGGCATCGTTAGGAAGTTTTGCTGTGAAAAACATTTTATAGCAGGACTGTTAGAAACTGCACTTGGCTGCGCCAAGAGACTTGGGTGGTATCTTCACTGTCAGTGATTATGAGCAACTGAAGGCGTAGCCGGCTCCGGAGGTGGAGCGGGGTCAGGGCCAATCTTGGCAGATGCGCGAAACCCAAAAGTGCGCGCTCTAGTCAAGGTCACAGGTGAGGCCATCTGGTCGGGATGGAGAGGGAACTTCCCGTCTCTAGTTACGGACAGACAGCAGACGCACACTCGGCCTTCCCTGCAGGTCTCCCTGGCAGGTCTCGTCGACATCAGACAGAGCAGGACAGGAAGAAGTGGGATGTTGAGAAGTCAGTTTGTGGTTGTGTCCAGTGCTGTTACTGTCAGAACAGAGACAGGCGTCTCCACTGATTGCCATTGGGCGGTGGCTACTGTGACCAGCAGGGGTGAATGAGCTTTCATTCCTGGCTAGTCTGGCATTAGAGATCCATGTGTGCTGGTTGTTGGGGGGCTGCAGTTCCCGTCGTGGCTCAGTGGGTAATGAACCTGACTAGGAACCATGAGGATGCAGGTTCGATCCCTGTCCTCACTCAGTGGGTTAAGGCTCCGGCGTTGCTGTGAGCTGTGGTGTAGGTTGTAGATGCAGCTCGGATCCCGTGTTGCTGTGTCTGTGGTGTAGACTGGAGGCTACAGCTCCGATTTGACTCCTAGCCTGGGAACCTCCATATGCCGCACTAAAAAAGACAAAAAAAAATAAAAATAAAGAGTGAAGAGCAGCAGCTCCTGCCTCCGACGCTGACCTGCAGGCTGACTGGTGGCTTCTGAGTCCAGCAAAAACTCTAATGACCGCCTGGGGCTTTTCGGCTCTCAGCGCTTTGAGAGGAGGCTCAGATTTTTAGGACAGAAGAGGGTCAAGGGTGCCTGTCGTCAGAGCTATGGTCCCAGGGTGTGGACGAGGCGTCTCTAAGGGCGAGAGGGCCTCTTTGGCCTCTGTTCTGGGTTGTCAGCTGCAGCAAGGGCCTCGCAAAGAAAGCATGTTCCAGTTGCTGTTGTCGGCTGCAGCCACCAGCCACGTCCAGGAACACGTGCGTGTGTGGCGCTGCTGGGCCCTGGCACTTTCAGGGTGGCTTCTGTCGCAGAGAAGGACAGGTGTCTTTCTCCTGGAGAGAGTTGACCTCTGTGTCCCCTGCCAGCTGCTGTGGCTGTGGAACACCCCCACCTGGGGGCCGGAACAACACGCAGGTCTTTTCTCACAGTCCCGGTCGCTGGAGCCCAAGCTCAGAGGCCGTCACAGTGGTTTCCCCGGGGACTCCTCGCCTGGCCTGCGGTGGCTGCCGCCCTGCTGTCATCACCTGGCCTTCCCGCTGTGCTTAAAGGGCAGGAAGCTCTGGGATGATGAGGGCAGTGCCCCGTGGCCTCCTTTAACCCTCACGGCCTCCTTACACGCCCCACCCCCACATCGGGTCACATCGCGGGTTAGGGCTTCATCACATGGATTTTGGAGGGGGTGCAGCTGAGTCCATGTAACAACGCCCAGGTCAGGCACAACATTCTTCCTGCCCATGAGTCAACAGCATGAGAGGATCCAAAGGCAGGCAGAGGGGCTTTCAGAGTAAAGCAAAGGCAGAATCAAGGTCTTCTTCTCTACTGACCCTTTTTTTTTTTGGTCTTTTTGCAATTTCTTGGGCCGCTCCCGCGGCATATGGAGGTTCCCAGGCTAGGGGTCGAATCGGAGCTGTAGCTGCTGGCCTACACCAGGGCCACAGCAACGTGGGATCCAAGCCACGTCTGCGACCTACACCACAGCTCACGGCAACACCAGATCCTTAACTCACTGAGCAAGGCCAGGGATTGAACCCGCAACCTCATGGTTCCTAGTCGGCTTCGTTAACCACTGAGCCATGGTGGGAACTCCCCTCTCTACTGACTCTTCAGCTGCCCTCGTGACAGGTAGTAACCTGGCTGGGGGAAATGGGAAAAGACGTCGTACAGCAGGTACCAGTTAGTCATCTTGTAACAAATAGTAAGTGTGTTGGGGGCAGGAGCACACCTGTGGCTTACAGCAGGTCCTTAACCCACTGCCCCACAAGGGAACGCCAGTGAGGAGTATTTTTTACAGCGTTGCAAGGGCTTCTTGGTGGGATTATACTTTTTTTGCTTTGGGAAAGAAGTGGTATTTTGCTCAGCTTCCTGCTGTAATGGACATCGAGGCAGTGTGAGAAGCTTGATAGAACTGGCAAAGCAGATTTCATGAGCTTTTCATCATCGGTTTATCAAGGACCAGAGGGTGGGAGGATAGAGTCAAGGATTTGCTTGGCAGCGGTTTCTAGAACAGGAAGCACAGAAGGTCCTGGGTTAAGGTCCTCACTGCAGGTGAGCAGTGTAGAAAATTGCCCTTCCAAAGACGCTTGAGGAATGTGTTCCATCTGTTTTGCAGGAAGTAAGTCACGAAGTTTACGGAAGCAGCTGTGATGGAGCAGATTAACAGAGAATGAACGTGTGTGCTGGTTAGAGGGCGGCCCCCGAGGAACGTTTGTTTACGGGCTGAGCCATAGGGTACAGCATGACCGACTAGACTCTGAGAGCAGTTAGAATCTGGGCCGATGCCGGCACACACGTGGCCTTACTTTCGTGTCCTGAGACTGCGGTGCCACTGGTTTGGCCAGAGGGAGGAAAGCCCCAGGGTACGCCAAGGATCCAGCCCAGGTCCTCCTCCTGCCGGAGGGAGGCTCTCATCCGGACTTGGGACCTTTGACTATTAGAAATGCTCGTTTCGCCAGTGACCTTCCTCCACGGTAGTACAAGCTGGGTCTGCCTGGTGCTTCTCAGACACAGGCGATTCGTCCCTTGGGGGACCCTTGGCAGTGTCTGGAGACATTTTGCGTGTCACGACTTGGGGGAAAGTGATCCCAGTGGGTCAAGGCTGTGGAGGGAGGCCACAAAGCGTCTGCAATGCACAGCCAGCCCTGCACAGCGCAGGATTGCACGCCTGACACGTCGGTAGTGCTGGACTTCGGAAGTCTGGGCTGGCCCATGGCTTTTAGTGTAACTCTCCCCGCCTTTCTTCTGCCTTTGTCCCTTTTTGTTCACTGTAATTTCTTGGCCTCTTTTGGGGGCCTCAGAGGTTGATCTTGGGGGGGAGGTGGGGGAGAGTTCCCATTGTGGCTCAGCGGAAACGAATCTGGCTAGTATCCATGAGGATGCAGGTTTGATCCCTGGCCTCACTCAGTGCGTTAAGCATCTGGTGTTGTTGTGGCTGTGGTGTAGGCTGGCGGCTACAAGTCACATTTGACCCCTAGCCTGGGGACCTCCATATGCCGCAGGTGCAGCCCTGAAAAAAAAAGACAAGACAAAATGAACTTACTTAATCAAAAAAGCGAAGGGGAGGGAACCCTTTTGATCTTTAGGGCCATTAGTTTGGTTTTAGGAGTTTCCGGTGGAGTGATTTGCTCATGTGAAAAGTGAGGTTTGAGGATCATTTGCCAGCAAACCAAGGTGAGCATAAGCTGTTCTTGGGTCTTTGGCCACAGACCCACCAGTAGTCCAGGCTCAGTCTTTTTTTTTTTTTTTCTTTTTCATTTTTGATCGCCCTGCACCATCTGGAGCCCCCAGCCCAGGGATCAGATCCAAGCCGTAGTTGAGACTCAAGCCCAGCTGGAGCAACACCGCATCCTTAACCCACTGTGCCAGGCCAGGGATCAAACCCGCACCCCAGAGCTCCGAAGATGCCACTGATCCCATTGTGCCACAGCGGGAGCTCCCAGGCTCAGTCCCAATGGCATTATTTATGCCTAAATGTTTAAGAACAACCCATTCTTAGTCTCTCCACATAACCAGCCACCACTTTCCCTTGCTCCTGTTTATAGTTGTTAATTCTGGCTCAAGTCTGGACTCCTGGCCTTCGGCAGGGCAGCTCTGCAAGTTGGTTCTGGCTTGGTGACGGGGCTCTGGTCCTCTGCCAGGGAGGAAGGGATGGTGGCTGGTTGTGGGGTGGGACGGAAGGGATTTGGGGACCCAACTGCTGCCTCAACACACTTTCAACCAAGCCTGCTGACTTTTTTTTTTTTTTTTTTTTGCTCACTCATGACACATGGAAGTTCCCAGGCCAGGGGTTGAATCCAAGCTGCAGCTGCGACCTAAGCCCCAGCTGTGGCAACACTGGCCCCTTAAGCTGCTGTGCTGCAGTAGGAACTCCCAAGCCTCTCCGCTTTAGCCTCATCTTCACCCTCACTTCCAGAGGCACAGGCACCCATTCCTAACAGCCTTTTTGCAGCTTTGCGGTGCACCTGGGATCGCCTCTCAGCTTTCCTGCCATCACTTTAGTGGGAATTCGTTTGCTAGGCACTGTAAAATCAGCTACTACCTGTCCATCTGCTTTCTAGCTCTCAAAATGTAGTGGCTTTTCTCCTCCCGTTCTTTCTGCCCGTACTTGCAGCAGACTCTTGTACTGCGGTTTGCAGTGGGGTTGAGCGTGCAGGGGGAAGTGAAAGTGAAATTCACGTGTTTAATTCTCACTTTTATCCGCAAGTCCCTACAGGCTTCACTTTTCTGTACTCTTCTACCTTTGGCCTTTCCGTTCACTGTAATTTGGAGGTTTTTCTGTATCTGCATCTCGTTCTTTTAAAGGTATACTCTTTCATTGTATGCATTTAATGCGATTTATTTAACCACATCCCTGTTGAGGGACATTGCTTTAGTCAGTTCTTGTCTCTACCGCAAGCAATGCTGTAATTATCTGTACATCTCCGTGCGCATAGTATCATGCCTGGGAGGCAAGCTGCCTGAATTTCTGTCATAATTCTGCCACTCAGTGACTGTCAGGCCTTGCTCAGGTTACCAGACTCCTCTCAGTTCAGTTACCTCATTCCCACAAGGGGACCAATGGGGTTATTAGTGATGGCGTTAAAATCGTACCTCGTTATTAAGAGGATGAAATGAGATGTGCTTAGAGTAGTACCTGGAACCTAGTAAGTGCTCAGTAAATGTTAGCCATTCTATCTTTTCTTTTCTTTCTTTCTTTTTTTTTTTAGGGCCACGCCTGCAGCATATGAAGATTCCCAGGCTAGGGGTCCGATTGGAGCTATAGCCACTGGCCTACACCACAGCCACAGCAACTCCAGATCCGAGCCATGTCTGCGGTCTACACCCACAGCTCATGGCAACGCTGGATCCTTAACCCACTGAACAAGGCCAGGGATCGAACCCGTGTCCTCATAGATACTAGTCGGGTTCATTAATCACTGAGCCGCAATGGGAACTCCAATGTTAGCCATTTTTATTTTCCCTTTAGAATAAATTCCTAAAAGTGGAATCGGTAAGGTAAAAGGTACACCTATTTCAAAGTTCTGTAGCAAGTTTGGAGTGGTGCTTCCCAGAACCTGCCCCAGGTTGTATTCCAGACAGAGACTGTGAGCGCGCCTTCCTCTGCTCTCTATTACGTTGGGCCGTGTGTTTGGTTGAGTGGTTGGATGAATCACCCAGAAGATGCTGTGAAAATGGGGTCATCCTATATATACAATTCAAAAATAAATAAAAGAATTAATCCTCCTTGATGTGATCCTTGGAATGTAATTGTAAGAGCTACTAAATTACCGTTAATTTCCTTGAAGCGTGGAAGAAAAATAATTTTAAAAATTGAGATTGAAGTCAGAGGTTGTGGAATTGTGTTTGTAAAGTTGTTTTTTTTTTTGTTTGTTTGGGGGCTTTTTGGCTTTTTTAGGCCCTCACCTGTGGAAGTTCCCAGGTTAGGGGTCCAATCTGAGCTACAACTTCTGGCGGACACCACAGCTACAGCAACATCAGATCTGAGCCAAGTCTGCGACTTCATCATAGCTCATGGCAATGCCGGATCCTTAACCAGCTGAGCGAGGCCAGGGATTGAACCTGCGACCTATGGTTCTAGTTGAGTTTGCTTCCACTGTGCCACGACGGGAACTTCATGTGTTCATAAAAAGTTTCTTCCTTGGGTCATCTCTAATCGTATTTGTAATCATATTAGAGCTCTTGCCTTGCCTTGTTTTAATTTTGGAAAGACCTTAAGATTTTTCATTTGAGGATGTTCCCATTGTGGCTCAGTGGTAACAACCTGATTAGTATCCATGAAAACTCAGGTTGGATCCCTGACCTCTCTCAGTGGGTTAAGGATCCAGTGCTGCCATGAGCTGTGGTGTAGGTTGCAGACACAGCTTGGATCCCATGTTGCTGTGGTGTAGACCGGCAGCTGCAGTTCCTATTTGACCCATAGCCTGGGATCTTCCATATGCTGCGGGTGCAGACCTAAAAAAGCAAAAACAAAAAAAACAACAACAAAAAAAATTTTCATTTGAGAATTTTAGTCTCTATCTGGAAACTGGCCAAGACCATTAGTTTTCATGCTGTGTTAGAGAAAGTTCTAGGGCTCTGCAGAGGTGCTAGCTAGTGTCCTCATTTCTGCTTTTATCTATTTCATATATTAAAATATTGTGTAGAATTTTGTTTGGGAATAAAAAGTCCTGCTACCAAAAAAAAAAAAAGTGTGAGAAATATTGCAAATTTCATGTACTAACAGCAGGCAAGAAAAAAAAAACAAAACTTTCAGAACATTGTTAGTTTGCTTTGTGTTTAAAATTGCTGAAGTATTTACATCTCTTAGTTTAAAAAGTATAGGTTTATTTGTATGATTTGTAATTCACTGAGAATTACAGTGAAGATGCTGATGGCCCCTTATTTATACTGGAATTTTGCTGGTACCACTGTTATATGTACACGTCTATGAAAGTTAGCACAATGACAGTGGTGATAGAAATTGCAAATGATGGACTTATTAAATAATTGAAAGCTTTGAAAAATTACTCTGGACTACTTCATCACCGTTGCTGATACACCAGGAAGCATTTGCTCCTGTTTTGCAGAGTGGCTAATCAGTCGGCCCCTGTGGCACGGGCTGGATGATTGAACGGCGGGTTAAATAGCTGCAGTTTTACCATCTGCTGCATCGTGAAAGTTCAGGTAATCATTTGACAGATCTGTGGGCCTAAAAATCAAAAGAAAGAAATTTTAAAAATATATATTTGTTATAGCCCTAGTGTTGAGAAAGCTTTCCTTTTCATAATCTACATTGGTGTGGCGTCAGAATAAGAAAAAATGTTAGCAGTCTCAAAGCAAAGAACAATTTTTGACCTTTTGGCCACTCTCGAATAAAATGACACATTCTCTCTCCCCACCTGAAACAGGAGCTGTGCTCGCTAGCTGATGGATACATTTAATGTTAACTCCAGTAATTGGGTGCCAGGTTGGTTTTGATGGACGAAGCCAAGATGGTCCCTCATGAAGCTGTTTTTTGTTTTTTTAAACATTATACCTCGCTGGGGAAATCAACTACCTTGTCCAACCATGGTATTATTTTAGGATCAGGATCTTCAAGGGAGCATTGTTCGTGGCTGTGGGCCCTGTTACTGCCTGGGAGGGCTTCAGAAAGGTCTGATCGATAGGCAGACGCCCTCGTGGTACCAACAGTGATGAGCTTGCATCCTGCCGGCCACCGAATGCCTGCAGAGACGTCACGCCGGGCGCTTCTTGGCCTTTGCAGCTCTCTTTTCTCCCTTTTTTAATGGCCAAGGGGCGCTTGTCTTTTAGTCCAAAGCAGAGTAGAGCTTCTTGTCGTCCCCTTGGTTCTCAATGAACAGCAGCAGAGCAGCATTAAAGCTGCTGCGGTGTTTTTGATTCTAGGGTCCCTTCCTCCCAGAGCCAGGTCTTGGGGAAGCGGCGCAGAAGCCGAACGATGCTCTGATCCCCAGGCCTGCGCCGAGATGTCTGTTCCATCTGTGTGATGGGGGAGGTTGCCTTGCTAAGTCTCTGTTTCTCCATCTCAAACGGGGTAGTAATAGAACCTTCTCTGCAGAGCGACGTGGGAATTAAGTGAGATGTGTAAAGCATTGCACACAGGCTCTGGCACTTCGTGTTTGGCAGGCGTTGCTCTATACGTCATCCACGTCACCTTGTCATCCCTGTCTCATTGCTGTTGAGTGAGCTGAGCAAACCCAAACCCACATCTGAGGCAGACACTTCTTCTTTTATTTGTCCCCTTATTTTTTAAATTAAAAAAAATTATTTTTTCTTTTTAGGGCCACACCTGCGGCATATGGAGGTTCCCAGGCTAGGGGTCGAATTGGAGCTGCAGCTGCCGGCCTACGCCACAGCACAGCAACACGGGATCCAAGCCATGTCTGCAACCTACACAGCAGCTTGTGGGCAACACTGGATCCTTAACCCACTGAGCAAGGCCCAGGATTGAACACACATCCTGGGTATTAGTCAGGTTCATAATCATCTAAGCCACAACAGGAACTCTGGGTCAGACACTTCTTGATGGGAATGCTGTCCTCTGCTTAGCATGGTACCAAAGGATTTCTCGATAATGAGAGATTTCAAGTGACTGTGGCCTGATTTCTACCCAGTTGCTTGAACACACAGCAGCAGACGTTATAGGGAGTTCCTGCTGTGGTGCAATGGTTTGGGTATCTTCTCTGGAGCACCAGGATGCAGGTTTGATCCCTGGCCACAGCAGCACCAGATCTGAGCCGTGTCTGCAACCTACACCATGGCTCACGGCAACACTGGATCCTTAACCCACTGAGTGAGGCCAGGGATCGAACCTGCGTCCTCGTGGATGTTAGATTTGTTTCCCTTGAGCCACGACAGGAACGCTCCAGTTTTCAGTTTTTTAATTCAAGATTTTCTGATAAAATTTACACTGCTTGGGGCAAAATAGCTAAACCTATGGAGAAATAACAAATTTTTGCCTCCATTTTTAGTTTTAAGGATGTTGCTTATTTTACTTGTGTCATTAGAAACTTTTTGTCTTACTGAACCTGACACATTGAATATTGTGTCATCAGAATTACATGTGATCAGGGAGTTCCCATTGTGGCTCAGCAGTAATGAACCTGACTAGTGTATCCATGAGGTTGCGGGTTTGATCCCCGGCCTAGCTCAGCGTATTAAGGATCCGACATTGCTGAGAGCTGCGGGTGTAGGTTGCAGACACGGCTCAGATCCCTTGTTGATGTGACTTTGGTGAAGGCTGACAGCTGTAGCTCTGATTTAACCCCCAACCTGGGAACCTCCATATGTCATGGGTGTGGCCCTACAAAGACAAAAAAAAAAAAGAATTACATGTGATCAGGAACTTGTGGTTCCCACCCGTTCCCCAGTGTGGCTGTGGATCAGAAGAGCACACATTAAAGCACACACCATTGCATTTGCGACAAGCTAGCTTCAGAGCTAGAGTGTTATCACACAGCAAATCCTAGTGATACTATGATACCGTAACATAACATAATATACCACAGACACGCCGTATTTCATGGCCTTTGCAGGAGTCGCATTTTTTACAAATTGAAGGTTTGTGGAAACCCCACATCCAGCTAGTTGGCCCCATTTTCCAGCAGCATTTGCTCACTTCTCAGCTCTTTGTCACATTTGGTAATTCTTGAAACATTTAAACACTCCACCAGCAAAAAGATGATGACTCACTGAAGGCTGAGATGAGGGTGAGCATTTTTTTCTTAATAAAGGATTCTTTAACGACACTGTAGATTGTTTTAGACACAAAGCTGCCACACCCTTAATAGAATCCAGGGTGGTCTGAACGTAACTTTTCTACGCCCTGGGGCATCACAACGTTCACGTGACCCACGTTACCAGGTTACTCGCTTTATTGCGATGGTCTGGAACCACAATACCTCTGAGACCTGCTTGTATGAGACATAGAATCCTATGGGTATTTTCTAACCTCTTTTTGGCCTATGGAACTTCTGCTCGTACACATCCAGCTCAGCCACGCAGTCTGCTTTGAGTCCCACAGTCACAAGGAGAGGTGGAGGCCAGAGAGGACCTGGAAAAGAAAATGGGAAGAACGGCAGAGGATTTGGGGTTCACCCTCTTTCCCCTCCATCATCAGTGGATGGAGCTGGAACGCCGATCCATGCGAAGGTTCTTTTTTCTGGTTCCATGTTACTAAAAATGTCCATTTATGCCAGGGCTCAGCAGGTGAGGGATGCAACTCGTCCCTCTGGGCAGTGTCTGAATTTGTTTCCACGGAAGTGATACCTGTTTGTCCTGCTTTCTTCTTGGTTAGTTTTTATGGGGCAGAATTCCTGTTTGCTCTGCGATTGCTCATAGTCCATTTGCTGGGATGGTGGCAGACAGAGCGTGATCCTAATTTGACACGGAGTACTAGACCCACGTAGCGGGTAATACTCTGACCCCTTCTTGTACCTGCCTTGGACTTGTCAGCCCGAACCTTGGAGTGTTCAACTGTAACGTTACTTAAGGAACACATTACTAAAGCTACTCTTCCATACGGATACAATACTTAGGGTATTGGCCTTGAATCAGTTGCTCAGAGTCATGCAGTTTCATATACAAGAAAAAATAATAGATTATTCACAAAACTTGTGACTGCAAGCCAGGAGAAATTGGAGAACTGTTACTCCCTTGGTGTTGCGATCAGGACTGTGCTGCGCCTAGAGTAGAAGCGTCAGAGAAAGCACAGGCTTTGCCAGTTAGAAGGCTTCCGGGTCTCGTGTGGGAGAAATGCAATCACAGAATAGACAGCAGGGAGTAGTAAGACCTTTCATTGCAGTACGTTCAAAAGAAGGTCAAAGTTGGAGGAGGGCAGGATTGCAGTAGGAGCTGGAACTTGAGATGGAAAGACTGAGAAGATGCAACGAGAGACTCTCGTACTAAGCAAAGTCAGTCAGAAAGAGGACAAATACCGTGTGATACCACTTATGTGTAGAATCTAAATTCTGGCGCGGATGAACCTGTCTACAAAACAGAAACAGACCTATGCACTTGGGACTTGGAGAACAGACTTGTAGTTGCCAGGGCGGGGGGTTGCGGTTGGGGGTTGGGGGGAGGATGGGAGTGGGTTGGACTAGGAGTTTGGGGTTAGTAGATGCCAGCTGTTACATTTAGAGTGGATGGACAATGGGGTTCCCGCTGTGGCTCAGGGGGTTAACGATGTGGCTTGTCTCTGCGGTGTTGCCCGTTGGTTCCCTGGCCCAGCTCAGTGGGTTAAAGATCCAGTGTTGCCACAGGTATGGCCTAGGTCTCAGGCGCAGCTTGGATTCGATCTCTGAAAATGTCCGAATGCCACATGTGCAGCTGAAAGGGGTCGGGGGACAGATCCACAATCCTGTACAGCACAGGGAACTGCAGCCGATCTCCTGGGATAGACCATGATGGAAGATAGTGCATAAAAAAAAAAATAAATGGGTGTGTAGCAGTGCACAGCAGAAATTGCTCTAGAGCAGAAATTGGCCCAACATTGTAAATCAGCTGTACTTTAATAATTTAAGAAATTTATAAAAAGAAAAAAGAGGGAAAAGTATTTCTAAAGGCGAGCTTTAAGAACAACCTGAGGAATAAGCTGGCTCCTGAGTCGAAGCAGGTCCTCGGGCCCTAAGTGGGTTTGTGTACCCACCGCCCTGTGCGCGTGGTAAAGCACCTGAGTAACAGGTTGTTTCCTTATGAGAACAGGCTTTTCAGCGACTCTAGGCCAGAGGCAGATCCCAGGGGAGACAGGTTTCCCCAAGAGCTGTCGCAGGCACCCACTTAGACGAACAGGGCCTTCATTTGGGTGCTGACACCAGCTGGGTGGCAGCGAGCATGTCTCTCAACTGCCCCCAAGGCTCTGCTTTCCTTGTTGCGAGATGAGGTTTGGCCACTTCGTGATGTCTTCTGTCTTCGAGTTTCTTAAACTCTTTGTCTTTTCAGCAAACACAGACAAACTGATCTCATGTTATTAGTGGCATTATTTTGAAAACAGAGGAGAGAAACACAGAAATAGTGTTCTTTCTTGAAAAGTAACTTCTGCAAACTTTTCAGGAGTTTACTGTATGGACATAATTTGAAAAGTGTGATAGGAGTCCCCGTTGTGGCCCAGTGGTTAACAAATCTGACTAGGAACCATGAGGTTGTAGGTTCTATCCCTGGCCTTGCTCAGTGGCTTGAGGATCCAGCGTTGCCGTGAGCTGTGGTGTAGGTTGCAGATGCAGCTCAGATCCTGCATTGCTGTTGCTGTGGTGTAGGCTGGCGGCTACAGCTCCAATTTGACCCCTAGCCTGGGAACCTCCATATGCCGCGGGAGCGGCCCTGGAAGTGGCAAAAAGACAAAAAAAAAAAAAAAAAAAAAAAAAGTGTGATAAAAGAACCCCTTGGTATGGGTCCTTGATTATTTTCTAAGACTATTTCTTAGAGAACTTGCCAAAATTGGAGCTGTATTTTTCCTTTTCTGGAGCATTGTTCAGAGTTCTTTTTGTTGCAGTGAGATGGAAATTTTAGGGGAAGAGTCAGAGGCCAATCAAAGAATTTTGGACGTCTTCATTTCCTATCAAACACCATACCTGAGTAATATTCCCGTTGACGTGCCCTGCTTCTAGCCTCCTTGCCGGAGATGAGGCCCTGATCACATGGAAAGTCCTGAACCTCGGAGTTGGTGTAACTGGTCTCAATTACTTACTTGAGGGCAGGGACGCCCGCAGCTTACAGCCCAACCACACCAGGGAGCGGAGGGCTGGCACACTGAGATGGTATCCATGGCAGTGGTTGTGGGTCCAGGGAGGATTTAGTTTTAACTAACTTTTGCCTTATAACTTTCATCTTAGGGGGATAATTTTCTCCCAAGTTTATGTGTAGAAGAATGTGCATTAAAAAGAGCAAACTGGGAGTTCTCTCATGGCTCAACGGGTTAAGGGTCCAGCATTGTCACTTGAAGGGCTCGGGTCACTACCGTGGCATGGATTCAGTCCCTGGCCTGGGAACTTCCAGATGCCGCAGCCAAGATAATAAATAAATAAATAAATAAATAAATACAGCCAATTGGATAGCACAGTTCCTAAAAAAATGGAACTTTACTAAAACGAGGGATTTTGCCAGGATTACTCTTCTTCCTGTCCTTTGGGAGAGGGTGCAGCTTGCAGAAGAAAGTGGTTCCAAATCTCTTTCATCCCTCAAGTTCCATTGAGAGGGAAGAAGAATCACATGACTCTCTCAGGGGTTTCAGACCTACCTAGAGATTTTCTTGCAGATGTCCTATAACCCACATTTATTTCTTTCTTTTTTTTTTTTTTTTTTTTTTTTTTTTGTCTTTTTTGTCTTTTTGTCTTTTTTGTTGTTGTTGTTGTTGTTGCTATTTCTTGGGCCGCTCCCGTGGCATATGGAGGTTCCCAGGCTAGGGGTTGAATCGGAGCTGTAGCCACCGGCCTACGCCAGAGCCACAGCAACGCAGGATCCGAGCCGCGTCTGCGACCTACACCACAGCTCACGGCAACGCCGGATCGTTAACCCACTGAGCAAGGGCAGGGATCGAACCCTCGACCTCATGGTTCCTAGTCGGATTTGTTAACCACTGCGCCACGACGGGAACTCCCACATTTATTTCTGTGTTAAACATTTTTTTGGTAGTCTCACAGCAAGAAATAATTTATCTTTCCTAGAAATACTACCGGAATATTTTTGATGAGGATGATTTTTCTACTTTTAAAATCTTTTAACTTTCATTATGGTAGTAATACATTCTTATTAAGAGCTTTAAAAAAAAGTGTTTTTGTTTTGTTTTTTTAATGAAAGCAGCCTACATCTCTGCCCTCTCTCTTCCCCTTCTGTATTGATGAATTTAATCCAAAAGCTATCATGTAGGGTGGAGTAAAAAGTAGGAGCCTACATGACATAAAACCTAGAAGCTGTAAGATTGATCATTTAGCTACATACAAGAGAAAAATTCTGCATGAAGGCAATTAAGCTACCACATGAACTGGGAAAAACTATTTGCAACTCTTATGGTCAGAAGGCTGATTTTCCTTGTATGTAAAGAGTGTATAGAAATCAATTAGACAAAGAACAGCAACCCAGCAAGAGATCTTCCGAGGAAAAGAACCCTCTGTTCATAGAAAAGGCTCTTAAGCATGTGAAAAAATGCCTGTTCCTGCTCATAAGATGCAGTAGACTGAGCTATGACTTTTTACTTGTTAGTTGCACAGAAATCAGAGGTAAAGCCATCATCTGAAGAGTCCCTAAGGAAGCAAGCACTTTTGAAACCCAAGGGGTCAGATGATAATTAACATACCTGCAGAGCACGATTTGGGAATATCCAGCAGATTTACTCATTTCATGTGCCCTTTGACCCAGCAGTTTCACTTCTGGGAGTTTATCCTACTGGCTTGATCCCACGTTAACGGACACATGTGCAGGTATTCATTGTAGCATAGTTTGTAGCCACCAAAGAGTGTCCACCACACAAGGGGCCCATCCCCAGGGGGCTGCTTAACTAAATCTTGTGTCTCTGCAGTGGAGTGCTGTGCAGCTATTCAAAACACAAACTTCACTTGGAATAGAGTCGAAGGGGATATGTGGAGACAGACGTGGAGAAGGAATGTGTTGTAGCGTGCTACCATTTGTGCCAGGAAAAGGAGAAAGCGATAGTTTGTATTTGCCTACATGCGGTGTCTCTGAAAATTCCCCCAGGAACCCCATCACGCTGCTGTGTCTGGAGTGAACCCCTGGGTGGTCCAGGAATATCAGAGAGACTCTTCAAAGAAGCCTTTTTAGATTGTTGAATTTTTAACCATGGGCATTTATCTATACGGTGAATACATTTCCAGTTGAAAAAAGAAAACACCTTTCAGGTCACATAAAAAGAAAGAAAGGTCAGAATTATCCTACTTGTGAAGTTCCTACAACCGTAATCATCAGATAATGTTTTCTTTGCTGTCAAGCTGCGGGTAATCTAACTCTCTGTCTCCAGTAGGTTTGTTTACTGAGTTTCCCAATACCGAATCTTTCCTGGAGTAATCCCTATGGGATATTCTTTTAATGTCTTGCTGTTTGTTTCATTTAAAAATTTTGCCTTACTGGTCAGAACTGCAGTTTGCTTGTAGTGAATGTTCTGGGTTTTGGTCATTTTGGACATGTTTGGATGAGCGTTGTTGGGACTATTAAAAAAAATCAGGAAGATTTTCCTCTTTTTGTCTCCCTTGCTCCTCAAGGCGAACCAGCTGAGTTGAACTAGTCTTGATATTTTTCCATGGAAGTAATGGTAGTTTTACTCACAGGAAGAAGATGGAAATTCTTGCAAAACACAAAAAACTTCCTGGCTTCAAGATTGTGTTTTATCCTTATCTCCAACCAATGATCTCATGGTTATAGCTCGGGGGCAAAAAGCTGTATTTCTAGTGCGTAAGTACCCTTCTATTTTCATTTATTTCAATGCATAGAATAGAAAATGGATTGGGTAGAAAGAAAAAAAGTGTTACTTCTCTCATATACATTATATGGTGGCATTTGATAGTTTATTTGATACGTTATACAACGCTTTTAATTTTCTTTCCTTTTATTTCTCTCTCTTTTTTCCTCTTTGTTTTTCCTGTCCTTTTTGTTTCTTTCCTCTGTTTTTCTTTCTTGGCCACAGATACGTTAGCTATCTCTCTTCAGCCCTTGAGGCAGTCCTGGGAATTGCCCAATTCTTGCAAGGGGCATTCAGAGCTAAAAAGGCCACTGAACCCTTCCTGGTACTAAAACGAGTGGAGTGGCTTTCAACTCCAATTGGAAAACTCACAGTGCTGTGGTTTCCTATTTGGGGCATAAGTTTTCAGCTTATACTTTTTGTTGGAGATGAAGATTAAAGTTTAGGTGTGCATGGAATAACCTCACTGATCAAAATAACCAGATATTCAATGGTCTTATAAGCATATTCACCTTCATAGCATACACCTAATAGACACCTTTTTTTCTGCCAACTGAAGAAAAAAGTAGTTTTATAAATAAAAAATGCAGGATGATATATAACAATAACTTTATTTTATGGATTGAATTGGAGGAAAGACTGGAGAGAGAGTTTTATGAAAAAAACTTATAAAAATTTTTAAAGGTTATCTTGTATTTACCTGTAAAAAGTCCCGTGTCTGTTAACATAGAACTATGACATTCTATACTCATTATTCTAGAGGAAAAGAGTGAAATTTATGAGTTACTGCTTTAGTGTACTAACCTTTTGTTCCCTGATCTTTTTTGCAGCAAAATGGAAACATAGTGATAAAGGGAAGGAAGAAATGCACTTTGCTGTTGGTTGGAGCGGTTGTTTAAATGTTGAAGAAGGGTAGGTACCAGTTAATTTTTTTTTGTTTCTCTGTGACTTAAATGTGTATGTGAAATTGTTTCACTTGGCAAGTCAGTCTATTAAGAAGTTTCATCATTTGCAGTGTTCAGTAAGTGTATATTCTTTGTAGCTTTCATGGTTGTAGAGCATGATTCAGGCAGTAAATTTTAATTTCATTAATCATGTGATTTCTTTTTAAAAAACCTCCTGTTTAGAAAAGATTTAAAGGAGAGTTTAGAGAGAATACCATGACATCCTGTCTACATTTTGTCTTTTCCTCTGCACTTTTATTACTGATTTTATTCAGCCAGAAAGTCAAGGGCAACCCTTGTCTTCTCTGATTGGCCAGCCTTGGGCT